>NC_137073.1:21665464-22322468 GCF_951640355.1 Cnephaeus nilssonii | reverse complement strand
GCAATGACATTACACAGGCCAGGATGTAGAGATATCTGGTGGCAACTTAGAATGAGAGCTGACCACCGCTTGGTCCTCCTTTCTCTTGCTGGGGCCCAGGCATGCACAGGCAACCTCCCCAGGAGGCATTCACCCAGCCCTTCCTAAGAGAGGGACTGAGCAGGATCTGACTTCTGATACGCCTCCTCCACAAACCAATTCTTTTTCTTTTTTTTGAGGGGTAGGCACTGAACACCCTTCTATTAGTCCCCATGCTAGAGTGTGCCTTAGAGGTCTCAGTGAAACTTACAGCAGTGGCTTCCAAACTTTGTTGCATGTAGGGTCACTCAGCTCCCATCCTGGACAGTCTGATTTCACTGATACGGGTTGTGACCTGGGCACTGGGAGTCTTAAGAGCTCTCCAGGTGACTCTACTCTGCAGCCAAGTTTGCAGACCACTGCCTCCAGCATCACCTGAGGAGGCAGACTTGGCCAAGGCCATCGCCTGCCCAACAGTGAACCCAGCCTTGGTGAAGAGGCTTGTGATCTCCTATTCAAGTGCAAGGAACTTGCAGCCCACCATTAATTCAAACACAACACAACACAACATCCTTCCCTTCATCTTACTCTGAGACCTTAGGGCCTGATGTTTCAGGCCATTCACAAAACAGATGTCTAATGGGGCCAGAAAGCTGGTGAGGTTCTCCTGTACAGGGAGGGCTGGATGAGAAAACACCGGTAAACACACGGCGCTGCAGTGCCATCCAGGCCTGATGGATTGCTTACGGCGTCCTTGGGAGTTCATTGGAACAGCCCTGAACTCAGTCCTCTAAGTCAGCACTCTTTGCCATTAATGATTCAGGTAAAGAAAGATGGAAAATAATAGGGCAGGGAATGAAATTAATTGAGGTAAGCCTTTTAAAAATATTTCTGATACATCAAATTCTAATTAAAGATTAACACACGCAATGGAAATATTAAAAGGCACTTACAAAGGCCCCCAGAACACAGGGAGAGCATGGTATCTGTCAAGGGTGAGGGAATGGATTAAATCTTTCAGATAAAAGAGTGGTCATGATGCACTCACAGCTGTGAATTTAAATCAGGAAAACAGCCCCTGATTACCCACCCTGCTGCCCACACAGGTATCGCCTTTCTGGAAGGCAACTTGGCAATAGGTAAAGACTTTCCAACTGGGCTTGCCCTTGAACCAGCAAGTCCACTTCTAGAATTGTATGCTTCAGCTCACAGAGATTCAACTGCATGAAAGTTCAAACTCTGTGTGTGTGTGTGTGTGTGTGTGTGTGTGTGTGTGTGTGTGTGTTATGGGAGGAGGGGACTTAAACAGGGAAAAACTCACAGATACAGGGAAACTAAATCTTGGCAGACCCACACAATGGGGTGTTATATAGCCAGTTTTTTTTAAATTTATCTTTATTGTTAAAAGTATTATAGATATGCCCATTTTCTCCCATTGCCCCCCTCAACCCCACACCCACCCAGTACATATAGCCAGCTTTTTAAAATGCTCTTAAAATGTTGTTTCTTAAACCTCAGTCATTTCTTTACCACTCTAAGGATTCTTCCATAATTGTAGCCTCTGCATGATTTACTTGATATTTTCCTTAAGTTGCGTCCCGGCCTTTTAAATTTATTTTAAAGGGAAACTCTGTTATCATTTACATAAGTGCAAAATTAGCACCATCTGTCAACAGAGGATATAACCATTTATATGGACAAAATATTCACACGTGTCCCACCAAACACTGTCTCAGGTACCACCTCCTGAAAAGCCCAGCCGAGAACAGCTGATGACCTGGAAACACATGCCCCTAGGGCGGGTGTGAAAAATCAACACTACTAACTGAATGCACAGAATGACCTTGTTTCATATTTAAAAAAAACACCACTCATGTGCTTATCTTTGGGATTTAAAAAAAAATGCTTATCTCTAGTTTCTAAATTTTCTACAGTGAATCGGTAACACTTTTATAATAAAAACATAAATTTATAAAAATTTTCGTGGTCCTGTATTTCTGTGGGTCCCCAATCTTAGAAACAGATCTGGAAGAACACACACGTGACTGTAATGTGGTTATCTCCAGGAAGGTGGGTGGGAGGGGGAGAGGGGAGAGGCAGGAATAACCTAGTTTTGTTATCTTACAAGGATAATGAATTTGTACAATGATAATTTAATGAAAAAGCATTGAATTCTAAAGTGAAGGCTCATTTAGTGCCAATCTTTTAGCTCCCTTCTCCCTTGAACATCCAGAGTCATGGCCAACTGCTGGGCTCTGCTCCTCCTGCCTGGCACTCAGCTCACTCGCTCCCCCCAGCACAGAGCTGGCCGTGGAGAGAATGGCAGGTCCCATCAAGGTGAAGGCAGGCAGGACCCGGGAGTAGAACATGATGTGGCCAGTCTGGGATTAGGGCCTGCACAGCCTCAACCCCTCACAGGGGCTTTTTCTTATTCATTCTCCACTCTCTTCTGCTCGTTGCCCTTCTTGTCTTTCTTCTCTCTGGTTTTTGCTCTTAAAGCCTGGCCTAGAAAAGCAGCCTTTCCACGTTCCATAACATTACCGCCCACTTTTTCCTGCTATTTACATCAAAGATCCCAAGCTCACACATTTGAAACCAAATGTCATTTAAAAGATTACCGACTTAAAAAAAAAAAAAAGATTAGCAACTGTTCAAAGAAGAAACAAGTCATGGAAAATCTGACTTTCATTCTGGTTCTGCTTGATCACACCTACCAAGAAGAAAGCAGAGACTTCAAAGGCATCCGGGTACCCAGGGAGTCCAGACCTGTGAAAGGTTACTTGTTATTTCATTGGCTGATCCAGTGGTAGACAACTTTTTCCACCTCTACCAAGGGGTGGAGTGCTTAAAGGCTCACGACCCCTTTAAACTGGCCCCCACTTCTTCATAATAAGGATAATAACTTGGTTCCTTCTACAGACTTTATTGATTTAAATGTGATTCATGTAAAATTTATGGCGACCATGCAAAGCTAATTTTTCACATTTGAGTTATATTATGAACTACACAGCAGAGGCAGTAGGGAAATGAGAGAAGGCATATTTGGGCAGTGGGGGCCCAGGCAGGCAGGCAAGGCCCCAGAGGGAAAAAGAGAGGGATTCTTTCTAAAGAACCCAAATGCAAAAGAGATGCATGAGGCCAATTCTCAAGAAGGAAAATGCTTGGTGTGTGTGGTTAGCTGTGGCAACCAAGACTTGGATTGGGTGGTGGTGGCGGGGGAGGTGCTACAGATGCCTCAAACTTCAGAAGGGGAGGCCTCCTGTGAGATGCAGCTGTCCCTGTCTGAGCAGCTGGTGCCCCGAGGGCCCGTTAAGCCACAAGAGCACAGTATGCCTCCTCCCACAAATCTTGCACCTGTAGGGGAAGCCTGGCTTTGGGACTGAGTAGCACCCCCGCCCTGCCCCCCCCCAGGCTATTTACTGTAATCACACAAGATGGCTGGAAACTTCTCAGGCAAGGCCTGACTGGGGCTGGTTCAGAGGTTCGGGGTCAAGCCTCTGGAATCCCTGACTCATATCACCTTTCAGTTTCCCTTTGAGCCCCTGGAGCCTGCGTCTTCTGTCACCCAAAGGTGACACAGCAGTAGGACCTGTCACAACATAGTTTATTAGGACACAGGCTGGGGATGGCCCTGCAGAGCCAGTAAGTACCCTGAAGAAAAGGTTGAGACAGGGGCATCACTTAGAAGAATGGGGTCAGTCCTGCTTCCTGAGGCCACTGTTACAAAAGAAGATAGAATTAGCCCAGCCAGCATGGCTTAGTGGTTGAGTGTCCATCTATGAACCATGGGTCACGGTTCGATTCCCAGTCAGGGCACATGCCTGGGTTGTGGGCTTGATCCCCAGTGTGGGGCATGCAGGAGGCAGCTGATCAATGATTTGCTTTCATCACTGATGTTTCTATTCTCTCTTTCCCTCTCCCTTCCTCTCTGAAATCAATAAAAATATATTAAAAAACACACAAGATAGAACTAAACTGCCATGGCGGCTGCACAGATGGAGGAGAACTGCCTATTGTTCAAAGGCACTCACCCTCACCCACTTCCCCTCCAACAGGTCATGAAGCCAGTGGACCCTTCCTCCCAACTTCCACCCTTCAGACCCCCTGGCTCATGTCATCATCCTCTTGCTCAAGGTCCAATGAGAGGCACCTTTCAGCAGTCCCCTGCCTCAGCCTGCTCCCTCACCATCAAACTGACCGTGGAAGTGACCTTTCTGGAGCACACATCCTAGTGCAGCGCACCTTTGCTCAAGGCACAGCCCTGAAAGCTCCAGGGGGTGGGGTGGAGAGGCAGATTCCTGGCATGGGTACCTAGAGATGGTCCAGGTGAAGACGGCTTCTCCCTGCTCCGTGGGGACCTCAACACTTGGGGGTGGGGCGCCTACTTCCTGGCCTGTCTCCCACCAGACTGGGGATGGTCATGACAATGAGGGTAGTGACAGCTGACATGTGCTGAGCATTATATTATGGGCCAGGCACTGGACCGGGCACTTTCTGGTATACTAAGTAACTTAATTCTCACAACAACCCTGTTTTAAAGATGAGAAAACTGAAGCCCACAGAGTTTTAGAAACTTGCCCAAGATCACACAGTGAATAGACAACTGACGTGGTGATCAAACCCTGATGAATTCTGACTACAGAGCCCCTTCTGTTACCACTGTGCCCAGAACAAAAGAACGAAAGGAAGACAAAGAAACCGAACCCAAAGTTTTGGGGATAAGAACTAAATATGTTCAAATTTGTATTTGCAAACCAACTTTCAAGGAAATGTTGGAAATGTCTGCCAGCCAGGGAATGGATTAAGTGAGTTTTAAGAGCTTATTTCCCATGGAGTATGTAGGACTCCTGCACATTGAGCCCAAGCAGACCCTAGAGCTGGGCTGGATGGTGGAGAAACCTTCTAACCAAGCCAACTCACGGCAGAATTGCCCCCAGGGGGTCAGAGCACCCCTGCTCGGGACCAGGTACATGGGCATGCCTTTCCTGCCAAGAAAAGTAGATGCTTTAGAAGGGAGAGCTCAGGCCCCAGCCAGCCGGTAGCTGTTACCAGAAGCCTAGCAGGTCACTTTACAGCCTCAGTCATAAAACTGGTTCACTCCTAGAGGCCTGCTGTGTTTCAGGCATGATGCTCAGGGCTTTCCCGACAATGCTCCGTATTTTCCAGACAAGGAAACCTTAGGCCAAAGCCACCCCGCTGGTGAGCAGCAGGGCTGGCTTGAGGGCCACTGGTCTGCTGTGCACTGCTATCCTGTCCTTTACCCCTTCTTGCCGCTGCACCAGGACCCCTCCTTATGCTGTGCCTGCATCTAATGACAGGGTGCCCGGGGCTTCAGGAACTGCCTGGTCACACAGTTCTGCCAGCCCAAGTGGCCGGGCCAGAAGTTCAGCCTCCGGAGCTATGCTCTCGCCTCTTGGCCCTGCTCTCAGACCCTGGAGTAAATACCCCACAGAGGGGCCCTCTTTGTTGAGTGGCTGACACTGAAAAGGCCAGGGAGCTTTTACTGAAAGCCACACACAACTTCCCGTTCACCCTCTGGAATAAGTGATATCTTTCTCTACACCAGTTATCAATCTCCTGTTTCTTTTAATAGAAGCAGTCTATGGTGTGAGTTGGGGTGGATATAACATAGGAGGGAAAACTGCTTACCTCAGGCCTTTACTGAGAAAGGGGGTTGGGAGCTTCAAAAGCAAAATCCAGGGGCGCCTCTTAAGACACAGGACTGCGATTCCATGGTGCTGGGGCAGGGTGGCGGGAGTGGGGGGTGTTACTGGAAGGCTGTAGTAATAAAATGGCCCACTGAGGAGACGCAGAGGCTCCACGGAGCTATTTCTGCTGCCCACCGTCATCCACTCTGCTCCCTGAGGACATTTGTCATGTAAGACTTCCAGTTCGGGTCCCCCGGGTCCCTTTTCTGACCAGCCCCTAAGTGTCACCTGAGGAAGCTTTAGCCTTATGAGGCAGGTCCCCCTCCTGTGGTTCTGAAGAACCACGCAGGGGATGTACTATTTCACATGATGGAGATTTGGCAGAGAACCAAATAACTAAGCAAGCACATTTCTGGTACTATTTTAAAATAAGCAACTGCCATGCAGAGGGTTGGGAATGTCAAAGCAGATATCCTGAGTGTAAAGGATGGCGGAGGTTTGAGAGAACACAGCTGCGTGTCCTCTAAACACGCACGGGGCCAGGAATTCCAACGGCAGGAAGTCGTTTCTGATGAGCAAAGACAGGGTTGGGAAAAACAGAGGCAGGACACGGGGTTGGCTGGTTTGGATGGTGCCTTGGGGCGCTGAACCCAAGCTGCGAGCCAAGCCTGATGCTTCTTAGCAAGGTGCCCTGCTGTTCGCCCTGCTGTTCGCATCAACACTGTTTCCTGAACTGGGTCCCTTACCCCAGGCACCTGGGGTCTGGGAGGCCGAATTCCTGCAGCCCCCTTTGACTATTTAACCAGGTTGACTACATGCTGGCACCAATTTAAAAGGCCGACAGTGGTCAGTGTGGGTGAGGGTTGAGGAAATGAGAACTACACTTCCAGCAGCAGGCCCGAGGGGTCTAGCTGCTTTTGTGAAGGGCAATTTGAGGACAGCTGTTCTGCATATCAATACACCTAACTCTAACCCAGGGATTTCACAGCGAGGCCTCCCTCCCACCAGAGCTGCTCATGAGGCCCGGCTCTCCTGGGTTCTTTGGAAGCTGTCCAGTGCCCACTGGATGGGGGTAATGCACGAGGATGGCACTTCGAGCACTTCCACTTAATGCAATGATGTGCAAATAAGCTCCACCCCCAAGTCCTGACACAGGAAAACCCTGCTTTTAATTGGAAGAGCCAAGTTGTAGACCAAAACAGACATGGTCCCATTTGTGTAAAAACAACAGGAATAGTCATGCAGTCAATAAATATTTATCACATACCTACTAAGTGCCAGGCTCCATGCCTGAAGTGACATGGTGAACAAGATAAAGTCCTTGCCTATGAGTACAAACTTAGAGGTGTGCATGTGCCGAGAGCAGAGTCTGGAGGGAGATACACCCAGACCAAGCTGGGTGTTCCTGCTGGAGAGGCTGGAGGGCGTGGGGAGGGGTACAGGGTGGCTGGAAAGGGTACACTTTCACTTTTACAGACTGAATTGTCTGAGCTTTTAAAATGTGAATATGTTTCTATGTTATTTGGTGACTTTTAAACAGCACAAGGAAAACATGAAAGTACTGACTTTATGGCAGGACCTCAACCTGAATGGGCCCAGGACAGGTGCGTGAGGGGCAGAGACAGAATTAAGTAGGGGCCCATTTTCCAACCAATGCCAGGGGCTGGTTTTGCATCATTGTCAGGCCCTTAGGAAAGAAGAGGCTCGCAGAGCACGGACTTCTGCAGCCCATCAGGCTACTTTAGAGCAGGTCTCGGCCCACGGCTGGGTTCGGGGCACCCTCTCGAGCCTGAGATTGTGTGTCAGAGGGCAGAAACGCCAAGCCCACTGAGCTTGCTCAGCTGCCCAGCCAGGTGCACCCGTGGGCCTTCTCCAGCAGCTCTCTTTGGGTGTGAGAGAACAGCCAGAGGTCCATCCTCTTCCTCATCTAGGCTCCACCTATCCCAACTGAAAGTGGTACACGGAGAATGACCTATGAGCATCAGCAACAGCACCTGAACAGGAAACATGTCACCCACTCCCCGTGGGCGAGGCTGAGGGCAGAGGCCTGCCCATGGAGAGAAGAGCAAGGGGCCTTGGGGTCAGGCAGCTGGGGCTCCGAGACTGGTTTTGCCACGTCCTAGCTATGTACTTTTGGGCTGATCACATGACCTCCGGGAGCCTCAGTCCTCAAAGATGCAAAATGAAGATATTACCTGCTTCGTAAGTGCAGGAAGATTCCTTTCACTAACACATAAAATACTCCATGGAGTGCCTGGTGCAGAGTAGGGCTATGTATGTTACCAATACTGAGGGATGAAGGGGTCTTGGTGCAGGGACAGCTTTGGGGATGGAGAGCACCCAGGTACTAGAAAGATCTAATAGGCTCTAAGGCAACAAGAGCCCTGAGGCCCCTGGACTGCCCAAAGGGCACGGGGGCTCCGGCTCCTGCAGTGTCTGATGTGACGGAGGCTTCCGGGACAGCTGTGCACATGCAGGAGCTCTGGTCAGCATGTTGGACCTTTCCTGCTTCAAACTTGCAAGGCCTTCCCTCCCAGACACCTCGCATGGCAGCACTTCCTTCACCTGGCTGGTGATATGGGCACCCCCACCCCCGCTAGCAGTGGGTCAAGAAATCAGCATTTTAAATACCTATCCCTAGTGATTATGATACATAATTGGTTTGTATGGGTTCCCTGCCTCCCTGGAAGAAGTGCTGATGAGATAGAAATAGAAGTTTTTTGCCTGGGCCCAAAAGAACCTGGGGTTGAATCCTAACAGTATTATTCAAACCCAGCCTTTTAAAGCAATGTTCACTCAGGCAAATTCTGTCCACATTTAACATCTGTAGGTGGCCATAAAAAAAAACAAGTAGTAGTTTAGGTTAATTTTGTAAATTAGAAATGACAATGCTGAATATTAAACGTGGTTTTACAAACTGCCTCACAGCCCACCACTGCAGAATGAAAAACCCCTAGAGAGGGAGTGCTTTTTCCTGGAAACCATGGGACCAGCTGCTCTGAGGGCAGGTAGGGGCCCAGAGGTGACCAACAAGGACACTTATGTGCAGACCTCAGGGGACGGGAGATGGTTGTAGATGGCACATGTGTGAATGGTTACTTTTATTTGAGTCATTCTATATTTATCTTCACATGTTGAGAAAAATATATTCTTAGCTCATGGATCCTAAGATTCATAGGTATAGGTTAGAATTAGCTCAACCCACTCCTCCCCCTGGCCCTGAGCAGGAGAACTTGTGAATAGATTCAAAGGAAAACGTGAAATAGATGCCAGTACATTTAGTTCTGTAACATGGCTAACACCCTCAAGGTGGTACCCAAGTGCCTCCTGACTGGGGAGTACTGGTACTGGGCACAGAGCTGCCTCTGCCGAGTGGAGGTGGGATGAAGTGAATGCAAGAGCTAGTGTAGCACTGATTTAAAAAATGACACTCCAGAAAGGCAAGAACTGGGCCGCGTCCAGGCCCTCAGGCAGTCTTGCCTGCCTGTCCCTTTTGGGCAGTGGTATACAGTGACTCGGCTTCTGTAGCCATCTGCCCTGCTGCCATCACCTGAAATGATATCTTGGCTATATCTTTAACAGGGAATTCCGTTACTGGAGTTACTATTCAGGTACCTAGTATAGCAAAGCACAGTGAAAACAACATGGAACGTCTCACTGAATCCTCATAAGCCCCGGAAGGGGGAATCAATTATGATCTCATTTACAGGTGAGGTTTAGTAACCTGCTCAGGGCACAGAGATAGCAGTGGAGCTATCTAACCAGCCCATGCTAACCATTACACACCCCTGGCCCCCACCTGCAGGCCAGGATGTGAGTCCAGGCGCCCCCACCTGAGCCTTATCCTTGGCTTTGGTGCTTGTGTACATATCCCAGAAATCAAAAAATCTTCATGAAAAGCAAGCCCAATGACAACAATGGCAATAACAGTGCACTTTCAGCAGTGGCTCTGTGCTTTACACACATTATCTTATTTCATCCCCGTGACATCCCGTTGAATAGCCATTATTTATTATTCCCCCTACTTCACTGAGGAGACAGAACCTGAGAGGTGAGGTCACTTCTCATGGCACACAGCCACCACGTGGCAGAGTGGGGATTGGGACCCAGCCAGCCAGCCCCCAAAGCTCCTGCTCATACCTGCTACACTCCCCAGCCTCCTCTGCCATGCAGGCTTGACCTGTGTACCCATGGTACTAGCTCTCTCAGTCCAAACCAGTTCTGAAACCCTGAAGGACATCCAACCACAACGGCCAAGCTGTGTTACCACCCTCCCAGTCCCCCTCTTTTCTGGCGGTGGTTTGGGGTACTGGGGTAATTCTGGAGCTTCCTTTGGTGCCTGATGTAAAGTCAGCAACGGTGATGATTTAAGAACACGACCATTTGCAAAGCACCCTCACCCCACCCCCAATAGGGCCGGCCTCATCTCAGCCCAGCCCACCCCAGAATTTGCCTACTGTCTTGAAATCAGTCAAGGCCTTAATTCACTGGGTTCTTCCATTTCCCCTTCAGTTTTAGTCTTTGTTCTTCCCTCATTCTTAGTTCCTTAGATGTTTTCCTGGCTTAGTACAGGGAGGGTCTGGGTACACTTGATCCCCTAAATCCTAGCTACTGAACTAAGATTTCCAGGGGACAGAGGCTGCATACTCACCCGCATGGCCGAGACAAAAGCCATGTCTCCCCCCTCCCCCCAACAGTTTGGTGAGGCCATAGGGACAGTGAGGGGAAAGTGTGTCCCTTCTGGGTAGAAGCATTTAAGAGCAGGGCCATGATTTTTCACTCGTCCCTGCCCTTCATGCTGAGGAGGTGGGTGTGTGCCAGGCAGCACAGCTGTGGGATGGTGGTGCCTCTGTCAGCCTAGTCTCTGAGTGACATGGGGAACAGGGCACCCCGCTGACCATGAGGGACAAGGAGAGTGAACGGAAATAAATCTTCATGGTGCTAAGGTTAACCTGTTCCTGCAGACAGCCTGGCCTGCCCTGAAGAATACAGCATGTGACACTTTGGACTAGGGTCCCACAGACAGTGATGAGGCACTTAAGACTAAAAATGAGGCTGTTCTTGGATCTGGCCATCCAAGACCACGGCAGGGCAATAATGACTGTGAGTGCTTAGAACACACAGGTTTTAAACGCGCTTTCTCACTAACTCCTCTTACAGCCTTACATTATGTTGGGCCTCATTACTCTCATTTTTTCAGATGGAGAAACAGAGACTTGTAAAGACGAAGAGAGCAACCGCAGCCTCAGAGCGAGTGACAGAGCAGGACAGGGCCCAAGTCCGCCGCTGCCTCCAGCGTCTCCATCCCTGGGGACTCAATCTGAGGCCAGTTTCTCTCTCCTTCACGACAATCGTCGGGCCATTTGTTTTTTATAAGCCACAGATGTGCCCTCTGACCATCCAATTAAGGCTTGCAGTGTGAAAATGGGTCTGTCACGTTTGCTCTGACAGCCAGGCTGAAAGCCCCTTCCCATGATGCTACTGGGGACAAGGACGTGGGCACCACAGCCCCGTCCGCTTGGCCCCCGCTGAGAACAGGTGTTGGAGAGGTGCCTTTCAACCCCTCAGACTGAGACAGACCCTGGGGAAGAGGGGCTGTGGTGCTGGCTCCCTTCCCCCACCTGTGACAAAGGCACCTGCTGGCTCTCGGGGAAGACCTGCTGATTTATCTGCAGGGCCAGGGCTGTGAGTTATTCCAGCCAATGCACAGCCATCTGGCTGTGGGCCCTTTCTGCCTCCAGAATTGATGGCACGGTATTAATTTTCCTCGAGGTAATCACCATCCGCGCCTGGGCTGCTGCTTCCTCGGCAGCATCTTTGGGGAGCGGCACAGGGGCAGGCATTTCAAGGAACTGGAAGGAGCCCTGTAGGCGCAATGTGATTTCCTACATATTTTGACGTATTGATTGACCTTTCAAGCTTCAGACGGCCTCCTTCCACCATGGCGATGACTCACATAGCCCTGTAAGTTCAGAAGACTAACACTGGACCCTCGGATCTAGTCTTGATCTCATTCCAACTTCCCAGTGAGAAGAGACCAACCCAGAGTGAGGATGAATGTCAGAGTTTGTTAAATCAGCGAGGTTTCCAAGTAAGCCCCTGGGCCCTAGAATCACAGTCTGATTTTTGAAAATAGGGACAATGTCCTCATTTATGGGCTCAGTTCCTAAGCCGCTTTCTTGTTTCCATTCATTCACATCTGGCAAATCTTCACCAAGTACCTACTACGCTGTCAGCGCCAGGATTCTACTGTGAGCAAAAGAGTCGGGGTTTCTGCCCCCAAGCAGCTTTGTACCCACATGAATCAAATAACAGCACAAAAATAGAAAATAAAAAAAAACAGTAGCCAATGCCGTGAAAAGAGAGAGACCTGGCAGTCAGAAAATGTTCTGCTGGGACGTGAGCCATCTGGAGAGATCTGAAGGATGTCAGGGAGTTAGCCAAGCAAAGAGGACCATGGTGGCAGGAGAGTGTCCCAGGCAGGGGGACTGGCCTGTGTGAGGGTCAGAAGTAGAGGGGAGCATGCAAGGCAGGCCAGAGAACTAAAAGGGGTGGTGTTGCTGGGACCCAGAATGGGCAATGTGGCTGGAGAGTGGGCTGAGGGTCAGACTGCACAGGGCCCTGGTGGCCCCTTGGGGCTCAGGCCTTGAACCTAGTGGTGATCAGAAGAACCAGCCAGGAAGAGCTGAACATGGATGTGATCACTGCTCCCGCCTCCTTGCAGGTGAATAAGCCCACCGCTGGCTTCCATCCCTGGCAGATTAAACCCATGAAACAGCAGATCAGAGCCATCGCCTTCTCCCCAGTCAACAAACTCCATGACAGGCTCCTGTAGACAGCCCGCCAGGCCCTTGCAGCTGACAGAGCAGCTCCACAGGCAGGAGGAGGTTGGGAGGAGAGGGCTCCCCAGGTCAGGAGAGAGGGCTGGGGCTCAGAGTGTTTATCCTGGGTTCCTAGCCCCACCTGCAATCAAAATCAGTACTGGGGAAACTGAAGATATTATTACATGTGCTGAGAAGAACTAGGCTTCAGGGTTGGAATGGTTGGGCCATGCTAGGATGGGATGAGACATGGTGGGGCTCGGTGGATGAGAGCATGGCCACTGGAGCTGAATGGACCTGGGGTCATGTAAATCCTCAGACAGTGCCTGACGAGAATTAGCTGCCAATGAGGGGCAATTCCTACTACCCCTGCCTGCTCAGTGGCTTTGGGTCTGCAGGACTTCTCAGAGCCTTTGACTAGGCTCTCCAGGGGTCACTGTTTTGCAGGGGTTGGAGCCAGAAGGGTAAACTCAGAGATCAACTGGAGGAGAAACTGCAAGCTCGGACCCTGACGGGGAAATCCCACTGGGCAGAGATGTCAATGTGCAGCTAGTTCTCCACCTCCCACATTTTTCAGAGCTAAATATAATCTCACAGCCACACACCAAACAACAAAACCAGGATAGATTCACCAAATATGGAAGTTTTAAAAATGTATATCCAAGGCGGGAGGAGCCTGTTATCCTGGACCCAACTGTGAATGAGACTCTTTCTTTTCAGGAGAAGAAGGTTGAATAGAGAGATACAAGAGGTGGGAGACCCCTTATCTTTATTTCCAGTGCCCTACCCTGCCCCAGCACACAGTAGGCCTTAGTAAATGGCTGCTGAACAAACGCAGAGCCCCTTCAGCTTCCTACACACACTACTGGCTCCCAGTTCACCAGTAAACCCATCAGGGCTTAAGCCCTGTCAACTCTCACTTTTAACCCTCAAGTTTTCACCCAAATGAGTTCCTGTCTTTGGTGTCACTTTATATCATTTAGGGAGTGGGAGTGCTGTCACTTGTTTTCAAGAGAAACACTTTCTTCATAGCAGGAAGAGAAGTGAAAGACTGGACCTGGGTCTTGGGGAAGAGCGGCCCAGATGGGGAAGTGGGACTTCTCATGAGCCATGGTCCTGGGCCCGAAGGGATGACTGGAAATGAGTGAATTTGGATTTCCACAAAGCAAATTATTATGCCTTCCCGTTACATACACACACACGCGTATGTGCATACACATAAACACACATGCCCGCATGCACACACAGTATCTAAGGTTACTGTGGGTTTATTTTTTTTAACAAGAGCCATCAAAATCTAGGAAGGCATTTGCAGAACTTTGCAGAACCTCAATTCTCATACATATACTTAAGGCCTGAATCAGAATGTTTTTCCATCATGGTCAACAATGTTCTCATTTCTTAAACACACACACACACACACACACACACACACACACACAAAACCGAAAACATTTATTTTATTTCATTTTTAAATCCAACCACTTTAGTCAAGGACTAACATTCTGCAATAGACCATTTAATGACTGGAACTCTAATCCTTTCCTGGAGAAATGTCCCTCTCACAACCAAACTGGGGCTTTTGATTAAAATTCCTCCCGATTAAAATTGGCTGGCGAGAACCCGCCTTCTCAGTCCCACTGTCCTAGACTAATGATGTACGAGAAGAAACAAGAAGGGCCTCTGTGGTTTGAGGACCCAAGGGAGTGGTGCCTCATGTTTGTGTGTGTGGGAGGTGGTCAGAATGCTATGGAGGGTGACATTTGAGCCTTTTAGGGCAAAAAGGAGTGTTGGGGAGAAGTGAGCCTCAACTGCTGGGGAGAGCACCAATCACAGGAAGGGCCTACGGCAGGAACCCAGGGGAAAGATGGAGAAGACTGGCAAGAAAGGCAGGAAGTGGCTGGGTGTCCGGAACTGGGGGAGGCAAGTTGGGGAATGTCAGTGGGCAGACACCAGGGACACCCTGGGGACGGTGGCAGGAAGGGGTGAGGCATGGAGAAAAGAGCCTTAAACTGTACCACCAAAGAGGAGGCCTGCTGGGCTGGCCTCAGCCGTGCATGGGGCTGAAAGGTCAGAAGGATCTGCGCAGGATGTGGCTGGGGGTGGGTTCCAGTCACATAACCCAAGAGCATCTCAAGGGTTTCGTCCTAGCCTGTGCATCTGCCACTGGTTCTTAGGGATCCCATAACTGCAGAAAGTTATGCCGGGCCTCGGCTCATCTTTCTACCCTCCACTTTGCCAGATCCCACATTCCACCGTGGTAGATAGAACAACGGCCCTCAAATGTGTCCATGCTCTAACCAGCCCCTGGAACCTGTGAAAATGTTACAAGAGGATATTCACAGGTGTGATTAAATTAAATGCCTTGCAATGGGGAGATGGTCCTGAATTATCTGGGTGGCTCCATCTAATCAGAAGGGGTCCTTGAAAGTGGCAGAGGGAAGAAGAAGAGGTCAGGGTGATGTGATATGAGAAACTGCTGGTTTTCAAGATGGAAGAGGGGTATGAGCCAAAGGATGCAGGCAGTCTCCGGAAGCTGGAAAGCCTGCATAAATCTAGCCTATGGATTCTTCCTTAGAGCTTCCAGAAAGAACAGCAGGCCTGCTGACATCTTGATTTGAGCCCATTGAGACCCATGTTAGCTAGACTTCTGACCTATAGAACCGTAAGATGGTAAGTGTGTGCTGTTTTAAGTCACAAAATTGACAGACATTTGTTATAGCAGCCATAGGAAATGACACACCACCTGATGTTCTAGATACAGGGTACTGACCAGAGTCACCACACACAACTTTGTGACTTCACTTAGGATGCTCCCTGCCTGGAACACTCTTGCCCAGCTTGTCTGCCTGCTATCCACTTAGAACAACACTCCGCTCAATAGCTGGGGCTCCCAGTAGCAATTTCTATCCCTATCTATCCCCCATCACGAGCAAAGACGCAACGACTCTCTATTGTCCTTGCTGCTCCCTACAGTTTCCATCCAAGCACCGACATCCATCTGCTGATGTAACTCCTGCCAGGATGCCAGCAGCTGCCTGAAAGTGCAGGCTGTCTTATTCCTCTGTGTATTTCTGGCACCTCGCATAGTGCCCACCACTCAGTAAATAATGGATGGACAGGAGGACATGTTAGACATGGACAGAGGTGTCCTAGACCAGAGTCAAGTGTACAAGCTCTGTGTCTGAATCTTGCATTTGTGTCCTGGCTCCTGCACTTCTTGGCAGTGTGACCCTGGCAGGTTATTTCACCTCTGTACTTTGGCTTTCTCATCTGTAAAGTGGGAATAATAACAGGACCTACTTGGCCAGGTTGTCAGGGTTAAATGAGTTAACCTGAGTAAAATGCTTGCAACACTGCCTGGCCCAAGGAAATGGATCAAAAGATCGTATCTCCTATCATGACTGTGTGATCCAGCAGAGGACACAGAATGGGAAGGGAAGCAGCTGAAGCCAGGGCCAAGGGAGTGGCAACAAGGCTGCATAAATCTAGCCTAGAACCTTCACTAGATACTACCCAGGACTCACATTTCCACCTCCAGGTTGCTCTGCTAGAATCTGGTTCTGGGGCTCATGGGGTGGATGCAGCAGAGGAAAGGAGGCTCAGCATGGAACAAAAAAGCTGTAGATCTTCATCAATTTTGCTGCTGTAGAAAATGCAACCAACCCATCACTGGGAGAGAGGCAAGTTTTATGAGCAACCAGTTAAAGGCTAAAGGTTAACTGGAGTCATTTAAATGACATGCATATTTCCTGGCTTTGCACAGCACTGGAAAACCCCAATTGCATTTAGAAAAACACAAAGCATATACAACTCAAAGGCCTGGGTATG
The DNA here is from genome assembly GCF_951640355.1 of Cnephaeus nilssonii. NCBI lineage: Eukaryota > Metazoa > Chordata > Mammalia > Chiroptera > Vespertilionidae > Cnephaeus > Cnephaeus nilssonii. The sequence continues at coordinate 22,306,150 of NC_137073.1, read as the reverse complement.
GGTAATGATGAATGCAAAAGATAATTTGGATGTGCCAAGTTGAAAACCAGGAATTTGCATGGGACTTGTTTGCATAAGGATTTGGTAGGGAGATGAGAGGTCTATTGCATGTTGAACCTGGTATAAAAATGGTGACCCCACCAGACCAGGGAGGAAAGAGGGGAAGATGGGATGAGAACTTTTACCTCCTAATTATAATAGGCAACTGACTTCCAAGCCTCCTGGTCTGCCTGCCTGATCTTAGGCGTTTTTACAACTCGGCCTGAAGCAGAGCAGGCTGCTTTCAGGACTGGAGTGGTTCAGGACAACCAGAGTGAGGGACAGGCTGGGGTTTCAGTGCTGTAGAGACTGCCAGCTCTGCAAGGGTCCCCCTCGCCCAGCCCACATCAATCATAAACAAGGCCAAGCACAATGGCTGCCTGAGCACATGTGAGAGGGAGGTGGGGCTGCAGGGCTGCGGGGGGAAGAGGTCAGGAGGCCCAGTCCCTTACCCAGGCCCTTCTTCTGTCCAACAAGGTGCCCCAGGCTTGACAGGTAAAGTGATTTGTCGTCAACTAAGATGAAGGCATGCTGCATGCAGACTTAACTTAAACTCAACTGTGCATAGGAAGGGAGAGGGGAGAAGAACATAACAGCTTAAATACTACATAGGCCGCTCTGGCTACCACTCCACCGAAGGATTGAGCCTGAGGGGCAGGTGGAACTCTGTGCTTCCCTGTGGGCCCCTCCTGCCTCTCTTCTGAGCACCCCTCCAGTGCCCAGTGGGAGCCTCCCAGGTAGATACATGCTCTCATACAATGCAGCCTCCCCCTGCTGGTGAGCAAGGACAGGTCTGTTTCAGCCCTGCTGTGAAGACCAGCTGTGTCCGATACCTTGAGAGATGTCACTCTCCTACAGGTCACCTTTCTGAGGGATTTGTAAAGGTGACTTGGACGGCACAAGGTTTCCACCTGGAAAGCAGACATCAGAACCTAGAGAGAGATGTGACCACCCTATCATGCCAGCAAAGCTGGCCTCCCTGACAACATATGGTTGACTAGGAGATGGGCAAAGAGAGCTCCTAGGACTGGAATGCACGGAGAGCAACAAGTACAGACTAAGTGTTCATTCTGTCTAACCCAGTGATTATCAACACTGGTTGTACAATGGAATCCTCTAGGGAGCATCTAAAAATAGAGATGCCAGGGCCCCATCCCTGGAACAAGTGAATCAGAAACTTCCGGAGTGGCGCCTGGGAACGGACAGTTTCCAAGTGATGCTGAAGTGATTTCAAAGCACAACTCAGGTTGTGTATCTCCACTGTCTCCCTCTTCTGACACAGAGAGCCCAGGCCAGAAATAGCCAGACCACCAGCCTTCCCACTACCCACCCATTGCCCAGGCCCTGTCTTGTCCTACGGAGACAGAGGCAAGTTAGACACCCTGAGAGCAGTTCCTCTGCTGTGTGGCCGCACACAAGGGCAGCATGGCAAACCAATTTTCACTTTTATTTTCAGGCAGGTCAAAGTGAAATGACAATTTAAGCTTTTAAATGTCCCAAGATCAGTAGTCTGTACATTTCTTAAAGGCTCAGCAGAGCAAACAACATTTGACATTCATTTGAAAAATCAGTCCAGACATCCTACTGAGCCCCACAGCATGCTGGTCACTGGGAATACCACATCCTTGTCACAGGAGTCCTGAAGTCTTAAATCAGGACATACTCTTAACTCAGAGATTCAATGGTCATTCCATGTTATTCCAGGCGCTTCCTAGGCCTCCACTTTGACCCTTTCTTAGGATTCTAGGTGGAACACTAACCTGAATGAAACATATCTCCTCCCCTAAGAGAGGGAGGGAGAAAGGTACTGGTCCCTTTCCCCATTCCTGTTTTTCTAGTGGGGACTGGGCTGGGCTGCTGGTGAGGCTGGGGTGACAGCAGAGTGGGCTTGTTAGCAGGACAGGTGCTGGGGAAAGTGACACTGGCATCCTGGCCTGGAGGAGGGGACAGCACAGGTCAGATGGCCTGTTCCTGTCGTGGACCTTTGGTAAAGGTCACGCTGTCTGTTGCTGCTTCAGTCTCCCCAGAGATTTGTTTGGGGTGTTCTGTGGTTGATGAGGTATCAGGGCAAGAAGCCAATCCTCACCTCCTGAGGCCAGAGCAGTCCTGTGTTGTCCCTGTGGCTGGGCAGGGTGGTGGAGGTGGGCGGGAAACTGTCGGCTTTGGGGTGAGGAGCCCTGTGTAGGCAGAGCCCCAGACAGACTCATAGAGTGGGTTGGAGTGAGGGATGTCTTGAAACTCAACGTTAACCCTCAACCCCATTCCCCCCACGAATTCCTATTTCCTGTGGCAGCTCATTGCCCACCCCCGCCAGCCAGATGAGGTTAAGGAGGCTGACTTCAGTAGTACCTCAAGGGAGTGGGGGCTTGGGAGCCCCTCTGAAGCCAGCAGCCCAGGTGGGAAGATAGGGGAGGAGATGGAGGAGGCACTCATTATACAGGCCCTGCAGATCACAGGCAGGAGACTTGGAGCTGCCCCTGAGATGAGCAACCAGGGTCTCTGGAGGGTTCTGATGGACAGTTTAAAAGGTTGCAACGGGCTGATGGTGGAGAAAGGGCAGTGGAGGAAGCTGGCATCCCAGTCAGAGGGTGGTTTCCAGAGTCAAAACCAGGGTGGGGGCGATGAAGGCAGGGAGCAGGGGTGGATCTGGATCTATCTAAAGCCTGAATTGGCAGCATTTGCATTCAGCTTTGTGGTAAGAATGAGAGAAAGATGGTAGTACACTCCAAGGCTTTGGCTTGAGCAACTAGAAGGCCGGAATTCCTGTTAATTAGCTGGGGAAGGCTCAAGTTTGAGGAGCTTCTCTGTTGGCCTTTGCTGGCTGGGTCCTCTAAAGCCACTCTGGGCACTGTGCTCAGCACACCAGGCAGAACCTCTACCTCCTGACAGCCCCCTGAGGTACGGACAGAGATGGGTGAGGTAGGGGGAATGCCAAGGCTACACAGCCTGAGTGCCAGGGCGGGACTCCACCACCCACTGGAGCCCCATCTGCTTCCCTGGCCACCCCTATCCAGAACCCACCCACTTCCTGAGGGCTGTGATGTGCCTCAGAAGATATTGCTCCTTGAGCAAATCTAAGCCACTAGGTCCCTTGTTATGGGAGAAATCAAAACTGTGGCCCCATTTCCAAATGTGTGGGAAGGACTGGGATTTGGAAAAAAACCCAAAACTTAAATTGTAGAGTACCTTCAGCAGAAATTATCATTTTAATAGGCTGAGAAAGAAAAAGCTCAAAACCCAATCTCTACTACTCAAATGCCTCATTTCCCCAGTACTTAGAATGGAATCTAGAAATTCTGCTTTGTAGAGGAAAAAAATAATGACTTCTGTCTTTTTCAGAAGAACTGTCCTAGGACTGCTTCAATACATAACCAACAAGAGGGCACAGCCATTAGGTGACCTTGTGATTTCAGCAGAACATGTCTCTCTAATGCAGCTCAATTATGATTGTAAGTTTATAAAACAGGGAAAGATTACAGGAATATACATTAAACCACATCAATGAGTGCTACTGAGAAAAAAAATAGGTTCAACAGACAGGTACCAATCAAATAATCAATACGCAGGAAACAGCTACATTACCCTGCTTTAAAAGAACCAAATAATGTTGCAATTGGATTTACTTAAAAATTTTCCACTTGAACAAAACTGACAGCTGTATTATAATCACATTTCCAGTCACTTTATAAGATACAAATTTCATTTCTCCATATTTCTACTTCATTTCTGAAAAGGGGCCAGCAACATTATTCATCAAGCACACGGAGAAGGAGCCTAATCACAGGGAGGGGGGAGACGCTGTTAATTCCATGTTTTCCGTTCCCTTAGAGAATTGGTGGTTTAATTCAGACGTGCTCTTTTTCTGATCAGTCTAGTTCAGGTCCTAGTCTCAAAGAGATGCGGAGTGGCGGGGGGCGGGGGGGGGGGGCGGGCGGGGGCCACGGGGAGCCCTTAGGTAAAAAGATTTGGGATAGTGCAACGTTGAAATGAGACAGTCTATATTTTTAGAAAACACCAAGGTGGGTTTAAGAGTCTTGGTATATTTCATTGGTGGGGAAAGGTCTGCATTAGGAAATTGCTCATTCAAATGTATGGGAATGATAAGCAAACATCATTCTTTTAACGCAAATCCGACTGCCCCAAATTACTCAACATTTAGCAACATCATTTTTGTGTTAATGAAAATGCCTTAAGTGTTTATGAGTACAGTGACTGCTACAGCTTTCATCAGTTCAATCCAACAAGCCCTCTTCGAATGCGTACTATGTGCCAGGCCCTGTGCCTGGCACTAGGGCTAGAAGACAAAGTGGCCAGTGCATGTGTGAGGTGCTTGGGAAGAGAAGAGGAGGAGGGGGGGCGGGTACCTAATTCTCCAGTAAGGAGGGAGGAGGTTGGGAATGAGGTCTGGGAGGGCAAGCCAGGCAAAGGGCTACAGGTGGGAAGCGGCAGGCAGGCTGTGTCCAAGAGCATGTAGGCAGCATCACAGCCAGGTGGGTTCAGATACAGTGAGACGGAAGGCAGGAGTGGAGGGACAAGGCTAAGTGTGGCAGCTCTGGAAGTTTACAGCAGGGAAGTGATGGTGGGATAACTGTGTCTTTTAGACACAGGCAGCAGGGTAGATGGACCAGTGGGGCAAGGCCATGGGCGGGAACCCCATAAGGGAGACACTGGGTATGGAGAGCCTGAGGTGGGGAGGGGGCAGAGCTGCAGAGGTGGAATGCCTGGTGACTTCCTAGATGTGGAGTAAAGCGGGTTCAGGAGTTGGCAGGTCAGGTGACAGGCAGGTGGGGTGCCCACCATGGTGCTCTGCCACATGTCTTCATGTGAGGAGACCCAGTGTAGACGGCACTTCTTTCGTTGTTGTTGTTAATCCTCACCCACGGATACTTTTTCCATTAATTTTAGAGAGTGGAAGGGAAGACGGGAGGCGGGGGAGGGCGGGGAGGAAAACAGTGAGAAACATCAGTGTGAGAGAGACACATCGATTGGTTGCCTCTTGCACGAGCCCCTCAGTGACAGGGCCGATGCTCTATCCACTGAGCTACACCAGCAAGGACTGCATTACTTTTAAAGACAAAACACAGCGGGAAAGTGTAGGCCAAAGAGCCACAAAACCACACTTGCCTGGAGAGTGGGCTTCAAATGCCATCTCCATACTTGCCTCTCGGGTTTCATGTTAACAACATTGGTCCACTTCAGCGTCAGCACTACACAAACCACTTCTTAGGGGCTCCATGCCTGAACACTTGAACTAAATTGCCCCCAAGGAGCCATCTGGGCCTGAATCAAGCCTTCCCTGAGGTTTCAGTTCTTCTCCAGTCAGCCAGCACCCACTTTCCTAAAAGTCATCTTTCCAAGAAACTGACCATCTAATTAGCAAGCCTGTGTGACCTCCTCCACTTTTCAGTGCATCCCATGGACAGAGGAGGAGGCTTGGCTTTGTCAGAACTCCTACAGAGAAAAGAGTCTAATAAGAAAAGAGCTTAATGCCGGATGTGCAGTCCAGATGACAAAAGCCAATGACTGTTTTTACTAGGAAAGCTTCCGCACATGGAAGACGCTGCTGAGTTTTTTTTGTTGTTGTTTTTTTTAATTTTAAATTTTCTTTGCAACTTTCTTTTTGTTGTTGTTGTTCACACTATTACAGATGTCCCCCATGCTATGGAGCATTTTTGATAAATTCTCTCCTTTAATCTACAGAAAAACCCTGAAGCAAGCACAATCACCCCCACTTTACAGATGTGGAAAAAAGCTCAGAGGTTAGCTAGTTTGCTCAAGGTCACACAGCTGGGATTCAACCCCAGGTTTTTCTGAATCCAGGGCCCTCGTTCTTAAACATTACATTCCTCATTAATTAAATGTTGGATTTTCAAGAATGTTGATTTTTGAATGTTGATTTCCCTCTTGCTACTTACTTCCTTTCGCTTTTATTTTGAAAACTTTCAAACTTCCAGGAAAGTTTAAAGAATAGTGTACAGTAAACACTATATGCCCTTCACCTGGATTCATAATTAATATTTAGCTGCATTTGCGTCCTCTCTCACTATACCCACACACTTACACATTTTTATTTTGTGAATCATTCCAAAGCTGTAGGCAGCATGACATTTTACTCCTAAACACTTCAGCCCGCATTTCCTAAGAATAACGACATCTCTCACAGAACCACAACAGCAGTATCACACCCAAGAAGTAAAATACCAGCCTCAATTTTATTATCTAATCACAGCTATATGTAAATTTTTCCAATTTTACAAAAAAAATGTCCTTTAAAGACACAACCCTCAATCCAAGACCCAATCCAAGTGGACAGCTGTCGTATCTCCTTTCCTTTCAATCATCTAGGATAGCACCCCGGCCCTCTCCCCCCATATTTTTGGTCTTCCATGACATTCACACTTATAAAAAGTTCCAGTCAGTTGTCTTCTAGAATGTCCCACATTCTGGATACGTCTTTCACAGTCTGCATTATTTATATGCTATTTTCTAATTTTCGCCAGGATGAGGCACATGACAATGACTGGAACGTCAGCAAAAGAAGGCAACAGAGAACTGACAGATAGGACCACAAGAGAAGAAAATCAATGAGCTCACATTTTCAGGGACTTACACTCAAACCACATAACTGGCTTGGGGAGCTTCATAACACTCTTGCTGGAAACAAATCTCTAGGCAGCCAGATGATACAGCCAGGGACTTCCACTTGGTCTAAGAGCTCTGGCCTGCAAGGGCACCGGGACAAAGCATGAAGGGTGATAGGAACTGGGGAAATGGGGGAATACTGCAGTCATTCATGACATTCACATTCATATTTATCAACAAACAAAAGAATAATAAAGAAAGGAACTTGGTCCAGAATTCAAACATGGGGGGAGAAATAGAAGTATGGCAGCCACACGGGGCTTCTATAAGCCTAGTAGGAGTCCCCAGCTGCACTTGTTCTGCAGAAGGAGCAGTTTGCAGGTGGGCACAGGCAGAGCAAAGGCCCTGAGGTGGGAACATGCCTGGTGTGTCTGAAGAACAACGAGGAAGCAGAGAAGAGCCATCAGCTAAAAGCAAGACACCCATGAAAAACACACAAGGTGTCAAAATAAGCCAGAGGAAAATCATTTGGGCAAAAATGAAATAGGATCCCAAGTCCAATTTATAGAAAATATTCCTTTATTAACTTTTGGTCGAGAATATGTTTGTATATTTTCAGAAAACAACTCCGTGACCATGTGGATTCCAGCAACAGAGAGGAATCAACAGGACTACTCCCGCCATGAAGACAGAAGAGAAGCAGGCCAGAGATGGAAAACGCTGACGTGGCCTTCCCATACTAGCAGTTAGCAGCTGTGCGTCACTGCAGGTTGCCCAGGACCAAACCAGAGAGAGTCAGTCGGACCTGCATTACCACCATTTGTCCACCATCCAGAACTGAAATGTCATTGCTGACATGTACACATAAGGAACTGTTGGACATTGAAATTGGGTCTCAAAAGAACTGTTGGCCCAGAAAGAAACTCACTACAGACTGATTCATTTGCCTGTCAGCATAACCATTATTGCTTGTCTCATTTTCGGTTCTTATAAGTGTATTTCTAATAGCACATGATCTCACTCATCTAGGGGAAATAATGAACAACATAGACTGATGAACAAGAACAGACCCAGAAACAAGGAGGCATGGATCAGACTGTCGGGCCTCAGAGGGAGGGTAGAGGAGGGTGGAGGTAAAGGGGAGAGATCAACCAAAAGACTTGTGTGCATGCATATGAGCCTAACCAGTGGTTAAGGACAACAGGGGGGTGGGGGTATGCGTGGGGAGGGGTGTGGGATGAGAATGGGGGGATGAGGACAAATATGTGATACCTTAATCAATAAAGAAATTAATTTAAAAAGTAAAAAAATAAAAATAGGTCATATTAGCCCTGAAAAAAAAAAAAAATCCTGCAAAGATGGGCATTGCTGCTCTCATTCTAGGCTCAGAGAGGCTAATCAATTTGTCCAAGGTCACACAGCAAGGAAGAGGCAGAGCTAGGATCAGATGCCAGATCTGTCCTCTCTTAAGCGTGTATTTTTCTGGGATCCAATGTTCCACCATACCCTCAGCTTCTTTTTAAAGAAGCAGGTCCGGGCTAGAAACAGCCAGAAGGAGAGCAGATGGAAGGTCCACAGCAGCCTGCCTTGCCAAGGGACAAGCACAACTGAAATAGTGTTACTGTTGTTAATAATTAGCTTCAAAGGCAAGATGGCTTGGGTTCTAGGGAACAAACTAGATCAAACAGGATGGGCCCCCTTGAAATAGAGTCCCTGTGCTAGGCCATAGAGCAGAACACCGCAGCGCCCAAGAACAATTCGCTACGGGTATGTGAGAAACACATGGGCACCACCTTTTGGACACTTGTATAAGATGGTTCTTGCATGCTTGACATCCCAAGGGAGCTCGCTGCTGTAACCATCTGCTCCCACCAGGTCCATAAATCTACTCTTCCCACTGAGGCCCGAGGGGCTCTCTGAGGCGCAAATCTGATCATGTCACCCAGTTAAAAACTCCTCTCATTGTATTTAGGATAAAATCGAATCTTTGATACATCTACAACAAGCATGTCAAACTCAAAGGCCAAATAAACAAGGTTTAAGTTTATGTGGGCTGCAAAAAAACAAAAAAAAAGCTTTAATTCTCATAGAAACGTATGTTTATTTCGATAGAGACATGTTGAATACAAAGGGCTGAAATAAATGAGTAATCTTTAACATAAAATAACATTTTAATAAAAATTAGTATTTTTTCTTTAACATTAACTTACCAGACACTGAATAACTGCACAAATATGCGTAACGCAAATAAACCTATTTTTTTTGTTCTCCGAAAGCGAAATATTTCCTGTTGCGCACACCAAACAAGTCAGTCCAAGACTACTGATGTGGCAATTGGCTAAAATATTTGCTGCTAGTATTAGTGGAGAGAAATGGTGCACCTGAGCGTAAGGCGCATAAGGGAAATGAATGCAACACGATTATAGTAATCAGTCATTAGCGAACGTTGTAGCTCATTATTAGTAATAATGTATAACAGGATATTGTAAAAATTAAGTTACAAAATTTTTATTAAAACGCTTCTTACATAGCATTATATTGGCTGGGCAGCAAAAATATTCTTTGAGTGTGACATGCTTGATCTACAAGGCCTGCACACTTGGAGATCTCCTCAGCCTTATCTCACCACTGTTTTATTTATCTCCTGCCTGCCCTCTGGCCACACTGCTATTTCTCTCCTTCCTCAACTCCCCATTAGCCCCAGGGCCTTTGCTTTTGCAAAGTCTCCTCTTCGAACCCACATCCACACCCAGCCCTCAGATGGGTCTCTTTTCCTCAGAAGTCTCCCTGACCTCTGGGAAGGTCATTCACGTTATGCAGGTCATGCTCCTACAGAACTTAGCACAGTGGCATCTGACTTTGGTCTGTGAGATGCAGTGATCAGCACTTGCCTCCCCCAGAAGAAACTGAATCAGAAAAAAACAGACATTGGCTTTCGCTCTTGTCATTGATCTGCACTTGATTTTTAACAGACACCCATTAAAGCACAGTACATGGGCCTACAGTTAGTCCCATTGCTGTTTCTTGGAAAGACTGTCCCTCATTCTGAAATGATGTTTTGTCCTTTCTTTTATAAAATGATAGTGCATACATGCTTTTTTCTGAATATGACTACTTGGTGAAATAAAAAGTTGGCAATCCCATCCCCAGAGGTTTGCTGGGTTTTACTTTTGTTTGGGCATTTCCCTAGGGCCTAGGCTGTGAAGTCCCAAGGTCTGGGAACCACTTCCATACTATGCTAGATATTCTCTAGGCCCGCAGCCCTGGCAAATGTGTCCAGTCTGGTGAGGAATCAGATCTAGAGCACAAAGACCTGCTTCTCTGTGCACCTCTGTCTGGAGGGCTGGGCTTTCTCACAGACCGCTGGACCTAGGATTCTAACAAGCTGCTGCAAGGCCTTTGAGGAACAGCCCTCTTGGTTACAACAGAGCAGAAGGGGAAGTGCCAACAGCTGTGGGATGGTTACATGAGACCATTTCACAGGGTAAATGAGTGGAATATTACACAAGTTACTAAACACGGCAGTTCTGAAATCTATGAAATAACGTGGAGAACGGCTTCTGAGGAGAACAAGAAGAAGTTTCCCACTCACTCCCTGGACACCGTGGCCGAGCCGCCTTATGGCATCTCTCACCTGGCCATCAACTCACCTCTCATCTTCTGTTAGGAACCATCTCTTTCCCCAGGACTGGGCCTCGGATTACATAATCACCATCCCCTCATCCTGTACTTTCTGATTGCTCCCAAGCTCAGAAACCCGGAGTTGAGCTAACTCTCCAGCATCCCCATGGTGCATTAGTCACAAAATGCTGCCCCCAAACTGTGTTCCCATCCCCCTTTCCACTATCAACAGCCCGTGGGAACCTGCCACAGCCTCCTAAATGGCCTCCCTGCAACTGTGCCAGGCAGTGTTCTAGGCACTTCATAAATACTAACTCATTTATTCCTCCCAACAACTCCCATTTTACAGATGAGGAAACAAGCATCAAGAGATTAAATTACTGGTCAAAGGTCACACACTGGCAAGTAGCAAGGGGCAAAGCTGGGATTTCATCCTAGACACAGTCTGACTCCCAAGATCATGCTCATAACCCTAAGCTCCGGGGTCTCTCTAGCCCTGGCATGGTTCACAGGCCCCTGCTGGGACCGCCTGACCTGGCAGTTACAGTTCTAGAAGTGCACTTGCAGGACACAAGTCCCTGCAGGAACCCTCTGATGGCTTCCCTCTAATTTTTGTTTGTTTGTTGTTTTCTGTTGAGTTTAGGGAGAGACAGAGGGAGAAACATTGGTGTGAGAGAGAGACATCAATTGGTTGCCTCCCTCATGTACCCTGATCAGGGCTGGGGATTTTTATATATATAAAATTTATTGATTTTAAAGAGAGGAAGGGAGAGGGAGAGAGAGATAGAAACATCAATGATGAGAGAGAATCATTGATTGGCTGCTTCCTGCATGCCCCCTCCTGGGGATTGAGCCCAAAACCCGGGCACGTGCCCTTGACCAGAATCGAACCCAGGATCCTGCAATCCATAGGCCAACACTATCCACTGAACCAAACTGGCTAAGGTTGATGGCTTCCCTCTACACTGGAATTGAGATCTGGCTCATCTTAGGCCTTCCCTGCCTTGCTCCTTACCTCCTGGATACAACAGTCTCCTTTAGGATCTCAGGACACACCAAGCTTTGTCCCACCTTTCAGCCTCACCTCTCCATCACCTCTAACTGGTGGGCCTCATTCTTGCATTTTCTGATAGAATCTCCTGGTCCCTCCTATACAGCACCTCTCCAGAGAGGCCCTCCTTAACCAGCCTACCAGGTCTTTCCTCCTAGTTACTCCCTAGCACAGGACCCTGTTCATTTCCTCCACAGAGACATCTGAAAGGTTGTGCTCCTTCTCTCCTACTCCTCTCTTAGCTCCCCTCTCTCCAGTCAAACTAGAAGTATCATAAGAGCAGAGACCAAGTCTGGCTTTAGCTCACAACCACATCCCAGCTCCCAGCACTGTGCCTGGCATACAGCAGGCACTCAATGTAATTGAACAAATGGATGGATTTCACTGAATGGATTTCATAAATGGGTTTTAAAAAATCAGAATACAATCAGGTGCATGCAGCACAAGGCATGGCTACAACTATGTAAAAGTCAAGTGCCCACGTGGATAAGGCTGGGAAGGAAACCAGACGGTTCCTGAGGATGCCGGTTACCTGGTATCTCCCTAGGATGTCTGGATAATGGGGGAACTTCCCCTACCATGATTGCCCATGTTATCTGGAAACAGGCAAGACTCTTTTCCAAAGGCTCCAATACCAGTCCAGGCAGGAACCTGGCATCTCCTTGAAGCCTGCTTGTCCTCAGAGCACTACCAGGACTGTTGGTCAGTAGGCCTATTGGTGAAGGTGCAGTGTGCCTTGCCTAGACAGAGGTGCAGCTCTCTTCATCTCAGCCCAAGCAGCCAGAATGCCTTTCTTGCCCCCGAAAACACTGCCATCATACAAGTGATGTACTGGTTTGAATATTTCAGGATATGTCCCTAAAATATTGTTAAAGCAGAAAAGGCCCACCCCTTGGTGCCCCACAGTATGAGTTACATCTTGATACTTAGCAGCTACAATAGCCAGCTCTCATTCACTGAGCACCTACTATGTGCCAAGCACAGAGCTATGTGCTTTACATGCATGTTCTCATTTGATCTTCAACAGCCTTTGCAAAGGCTTTTAGAACCATCTTAAAGGCAAGGCCACTGGGCCTCACAAGCATGAAGACCCCGAGCAAGGTCACAAAGCTGATTACTTGCAACTATACCAGAGACTGCAAAATCAAATGTCAATGGGGCCAGGGTGGCAGAACACAGGAGAGCACAGGCCCCAGGTCTGACTCCACCCAGAGGAGCAGAGGGGCTGGAGAAGCTCACAATTTGCAATGGTGGCAACAAATTCAATTAAGAAGATTCACCAAAGTCCCTATCTATTAGAAGTATTTATAGATGCAATAATATGATGTCTTCCATTAGCTTTTATACACTGTCAGGGGCATATTATAATTTGAGAAATGGTGGGGCAAATACAATGAGATTGTGCAAACGGGTAATAACTGTTAAAGCTGAAGACTGGGTTTATGGAGATTCATGTTGTTCTCTCTAAAGAAATCTACTTTATCTAGTCTATCTTCTCTTCCCTTTCCCCTTTCTTCTTTCTTCCTTCCCTCTCTTTCTCCTTCCTTTCCCTTTCCCTTCCCCTTCCTCTCTCTCCCTCCCTTCCTCCCTCCTTCCTTGGTGGCCAGTTTACGACCTCTACCCCCACCACTCTCTACAGTGAAAACAAGACAGGCTTTAGGAGTTTCTTGAGGACTGATAACAGGTTGATGCATTTTTGATGATCCTTGTCAGAAGTCACCCCACCAGAGCTCACCTGCCGTACTTGGCCTAGAGGCCTGCTGCTGGTCAGCAGGCATGTGGATGGCTCCTGCGTACTCTTATACTGTGGTTTCTTATCAAAGTGTGACAAGCGTAGTAAATACACTCTTCTGTCACCCCTTCCTGCAGTGCAGAGCGAGCATTTCTTTAAATGTGTCAGGCCATATCACCTTAGATAAAAGCTGACCAACCCAAACATTTCTCCCTGAGTCAGCTTCCTTTTTGTTGTTGTTGTTAGGGAAACAAAACACTAAGCTCATAAGAAGTGTACCCAGCTTCCAATCATTTAGCAAATACAAATGCTTTCGCCTACGTTATGATGCTTCCTTCATTTTGTATACACAGAGGACATTTTGTGAAATGCAAAGCATGCTAATTTTTCCCCAGTGGAAGGTGAGAAGCTCCAGCATTTAAAAATAATCACACACACACACACCCCAAACACAAGTCAACAACACATGGAGATCTTATTCTATGCCAGGTACTTGCAAAATCCATAATTCCCAATATTCTCTGGGTGGCATCCTCTTTAACAAAGATATAATTTACAACCAGACTGGGTAAAGATAGACAGCCGTTACTTTCTTAATGGCTAACTACCCCAAAAGGCTCAGTTAAGTGAACTCAACTAGCAATCTAATCAATTAAAATTGATAAGTGAAATACCTTTAACCTTCATTTCAGCAGGCCATTCTTGGCGGGAGAGGGAGGAAATGTGAGTTCCCAGCATAAAATTTAATTCCATTTTCAAACAGAATACAGTAGCCCCCTTTAAAGCAAGCTGCTTCCCTTTCTTTCTTTGAATCAAATCAGAAAAAGACTGATTTGTAGTTCTCTAGAAAACTCGATCAATTTAAACCCTTACAGAACTCACTATGGCCATTTCTCAAAAGTGAAAAGCCAAAGGAGATGGGCATAGAGCACAGAGAGAACATAGCTTCTTTGTTCTTCCAAGAAAAAGGAGAAAAGAACATAAACAAAGAGGCAGAAAAAGAAGCTAGACAGCCAGGTAAACTCATAATAATCACTTACTCTGCTCTTCATATGCTTCACCTCATTTAATTCATGAGTGATACTGACAACAATTTCCTGAGAATAGTTAAATGCTAGGCACATTTGGTTAAGTCACATTTCTTTTTTTTTTTTTAATCCTTATCAAAGGATTTTTTTTTCATTGCTTTTCAGAGAGAGTGGAAGGGAGGGAGAGAGAGAGAAACATCGATGTGAGAGAGCAATCCAGGTATGTGCCCTTGACTGGGAATCAAATTCAAGACCCGTCAGTGTGAGGGTTGATGCTCTAACCCAGGAGTCCTCAAACTTTTTAAACAGGGGGCCAGTTCACTGTCCCTCAGACCGTTGGAGGGCCGGACTATAGTTTAAAAAAAAACTATGAACAAATTCCTATGCACACTGCGCATATCTTATTTTGAAGTAAAAAACAAAATGGCAAAAACACCCACATGTGGCCCACGGGCCGTAGTTTGAGGACGCCTGCTCTAACCACTGAGCCCACCAGCAAGGGCTCAAGTTACATTTCATATTATATTTCACTCAAGTGTCAAAACAGCCTCAAATATAAAGGTCATCCCCATTTTCTAGGCGAGAAAACTGACACTGTGAGGGTTTCAGGCATTTGCTCAAGGGAAGGAGTATCTGGCTTGAAAGCCAACCCTCAGTGGTCTATCTCAAGATCGCTGGTCACACAATTGAATTGTTTTGTCAAAACTAATTCAATTGTACACTAAACTTGGTGAATTTTATTGGCTGTAAATTATATTTCATAAAGCTGATTTAAAACAAGGACCCCTTTCCTCATACTACACAACAAAGAATGGCATTTGCTGTTCCTGCTTGCTCAGATTCCATGTCTTCTTTACAAGTTTCCCATGAGGGCTCTTTCCTTCCTCACTCTCAGGTGATGGGGCTCAAAAGGAACAGGCTCCACTTCCAGCTCCGGGCTTATGACCCCATCCTAGCCAATCACTGAGTTGAATTCCTCTGACCATTGACTGGTTCAGGGATGGTCATATGACCCACGCTGGGCCAATGAGAGCACAGCCCTGGACTTCTATAAAAGGGAAAGAGTAGCTCTGTTTCTGTCAGGGCTGCTTAGCTGCTTCAACAGATCTTGGAGCTGCTGATGGCCACTGGTTGCTACTTGGTGAGAGCCCTCCTGAGGGTGAAACCAGAACAGAGGAAAGTAGAGCTGAGAGATGTAGGGTCATCCTGATGACACTGCTTGAGCACCTAGATCCAGCCATGCCCGAAGGCAGCTAATCCTGGACTTACTAGTGACACCAGCCAATTCCCCTTGCTTTTTCCATAAGCAAGCCTATGTTGGGTTTTCTGTCCATTATAACTAAAAAGTCCAAATATACTACAATGCCTTTAAGAATCAGAAACCATCTTGTCTGCCCCCTAGCAAATCGAGGAAAGAGAGAGCTACTTGGACACAAGACACACTAGGAGGGTTATGGTAAAATGACCAGGCTTTATACCTTTTGTCTCCTTTAAATCTCAGCCTCATGCTGCAGTGTATTAAATAAATAGCCCAAGGATTCAGGTTAAGCACAGTTCTCTAGCCTCCAAAGCTTTTATTCATGTCTATCTAAATACTGGTGATTTGCTTCCTTTTGTTTTTTAATCTTCACCCAAGAATAAGTTTGGGGGGAGGGGAGGGTTGAGGTAAGAGAGAGAGAAAGAAACATCGATTGGTTGCCTCCCATATGCACGCCCCGACTGGAGATTGAACCTGCAAACCAGGTATGTGCCCTGACCAGAAATTGAACTGCAACCTTTTGGTGTACAGGATGATGCTACAATCAACTGAATCACCCGGTCAGGGTGTGATTTGCATTTTTGAAAGGCTTTTTTTTTTTTTTTAAGCAGCAAAACCCTTTAATTGTTGAATTCATACAGAAAACCCTTAATAGACAAAACCAATCAAACTGATGCTGCTATGATTGCATGGAGGACGGAGATCCTGGAGCTTGAGGATCCCCAAAGCCCTGGCACAGATCTTTTAGCAAACCACCTGCTCAGCTCCACCTAGTCTCCAGAGAGCAGAATCCACAAGCCCAGAATCAAAGTGCCTAGAATCTGGGTCCCCTTCTTCAAAAGTTTTATGGGACATGCACACTCTATTACCTCAAGGTCACAGATCAACCCCAGTACACAATGCAGGTCACACACCGACCCTTACAGTGATGTGTGAGTCAGCACCACAGTGTCCCCCCTGCTGTGACTCAGAGGCCAACTCACTGAGATCTAGGACGTCATCAGTTTTAATCAGATCTTCCTCCCGAGTCAGTGGCAACTGGGTCTCCGGCTCCCCTCGTAGTTGCAGTGACAGCGAACGGAGCATGAAGAACACCCGGATGGCCTGCATGGACAGTGCAGAGAGCAGAGAAAGGTGAGATTGCAGTCACTTTGGTGAAATGCTCCACATGGAGAAATCACACCGTGATACTTGATTAAAAATAAACAAAACAAAGCCCGCCTCCCCCCTCTCCAAGTATCATGGCTCTGGTGCTTTCAGAGCAAGACAAAAACCAAAAAACCGCCCAAGGCACAGCCTCTTTTCAGTTATCCACGTCCACGGGTTCAGGCGTGAGCCACTTTCCCTCAACTGAGCACCCGTCATTTGCCAGGACATTTACCCTCGTGTCATGTGACCTTGATGACACCCAAGGAGGTGACATGATCTGCCCAGGCACACATCTAGGGAGGGCTAGAACCAGGCCTCTTTCAACTAAACCAGCACGGAATTTGGAAATCCAAATCATGAGTGAAAGTATTTCAAGGTCCCACCGACTGAATGTAGGGGCAGGGGCGGCAGAAGAGAGGCAATGCTGGTGGGGCTCAGAGCTGGCCAGACCCCATTAAGGCCCTGCCCCTCCCTGGATGAGCCCCTTCACCTCGGAACCTTGGTCTCTTGGCCTTCCACCAGGGTGTGTTACTGATGGGGCAGCACACCTGGCGCCTGGCAGATGTGCAGTGATGTTAGTGCCCTGAGCGCCCCTTAGGCCTCCCCTGCCAGCTCTCTGGGGGGCAGAGGCAGCTCCATTAGTGCTGGGATTCCTGGCCCCTGGAAGAATCCTGTGTGGCTATTAGGCATTTCCAGAGAGCAGGAAAAAAGCAGAAGCCCAGGCCCCGGAAGCCAGAGAAGTTTGTGCAGAAAGCAGCCTTCACCCCGAGCCAGCTTGCTCCCTTTGAGTCTTAATTGGGGCTGACTTGCCCACCACCCCGAAGCCAGGAAGCAGAAGGGCAGCCCACAGGAGAGGCCTCCTCCAGACCACTGTCCCTGACTTTAGCTGATGGCCACAGGTAAACAGCTCCGGAGTCAGACATATGAGATCTATGTTGGACTCCCAGCTGTACCAAACTGGGTAAGGCCTCTGACCTCTGTGAGTTTCAATGTCCTCATCTGTGAAATGGGGATGGTAGTCCCCACCTCGCCGGGCTGCTAGAAGGTTCTGAGATAAAGCTGGGGGATGGGGCAGGAAGCAGCCAACATGTGTTCTGTAAAGAGGCAGCTATCCTTTACTCTAGTCACTCGCCAGCTGGGCACGGGGGTGGGCATGGGACAAACCACTGTCGCCACTGGTGAGCCACAGGAAAATGAATTCCAGCCCCCTTTTGGGTCTTATTGTTTACAGTTCTGAGGACTACAGGCTTGGTCTACTGAGAGAAGAGGCTGCCCTTTATATGGCAAGGTGTCTCCCAAAACAGGACTCCTGATAATCCATGCAGTAAAGATGCCCAACGGCAGGCCTAACACTAATCCTGCCTTGGCCTGGAACCAGCAGGAGACCTTGGGACAATCACTTAATCTAATGTAGAAAACTAGAAGAACAATCCTACTTCCTGGACCTACTGTCAACCATGAGCCCTAGAGAAAGATAAGTTTTTATATTATAACTAGAGGCCTGATGCACAAAATTTGTGCAAGAGTAGGCCTTCCTTCCCCCGGCTGCCGGCACCAGCTTCCCTCCAGCAGCTGGCAGGCACCCAGGACCCAGGCTTCCCTTGCAGCCCTGGCTTCATCCAGAAGGTCGTCCAGAAGGACGTCCGGTCTAATTAGCATATTATGCTTTTATTATTATAGTTGATGATGGTAGTGGCATTAGTACTGATCTGATCTGTTTTTAAAGTACAGTCTTCATAAAGACATCTGCAACAATAAGAAGTATACTTTCATTAAAAAAAAAATCAAAACAGCTTTTGTTCATAACGCTCCTATTGTGTGCCAGGCAACGTGGTACTTGCCTGAAATGTAAAGATTTTATGCAGGAAGAAACACCGCGGAGGGGCCAAGAAATCTAAGTTTACGCAGCTGCTGAGTGGCTGATCTGGGGTTGAACGCAGGAATGTATGACACTTGTGTCACTTAACCAAGCACATGAGAAGACATTCCAATGCTCACGCCAGCCTAAGTGCAGAAAGCCCAAGATGTGGGTGGGCACCTAACCTATGTGGCAGTTTGAGAAAATAGGGAGTCATGGCCTTGAGATGAGGGAAAAAGAAGAAAAAGGCCCATGGCAGTCAGGTCCGAGTTATGTGGATGCTTCATTTCACTGTCAACAACCCATTCCTCTCGGGGCTCTGAAGGCAGAGAAATCAAGAGGACCCTGTACAGGGATGAGGAAAGACAAATGTGTGCAGCTTACACCCATCACTCTGAAAACCAGAGCCTTCCAATATAAAAGGAGTTTGAAACTTGGCCCCTAATGTGGACCTTTTTGGTAAAACATCTGCTTTTGCTCTTCAAGCAACAAATGGAAGATATTTCCAGGAATACAAAATAATAAAATAATAAAAATACGAAGAATATAAAATATATAAAGTAGAACCTCCAATAATATTTTTCCTGGTTCCTGCCCCAACTGCTAAGAGCAGGAAGAGTGCATGAGAAGCCCACGCCCATGAACGTGAGATGAGGCAGGTTCCCACGGGGCCCGGTGCTCCACTTGGGGGAAAAGCTGGGCTCCCACTGGGGGCTATTGGGTCTGGCAGGCACTTGACCAGCGACACAACTCCCGAGAATTCGCAAAGTTAAGACACCAGGAGAAGACATAAAATTCATCCCACCACCCCCTAAAACAATACCCATGTCCTCTGCTACCCCCCGCCTGCCAGGTACGGAAGGGCCCTATACTGTGTCATCTCATTCTAGCCTTTTAAGGACCTGCTTGTTTCTCATTGTACAGATAGAAAACTACAGCCCAGAGATGTTAGGCAGCTACTCAAGGTGACTGGACTCCCAAAGTCTACGTTCTTCCAACCACATGCCTTTGTCTTTAATAGATTTAAGCTTGGGATCCAGCCTTTTACTGAGTACTTTACTTTGCTAAATAAAAATGCAAATTTAAAAGTAATACTAAAAAAGAATTATTCTTTGAGGTGCTTCCACAGAATACCAGGAAGACTGACTCTGGAAGAGCAGATTAAATTTGGGAAGGGTGACAGCTGACTAAACTCAGATATAAAGAACTCCTCCAGTTGGCTTCAATGCATGGGGAGCAAACTCTGGCAAGGAGAGTCCTGGGGATGAGTCCAACGAGTAGGGCAGAAGGATGGGTTCAGTCAGACAAACCTTGACTCAACCTGGGGTTGGGCAAGTAGCATGAATTCCCCAAGCCCAGGCTCAAGCTCTGGAAATGGGGACCCACCACCCCTGAGATCATGGGGCCACTACAACCATGCAATGACAAAGTGCAGGTGACACACTGAGCCCTGGGGCTGGTCTTGGATCAAAGCCCTTCCCCTGCTTCCCTTGCTGCATTTGCAAGCTGCTGAGTTTAGGCGACAGTCACTTAGGTTAGCAGCCCACCAAGACCGTGGACGTGGCTGTGAAAGTCAGTCATTCTTAAGAATGCTGAAGCAGTTTAAAGTGGGCACAGCCCATTGGGAAAGCAATCTGGCAATATGTAGAGAGTCACACACACACAAATATTCATACCCTTTGAACCAGAAATTCCACTTCTGGGAACTTATCCTAAAGAAATAAGCCAAAAGAAAGAAAACACTGTGAAGCTGCTCATTACAGTTCAGTTGAAAATAATGTAAGACTGCAAGCAACCAAAATGTCTACCAACAGGAAAATGCCTACGTAAATTATGGCAGAAGCCACCAGATAGACTTTTATGCACCAGTAAGAAAGTAGACTTATTAAAATTGTATTACCACATGACAAACTTCTTGCTCTACAAAGGAAAGAGAAAGGGGTGTGAGGATAAAAGCAAGGTCATGGTACACTCTCCCTGAAAGCATGTTAAGATGTGTTTGCAAAGATAGGGAGGAGACAAAAAAATGTCTAAGTGTTGATTGTGTAGGGTGATGAAATCATGGGAAATTTTTCCCTCTACTTTTGAAACTTTATGAGGTGCTACTGTATTTTCTTTAATGCATAATAAATATCCAAGGAGTAAAGCAAAATATCCTATTTCCTCAAGGCCAGTGGTGATAAACAAAAATTGTTTGTGGTTTTACAAGAGAACGGGGAAACAGAATGCAGGGACAAATAAAACTTTATGCAAATAATTTATTTCATAATGGTTTCCAAGATTATTAACATAAAGATGGCTAGTGTCTTACATTCAGAGTTTGATATCCATCAAAAAATTCTCTCCCAAGCTCTTTTCCTTAGCATTAAACTTTGGTAGATTTAGATCAGTAAAGACTATTTCTTTCCCACCTAAGGTGCTGGAATGCTCCACCAATGTTCAGCCAACATTCCGAGTGCTTGCTGCCTGCTAGGCACTGGGCTCTGTCACCTCACAATCACTCTCTCATCTACTTTGAGCAAGGGCTGACAGGCAGGACACACAAGGAAGTTCAGGCACAGAGAAATTAAGTAACTTGCTCGAGGTCACACAGCTAGAGTTGGGATTGACTGATGAGCTTTCTCTCAAATACCCCTGCACAGGGGGAAGTCCAGCCCAAGTCTTAGGTTCTGCTTTCATGTTCTCATCAGACCCCAGTAGTTCTTGTGACCCTCATTTCAACATAAATTTCCCTTCTCAGCTGTCATGACCAAGTGACACTCTTGCTATTTTGATCTTTCTTATATTATTTGTTCACTGTCTAGTCTTATATCTTATAGTGCCTAGCATCTAGAAAATGCTTAATAAAGATGTCAAATGAAAGAATAAATAGTATAATTTGCAAAATGCATGAGGAAAATATGACTTTATTGCCAGATGCCTCTCTATGGCCTGAGAGTCCCTGCACCCCTCCTCTCGTAGCCCCTCCCCCCCTCCTGGCCCCTTCACTCACTCTGCTCCAGTTACCCCACTCCTTGAGCACGCTGTGCTCTGTCCCATCAGAAACTTTGCACTCACTGTTGCCTTCATCTGGAAAGTGCCTCCTTTAAGTCTTTGCATGGCTGCCTCCTTCTCGCTCTTCAGTTTCAGCTCAGGTCTCAACCTTGGCGGAGGAGCCTTCCTCCTATGATATATCGCTATATATCTAACGTAGTGCCAGCCCCCTTTCCTTCAGAGCCTTTACTGCAGAGTGACAACACACTTGTCATTTGCTTACTTGCTAATAAACTTTACCTCTCCCGATTTCATGGGAGGTTCAGAAGGCAGTGACATTTTCCCTGGTCCTCAGCATTTGGCACAGGAATCTAGTGGTTCTTTGATGAATGTATGAAGGAATAGTTTACAAGTTAGCAATGATTTACTAGTCCGGTTGTCTGAACTTCTCTCACAAGTCCCTAAGGAAAATAAAGGGTGGGATTTCTGAAACGCTCAGCCTCCTAGAGTTAGAAAAGTCTAGTTAGTAGAAAAAAAAAAAAAAAGCCTTTGAATCCAAAAGATGAAATGGAATGTTCTTTGGATACAAGCAAAGAACTTGAAACAAACCACATAAGCCCTCAATTGCTTGCTAAACCATACACTTCCTTAAGTTCAAATTCAAAGCACACTGCTGCGCTCTCATGTCTGAAACGGGCTGAGGAGCTAAGCTTCTGGAGGATTCCAAATAGCTAGCTACCTTGCAACAGGAACTGGACTGAAGTGAATGGTGGAAATTCCCCTTCAGAAACTGATTCTTCACTATATTGTACACCTGAAACTAATATAATATTGTATGCGAACTATACTTAGACTAAAAACAGAAAGAAATTTATTCTTGAAGTCAACAAGGGAAGTTTCTTAGGTGGATGGCTGTGCTTGCGGGTGGCCAGCCTATTTTAATATCAACCTTCTCCCTGGCTCTAAATCCATGGGCCCTGGATTTGCTTTTTTTAAATTTATATTTTATTGATTTTTTACAGAGAGGAAGCTGAGAGGGATAGAGAGCTAGAAACATCGATGAGAGAGAAACATCAACCAGCTGCCTCCTGCACACCCCCCACCGGGGATGTGCCCGCAACCAAGGTACATGCCCTTGACGGGAATCGAACCTGGGACCTTTCAGTCTGCAGACCGACGCTCCATCCACTGAGCCAAACCGGTTTCGGCATGGATTTGCTTTTATAAACTTGTCAGATAGACAAAAGCCAACCAAAGGCCCTAGGGAAGCCCAGATGTTCCCAGAGGTTCTGTCCATGCTTCAGGTATTAGTTAGGACTATGCAACACATCTGGGGCAAGGGAGGTGGGCAGCACAGCCCCAGGAACTTGCAGCTAAGTGAGCCTTGAAGGGCAATGAGAAGAAGCAAACCCCTGTCATCAGGAACTGCCACTGGCTTCCAGTGTTTCTGCCTCTCACTGAGTCCTCACAACTCTGGCAAGGCGGGCACATGTTGCTTTCTAGATGGAGAGAATGGCTTACAAGGGAGCAGGAACCCCAAAGCCCAGGCAACCCTCCCTCTGCCATATGCCTCACCCTTGAGTTTCTCCCATTCTCTCCTGTGGATCAGGACTGTCTGCCCTAAGCCAGCAGAGCACGGTGTCAGGAATCTGCTAACAGGGCCAAGGGCCTCTCGGGGCCTCTGTTCCCTGTTCCTCCAGCCCCTCGACTCATCACTTCCTATGTAGCCTCCCTCACTCTGGCTCTAGACACAGTCCCTGCTTGGTGCTGGAATGTTCCACATCCCTCTCGTGTCTGCTCCCCGACCCTCCCCAGATAGGATTAGGGACCTGACCCCATGTTCCTTTCCTAACAGCCCCAGCCACATGGGTTGATGCTGTTCTTCCCACCCTCACCCTCTAGACTCTGATTCCTTGAAAACTGGGGCTGTGTTTCTTATATCCCTGGTGTCCAGTGCTGAGTAGCACTATGAAGGGAGCAGTAAGGAGCAGCAAGTCAGAGTGGCTCTGAGGCCACCCCAACTGAGCTGAATCCTGGCTCTGCTACTTTTTAAAAATATATTTTTATTGATTTCAGAGAGGAAGGGAGAGGGAGAGAGAGAGATAAAAACATTAATGGTGAGAGAGAATTATTGATTGGCTGCCTCCTGCACACCCCCTACAGGGGTCAAGTCTGCAACTGGGGCATGTGCCCTGACTGGGAATTGAACCGTGACCTCCTGGTTCATAGGCCAACGCTCAACCACTGAGCCACACCAGCTGGGCCTGGCTCTGCTACTTAATAGCTGGGTGACCTTGAGCAAATCACTTGACCTCTTCGTGCCCCAGTTTCTTCCTCAGTAAGATGGGAATAATAGTAATGACAACCTCTTAGGACAGTTGTAGAATTATGTGAGAAAATTCATTTAAAGAACTGCTATGAACAATCCACTTTATAATAAAGAATGGGAGCTCGTGTAAGTGTTAACAAAGCCTGATGGACCATATCCCAGAAAGGAGGCAGGATGCAACCCAGAGTGGCAGCTCTCAGCGTTCACAGCCTTCTGGACCTTCTGGCTCAAAGACTAAGAACCTCAGAGACATGCAGCCCATTCGGGTGGGCAGCTTCACTGTAACCTTGCTGGGGAGCACCTCTTAGACCAGTGGTCGGCAAACCGCGGCTCTCGAGCCACATGCGGCTCTTTGGCCCCTTGAGTGTGGCTCTTCCACAAAATACGTGCGGGAGCGCACGTACAGTGCGATTGAAACTTCGTGGCCCATGCGCAGAAGTCGGTTTTCGGCTCTCAAAAGAAATTTCAATCGTTGTACTGTTGATATTTGGCTCTGTTGACTAATGAGTTTGCCGACCACTGTCTTAGACCAACCCAAGGCTAAGGGCGAGCGTGCCTGCACCATGAAGGAGTCACTGATACGACTTACACCTGTCAGAACCAGTCTCTTGTAAAAGCCGATGCCAAGAATGCCCAGTGCAAACACCACCACCCACAAACACAATCGTGTGCCCACCGCAGGGCCTGCAGCGCTGGCTGGGAGCACACGGAAGGAAGGCGTCACTGGCTTGGACAGGGCGTGTTCTGTGGTGAGGCCTGTGGGTTTGGTCAGACAGCAAGGAACGTGGATTGACTTAAGACACATGGGTCCCACTTCCTCTGCCCCGCCCCCCCCCCCCCCCCCCCCCCGGCCTCTGTGGCAAAATTGCCAGCTGGGTGGAGGAAGGCCACAGAACCCTCTGGTCTGAGGCAGATCTAGCAGGTCCCTCCTGCTTCTCATAATCCAAAACTTAAAACACCTCAGCTGCTCTGGTTACAAGCGGATTAACTCAGAGGAAGATACAGGCCGATAACGAGAGCTGAGTGCAATGAATTCCACTAATTTATCCACTAGCATTCACGTCTCCAGGGAATGATTTTCTAGGAAAAGGTTATGGTGCTTTCTAAGAAAGAAAGTGTAATCTTAAGAGGGAGATAAAATACCATGAACAGCCCCGCGAGACTGCTTCAGAAAAAAACGCTGATAACGGAAGCACACACTCCAGCTGGGTTCTGAGAACTAGTCCACCCTTCACACAGGTCTCTCCCGCAGGCCGGCAAGAACCACCATTTCAATTGTTGTGCCTCACCCCGAGATCACTCAGATACCTTAACATCACACCATCCTGGGGGGTCCTGAGCCTCTCTGGGCTGATTCCACGCCAGCCCCACCTGCACTGTGTTGGCTCTGCTCACTCCCCCACGTCCTGTGCAGATCCAGCCCCTGGCTTCCTCTCCCAAGCTCAGGGGGGCCTGCACCAGCGAAGGCAGCCTGCCTGCAACCCACCCCCGGTGCCAGATGCAATGGGATTCCAATCCCTGCTTTAGCAGAGGGCAGCTGCTTGGGGAAGTTTCTCCTCTTGCGGGGTGTGGCAGGTGTTGTCTGTCTCCTTACTATCTGCACTTGTGTGGGAAGGCAGACTCATGACCTGATCAGAGACCTTTCTTCCCTGCTCTGTGAGTGGTCCTGGCAGACAGCTGCCAGGAGAGGCCAGGTCCAGTGCCCACTCACCCGCCGGGTCCTCTCCACGTCACCACATGGCAGCCGCTTCACAAAGTCAATGCCCGTCAGTGGCGTGCCCGTGGGGGGCAGCAGGATGGAGACGTCCATCATGAGATATTCCACGTTCATGGGCTTCATCTGGAAGAGAGACATCACAGAGACCTCACTGGAAGGAGAAGGGGGCAGGGCAAGTCACACAGGTAGTTCAGCACATGAACCCTGGATTAAGACCGAGGAGAAGCCTGGAGGCAGGCAGATGTGTGAGATGGGCCTTTTTTTGGTTTCTAAGGTACAGATTTTCCCTTCGTTTGAAGTGACAGCTCTGACACTCTTGAGAAATGGCCTCCCTGCTATGAAAAGCTTTGCTTTCTCATCCTCATTCCCCTCCACCCAGGAGGGAGGGGGTCCTCAGGAAGGAGGCTGGTCCTGTTACTGTGGTCCCTTCAGGGTGGTCTGGCCCACGTGGATGTGCCTGACTGCTGCCCACCTCCTCCTCTCGGTACTTCCAGCTATGATGACACAGTTACAGTGACGGCAACTTCCATTTAAGGAGAGCGGACTACGGGGCAGGCGACAAGCTAAAGGCTTTGCATGTAGGATCCTGTTTAACCCTCCCCAACAACTGCAGAGGGAATGTTTCCCAATCTGCGAATGAGAAAAAAAGATTCAGAGAAGCTGAGGAATGGATCTGGGCCCACTCAGTGGGCTGGTGGCAGAACCAAGACATAGACCCAGGCTTACCTGGCTATAGACCTTCTATGATTTGCACCACATGACCAACATCCCCCTATCTTCCTTGCCCCCTTAGCATCTTACCTGGGATAATATAACAAAGCCACTTATTGAGCATCTACTAAGTGGCAGGCACCACAAGGCTCACTTCCTACTGGATGGTGGGTGCTGGTGCGGTCCCATATCACAGAGGGGGACACTGAGCTCAGAGGAAGGGCAGATGTCCATAGCCACTGGGCCGGTCAGGGGCAGAGCTGTTTCCTCCTTCCACACCACCTTCTCTGATTACTAAGACACTGTAACGTCACCTCCCCTCCTGAAACTGTTGCATCAGTACTGACCATTTACTGTACACATGTTGGACCCTGACACTTCATTTATACCTGTCATCATAAAGGAACAACATTTCACAAAGGTAAATTTTCTATAGAATTCATTTTACTCCTTAAAGCATCACAAGCTTATTTTTGTGTCTTTTAGAATGTGGGCTTCAGTCACATTTTTTTGTCCCTCCTAACCAAAGCTAACTAAGCAGGGCAAGGTTGTGGTGAAGGCCCAGCTGTCTGGAAACCTGGTGAATGGGCCAGGGAGCCACTTAGTGCATGCTGCCTGCCTTTTTCTTTTGGACACTTTAAACACTTAGGCTTATTATAAACTTCCCGAATCACTTCACTTTTCGGTGAGTAATTTCCATGAAAAAGATCATTTATCATCTATTTATTGAGTGCCAACTAAGGGGCAGGTGCTGGGGATGCAGAGAGAAAGGAGCAACACAGAGAAAACTGCAATCTGCTAAACCTATCTTTTCCCACAATTCTGCCTGCTGGATGCAAAAAAGGAAGGCTTTGGGCTGGCACTGCAACTCAAGGAACATTTCAGAACATTCTGGTGGCATGGCAAAGAAGGAGGTGGCATAATATAGAGAGGAGGGCTGGGACTGGGAGGCGAGTTGCTCTGCCCCTCTCTGGCTGGCACCTGTAGGCATCTCATTTAAGCTGACTCTCCTTTCCTTATCAGTAAAAGGAGGCTAATGATAGCAGCTACTCCACTGGGTTGGCATGGGGATGAGCGATTTAACATGTGTCACAGGCTTTCCACACCTGACACAGGGTAAGTCCTTAATCAAATGCTATTCATATCAAAGTGAATCTTTCTGACCTGTCTTAGAACACAGCCCAGCTCAGGGAGAGTGAATGTCATCTGAAATTTCCCCAGTGGCGGGGATCACCATTTCCAGTTTACCTCCCTACCAATCTCTGCAATCTGGGCAGAAAGCCCCAAGTCAGTGCTCTCTCCTCTCTCTCTCTCCTCTCTCTCCTCTCTCTTCCCTCCTTCCCTCCCTCCCTCCCTCCCTCTCTCCCTTCCTCCTTTCCTCCCTCTCTTGGTTCGGCTGGACAAGCTTTGCGGGAACACAGGTGCTTCTGGCCCCTCACTTACTGTCATGCTCCTGTACTCATCTTCAAACATGTCCAAAAAAATTTCTTCTCCCTAAAAGGGAGAGAAGAGAAAATTATGCATATTTCCCCCCATAAACAACTAAGTATTATGAACTTCAGTTCACGGCTTCTGGGACCATCTGTTTCTCATTAGAGAGTTCTCGTAAATCACCAGCAAGTAAAATGCACACGTGAACATGAACACATGCTCCAACGAAAGCCCAGATATCAAATTGCACCTCTCAACGGTTTTCTCCCTCGCTTAAGCATATGTAGCTAGATTTATTCTGTCAAGGCAGTCAGTTAAAAATACAAACCAAAAAAACACCATAGATAATTAAAATATTAAAATGGGTAACGTTTCAAGTGTTTATCATCCTCTATTTGTCGAGCATGGTTGAGGAATGGGGAACCCTGGTCAACTTGCCATGTTAAAACTATGAGGCTCCACACCTCTGAAAGGGAGAGTATAATTAAATATGCTTAACACTAAAATTATAGGCCTGCTCCATTTGTTTCTGAGCCATGCCTTTGAGGTTCTGTAGTTCCTGCAGCCTTGAGGACTGTCTAGGAAGTCCCTCTCAAAACAGGCTGGTGTGTGAACTTGGCTCCAACACATAAACCAGGGGCCGAGTCCCAGCTTTACTTCATCGAGACTGTCTTTGTTTCCCTGAGAGACTGGGATGGCAGCCCCTGTCTGTGTGGGTCTTTGTGAAGATGAAATGAGTAAGCACACATAAAAAGCTGAGCACAGAGCCTGCCACTCAATCAGGGCTAAGTGTTAGCGCCCACAGTCATTATGGTCACTACTGGACGGGACCACAGCTAGGGAGGGGCTGGGAGATTCAGCTGAATGTATTACGACTATTAGAACTGTCCTGTCTCTCTCATAAGTCCTGAATACCTCTCCCTCCTTCCCTCCCCCCCCCCCCCGCCTTTCTCTCTCTGGCACACACACCCCACACACAGTCAATATGGGAAAAGCAATAGGTCCTTTATATATTTTTTCCAGTTATCAGATCTACAGATAAATTTGAATATTCTTGTGTGGTGTAAATACCAGGTAATAACCACAGAAATAACAGCCCCTGAAAACCCAAAAGCTTCTCAGATATTATACTTAGGATGAAAGAGAGAGAAAACAGGGTTGGGAGAAGGGAGCTACAATTCAAATACAGCAAGTCCTTACTTAACATTGTCGATAGGTTCTAGGAAACTGACTTTCAGTGAGATGACATAAAATGAAATCAATTTTACTATAGCTCAATTGATATATACAAGAGTTAAGTTCCTACAGCATATCTCTGGTCACAGAAACATCACACATATAATCTAATAATAGACGAATATGCAAATTGACCGCACCTTCGCTACACCCAAGCCACGCCCACCAGCCAAGCCACACCCGCCAACCAATCAGGACGAGTATGCAAATTACCCCAACAAAGATGGCGGCTAATTTGCATATCAAGACAGCGTCAAAGAACCCAAGAGCTGCAGAAGGGAGTAAAGCTTCAGAGAAGCAAGCAAGCCGGGGGGGGGGGGGGGAGGGGGGGGGAGAAGGGAGGAGCGGAGGCGGGGCCGGGGGCGAAGGGAAAAGCAGGCGGGCTGGCCGAGAAGGCGGGGCGGGCGACAAGGGAGGAGTGGAGGCGGGGTAGAGTGCAGCAGGAAATCCTATTGCAGGATTTTTCCTGCAACGGGAACGCTAGTTTCTAAATAAAAACCTAAAAACAGTTCTAATATTAAACATTTAAGAAACATTAATAAAAACCAGGCAGATTATTCTTTTCTAACCCACTTATTCTGGGTCAGGGTCGCAGGTGGCTGCCTGCCCTGGCAGTTCAGGGACAGAACGCCCTTCCCAGGCCACTCACACAGCCACACGCAGTCAGACTGAGACAATGCAGACACTAATTCTCCCCTCATGCACATCTCTGAGATGTGGGAGAAACTGGAGTCCCTAGAGAAAACCTCTGTAGACATGGGGAGAACATGCAAACTCCACAGGTGGCCCAGATGGGAATCGATTTCTTCCCCTCAACATTATAAAAAAGTGACATTGAAAAAAATGCTATTAGAGAACCTGCAGTATAAGCTCTCCTTTTGTTACAGGATTCCAGGGCTGGAGGAATAGGGAAACTGAGACAGGAAAGTCAAAACAAGGCCAAACGGTGTTGACAATTTGCAGCCAGCTTGTAAGTACGGTAATAAGCCATTATCTTTCCCAGCCAAGGACACCTGAGAGCAAATGGTTAAAAACCTCCTTAACAGGAGATGGAGGAAGGAGGGGGAAAGGAGCAAGGGGGAAAAAAAGGCCGTTTTATTCCATAAGCAGAAAAGCTAGCAGTCTTGAAGCTTGGCGAGATAAAGTTGCCAGTGCTTCTCAAGAATCCTGGGAAGGCCACAACAAAGTAAAAAGGGACCTTGAGAATTAACCTGTACCAAAATATTCAGCAAAGGAATTCTGAAGCCTGTAGACAGGAGGGTGTGTAATGCCTCGGATCCTCACCCAACTCGCTCTTCAGATTAGCTGAGAGCCCATCTGCGCGTGTTAGGCCAGATGATAGATTTGCTTGCCATGCTTCTTTAATAAATTTGCTTGCTTTAATTGCTTTAATAAATTGGCTTTATCACAACACAGTCAAGGTCTCTCGTATAAATTCATTTATATCAGACGACAAGGATTGAGGTTGGAAACAGCCCTCTCGCACTGACTCAGGGGGCTGTCTGGTAACACCTCTCTGTTGTCAGTGAGAGGTGCCTCTAACACTTTTGTTAATGGTAAAGAAAAACCCTTTGGGAAAATGCCTACTAATGCGTCTTTCTGTTTTTGCAATCCAGAAGCTTTCTAGGGGGTAAATACACTAAAAACAAGTTATATTGGAGATTCAAAGATGACTGATGCAAGCATGAGGTCTCTCCTTCTTTGGGGCTTTGCTAGAGGACACACATCCTCACTTAGGATGGTCCAAGGGGAGACTAGGATTTCCTCCCCAGAGTGTGGGGGCCACAGTGGAGCCACCCTCGTCTGGGCATGCCCAATGTGTTGCAGTTGCAGGGGGTCATCGGACACTGGGGAGGTGGATTTCCAGATTACATGACTTGATTTTATTTCAGTGAACACTGACAATAATGGCCAGTGGCTTAAAAAGTGTCCTGCAGCCCTGGCCGGTTTGACTCTGTAGATACAAAGCATCGGCCTGTGGCCTGAGGGTCCTGGGTTCGATTGTGGTCAAGGGCACATGCCCAGGTTGTGGGCTCCATCCCCAGTGGGGGGCATGCAGGAGGCAGCCAAACGATGATTTTCTCTGACTCTCTCTCTCTTTGAAATCAAAAGAAATATATATTTTTAAAAAGATTATATGTAAATTTAAAAAACAGTATCCTGCAAAGAAAAAGGCTTCTTGCATATATCTATATAATCCACAGAAGTTTAGAGAGAATACAAAAAATGAAGCACAGAGGAACATGAAATAGCAGTACCGACACCATCTCCTAAGAGGATCTTTTCATCGGTTAAATTACTGGGGGAATCATCACTAACTGGATCTGGAGAGATCTGATGTGGAGGCCAAAAAATCAGAAATCTATAGACAGTTTGACATATGGATTAATCCACTTTTGCTGACAAATGATGAACTTTTCAAGTAATATACTATGCTTTAAGCTAAGAGTTAATCAAAACCATCACAATGAGATATTTAAAAAGTAATCACCTAGAACTTAAACACAAATCTACAAATTTTTCTGATATTGTCAAGTCATGATGGTACTTGAGAAAATCTCACTAAACTTAATGACAAATGTTTAGAAGCCTGTATGAGGTTTCTTAGCATAAATGTATATAAATAATATACATGTATATAATTCATAAGTTCATATGTAATTCACAAGTAATTTTATATGTATAAGCAAATATAATTCATGAACACATAAATTCATATACATAATTCAGTCATGTGTGCATGTATAGATATAATTCATAATTTACATATGAATCCATCCATAAACAAATTCATATCGAGTTGATAAACAAATTGTCTTCGAAAGTTGTACTGATAAGAGAGCATGGGCAGAAAAGTTGAGAGACCACTGCTCTGGAGATTATGAAATTGAGCATTTTGACTCAGGAACCACAGGTAGCAAAACAACTGAAGACATGCAACCTTTGTGTGTACAGGGCAGACTCCACAATCCTGTTTATACAACGTATACCACCCTGCCGAGCCCCGTGAGCTGCCAGTTTACCTTATAAAAGTGCCGCAGTAGGTGAACGCTTTCTTCTCTTGCACCCTGTAAAAGAGGGAAGATGTGGAGGCAGGTGTCATGGAGGCAAGTAAATTGGGTAAATTACCGATTCTAAAATCTGAGTATATATAAGACAGATATGGGGCTAATATCCTTAATCTACTAGTATAAGTGGTTTTTAATGAGAAAGGGAGAAAGAGAAAGAGAGAGAGCTCAAAATAAGAAATGAGCAGAGGATAGGTGATTCATTGTGACATGGAAAGCTTTTAATATACAGCTAAGTGGGGGGAAATGGATTATAAAATATGGTCATAGCTCTATTTTTATTTTTTAAAATCTGTGTATGTGTGTATCTAGAAAGACACACATACCAAAATGTCAACTATAGTTACTTTTAACAACTGTACTTTCTAAATTTCTAAAATAAACATGGAAAATAAAAGGAAAACCATATAAGCTATTTAAAACAATAAATATAGATATTAGCACAATAAACTATAAATAAATGTACATGTTCATATGTGTATAAAACTTCTGTAATACAAAAAGAATTTCTAAATCCTGGAGCCAAATAATTATAACAGAAACTACTAAAATTCACATCAAACCAATCCCAGAAGAAGGGAAGTTCTGTGGGAACAGGGCTGCAGTAGGGCATCAGTGCTAGTGGGCCCAGCTTCTTGCTGGTGCTGTGGCCATACGGACCAGGGCTCCCTCACTCTCCCGGTGGCAGTGGCTCACGGGCACGGGGAGTGTGGAGGTCCCTTACCTCCAGACAGGCCAGGTGCACGTCCTTTATGATGCAGCCCGTGCTGGTCACAACTTGCTGCTTTAGGAGCAGGCAGCTCAGCTCCAGTGTCGTCAACCGGATCTTCCCATCTGCAGAGCACACCGGGGTCAGTGTCGCAAACCCAGGGCTACATGCCCTTAATCACAGCTTCTTGCCTTCCAGCTTTGAGGTTAACAGGTCAGCTGATCAGCTGACTGTTCAAGGCTCCTGACATCCAGTGGGGACAACCCTTGCCAACCCTTTTCCCAATTAATTATAATTAAATGTTCCCAGTAAAAGTGCTTAGACCTAATACTCCCCTTTAGTCTCTTCAACGGGAGAGGGGATACTGGAGAAAGAAGGCACTAATTAGTACTGAAGGTCTAGGAAGTGGCCTCTGTGCTTACTTTGCTTGTCCAGCATTCCTTCCTCTTCTTCAGGAATGAGCACCCCCACTTTCCTTTGGAAAGCACCAGCCCCACTATTACACATGTGATTTGGGTGGAGCTGGTCCCCCTTCCGACATCTTAGGGGTGGGCACATCACCCAGGCTGGTCAGGGTGCTCTATCCTGGGTCAGAGTAACTGGGTAGGGAATGGGCAAGGGAGCCAGTCAGAGCTAGTAAGGCTCAATTCCACAACTTGCTGGAACCATTTGGGCTGCAGAGAGGACAGGAATAGTGGTGTGGCCCTGAGTGGCACAAGCATTTTAATCCACAGTGGCCACTTCCCCATTCTTACCAGTGTTTTTGATTTTTGGTCAAGTGTTCTGCAAATTGAGTCCCAAGCCCCCCTTTCCACCAGATTACCCAAGTGTCTCTCCTAGAGCATGTCTAAGGCCCCAGCAGAGAAAGGGATGGCTGAAGCTGCTGGCAGTTATCTTGCCAACACAGAAGCTGCAGAGGCCAAAGACTGCCTTGAAAACAGTGCTTGAGCCCCTGGATCCAGCTGTGCCTGAAGCCAGTGCCCAACACACCTGAAGTTACATAAGCCAACAGTTTGTTTCTGTTTGTATTGTTTCAGCCAGAATGAGTTGGGTTTGTAACAACAGGGACCAGGAGGGCCACTAGTAAAAATCAATGCAAATATACCACGGCATACCTCCCCGCCCATCCTTTGATGCCTCATGTCAGATGGGAAACAGGTGAGAAGAGGGCATTGTTTGCTCAAAAATGAACAGCTTATATGCAAGCAGAAACAGGCCTTCCTCAGCA
This sequence comes from Cnephaeus nilssonii, assembly GCF_951640355.1. Lineage (NCBI taxonomy): Eukaryota > Metazoa > Chordata > Mammalia > Chiroptera > Vespertilionidae > Cnephaeus > Cnephaeus nilssonii. Next base: position 22,272,430 of record NC_137073.1, on the reverse strand, counting down.
TGATACAAGCCCAGGGCTGTGTGGGAAAAGGCTGGTAGTCTCAGCTTAGTCACCCTCCCTGCCGCAGCCCCACCGGCCCAGAACTAGCGCGTCTGTGCTGCTGCCCTGCCCACATGGCACCCCCACCTGTCTTCCTCAGAGTTCAGTAGTTTCTCCGGAGCCCAGTGTCACTCCTGCCTGCACCTCCACTGAGCCGCACAGTTGGCCAGGTCAGAAACACCCCTTCTGCTGCCTCCAGGGAAATGGAATGGGATATTCCACCAAGACCCTTCTCCCTTTGCAAGCTCCTGCCGCAATGAGCTGACTTCCTCCCACTGGGCTTGTCTCATGAGGGAAACAGAGGGAGCAGTGAGCTCCTTAGTTGTTAACACAGCTTCCAGACTGTCCCTCTCAGCTGCCCCAACCTCTTCTCTTCAGAAATGCAGGCTGTTCTACACACCGGCCCTCAAGAGGCCCGTTGTCCCTCCCCACCCTGGAGGTTCCTCTCCCAACATCCAGGCCACAGTCTACCTTTCTCCACCACGGAGCCACGTCTGTTCACACAGCTCCTGCCAACTGCCCTCTTGATCACCATCCTCAGGGACACACTCTGCCTTCCTGACTAGACTTCTCAGCAGAAACTGACCCTGCCGAGTGCCCCTTGGTCCTGAGCCACACACATCTTTCTTGCCACCCAAGACACCCCCTCCCGCTCCACTTCTTCCCATTGGGGCCTGGTTCAGGCTCCTGTGCTCGCCCCCCATGTCACCTCCAGATATCTGTAGTGGCCCAGGGCTCCGTCCTACACATGCCTCTCTTCTCTCTGTGGCTTTAAAAACACCCATATGCCTGTGAGCTCCACAGTGTTAGTTCTGGCCCTGACCCACTCTGAGCTCCAGATTTCATCTCCACAAGGAGTCCCAGACCACTGGGACTTCCCAAACCATGAGCAGTGGCTCCAAAGGACACTTCCAGTGCCCCCATCACGCACAGTGGCTGGCATGCAGGAGAGTTCAATAAATACTTGTTGAGTTTATTGATCCCCTGTTGACACTCTTTAGGCCACGGACTTGGCTCTCCAAGACCTGCACTCCCTCCCGGGCACTCCTCTGTGCTTCTGCCACTAGTTGGAGCCACTCCCCTTTATTCCTGAAGTTTTTGTCTGCGATCACAACCCCCTCCCTGGCCGTTTTCCTGAGCCTGACCTGGGCCCACTCCCTGGATTGCTCCTGATGGCTTAACTCAGTTCTCTCATTTGGGCCACATCTCAGTCGAGCCCCTTCCCATGCACTTACTCCAACCTGCCAGCCTCTCTCTGCCTTTGCAGAGAATCTGCCTTGCAATCAGAGTTTCCCAGCCTTGGCACTGTTGGCATCGTGGGACAGACAATCCTTTGTGTGGGGCTGTCCTGTGCATTGTGGTATGTTTAGCAGCACCCCTGGCCTCTCTCACTCCATGCCAGTTGCGCCACCTTCTCAAGCTGTGACAACCAAAACTGTCTCCGGACTCTGCCAAATGTCCCTTGGGAGGCAAGGTTGTCCCCAGTTGAGAATCACTATGCTAGATCCTTCTGCCTGCTATTTGTAGCCCTTCTGTGGTAGGTCAGTGTTGACTAAAATCCAGAACTAGACTGACAAGGCCAGACATTGGGCACATCTTGTATTATCAAAAGCATCTGACCCAAATCTTTTTCCCCACTCACTCACACTCTCGGCCTTAGTTCAAGCTCAAACACAGCCTTAGGCTACCCCAAGATGAGGGCTACAGACATTGGCAAAACTGGCCAAAGAAGGGTAGGAAAGGAGACAGAAAGACAGGGTCTGGCACAAACACCATGGTGGGAGAGAAAGAGAGGAGACCCAGGTTACGGATGTGCATGCCAGAGGGAGTGGCTGAGATCTGCCTGGATCACCAGAAGGGCCAGGTGTGGAGGCCTGATCCCTCTAACTCCGCCACCCCTGTGAACAGCCAACATGCTCCAGGCACCTGGCTGGGCAGCGCTGTTCATGATCCTGATGAGTCTTTCGGCCAGTAGGTGGTTGTAGACGGTCTTCTCAGCAGCACTGGGCTCTGGGAGCTGGATTCGCTCTAGTTTTTCAGGATCCATGCCTGGAATGGAGAAAGGAACAAGCTGTAAGTAAGTGGAGCCACATTATCGCAAGCTCTCTGCATACTAAAAGGCCCTTAGAGCAGGGCTTCCCCAAGCTTGGCCATCCATGGTGCATCCTCATGATTTCTGCCACGGCTGTGTGCTGTCCATACTATAACTAACCTTCGAATTTTCTGTAAATGAAACTTAGGTAAATATTAAAATACCAGAGGCCCGGTGCACGAAATTCATGCATGGTTACAGTCCCTAGGCCTGGCCTGCGATCAGGGCCATCTTCCCTGGCTGCTGGCAGCTGGCCCTGCCCCCCACCGCCACCCACCCCTGCTTCCCTGTTCCCTATTGGGAGATCAGAGCCTGCCAGGCCAGGGGAAGGGACTGAGAGGTGATCGGACCTGTAGGCTATGGACAGCTCCTGCGTTGAGCATCTGCCTCCTGGTGGTCAGTGAGCATCACAGCAACTGGTTGTTCTGCTGTTTGGTCGATTTGCATATTACCCTTTTATTATATAGGATTATTATATAGGATACATTTTCTGCCCAGTCCCTCAGTGGTTGAGTGTCGACCTATGAACCAGGAGTTCATGGTTCAATTCCTGGTCAGGGCACATGCCCGGGTTGCTGCCAGATCCCCATTGTAAGGCATGCAGGTGGTAGCCGATCAATGATTCTCTCTCATCACTGATGTTTCTTTCTCTCTCTCCCTCTCCCTTCCTCTCTGAAATTAATAAAAAAAGTATATATATATAAAGCAAATTTACCTTTAAAACAATAAAACATACATTTTCTATCACTATATGTCAATAGGAAATCAGATTGCTGCAATATTGACCGTAATTATAACAACAAAAAAATAAAAATAAAATGTTTTTACATTTTAGCCAAAGACCGCTGACTGGCTACTTGTGGCCTAAGGCCTACTCTGTCTGTTACACAGGGAGCTTGGCGGGTGTTTAAAAGGTATGGGAGACACTAGCCCCAAATGGTAACACACTTCTGGATGAAATCAGAGGGAATGGAAATGGAATGGAAAAAGGTGTAACTTTCGCAGTGTGCTTCACTGCCATTTTGTGCCAGGTCTGGGTGCCACTCCTATAGGAGACACAAGCCACAGTGGGGGACACAGACCTAGAGAAACAGAGACCAGACAGAAAGGAAAGGACAGTCATACCCAACAACTACACCTCAAGCTTTTAACACCGAACTCAAAAGAGCTGGGCCCACCACTAAACACACCCACAGGCTGTAGCAGCAGGCGCCATGCTGGGCCAGGGGGTGGCACTGCAGAAAGAGACTAGGCTAGACCTTATGACAGAAAGGTACACATACTGTGAAATCCATGGAGTGGCTCTGTCTTTAAGAGGCAAAGGAATCATGCTTTCTCTAGTACAAACTAACAGCTTTGAAAAGACAAAAGACAAGACGGGAGAGGTGGAGGAGGGAGGAACACGCAGTCTCATTGTGAATAGAGTGACATTTCCCCTAAAGCAGACCCGAAAGCTGGGGCAACAGGAAGACCTGTTGGGCTACTTCAACAGGCCAAATGTGGGACGAGAGGCATTCCAAGTCCTTATCCTCTCATCTAAGAAAGCTCTGGAAAAACACACTTGCATCTGAGAAAGCTCTGGAAAAACACACTTCCCAACTAACATTTCTAAACAAACATTTCTCCTGATCCAAGCCTGGAGAGCTGAACAGATTGTTTGTGCTCGAAGCACGTCTCTTCCTGTTACTCTACAAAAGGGGGGAAGGTGGCACCTCTGGGAACTCTTGAAATTCGGTCCCTTAAGTACTAGATGACGCTTCGTTTAGAACCCTGACAGAATAGTAGAGGATGGCACTGAAGAGCTGATTGTCCGGATTCTAAGGAACTCCCCCCACATGCACTGACGTAAGAAACCATAACAATATAGCTTGTTTTATTGAGTTCCTTCCAGCTCTGAACCTGAGGCTAAGTCATGCCAAGGAGATGACATGGGTGAGGGACGGCTGGAGGGCTTGAGTTGGGTAGTTCTCTCTCTCACGCCCCATCACCATGGCTTCTGTCAAAAAATCTGATTGCAATGGAAATTTAATTTGTGGATTCTATATTCCATTTTGATGTGACATGTCTAACTCCGAAGCATTCTGGTTTATTAAATGCCACGAATGTCAACTAAATCTGTTTGGCATTTGTTTTTTTCCAGAGATGTCAACACCGTCTTAACATCTCTCTATCTTTTCGTTTCTGGCCCTTTTGGGAACTGTCAGTCAGTGGTCCTGGGAAAAAATGGCTCTTCGTCCTGCCCAGAGTACCACCCAACTTTATGACTGAACCATCTATCATCCCACTTCAACGAAGCCCTGCTGCTGGCTCTCTCGGGACTGTGGTGGTGGCCGGCAAAAGCAGGGAGAGACTACTCGGACCAGGGCTTGAATTTCTATGGTGAGCTCCATTTTGTCTCTTTCCTATTATCGCCCCTAGTTTCTTAGAACTTATCAGAAACGATAAAAATATGTGGCAAAAACTTCTCTCGACAGGAAGAGAAAGACTCCAAGGTTATTCTGACTTTCCTCAACTGGCAGCTCTGTGAAGGGGACAGGGGACCCCGGGGGACTTGAAAACCTTCCAGAACTTCACAGGGCCAGGTTCCAGTGTAACCTCTTCCTCTAGTGAGGAAATTAAGGACAAAAGATGTTACATCACATCCCCAAGGTCACAGAGCAAGATAGAGGCAGGGTGAGATTGCACAGTTAGAACCAGGTTGAGATTACAAAGATGGACAGGATGCAGATGGGGATTTCAGACTCCCAGCAGACCACTACCTGCACGGTGAGCCAACCACAGCAAGGGGCCTTCCCTCTCTGCTGACAACAGCCATCATCTCGAAGGCCTCACAGTACTCTGGGGTTCAGTCTCCCCAGGGTACCTTCCACACTGTGGTCAGGTGGAGGTGGAGAGCACTGTGTTCAGGTTGCAGAAGGAATTTTGTTTTGATACTTAACCTCTCCAACCCCCCTGTGCAATGGGGTAATTACAGTAACCCCGTCCCAGGGCTGTTGTCAGCATCCAGTCAAAAGTATGTAGTCATGGTTCAATAACTACAGCCTGTCATTAACATGCACTGATGGGAATTTTTACTTTGAGCATGGCTTAATGTATTTCTGTATCGTTTGTATTCCAAGAGGAAAGAAAGAATAAAAGAACAAAAGGACAAAAAGGAAAATCAGCTAACAAAAGCTAAAAATCAAGCTAGAAGAAGGCACGCTATGCTGTGTGAGGGCCGGCTCAGGGGATGAGCTGCTCAGGTTGGATTCACCTTTAACTGCACATGGACAGCTAGAACTTGCCAGGCCAAGAGGATTATGCAGAGCTATGGTAGAGCTTGGGGAGGGTGGTATGAAGCTTTGGGAGGAAGTGATGAGGCAGATGTTGGGGGGGAGGGTGACAACAGGCAAGGCTTCAATGCCAGGACCCCTGGAGGGCAGATAGAGGAGGTGACATGATCTGACTGTGCTGTGGCTGACTTTGAAGGGTCTCCATTACCTCAACCATTCAAGGTAATCACATTTCCAGCATTTTCCTCCAAACAGACCTGGTATTGTAACACATTCTATGTGAGTTGGATTTCATCACCAGCCATGGGGAAACAGAGCAGGATCCATTCCATACACCATATGGCAAAATTTTGTCTAAAAAAACCGCTTTAAAGATCTCCATTCTTTCTCCTCCTGGGCCAGGTACCTCATTTCTTTCCCCGTCTCTCTCTCCACCATGGCCTCTAAAACCCCTCTGGCTACTCTGAATTATCCCACCCTAGCTAGCAACTGGATTTCGAGGCCTGCGCAGCAATTCAAAAGCGCCAGACATTTTTCTGGATCCAAACAAATTGACAGCTGAGAGTTGTGAATAAGGCCAATGTCACATATGACAATGATCTGCATATGAAAGGGAAAATGGTACATGTGTGCATGGGAGGACACACACTCATTGGTGTTCAGTCACTGAAACGCACGTTTTGTTGCCAACTTTATTGAGTTTCCTTGCTAGCCATTTCCCTCTGACTGAAATAAACACTGGAAAATATATTGTCCTATTTGCTTCAACCCTTAAGTGCTGAGTGACAGACTAATTCCAAAGAAATCCAGATGCACTTTCCATGGCCCGGGAAGACACACCAGGAAGTTCTTCCCACCTGGGTCAGATGATGCTCTGCAGAATGAGTCAGAATAGGGCTTTCCTTTCCATTGCTTCCACCCAACAACCCTAGGGGTAGGGGGTGGGGGGGGTGGGCGTGGTTTCCCAACTAACTAATTCAAAGAATCCTAAAAGAAGGGAAGGGTGTAACTCTGAAGTGTCAGTAACCAGTTACTAAGCTTTCCCCACTAAGTTCTGATTTCTGGATTCTTCCTCCTTAACAGTAGCCCCCAGCAAAGGGTGGAAAAGACCCAGACCAAAGTTACAGAAAAAGAAGTAGACAACTTGGATAAAGAAACCACAATAATGCTAGGTAAAATAATGGTCAAAATAATTTTTTTCTTTTGACCACGCAAGGTCTCCTTGGCTATAGTCACGCAAGCACTGCCAGCTTTGGAAAACTATAGACCAACTATTTCGAAAGCTAACCAGATGTTGGGCTGATTTCCAATGTACTTCCAGTTCTGATTATGTGTCAGTCGAGATCCAAAATGTTGTTTTGCCAGCTCTCTGCATGGCGAAAGCCTCCCTTTATCCTATTACCTTTCAACCTTTCCCATACCTCTCATCTATGTTCCAGTAACTTCTCGGCAAAGCAAAACAAGCCCGATTCCTCTTGGTTAAACAATAATAAATGGAGGGGCAGGAGTAGAAGGGTGGAGGGTGAAGTGGGGGAACCTTTAAGAATACAAAAGCTGCAAACCTCACCCCCCTCCTTGGGCCAGGGCTCTGCAGACCTGACAAAAGAGAGAAGGCTGCATTTTCTATTACAGATATGAACCAGAATTCATTATGTGGCCCAATTGAATCACAACGAGCGCCTTCCTCCAACCGGTCAACCCTTTCCACTGTGGGATATTCATTTCGGTACAGCATCTAATCTATTATGATTTACTGGAAGGCCTGAGCTAACATTTGGTTTTTATTAACGTTGCTTTTATGTTAAAATTGTCTTATGATGAAAAATCTATCAGAAAGAGACCATTTCATTAGGGGGCCTGCTTGGAGGGTATGGATCTGGAAAAGAGAGGTTGAAAGTTAAGTGCAGCTAACTGCCTGCTGCCTAACCAAAACCAACCAACTAACCATCACCACCACCAATAACAAACCGCAACCTCCCCTCCCCAAATGCAGACCCTGTGCCCATAGGCCAGGACTAGAGCACAAACCAGGTGGTACCTCCTCTACTAGGCAATTTGCCCTGTGGGTCCCCCGGCTCCTGGGCCTCTGTTTATCAAACTTGAACCCTCCAGCTTCCTCCCCAAAGTGCTCCATGGCCCATGCTCACTGGTTCTAGAAATGGCACCACCAGCCACACAGTGGCAATGAGTCAAGGATTTGGGCATTAGCCAGACTTTTTTTTTTTTTTTACATTTTCCCTGCCTTTTTAACAAAGAGCCTGCATTAAAAAAATAAAAAATGTTTTTATTTGTTTCAGACAGAGGAAGGGAGAGAAAGAGAGAGGTAGAAACATCAATGATGAGAGAGAACCATCAATAGGCTGCCTCCTCCAGGCCCTCTACTGGGGATCTAGCCTGCGACCCAGGCAGGAGTCCTGACCTGGAATCGAACCCTGTCATCCCGGTTCATGGGTTGACGCTCAACCACTGAGCCAGGCAGCCTTCCTTTCAAATCAAGCAGAACTCCCCCTCCCTCAGTCCTGCTCCTCTCCTTGTCTTCCCATCTTAGTAAACAGTCCCACATAGTTGCTCAAGTGTCCTTTTCATTCAACCCCCACATCCAATCCATCAGCTCACTTGGCTCTAACTCCAAAATATATCATAAAACCTTCCACTTTTCCCCATCTCTACAGCCAACATGCTAATTCAATCCACATTAGCCCGTGTCTGGACCACTGCAACAGCTTCCTAACAAGCCTCCCAGCCTTCCCTCTTGCAACTCACTCCCCCACCCCAATTAATCTACTTTCCATCCAACAGCCAGAGGGTTCTTTCAAAAATTTCCATTGTGCCACTCTTCTAATTAAAAATCCTTTAGGCATTTCCCACTGAACTCAGAATAAAATCTAAATTCCTTTTCAAAGCCTTCTATGCCCTTCACAATCTTGTCCTGGCCCCCTGGTCAGCCTCACCTTGGCCTGCTTTCGGATCCTCAAACCAGCTCTTTGCCACCTCAGGGCCTTTGCACATGCTATTAATACACTCTTGCCCCAGATCTCTGCAGAGCTGACTCTTACTCACTCTTTGGGCCTCAGTTCAGATGTTCCTTCCTCATAGCAGCTTTCCCTGACCACCTTGCACCACCACCACCATCAGTTAACTACACTTGAACAAGACTCATCAAACTTGTTCTAGCGCTCACAGCAGTGCCTAGCATGTAGCAAGTACTCAGCAGATGTCTGTCAAACAATGAGAAAGCCTTTAAGTTTCACCTCCTCAACACTAACCACATCTTCATCCCGCCCTCCTCTGGCTGAACTACCGTGAACCCATCCTGATGGATGCAGAAAGGATCAGGTCAGTTCCTGGCTGAACCATCCTTCAACATCCCCCCACACCCAGCTGGTAGTATGTAGTTCACAGTTGTTGCCCACCCTACCTCATTCCCTATAGACTGGCTCCAGCCTGCCATCTCTCAGAGAACCTGCCCACCATACGCATGTTGCCCATCTGTCTGATGATGCATCATCACAGGCTCTTATGCCCCCTTTTGCTCTGCCCTCTGCTAGTTACCCTTTCAACCTTCTGGCCACTCTGTGCCCAGCCCCCTGAACTTTCGGCCCAGGTATTCTTGGGAAATCTTCCCTGACTTCCATGGGCCTGGTCCATACCCTCTACTAGGTACTCAGCCTCCACTGTGCCACAGTCTCCTTACAAATCTTTTGTACCAGACCGACGCTTTTTTGGGCAAGGGTCTCAGGTGGCCTGGAGTTTGTAGCCCCATGCTGAGCGCACTGCCTAGCATGCAGCTGGAGCCCACATGCATTTGTTGAATAACTACATGAATAAACTCATCATGATCTACCTGATTACATGGTCTTTTAGAACCAAAGGAGATTTCAGAGAAAACAGATGGTCACTTTCAAGAGAAAGCAAACCCATATAAGCACACAGATTACATAATGCTTTCCTTGAACAAACTTCAGAGCTTCCCGCATCAGAATACAATCTAAGCTCCTGTCTGCCATGATGTGTTTCCGCTCACCTGTCATGCTGCTGTCCCCTCCCACCATTCTCACCACGCTCCCTTAAAGCAGTCACACTCGCTTCCATAAAATTATTTGTTTGCTTCGCCTTGTATTCTCAATACTAATTACAGTGCCTGTCATTTAATTAGGGCTTCACAATTAGCTTTTAGAAGGGCAAATGAATAAATAAATGAATAGTGTTAGTAGGAAACAAAAGAAGAAATTAAATGTCCTCAAATACATAGTCCCACTCCTTTAAGAAGAAATCCCCAAGAAAAAAGGTAGGCTCCCCAGATAGGACCTGGGTGGGTGATCTCTCCGGGCCACAGCACTGAACAAAGAGTACTGCAGCGTGTGTGCAAGCCAGGACTTCTCTCCTCTCCACACAGGGCGGGGCTCCAGGAAGAAAGCCCATAGGGAAAGCCAGCTACCCACAAGATGAGTTCACCCAGGTGCCCCTTGGCCCTTAGGAGCCGGGCATCTTCACCCTCCAGATAGTATCTTCCCTGTGAGGCCCTGAGTACAGGCTGTGAGGAAGGCAGCAGCCTAGGGGAGCGGCTGCCTGGCTGAGAGATACTCAATCAGCCAACTCTGGCTGAATGCTGACTGATTGACGCAGGTGCTAAGTTGGATGCTGCAAGGGGCCATTGGGAGGGACACGGTCTCTTTCTACCTTCAGAAGCCGGGCAATCCAGAATGGGAGAGGAAACATGAAGAGGAAAATGCTATAGCCACTTTGGAAAACAGTTTTTTAAGAACAAATCAACATATACCTGTCATAAAATTCACCCATCCCATTCCTTGGTATTTATTTACCCAAAACAAAGAGAAATATGTGTCCATAGAAGACTTGTACATAAATGCTCATATCAACTTTATTTGTAATAATCAAAAACTAGAAACAATCCAAATGTCCACTAACAGATGAATGGATAAACAAATTGTGGTACATTCATACAGTGGAATAGTATTCAACAAGAAGAAGAAATGACTAGCAGTACACACAACAACATGGTTGAATCCCAAAACAACTGTGTAGATTGAAAGAAGTCATATTGCATGATGTTATTTATATGAAATTCTAGAAAAAGCAAACTAATCTACAGTGATAGGATGCAGTTCAGTGTTGCCTGAGGAGAGGGTGAAAGAGGAGAAGGAGAGAAGGGTGATAAAGGGACAGGAGGAAACATTTGGGGTGATGGCTATGTACATTGTAGTGATGGTTTCATAGGTGTGTACATATGCCAAAATTTATCAAACTGTGCACCTCAAATATGTGCAGTTTATTGTATATCAACTATACCTCAATAAAACGTTTTTTAAAATGCCATGGCTTCCAGCAAAGATGGATTGGATTTACTCTCCTGATTCAAGCAACTAAAAAGCTAGACAAATATATAAAACAATGGTTATGAGACACTGGACAGGACAACAGGCAGCATAGGAGAGTGAGCTTCAGAGAGAGGAAATGAAGGCAGTGGGCCCAATGCTTCGGCTCCCTGTACAGAAAGATTTTCCAGGCCTCAGCACAGAGAAAGAAAACCCAAGAAAAGCCCTTGGTCTTTCTGAGATGAGACAGCAGAGTTTGGAGATGAAGGAGGTCAAGACTGATAGACGTGAAGGGAGAAAGTACTGGAGGAGAGGGAGCTGAAGTGAGAGCTGTGGAGGTCTGCAGAGGGTTCCTTTTGAGGTGGTAGCTAAGTTCTGCTCTGTGCAGGCATGTAAGGAAAGGAGAAGACCTCCTGGCATGCATCAGGTGAACGACCCCTAGAGCTCACCCAGGCCTGAGAAGAGTCCATGTGCCCACCAGCCACCATGGATTAACCACCTAACGGTGGCTGGTGGCTCGTGGAGCAGAGTCCTTAGAAGGGGACTGCCTCAGGAGTGGGGCCAAGTGAGCCAGAAGCTAAAGGCTGTTTTGGACTCACACCAATAAAGCTTAAAAGCAAGCTCTGAAAAGGAGCAAACTGATTCCAAGAAACTTATCCATGTCCTAGAACAAAGCCAAAAAATATCAAAAGGGAGAAAGACTTCAGCATCCTATACTGTAATATTTACAACTGTCAAATATATATATATATATATACTAGAGGCCCGGTGCACGAAATTCGTGCACGGGGGGAGGAGGGGAAAAGGTTGTCCCTCAGCCCAGCCTGCACCCTCTCCAATCTGGGACCCCTAGAGGGATGTCCAACTGCCCGTTTAATGGGCAGTCGGACATCCCTCTCACAATCCAGGACTGCTGGTTCCCAACTGCTCGCCTGCCTGCCTTCCTGATTACCCCTAACCACTTCTGCCTGCCAGCCTGATCACCCCCTAACCACTCCCCTGCCAGCCTGATTGATGTCTAACTGCTGCCCTGCCAACCTGTTTGCCCCAAACTTCCCTCCTCTGCCGGCCTGGTCACCCCTAACTGCCCTCCCCTGCAGGCTTGATCGCCCCCAACTGCCCTCCCTTGCAGGCCTGATCCCTCCCAACTGCCCTCCCCTGCTGGCCATCTTGTGGTGGCCATCTTGTGTCCACATGGGGGCAGGATCTTTGACCACATGGGGGCAGCCATCTTGTGTGTTGGAGCGATGGTCAATCTGTATATTACTCTTTTATTAGATAGGATAGAGGCCTGGTGCATGGGTGGGGGCCAGCTGGTTTGCCCTGAAGGGTGTGCCAGATCAGGGTGGGGGTTCCCTTGGGGCGTGGGGCGGTCTGGGTGAGGGGCCTGTGGTGGTTTGCAGGCTGGCCACGCCCCCCCGTGACCCAAGTGGAGGCCCTGGTATCTGGGATTTATTTATCTTCTACAACTGAAACTTTGTAGCCTAGAGCAGAGCCAAGCCTTCTGCTCGCTCAGTGGCGGCAGTCATTTCTGTTGGATTTATTTCTATAATTGAAACTTTGTAGCCTTAAGCGGAGGCCAAAGCAGGCCAGGGCTGCAGAAGCTTGGCTTCCTCCATTGCCGGGGGCAACCCTAGCCTCCTGCTCTCTCCAGCTCTGTGGCTGCCGCCATTTTTGTTGGGATTTATTTATCTTTTATAATTGAAACTTTGTAGCCTTAAGCGGAGGCCTAGGCCGGCCAAGGTGTGTGAAAAGCTTGGCTTCCCCCATTGCCGGGGAAACCCAAGCCTCCCTCCTGCTCTCTGTGGCCGTAGCCATCTTGGTTGGGTTAATTTGCATACTCGCTCCTGATTGGCTGGTGGCCGTGGCTTGTGGGTGTCATGGAGTGATGGTTAATTTGCATATTACTCTTTTATTAGATAGGATATACTAAAGGCCCAGTGCACGAAATTCGTGCATGGGGCGGGGGAGGTCCCTTCAGCCCAGCCTGCACCCTCTCCAATCTGGGTTCCCTCTCACAATCTGTGACTGCTGGCTTTTAATTGCTCACCTGCCTGCCTGCCTGCCTGCCCCTAACTGCCCCCCCCCACCAGCCTGATCACCCCTAACTGCCTCTGCCTGCCAGTCTGGTTGCCCCCAACTTTCCCCCGCCCCCGCTGGCCTAGTCACCTCCAACTGCCCCCCGCCGCCACTGGCCTGGCGCCCCTCACTGCACCCCCCTCCAGCCTGGTCGCCCCCAACTGCCCCCCTCTGCCAGCCTGGTTGTCCCTAACTGCCTCCCCTGCCAGCCTGGTTGCCCCCAACTGTCCCCCCCTGCTGGCCTGGTCACCCCACGCAGCCTGCTGTTCAGTATTTTGGTCACCCCTCACTGCCCCCCACCCCCGCCAGCCTGGTCGCCCTACGCAGCCTGCTGTTCGGTAGTTTGGTCATCCCTCACTGCCCCCCACTGCCGGCCTGGTTGCCCCATGCAGCCTGCTGTTCAGTCGTTTGGTTGTCCCTCACTAACCCCCCCTGCCAACCTGGTCGCCCCACACAGCCTGCTGCTTGGTTGTTACCATGAGGGCATCCTGACCAATTTGCACATTACCCTTTTATTAGTATATCCTATCTAATAAAGAGGGAATATGCAAATTGACCATCACGCCATGACAAAGATGGTGGCACCCATAGCCACAAGATGGCGGCACCCAGTCCCCTCAGTCCCGCCAGAGTCGCACAGTCCTTTCAGCCCAGTCAGGGGAGCAGCAGGCGCATGGTGCGGCCGGACCCGCCCTCAGCCCCCCAGCTGCCCAGGGCCAGCCCGAGGCACAGGCAAGCCTTGGATGTCGGCTGCCCAGCCACCCAGGACCGCCCGAGGCTCAGGTAACCAGGGCCGACCGAGGCTTGCGCTGCCGGCAGTGGCAGCAGCAGAGGTGTGATGGGGCATCGCCTTCCCCTGATCGCTGGGTCACCTCCCACCTCTGAGGGCTCCCAGACTGTGAGAGGGGGCAGGTCGGGCTGAGGGACCCCCCCATCCAGTCCATGAATTTCCATGCACCAGGCCTCTAATATATATATGTGTATGTACACACACATACACACACACACACACACATATCCCAAAGCCAACCAGGAGAAAAATCAATAATAGAAACATAGCTAGAAATGACACAGATAATAGCAAAAATAAGAAAGAAAAAAAAAAAAAACCAGAAGGGAAATCACAACATATTTTAAAACACATAAAAATAAAATCACATATATCAAATTTATTCCATGCAGCTAAAGCAGTGCTTAAAGGGAAATTTAGAGCATTAAACTCATTTTATGAAAGAAAAGTTTAAAAATCAATGACTGGTATGGGAGGGTATGACTGAATAGGAATAACTTGAGGGAATTTTTGGTTGATGACATTATAACACACACTAATTATAGTGGTGCTCACACAAATCCATACATGTACATAAAACTACACACAGAAAGTTAATTTTACTGTATGTTAATTTAAAAAGTAAAATAAAATAAATTAGCTTAAAAATCAATGATTAACCTTCCATCTTAAGAAACAACAAAGAGTAAATTAAATCTGAAGTAAGCAGCTGAAGGTAAGAAACAAATATAAGAACAGAAATTAGTGCAATACGAAACAGAAAAACAATACAGAAAAAATCAATAAAACCAAAAGAAAGTTATTTAAAAATTTCAATAAAATTAATATAAAACTGATAAATCTCTAGCCAAATTGATCAGAAAAAAAATGAAGGCCTAAATTATTAATACCATGAATTAGAAAGGGGCTATCATTACAGATCCTACAGACATTAAAAGGATAATAAAAAATATAATGAACAAGTGTATGTCAACAAACTCGACAGTATAGATGAAACTCACCAAGAAGAAACGGATAAGCTTCAATAGCTCTATATCTACTAAAGAAACTGAGTAGTTAAAAACTTTCCCTCAAAGGAAACTCCAGGCCCAGAGTGCTTCACTGCTGAATTCTACCAAACAGTTAAGGAAGAAATAATACCACTTCTACAAAAACTCCTCCAGAAAATTCAGGAGGGAATACTTCCAATTCATTCCATAAAATGAGCATATCTCTGAGAGTAAACAAGAGAATTACAAGAAGACCACAGACCAATATCACTCATGCACATAGATGCAAAAATCCTTAGCCAAATTTTAGCAAATTGAATCCAGTAATGTGAAAAATGTGCCTGCCACATTAGCTGGTACTAACCCAGAGTGCGCATCACTTGAAGGGATCATAGAAAACCTCCTGGAGAAGGTGACTTCTGAGAGGATGTTTTATAGGCAAAATATTAATAGGTGGTGATGATGGGATAGAGAAAATGGTAGGAAAAAAACACAAAGAAATACAAGAAGGTGGCCAACTAGCCAGAAACAGGTAGGCATGTTGGCACTGACTGGGGTGGCTGCCAGGCTTTCAAAGAGCTCCTTTCTCAGGGAACAGTCCCAGAAACAGGGCTTAGCTCATGGGGCTAACTCTGTGTTATGTTACCCTGCCCCCTGGCCATATCTGACTATTCCAGAGTTAGATACTACCTAGCTAAAACAATCATACTCTTGTCCAAGAATCTGGAACTTGAATGGAGGTAAACTCTCAGCCTGGGATTTGCTGGGGCCACATCAGGATCTACCTTGAGAGAAGTCCTCAGAGCAGGTCAGTTCCTGCCCTTCCCTCAGCTTTTCAGCAACTTCTTGAGCTGCCCCTGGAGCTTCCTATAAACTTTTTTAGTTAGATTAATGAGAGATAGCTTCTGTTGCTTGTAACCAAAAGAACATTCAAGAGTTCATGAGCACAACAGCAAGTTTATCCATATGAAAGAGTTATAGCACTACATAAAAATGTTAACCTCTGGGCCAGAGCTGAGGGTCTGTGAAGGGAAGTCAGGGGAATCACATCAAGTTGGAATGATGGGTGAGTGTGAATACTATAGATGACAGGTACAGGAGGGTGAAGTTTAAGGGAAAGAAGAAGGCACTAAAGGTTTCTGACCAGGGGAAGGACATGGTCAACAGTCTTACAGAGGATTACCTTGCAGTGCCATGGAGAATGGATTATAAAAAACATATGACCCCTTGGGAAGGCTGTGATAACAGCCACTGGAATGATGTGCCCAGATATCTCTTGCTCTTATGTCTTTGGCTCTCACCTCCAGCATCTAGCTTAGAGCCACGCACTGAGTTACACTGAGTTAAACTCTGCTGGTCAGACAGTCTGAAGAAAGCACTGACAAAACTTGATGGCTAAATGCTGGGATCCAAGGAGGGAAGGAGCTAAAAAGGTCATGGCAGTCTCAACCTTGGTTGGCAATTTCAACTAAACCGGAATGGCAGGAAGTATGACGAGGTGAGGGTATATTTATGAGGATGAGTATTGTACAGACAGACTGTTTCAAGGTGTTGCTAAAACACCTAGGTAGAGTGTCCAGGATGCAACTGGCAGGAGTTCAGTCTCTTGGAGGTCTGTTTACCCCCAGTAACTGAGGGCTTCTGTGTGCCAGGCACCAAGCCAGGAGCTAATGGGGATCGCAAAGCCATGGGAGTGAAAAAGACTGTGGAGGAAGAGGAGCTTCATTGGTCATTCCTGTCTATAGAGGGAAAAGGCTGGAAATAGTTTCAGTGCCATTCAATTAGGGAATGGCAGAATAAATAGTGGCACAGACATGTGATTAAAAAGAACAGGGAAATTCTATAGGGAGGTGAAATGATGTGCCGATGCACGTTATGTTGAGTGCTTTTTAAATGTCTCTAGCCATAGGCTTAGTAAAACCCACCTCCACTTACTTCCCAATAAGCTCAAGAAAAACCTACTAAAACATCCCTTGATGCAAGGTCTCCTCTATGCCAAGCCCAGTCGTTGCAGGAGCTGAGGAATATCCTTGATTTCTTCTTGGAAGAGGTTCTAATGTGGAGGTTTCAGAACTTGCTCTGTCAAGCCAGATGGGGCACTCACCAGGCTGTTCCCAGGGAGGAAGTGAATGAATGAACCCTAATCAAATCTGTCAGCTCTGCGGGAGTCTGATCCTGACCACTCAGCCTCAACAGGGGAAGCAGGAGAACCACACCTTTCTTCAGAAAGGAAACCTACACTTCCACACAATCCACCTAGAGTCTATTTTAGCTCAGAACCCAGAATGAGAACATCAACTATTATAAATAGCAAAACCAAGATTACACTTTGACTAATTTCAGTTCTGATGCTAGGAAAGAGGTCGGACACTAAGGCAGTTGTAAAGCAAGGGGTCGAAAGAAAACCACGGTGTGAATGCAGTGTCTGGGTCAGATAGACACACCTGAATCATCCCCTCCCTCCCCATGCCCCCATCTTATCTAATAAAAGAGTAATATGTAAATTAACCATCACTCCAATGCACCCACAAGCCACTCCCATCAGCCAATCAGGAGCGAGTATGCAAATTAACCCAACCAAGATGGCTGCAGCCACAGAGAGCAGGAGGGAGGCTGGGGTTTCCCCGGCGATGAAGCTTCCTCAGCCCTGGCCGGCCCAGGCCTTTGCTTAAGGCTACAAAGTTTCAATTATAGAAGATAAATAAATCCCCTGCTGCCATGGAGCGAGCAGAAGGCTTGACTCTGCTCCAGGCTACAAAGTTTCAATTATAGAAGACTAGAGGCCCGATGCACGAAATTCGTGCACGGGGTGGGGGGGGGGAGGAAGGGGTCCCTCAGCCCAGCCTGCACCCTCTCCAATCTGGGATCCCTCTCACAATCCAGGACTGCTGGCTCCCAACTGCTCGCCTGCCTGCCTTCCTGATTGCCCCTAACTGCTTCTGCCTGCCAGCCTGATCACCCCCTAACCACTCCCCTGCCAGCCTGATTGATGCCTAACTGCTCCCCTGCCAGCCTGTTTGCCCCTAACTGCCATCCCCTTCAGGCCTGGTCACCCCTAACTGTCCTCCCCTGCAGGCCGGTTCACCCCTAACTGCCCTCCCCTGCAGGCTTGATCGCCCACAACTGCCCTCCCTTGCAGGCCTGGTCCCTCCCAACTGTCCTCCCCTGCTGGCCATCTTGTGGTGGCCATCTTGTATCCACATGGGGGCAGGATCTTTGACCACATGGGGGCAGCCATCTTGCGTGTTGGAATGATGGTCAATCTGCATATTACTCTTTTTATTAGATAAAATAGAGGCCTGGTGCACAGGTGGGGGCCAGCTGGTTTGCCCTGAAGGATGTCCCGGATCAGGGTGGGGGTTCCCTTGGGGCGTGGGGCGGCCTGGGCGAGGGGCCTGTGGTGGTTTGCAGGCCAGCCCTGCCCCCTGGCAACCCAAGCGGAGGCCCTGGTATCTGGGGTTTATTTATCTTCTACAATTGAAACTTTGTAGCCTGGAACAGAGCCAAGCCTTCTGCTTGCTCCGTGGTGGCAGCCATTTCTGTTGGAATTTATGTATCTTCTATAATTGAAACTTTGTAGCCTTAAGCTGAGGCCTGGGCCAGCCAGGGTGTGCGGAAAGCTTGGCTTCCTCCATTGCCAGGGGAAATCCTAGCCTCCTGCTCTTTCCAGCTCCGGGGCTGCCACCATTAATGTTTGGATTTATGTATCTTCTATAATTGAAACTTTGTAGCCTTGAGTGGAGGCCTAGGCCGGCAAGGGCAGGCGGAAAGCTTGGCTTCCTCCATTGCTGGGAAAACCCAAGCCTCCCTCCTGCTCTCCGTGGCTGTAGCCATCTTGGTTGGGTTTATTTGCATGTTCACTCCTGATTGGCTGGTAGGCGTGGCTTGTGAGTACAGCACAGTGATGGTTAATTTGCATATTACTCTTTTATTAGATAGGATAAATAAATCCCAGATACCAGGGCCTCCACTTGGGTCGCCGAGGGGCGTGGCCAGCCTGCAAACCACCACAGGCCCCTCGCCCAGGCCGCCCCACGCCCCAAGGGAACCCCCACCTTGATCTGGCACACCCTTCAGGGCAAACCAGCTAGCCCCCACCCATGCACCAGGCCTCTATCCTATCTAATAAAAAAGTAATATGCAGATTGACCATCACTCCAAAACATAAGATGGCTGCCTCCATGTGGTCAAAGATCCTGCCCCCATGTAGACACAAGATGGCCACCACAAGATGGCCAGCAGGGGAGGAACCAGGCCTGCAAGGGAGGGCAGTTGTGGGCGATCAGGCCAGCAGGGGAGGGCAGTTGGGAGGGACCAGGCCTGCAAGGGAGGGCAGTTGTGGGCGATCAAGCCTGCAGGGGAGGGCAGTTAGGGGTGACCAGGCCGGCAGAGGAGGGAAGTTTGGGGCAAACAGGTTGGCAGGGCAGCAGTTAGACATCAATCAGGCTGGCAGGGGAGTGGTTAGGGGGTGATCAGGCTGGCAGGCAGAAGTGGTTAGGGGTAATCAGGAAGGCAGGCAGGCAAGCAGTTGGGAACCAGCAGTCCTGGATTGTGAGAGGGATGTCCGACTGCCCATTAAACGGGCAGTCGGACATCCCTCTAGGGGTCCCAGATTGGAGAGGGTGCAGGCTGGGCTGAGGGACAACCTTTTCCCCTCCTCCCCCCGTGCACGAATTTTGTGCACCGGGCCTCTAGTATTGCATAAGTAACCAATTCCTATGGCTTTAGTCTGTAGAAAAACACCTGAGAAATTCTAATAAGGTTGAAGAGAAGTTTTGAGGGAGTCCATCAAAAACACGAAGGGAATGAATTCCTCAAGAAAAGGAGCTTTTCTCCTTCCCTCCAGACAGCAGAGGGCAGGGATGGCAGAAAGACAGGGAAGTGAGTGGGCTTACCTTTGTTGTGAGACATGGCGTAGAGGAGGCAAAGCACAAAAAGGGCATGGTAATCATCGTCTGGGCTATCCAGGGCATGGTACACCATGTCTAGGAAGGGCCTGGAAAGAGGAGGGACACTCATGAGCTTCGTGGCACGGATGAACACTTCTCCTCTCCCACCTGCTAGTCTTTGCCTCTTACAGTTCTGCCACCAGCATGCAGGGAGCCCACCATGTACCCAGGCCAGGACAGGCACTGAGGACACAAGACAAATGAGAGACAGGCTCTGCCCCAGGGTAGCTGCTGTCTCGAGGGGAAAGAGACTGAGGAACAGACCACTTAATTACTCCGCAATCGTTCACCAGCTGTCACAGACCCTGGGGATAAATGATACAAAGTCCTTGCTCTGTGGCACTCCCATGCCAGTGTGCAGAGACAGAGCAGACAGACCACATCATCACTTCAAAGAGTGACAAGAGAATGAAGAAAACAGGGCAATGTGACAGACTAACAATACCAGACAAGGCACCACGTCAGAACAATTTCAGAATGTGGGTCTTGGAGCCAGACCACCTGGGCTCAAATTCTGATTCTGCCTCTTCTTAGCTGCACACCCTTGGGTAAGTTATCTAAAACCTCTCCATTTCCCCACCTGTGAGATAGGGATTAAACCCATACAAGGTTATTATGAGGATTCAAGTGAAATGAGACTGAAAGGCATTTAACATAGGGCCAGGTACACAGTGGAAAGTGCTGGTACACAGGAATTGTGGTTTGATTTCTACTTTGAATATTTCAAGGGCATTTCTCCATGATCTCACTTCAGCAGGTCCTGGCCCAGAAATTTCTTGGGCTGACTTTCCCTGACTGGTGAGAATCGATGAGGTCTCCCACCTCTGATGCTTTGTGGGTAAGATCTATGGAGTAGCTGCAAATATCACAAACCGCACGCCCTGAATGCTGCCCTTCCAGGTGAGGGCCTGGCCAGGAAAGACTCAACACAAGGGAAATAGAATATGCACAGTTCTGGCCCTTAGGCCAGAGACTCTGATCCCGTGACCATCTGCGGCTGCCCCTCTGGATGCCAGGCTTAAGCCAGGAGAGCAGAGCGCCTCAATGAGTGACCAAAGGCACACTTGACCCCTGGAAGGACACACAGCTACTGTCAACACCAGTTGTCTGGCGGGGGGGGGGGGGGGGGGGGGAGGGAGTGAAATTGTGGCAGAGAAATACCACATAACCTGTTTTACTTTTTTTGAATTTTGAATGCCATAAATATACACTGAAAAATGCCAAAGAGAAAGTAGTGAAAATGTACTTGTCATACATTTCAAACCAACATGGGACACACAGAAATGAAAGGAAGAACCTTAAAGGGAATGTTTATGTTTGGGCTGTTTCCCGAGTCCCAGATTGAGCATCACCTTTCAGATGCGTGAATAGTTTTGCAATGTGTGCATTTGGGTTTTTGTAAGTCCACAGCGATAGCACTTTCAAATTAAAAGTGGGATAAAGTAGAAAATGCTTTCTTATAAACCAGCTGCTTGGAGTTTGGATTGTATTTTCATTTGGGAATAATGTGAATAACCAAATGTCCAGGAGCAGAGGGAGGGCTGGGAGGATGTATCATCTCTTATGAAATGAAGTATTATGAAGCCATTAGCTTTTTGTTTACTAAGAGTACAACAAATGAAAAAGAATCTGGGGTTTGATTAGGCAAAAAAAAAAGAAGAAGAAGAAAATTACAAATATGGCATGGTATAAGTTATTGGGAGGAAGGAGGAAAAAATCCCCATAGAATTGGCATTGAAAAAAAACCTGGCAGGAAATAATCACAATGTCAGTAAAAGCTGCCTTTGAATGCTGGCATCACGGAAATCTTATTTTCCTTCTTTACACATTTCAAGACTTTTTATTTATTTTTTTACTTTAAAGAAAATATTTTGAATGGCTTTTAGTTTCTTGGCATATATCTAACCCTGAATACAGATATAGCCCATATGCAAGAACAGTTACACTTTGTATTATGCTGTTTCTTCAGACAAGTGGACCAATGTCAAGATCCAATTCATATCAAGAACAAACTGTCCCCCTCCCTCACCCTCAGCGCCCCCCTCCCTGCTCAGTGCCGGGAACTGGGAGGACAGTAGTCCTTGGCGGCGTTTCTGACAACCAACAACTCAATACCTTTTCAAAGAGAAGATAAGACAACTCCCACCTGGGCCACTCCCCTTGGCATTCAGTCACAGGACAGAGCAGGGTTCGGAACCAAAAATTCCTGGGGCCACAGCCCATCTCAGGGCACCAGGATTAGCTTCCATTGTAAACCATGTGATAGAATATACCAGTTAAAGTCACCAAATGTTAAGGAACAATCTCAATCAACTCTAAGAAAATCCCTTTCTTCACTAAAATTCAGGGGGAAAAAGAAGTGTTAACCCCAACATTCAAATATAACATTTTGGTCTGTTCACCTTTTTTTTTAGACAACACTGGATATTTTTCTTCCTTTAGCAAAGCTATAGTTTTACCATACTATGTAAAATGCTAGTATGTGCTCTGTTTCCATTTACTGGATCCTAAGAAACTGAACACATAATGACAGTATTCACTTAAAAGCAAGAGCCAATAATCTATTAAGCAGACGCACCTTCATTTGCTTGAGCATCCCCCACTTCTAGTCATTTGTGGTTTTTCCAATTATTCATAGTCTAACTAATGCTGTGCCAAGCATCTAAAGGTTGCTTCCCCTTTCTTTCTGTGTTTAGAATGATTTCCTTAATTTTCAGAGCTTCAGAAGTTACATATTTTGCTGCCAAGCAAAATCAAAAAGGTCTTTGTAAGTTACAACAACCAATAGCCCACACTGCACTCCAGTGTGTTCTATTTAACCAAAACTAAAAATGGCTCCCTTGTGCATATGATAAAAATTAATCCTGTTAGGTAACTGAAACATCTGCCAAGCAAAGAGATAAGTAAGACACCGAGGGAAAACAGTGTGCTGCAACTCTTTACTTCCAGCAGGATTAATAAATAGGGTGGGGGTTTGTGTGAATTTCAACCACCCCACCCTCAGGGTTCAGGAAATGAATTCCTTGTAGGCTGACAGAGGAACCACGCTGCTGTGCATTTATTAACACCAAAGCAGGATTAGGAGGTTATTACAGGGGTCTGTGCAGTGGGGCCAGTACACATGGAGCCCTCCTAACAGTTCACTGCACACCCTGGGAGCAGTCTTCTACCCAAGTCTATTCCGAAAGGGATGGTGCTATAGCAAGGTTCCAGGAAATGTGGCATCTTGAAGGTTTAAGAGCATGTAGCTTTGGCAGGCCATCACTGAAATAAACAATCAGGCACCAAGTCAAAGGTGGACAGCAGCATTAAATCATACTGGCAGAGTCAAGAGGGCAGGCCCTGTGGATAGCCATGTGCGTGGCAGAGAATGAATGAGACAGGGAGACCCAAACACTGTTCCCAGGGCCTTCCAGGAATGGCCAGTACAAGGTTACAGGGCCTCCCATACCCTTTAAAACAGGGCCCAGAATTGCAGTGCTTGGGGGATGGAGTGGGGGCGGGGAGAGGCGGTGGCATCATGTCTTGCTCATTCTCTTTCCAAGGGGTGAGTGTGCTAGAGCAGCGGTCGCCAACCAGTGGTCCGTGAGGTCCAAAAGGTTGGCGACCGCTGGTTTAAGGAAACTTTTAGAGCAGCGGTCACCAACCGGTGGTCTGCGGACCACTGGTGGTCCGTGAGGTCCGAAAGGTTGGTGCCCGCTGTGCTAGAGTGCTGAGTGTCAGCTCCGTCCCCATGCCTCTCGAGAAGAGCTGGCTCTCTGGTGGCCAAGGGCTGAAGTAGAGGGAAAGGCAGGAAGCAAGTGGCTTGGTTGAGAAGCAGACGAGCCCATTTGGGTGGTGGGAAGAGGCCCAGGGTTATCCTTAGGGGGCACCCCAGCCAAGGCACCCACCCTCACTGCTGAGCCCATCTCCTCATCCCAGAGGCTGAGCAGTAACCCCAGGCTGGCTGTGGGCAGCCCTCCCCAGCATCAGCACGAGTGTACCCCACCTGACAGGCTGGGCCTCCCACCTGTTCCACTGCACACTCTCCAAGCCCGTGGCGGCGCTCTTCTCCTCATCGGTGGTGTTCTGCTCCTGCATGGAGGTGCTGGCCGCCAACTCGGGGAGCTTGCTGCGCTCCATGATCACCATCTCTATCTCTGGAAGCAAATACAGAGACTGGGATGAGCCCAGATAGCTTCCCAGACCTAGTTTATAGACATACTCGTGGTTGAGACAAAGCCCCAGAAACTGTTCCTAACACATCAAGCAAATATTCAACAGTGGTGACAGGAGCACCAGCAACATGCTGGGGGAAATATAAGACAAAGGCCAGAACCTCTCTTTCCTTTCATCTTGGCATCACCAAGAAACAGGGCCCTGATTTTGACTAGAAAGAACAAACTACAATTTTATTTATTTCAAGGTGTTTTTTTTAAAAAAATAGTAATTTATTTTACTTTATTGATACCACACTTCCTTCCCCAAAGAGCTGAGGCAGCAAGGAAACATGTGGTTAATAAGACATAACCAAATTCCCTGAAAACACTCTGAAACTGTTTATATGTTAGAAAAAGCTTTGATGTGACTGAAGCCTTTTGTTTTCCCTTTCTATTTACAACTTCTAGGCGCAGAGAGGTTAGGAACCATGTTTTATTTTTCCCAATTAAAGAAGGGCAATTTGTAGCAACTGACTTAAGCATGGGGCACATTTTATTTTTCAGAAAGAGGTATGAACCAATGAAGGAAAACATCTTGCATTAGAGATGGTGGTTGTTGCGCTGTAAGGTGTCCTATTAAGAGTTCTTTGACACACAGGTACAGACCTTCAAATAGTTCTTGGAACTCAGACTTCAGTTCATTTCCCGCATCTTCGGGAGACAAAATGGGGGTGGGGAAGATAATTAAAATGTAAACCTGTGTTTCTATTTCCAGAAAGGTGGGAGCACAGCGGGTTCTGACATGACCTCTGCCATCGTCGTTCCCTGGACTCACACAGGAGCCCCCGCTTGGCCACTGCTTCTTTTCTTGCTTGCCTGGTTTGTTCTCTCACACAGACCCAAGTGATTTTAAGTGGAAATGAGCTCATGTCACCCTTCTGTTCAAAACTCCGCACTGCCTTCACTTCACATTCAGCATGAAATCCAAATGCCTCCATGGCGTCAAGACCTTGCATGGCCTGGCACCCGTCCACCTCTGACCTCACCTCCTGGCCCTCTCCACCCAGCACCACTCCAGCTGTGCTAAGCTTTTCTCACTCTTCTTTGACTGGCCCAAGCATGTTTCTGCCCCAGGATCTTTACCCGGCTATTTCCTCTGCCTGGAATGCTCTCACCCATGTTTCCCTACCCAGGCACGACTCAATCCCATCATGTCAGACTCAGATGTCACTACCTCAGAGACCTCTCAGAGACCATCTCCACCTGTTTTTCCTTTACCTCTTCAAATGATTAATTAAACTGCATCGTTCAGAATTCAGATTCCCCTAGTTTTCTCCTAATACCCTTTTTTGTTACAGGATCCCATCCAGGATCCCATGTTACATCATGTCTCCTTAGGCTCCTGTTGGCCATGAGTTTCTCAGACTTTCCTTGCTTCTGATGACCTTATGGTTTGAAAAGAACTGGTCAGATACTTTGCAGAACGTCCTTCAATCTGGGTTTGCCTGATGCTTTTCTGATAATTAGACTGGGGTTAGGGGTTTCTGGGAGGAAGACCACAGAGGGGAAGTGCCCTTCTCATCACATCATATCAAAGGTACAGGGTATCAACATGACTCATGACTGCTGATGTTATCTGCATCACTTGGCCAAGCGTGTGCTGCTCAGGTTTCTCCACTGGAAAGGTACTTTTGTCCCCCTTTCATTCCATAATCTTGAAAGCAAGCATGAAGCACAGCCCACACTTAAGAAGTGAGGAGTTAGGTTCTTTCTCCTTGAGGGGGGAGTAGCTACATAAATTATTTGAAATTCTTCTGGATAGATTTGTCCCCTCCACCCTTATCTTGATTTCACTTACAGCATTTATAACTCCCTGGATTTTATACTTTCTATTTATTGATTTGCTTGTTGCCTGCCTGCTTTCCCCTACTATAATGTGGGTTTCATAAGAGTGGCTGCCTTAGCTGCCTTGCTCTCCACTACTATTCCAGTGTCTAGCACATGGAAGGTGCTCAATAGAGATCTCTGGAATGGAGAAATGAATGACTGGTCTAGCCCAATGTGCGAGGTTCTGGTAGCTGCAACATATATTGGGGTGACCCACAGCCCCACCATCCTGCATCCAATTTGTGCAGTATTCTCATAGGGAGGTGTCACATCCCCACCACCCTTCTGGGACTCTCAGGAATGACTGTTTGTGACTATCCTGTGGCGTGGAGGACTGCATCCTTCACAGGTCCACATGGGCCCAGACCCTGGCAGGGGACGGGGGCCCTTGCTCTCACTAGCCTCTACCCCGACACTGTGGTCTGGAGTCAGATGCCACCGACTGGAGTCTCCCACAGGGCTGTCCCCCACTACACAGTTGGGGGCTGACATGATTTTTACGTGGTATGTGGACAAATGTTTTCTTTGCATAGTTTTGCATTTATTTTAATGTGCATTAGAAGAAAATTCTAACTGCACAGAAAATCTGTTCTTTTGGGGGTGTTACTGCTTAGGATGAGGCTAAATTTAAGAAAAAAATGAGTGGATTCAGAGAACTACTGAGCAAACAGTAGTGCAAGTAGCACATGGATGTGGCAATGAGCAGGAGGTGGTGCTGACTGCTGACTGGAAACCATCAATCTTTCCTGTCCTTGCACCTTCACCTCCACCAACCTCCTTCAGATGCCCCCCAGCTACTCCTGTCTTCTCCACAGTGGGGTACAAATACCTCAATGGGTATGCAAGATGATTCTTTTAATTATTCTCATCTTTTAAAAAATCAATTTTTATTGGTTTTATAATGTACACTAGAGGCCTGGTGCATGAAAATTCGTGCACTTGGGGGGTCCCCTCAGTCCGACCTGCCCCCTCTCACAGTCCGGGAGCCCTCAGGGAAGGTCCTACCGACAGCTTAGGCCCGTGCAGGCCTAAGCCACAGTTTGACCTCCCTTTTCAGGAGGCGACCGGGCTGATCAGGGGAAGGCACCGCCATCACCCCGTCACTGCTGCTGCCTCTGGTATCCCTCTGCGGGAGGCAACCAGGCAGATCAGGGGAAGGCGCTGACCCCATCACCCTGCTGCTGCTGCCACTGCTGGCCACCACAGCTGCAAGGCCTGAGCCCCGGCCTTGCAGCCGCTGTGGCTTTGTCCGAATGGATGTCCAGATGGACATCTGGAAGACGTCCGCTCTAATTAGCATATTACCCTTTTATTAGTATAGAGAACATTAGCATAATAACATCAAATGTATAATTTATAGTAAATAAGTGTATATATATTTGGGAGATGCATGAGTAAATTATGTATTTACAGTGGAACCTCGATTCTCGAATTTAATTCGTTCCAGAAGGCTGTTCGAGAAACAATTTGTTCGAAAACCGATCATGCAAATTCAATAATGTAAATTGAATTAATCCATTCCAAACCCACAAATGAATCCCTGTTTTAACCTTTTTTATATACAGGACACATCTAATGTACTGCTTAATCTATAAACACTTCTTTTCTTAAATTTATTGAACCACCCCTTACTAGTCTTAAATGAATCACTTAAAGCACTTGTTACAGGGATGTCTTTAAGGAGGTGGTATGCAACATCTTTGTTTTTTCATGTCTTTTCCTCTGAAATGCTATCACTAGCTAACTGCTTTTCGTTTATCTAAATCAACGATTTTTCTACCTCTTCAATAGTGATTGTTGTTTTTTTTTCTGAGCACTCTCACACCCTTAGCAACATTAGCAATCTTGATGGCCTCATTATGTTTTAAAATTGTGCTAATTGTCAACTTCCCAGCAACAAAAACATTCTCTCCTTTGTTGCCTGAGAGACAAGTTTTGTCATGATGGGGTATCAGCATGAAAGGGTTGTCAGGTGGAAAATTGAAGTTTTGTTCCACAACAGAGACATTTTTTCCATGAACAATTTGGTGGAGAAATGAAGTTTGACTCTATTTGTTTGTTTTTGTTTACTGATAGGGTGTGCCAGCAAGGACATCTGAATACTATAAGGTAGCCTATAGCACCAGCCTCCCACTCTGGTTTCTGGCCTGTAACCTTTGACCTGCCTCCTGCCCTACTGCAAGCTCCCCTTCCTCCCAGCCTGGCTGTCCTGGCAGGAATTCAGCTTCAAGTTCTGGGGCCAAGCCCTAGCTCCTGGGCCTGAAGAAAAAGCCTGCTGTGATGTAATTGGTCCTTTTCAATTTCTAATCTCCTCCCTGGACACTATCAGAATTCTGGAGCAGAGGAGAGAGGGTTAAAGATAAGCCAGCCCAGTGCTCATCGAACTTTGTTAAGCAGTAGGATATTAATTTTGGACACTTTCCTGTGGTACACCACCCGGTAAGCCGATGAGAGCACAGCTGCTCCAGGTAATAAGTGGTGGATCCCAAATGTCTCTGAACCACAGGTTCCCTCAAGCGGTGCACCGAGCCCCCTAAAGCTCCTTTGTGGAATTCTGAAAACCACTGGTTTGGTCCTGGATACTGTATTTGAGGAAACGGAAACCCAGAAGAGCAGTGACTCTTAATACAGCTAAAAGTAAGAGTGAAAGCCAGGACTGCTCCCCCTCCTCACCTCCTATGACACGTCCTGGTACAGGACCAGGCCCACAAGTGCCTCTCCACATAGAACAAGGTGTCCAAACCTCGGCTGGGTCGCCCTGGTTCTGACAGCTGCACTGCTATCCCTCCCATATACTCCTGACTCAGCCAGCATAGTTGTGGAGTAAGCTGTTAGATTAACTTAGATGAATTTTCTAGATGAATATAGAACACTTCTTCCAATGTCAAAAGAGTTTTTTCCCAGTGTCTTTTAAACAATTTTATCCAAACAACTTTTAAAATTAGTGATTCTTACCTAGTGTCTGCCAACTCCCTGTATGCAAAAGGCTACATAAGGCATGAGAGGGTCTCCTCAGATTCTCACTGCTATAAAATAAATTCTATAGCCATCTTTAAAATAGAATTTGACTTTTCCTGGTAATTCAGGGTCAATGTGAACCCCTCTTTATGCCACACCAGGACATCTGGCATGGTTCTGCTTAGCCTTCTGCCCCCTTTCTCCCGCCCCTGAATTGGCATCATGCCTCCCAGGGTGTGCATGCCATGCTACCGCCACTGGGAAAAACAGATCAGTGGGCTCATGTGAACTCAGATTTCCACTGATAGTCACTAAAAACTCAGACTCTGATGACAAATTCCCAGGGGGCTCCATCTGAGCCTCTGTTATAAAACCATGAGCCCCCACCCAAACCAGGTTTCTTTTGGGGGTCTGAAAGAACTGTAACAATAACCTGCCCAGTTTGTTCACACTTCAGTCATCTGCCTGCCTTTACAATTTTCCATGTCTCTGTTTTACCTGTACTGTTTGCTATTTATTTAATCACTTTGTTCGAACTCACTTTGTTTACTTAAATACATTTTAAAAATTTTATGAATAAAAAAACTTTTTTAAAGAAACTTTAAAAAAAAAAGGAAATTAAATAACTACTCTACCCTTCAATAATCCCACTTGCAGGAATTTATCTGGAAGATACACCTCCTGCAATAAGAAAATGCACACCCACAAGGGTATTCACTGCAGTATTATCTGTAATTGCAAAATATTGGAAACTACCTAAATGTCCAAGCATAAGGACTGGCTGAATAAACGATGGTGCATGTACACAGTGCAGCTGTAGAAAGAAATGAGGAAGAACTCCGTGAACTGATACGGAGTGAGTTCCGGAAATACTGCTCACTGAAGAGATCAAAGTGCTATTCTGTGTGTAAGAAAGAAGGGAAAACATACATATACACACTTCTTTTTACAAAAAGAAACACAGGAAAGATATTCCAGATAACAGTCAAGTTGCTTATATACAAGAGGTGGGGGGAATGGATGAAAGGAATATGGGAGGGAGGGACACATTTTTAAACATACCTTTTGACATAGTTTTGAGTTTGTTAATATTCTATATATTTTAAAAAATTAAAACAATGTGAAGGGAAAACCCTAAACAGAAAAAAAAATTGAAATACCCAAATTTATTTTAAATGAATATCACACCTCCCTGAAGGGGGAAAGAAAGGAAGGAGGACAGACTAATCCAAGTAGTTTATAAACAATACTTAACTCTATAAACACAATACTTAATTCTGAAAATTTTTTAGATGTGTTTAGAGGATTGAGAAAGTAAGACCTATTGATCTTGTAGTGTTGTTGGGAGCCAGAATTCTCACTGTGGAGGTAGAGATACAAATCTGAAATGGAGGAAGGCAGGAAACAGCCCTCTGGGAATTGATCAGAACTGGAGGTATTGGTATGAACTTATGATCTCTAAAATATGTATATGTGCACAAAATGAATGAGTGTATTTTGTGCATACACATGCATATATTTTCTAGCTCTGTCCCTTAAAAGGGCCAAAAAGCCAGACAACCCAGCAGAAATGAGCACATCTAGTGTCCAGATCTTGGCTTCTAATACCATTGAGCATTGAGCGGAACCATAGCTTTTCAGAGAAATGCCTAATCCCAGGGATGGGCAGCGCAGACACAGATGAACCTGGAATACCTTGTTATGCCAGAAAGTATAAGGAGTGTTTGAAAAAAAGGTGGGGGCTTATCACAAGGACATAGCAGCCAGCTTGAAAGGATTCCTAATGGCTAAATATGGGACAATTTCAGGATCAAATTAATTAAATATAGTAATGAAATATAAACCATTAAAAAACTGAAATCCATGAATCCATGCCAAGAATAGAGAAATAAGTAAGTAAATGGAAAGAAAAGAGGAAGCCTGTTTACAGTGGAATGCTGAGGGCTGACTTTTAAACATGGAGAGGGTGTTGGTGGAAAGACAACAGTTTGCTCCCATCCTGGTAAAGGCTGAATCAGGCAAGAATCATCAATGAATGCCAAGTCTAAGGAGGAATTTTAATGAGGCATAGGATATCTACATAATCATAGGGTCTCCCCAAAGATTGCTGACTAGTTGCAGAGAAAAAATAAAGTAACTGAATGGTGGAGAAACTGGGCAATACCTTAAGCAGGTGACCAAAATTAACATCACCCATGAGGGACAGAAGGACATGCAGATTTGACACCCCAAGAAAGACATGACGTCACCTATGACATATTCCAATCAAGAATGCATAACCTCAACCTAATCACAGAGAAACATCAAAGACAGAATGAGGAACATTTTATTAAAACAAAAGGAGGGGGAGGTTCTGTACTCTTCAAAATGGTCAATGTTGTAAAAGAGAAAGAAAGGTTGTGGAAATGTTCCAGAGTAGAGGAGGCTAAAGAGACACAAGGATGAAAGACATGACCTAGTTCTAGACTGAATTCTGTACTAGAGGAAGGAAATAGGCTACATAGGACATTGTTAATGAGCCAGTGGGTAGACTGGAACATGGACAGTAGAAAACTAGTATGAAGCTGATAACTGTACTGTGGTCATGAAAGAGCAAACCCTATTCTTAGCAAATGCACGCCGAGGAATTAAGAAGGGAAGGGGCAGGATGAAAATGTTTGTGAGCAAGTGTGTGTGTGTGTGTGTGTGTGTGTGTGTATGCATGCATGTGTGTAGAGAGAGACAGAGAAAACACAAATAAGAAAGCAAATGGGGTATATAATATTGAAAGGTGAAACTGGGTAAAGGGCAAATGGGAGGTCTTTATCCTATTTTTAACTTTTTATAAGTCTGCAATACTATTGGAAGCATAAAACCAATAAAAATAGAAAGCAACTGTGAAAGTAATATACATGAAGAATAAATAAAAAGGTACCCAGGCAGCCATGGCCGGTATTCCTCAGTGGTTACAACAATGGCTCACACAACAAAAGGTCAAGGGTTCGATTCCCAGTCAAGGGCACATACCTGGGTTGCAAGTTCGATCCCTAGACCTGGCCAGGACGCTTGCAGGAGGCAACCAATCGACTTGTCTCCCCTCCCTCCCTCCCTCCCTCCCTCCCTCCCTCCCTCCCTCCCTCCCTCTCTCCCTCCCTCCCTCCCTCCGTCTCTCTCTCTTCCTCCCTTCCTCCCTCCCTTTCACTTTCTCTAAGAATCAATGGGGGGAAATATTGTCGACTGAGGATTAACACACACAAAAAAAAGGTACCCAGGTACCTAGGCTGGTTATGCACATGGGAAAGGAGAGATTTAGGAATGGGAGAGAGGTGTGAAAGACATGGCACTGAAAACCTCAGGATCCCCTGGAGCTCATCACATAACAAGAACCCTCTCACCAGTCTTTAAGGCCCACTCTGTCCCCCCTAAAACAAATCTCCATACCCCACAGTTGGGACAACGCAGTTCTAACATAATCTCTGCATTTTAATGAAGGGGAAACTGAGGCACAGAGGAATTTCTTTTTCTTTTTTTAGGTGACGGGCCTCTGCCCCACTCCCAGCTGCTGTGGGCTCCTCTTCCGCACTGCCCATTGGCTGCGCTGTATAAATGAGCATCTGTGTGGTATTTGTTTCTGGGCCAGGCACCATGGCGCATAATCTTGAAGGCTCCAGCAATCCATTACACTACTAGAGTCTTGAGCCTCTGGGAGTGGAGGAACATGCTTGGAGGCTGTGATGCTGGGAGAAGAAACCCAAATCTCCAGCTCCTCTGGCTTCAGCAGGCTCTGCCCAGGCCCTCCTCGGCCACTAACATTTCTACAATATCACTTCCCCCAAAGCCTCCAGTGTAGAAGAGGATTTGCACACCCATGCCCGTAGCAGTATTCACGAGAGCCAAAAAGTGAAGACAACCCAGTGTCCATCGGATGGATAAGCAAAATGTGGTCTATCCCAAAAAACAGACTATCGTTCAATCTTAAATAGGAAGGAGATCCTGCCACTTGTTACAATCTGGATGAACCCCGAGGACATTATGCTAAGTGCAAGAAGACAGTCACAAAAGGAGAAATACCATACGATTCCCTTTATGAGGAACCTCGGGCAGTCAAATTCAGAGAGACAGAAAGTGAAACAGTGGCTGCCGAGGGCTGGGGGAGGGAGAATGGAGTTGTTTAATGAGGACAGAGTTTCAATTTGGGAAGATGAGAAGAGTTCTGGGGCTGGATGGTGGTGACGGTTGCACAACAGTGTGAATGTACAGAGGCCTGAGGACGCAAGGATGTCAACTTCTACCTCTCGTTATGACAACTGGCCAAATCCATGCGCTTCCTCAACACTCTGACACTCTGATTTTTTAAAATAACAGCAACAATTCATCAACTTGCCTGGGATGATGTACATTCTAATCTGATTAATATTTGGTAAATGAAGTACTTTTCAGGGAAATGGCAGGCATGACCTCCCAATAGTCTTTGACCACAAATTCCAGGATTTTCTCCGATGCCCTCTATGTTCTCCATTCCAGCAATCACAGCAAGGACAGACAACAAACAGAGGGGGAGGGGAGAATAAGAAGTCCTCTGAGAGAAGGTTGAGGGAAGGAGGAGAAAGATGCTCTTGCTGGTTACCTAGGATATAAGGGAAGCAGTGCATGCTACTGGCTGGCTTTAGAGCAGAATTTCAAGAGGCAAATAGGAACTGACAACAACAGGGTGTGTGTGTGCAGAGTATTTAGGGCTCCCCTTTTCTTGATTTTTGTTTTTTTGTTTTGTTTTGTTTTTCTATATTTTACTGAATAGCACGAGCTTGAATTCAGAATGTTTTTCTGGGAAGTTGCTTTTCAGAGGATTTGTCTAAACTGACCTCAGTCCTTCTCCTTATACTAATTAAGCCCACTGGAGACGTGTCCAGCCCACCAGTCCTTCTCCTCCCTCTAGACACACACACACACCCAGCCATCTCACTATTCCTTATAGAAATTAAAAGGGAAAGGGCCCCCCAGAAACTTGCCAGGTGCACACAAACAAAGTCCCCCCTTAAATCTCAAGTGCCACTTCCAAGCTCCTCACTCTACTTTCTACCAGGGTTCCTCCTATTCAGTGCTCATGTGTCCCGTGCTAAATGCTGAGGCACTGATGTTCTCATTTCTGATACCCTGAGGACAGGGCATTATGAAGCCCCCTCTATTGATAGAGAAGCACAGAAAGGGTGATGACTTTCCCAGGGTCACATAGCTGCTCAGGAACAGACCCGCAGGTCTGGGATACAGACCCTAAACTCCTGACAGCTAGTCCCTGGCTCACCCCAATCAGAAAACTGCTGGATCTGGGGTTGACTCTGGCTTTACAAGAGGAGTCAGAAATGAGGCCAGACTCCACTTCATGTTAGGAGAGACTTAAAAAAAAAAAAAAAAAGGCAAGTTGGAGCTGCAAGTTCCCAGGCACCCTTCAAGTCCCAGCTGAGCGGGCAAGTTCAAAGTCAGTGCTGTCACCTGCATGCCAGGTCCTTGCTGGAATTCCAAGACAAGGGTAGGCTCTGAAGGTCAGGCTGTGAAATCAATGCCCACATTTTCCATAGGCAAAGAAACAGAAACCAAATCCTATTTTTCAAACAAGAAGTTCAAATGATTCATTCTCTTGCCTCAGGCATGTTCATAAGTTACTGCTCTAAGTGAATTTGGAAAGAGACTACTGCCCTTTCAGACTGCAGAGCAAGCTAAGACATGAGCACACGTCCGAGTGAGCACTCCTTCAGCTGCAGGGACAAGGGCTCCCTCGTCTTCCTTTCAGTATTCAACTTCTGAAAATTTAGGGGCCCTGTGATTTTCTTGGTTTCAGAATGAGTCACCCATCACACTGAGGCAGAGCAAATTTCTTTGCAAACCGGGGATAGGAGTGGAGGGTCCAGGGAACACATTCATTTCACACAACATCCTTGTCTGGACTTAAATGTGGAGGAGGTGTGAATTTTGGGTGATGCATTTATAGAAAGAAAAAAAAAAAGACACACATGTTAATGCCATATTCAAATCAGGTCATGGCAAAATTGTGACTTGCAACCACATGCCTTTTTACTCCTGTGCTTTTTTTTTTTAAAAAAATATATTTTATTGATTTTTTACAGAGAGGAAGGGAGAGGGATAGAGAGCTAGAAACATCGATGAGAGAGAAACATCGATCAGCTGCCTCCTGCACGCCCCCTACTGGGGATGTGCCCGCAACCAAGGTACATGCCCTTGACGGGAATCGAACCCGGGACCGACGCTCTATCCATTGAGCCAAACCGGTTTTAGCTACTCCTGTGCTTTAAGCCACCTTTTAAAGTAAAGATTTCACTACTAATATGTGGATGGCAGGGTAGGCAGGGGGAAACTGCTGTCAGCATCTCTTTATTGAAGAGTCACCTGTGCCCGTCTGTTACAACCAGGCTGTCAATAAGCACCTAGATCCAGAGACAATGCAAGATGTTTGCTAGAGAAGAGATCATTTGGAGAGGAAAGCCACCTATCCACCTCAAAACAGGAAGGGAGAAGACGGCCCTCGGGGGATGAGGACACTGAATACCATGACTTTCTAGGGGAGGGTCTGCTGTTTGTGCTGGCCCAGCATCTATGCCCCCTTCTTCTGATGAACACTCCTAATTTTTACTGAAAGAGTCACTGTAGGGAGACACGTGACACAGGCCTGGCCAATCAGCACAGAACATCCCTTTCCACTGGTGGGCAAGCCAGGTCCATCAGCACCTACAGGCATCAGCCCCCAGGATTCAGCTGCAGCCAGTGGGAAGAAGCAGCTCCCTCTCCACTTGGTGGTAAGTTGGCAGGATGTGAGCCTGGTGCTGCCAATGGTCATCTCTGCACTTGGGTCCAGCCCTGCCGGGCCTCCCAATTACATAAACATAATCACCCCTTTTGCTTAAGCCAACCAGAGTTGAATTTCTAAATCTTGCAAACTCAAGAATACCAACATATCCTCATTTAAAAAGTTGTCCCCCTGGCTGGTGTTGCTCTGTGGTTAGAGCATTGGCCCAGGGTCACAGGTTCGCTCCCTGCCACTGGTCGGGGCGCATGCGGGAGGCAACCAGTCGATGTGTCTCTCTTACATCAATGTTTGTCTCTCTCTCTCTCTTTCTCTCTATCTTCCCCTCTCTCCCCCCTCCCTCCCTCCCTCCCTCCCTCCCTCCCTCCCTTCCACTCTCTCTGAAGAGCAATGGAGAAAATATCCTTTGGTGAGGATTAACAACAACAACACAAAAATTGTCACATGAATCATATTTTCTATACTCATAATTTCCAGAAGGAAAGAAAGGCCTCAAGCTTGAGAAGACCATCCAAGGCCCAGAGTAAACCTGTAAGTCTGTAAGTCAGGTCTCCCATCTCCCAGGCACCTCCCCCATCTACTGTCCTCTGGCTTGAAACTGAATGAGGACATGTGCCTGATGCCCTTCCAAGTCACAGGAATTAACAGCTGTGTGGTTTCATCCAAACACAAATACAGTCTAGGGAAGAGAACACCCACCAGCCACACCTTCAAATATGAGAATAACTAAGAGATCAAATATGTGGTTCAAAATGCCCCAGAATACAACTCCTGCTGCCTAATTAGATGTCTGTTTGATGGACGGGCCTGTGGAAATTGTATTTATTTACGGTGAGCTGGATGCACCACGGTCAAGAAAATAAGAAGGTACCAAAATGCTGAGGGGGTCATTGAGAGCCATGCTCAACTGAGCTCTGAAGTCAGCACCATGAACAAGCAAAACCTCTGGAGAAATTCCTGGGCCCTGTCTGGCACAACCTGGCCAGGTGACTGCCTGGAAAACAGGTTTTTGGAAACTGGTGAGCATTCTCACCTTGCCCCTTGCACAGGGCAGGTGGGCTCAGGGTGCAGGAGTCCTTACCCCGGCGCAACAGCAAGCTGGAACTGCAGCCTGCAGAGCCACTGAAGCGCCTGTGCATGAGGATGGGGCCGCTAGGCTGACTCACTTGGTGTGTGCTTGAGGCCAAGACTGCCCTGTCCACACCACGTTTAGTCACAGCCCAGCCCTGGTTAGAGAGCAGCCCTTAAAAGGACTGGAATGAAAGAGGGTAGCATCTTTCCAAAACAAAATTGACGAGAACACAAAGTACAAAATGGGGTAAAGTCATCCCTTGCCCCCTGATGTGGCTACAGGACAGCTAAATCTAGTGTTTAAGCTGACAATTTGCTCCCAAGTTTAAAAAAAAAAATCCGAATGATCCAAATAAGCAAACAAGTATGGCTTCCCTTGTGTTTGCCCCTCTTCCATGCCCCATCACCGAAACGATATTATGTTGGTAAAGATTTTCCGAGCCAAATGAGAATTTCTAAACCGAAATGCTTACTGCACACTTTGAACAGAAATAAAAGCATACTGGAACTCTAAGCCTTAAAAAGAGGGCCAGGTGGCACCAGAGAAATGTTTTGGAGATACTTATCAAAATGTGATCGTGGCATTCACTGAGAACTGCCAAGAAAATCACAAGGGGGCCAGTGGTGTGAGGGGTGGGGACGGGTTTTGGCTAGATAATTGCAGTAAACTTCCCCAAACAAATGAGTTCCCAGTCACTGATTTACTGAGCCACTCTGTTTCCCAGCTTCAGATGCCTGGGACTAGGGGGCTCACAGAGTCCAGGCAGATGGGCTTAAGAGAGCTGGCTTTGGAGCAGCCACTGCTCGGCCAGGACCCGGGAGGATGGCTTAAGAACCACTCTTCACACCCCCAGCAGACCACAGCTGAGAGCCCGAGCCTGTCCTAGGGGGTGCGGTGGGGGTTCAGTTCTAGCAACCAGAGCCCCCAGCCCACTTCCACCCCATCACCTTTTCACCCTGAATGTCCAGGGCTGTGGCCAGGGACCCCATCTGTGTGGCTGGCTGTGTGCCCAGCCCATGACACAAGGAACTGGACAGTTTAAAGTTGCTTAATCACAGAGCAGACCACGCTCTCTGTATTAAGAAGGTCTTAACATCTATAAGAGGGAGGTGAAAAATAAAACAGAATCATTCCTGACAAAGGCAAAAAAAAGAGGACTGAACTATTCTGCTTATTTAGCACATAAGCAGCAAACACAAGTGTACCTCACTCTAAACACGTGGAACTTTAAAAAAACTTAATGCAAGAATCCAAGGGATTATATTTCATTATTTGATTCCAAGAAACAAATCTTATTAAAAGCATGTAAGTTCATTAAACACTCCCCACTTTTCTTCCTGCAGTGTAAGGAAGAATGACTTCTGTCAAAAATAATAATCCAGGTTATCATGAATAATAAGAAGAGCAATAATGATAAAAATGATGATGATAACAACAGTAGTAGTAATAGTAGTAGCAGCAAATATTTATGACACGGGCCAAGCACTGTTCTGTGCATGTTACATGTATTAACGCATTTAATTCTTGTAGAAAAAGTAAATGCTATTTGTTACCTTCTTTTTACGGATGGGGAAACTGAAACGTAGATTAAGGGTACAGAACCCTGCCCAGCCGGTGTGGCTCAGTTGGTTGAGTGTCATCCCATGCACCAAGAGGTCACTGGTTCAATTCCCGATCAGGGTATGTGCCTGGGTTGCAGGCTCGATCCCCAGTAGGGGGCATGCAGGAGGCAGTAGATCAATATTTCTCTCTCATTGATGTTTCTATCTCTCTCTTCCTTTCCCTTCTTCTCTCTCTAAAAATAAATAAAATGTAAAAAAAAAAAGAAAAAAGAACCCTGCTCCAGGTTACCCATCCAGTGAGGGCAGGCCTTATACCAGATCTACCTTCAACTGGCTAGGTTGTTTAGAGCAGCAATTTTTAAACGGAGTGCTGCAAGAATTTTTAAAACATGCAATACCTGACTAATCAGGGGCACTGACCTCTTTCCCCTTAGATTGTCAAGTAAAAAAATAACAATAGCCAACACAACAAATAGCTGTCTAGTGTAGATGAATCAAATATTACATCTGTTTTTTTTGGGGGGGTGGGGGTCAGATGGGCAAAAAATATATTTATTGGTGTGCTGCAGAATTTTAGTAATTAGTGTACCATGAGATGAAAACGGTTGAAAATCACTGGTTTAGAGTGAGGTACACTGGTGTCAGGAATGAAGAGAAGCACCCACTGACACACAGGGGGGACCAGACACAAATGACAGCCTGGCTCGCAGCAGGCAGCAGGGCAGAGTTCATGGGCACACTCACCTTCATTCTCCCCACTCGTCTTCATGCCTTTTGAACCACCCTCTGTACCTTTAGCCTTCTCGGCGTCATCTTGGGCATCCTCGGTGGGCCCTTTCTCCTCGTCTTCTTCCTCCCCGACGTTTTTGTAGTTGGGTCTCTTTTGCACCCGTCGCTTGCCCTTGTGCTTGTTCATTTCAAGGGACCGCTCGAGTGTTTCGGTGGGTTTAATAAAGCACCGAATGCTGGGCTTGGCCTAGAAAAGTAGAACCGAGACAACAGACGGATTTGAACCTTTGCGTCTCACTGGAACCTATCAAGCTCTCTGAGAGTGTCTGCTCCAAGAAATTCATTTCCAAGACAACGAATGCTACCTCCTAGTTGTTTTTATGACTATTATTAATATCATCATTATTAAGTAATCAACACAATAACACCAGCTAGCATTCCACGGTGCTAAGTTGGAAGCCGCACTTCACCAACACCATTTCCAATGTTCCCAAAGGTCACTCATTTGCATTAAAAACTTCTGCGAACACTATGGTATTTTGTACGTGCCAGATGTGTTCTAAGGGCTCTGACGATATTACCTCATTTAAACGTTACAACCCCATGAGGTAGTACTATTGTTATCCTCATTTTACAGACAAGGAAACTGAGGGCCAGAGACGTTAACTGACCCACCCAAGGCTGCACAGCCAGGAGGAGAAAGAACTGGAATTCAAACCCACATGCCACCTGCACAATCTGTCTAACTACAGCACATTGTTATTGTTATTAACTCTTATTTAAGTACAGTAGGTCCTCGGGTTATGTCAGAGATCCGTTCCTACAGCGCAACATAACGCGAAATCGCTGTAAGTAGGAACCCACCTATATAAGCACCTAAGTCACTCACATGAAGCACATACACAGCAGTAATGAAGTGAAACAGTAAAAAAAGAAATTAAAAGAAAGATAACAATTCCTGACCTTTACTTGTGGTAAATAAATAATAATAATAAATAAAGCATATATGTACATATGTCGAAATGACGGAACTTTTTTTTTTATATAAATAAATGGGAGATGGCGAAGTAACCACGCAATGACGTACGTCGAGTCTGACGTAGCCCGAGGACTGTGTAATTTTTTTTAAAAGAAACAAATTAGTGTATCACTAAAGGAAATAGAACACCAGTGTACCTTGCTATTATAAAAATTATAAAAATAACAGAAAAGAACAGCAAGGTAACTGAATGAGCCAAACGTTGGCTTTCTTTAGGAGAGGAACAGGTATCAGTGAGGCATTAAAGCTCATACCCAAAGGAAGTTTACCCCAAAGAACTTTTCCCTAGAAAGTCAGAAGGCTTCTAAGAGAAATGAAGGCCTGTTGTGGCACCAGTGGTTCATGTCCCAAATTCTGGAAAACATGGTTTATCTCAGTCCTTATAACAACCAGGAGATATAGGGATTATCAGTCCCACTTTATAGATGAGAAAATAGAGGCTCAGAAGTGTTAAGTGACTTGCCCAGTGTCACACAGCTACTGAGCAGCAGAGTCAGAATTTTAATAGAAGCTTGCCCAATCCCAACCCCCAAGCTCTTCCTAAAATAACAGTGCTTCACCTGGAGCTCAAACTCCGTTCCATTTAGTACTCCCTAAAAAGTATTTGCCTGCAAATGGACCAGGACTAGAAAGGGGCAAAGACAAAGGAAAACAGCCTGATTTGTTTGGGGCAGGATTCTCATGGAAGTGTTTTTCTCTTTCCAGGGTCTGGATGATGTTCAGACACCATTCTGTCATTTAAAAAGAGGAAAGTTTTCAAGTAAACTTTTCCATTATCTTGATATGGTTTATCCATCTTCTGAATTTACCCCCAACAACGACCAGCTGTATTCTGGGGGCCACTGTATCTTGCCAATAAGTAGAATGTGCTCAAGAACACAAATTAATTTCAATAACACTCAAAACAAAACGTAATTGAAAGCTAAATTAGCATCCAAATACAAACATTAATTTTTATTTACCCACTTAGGATTATTCATCCACAAAAATGACAAATCAATTGAGACATGATTCTAGGAAACCCAGATAGCGAATTAGAGACACCACCCACCAAGAGCCCAGGGCATTCAGAGTGAGCGTGCACCGCTTGACAGACAGCATCCATCAGAGCCCACTTGGGATGCCGAGTGATCGAATGCAGCCCCAGATGCCCCCCATTCTCTCATGAAGGACCTGAACCTGGTAAGTTAGGGCCCTGAGATGAAGTGACAGCTTCCTCTGATCACTGCTTACTCCCAGGGAACGTTAGAGCATGCCATACATAACCAAAGCTTTCAGAAACAGAAAACCAAGACCAAACACGGAGCAAAGCACCACCCAGCTGGAAGTTTCGAGCAGAAATTCACAAGGATGGATGAAGTAAATTCGCCCTGAGCTCTGTGTGGATGCAGAGGCACAGAACAACGGACAGAACTCAGGGAAGTGAGACGGTGCACAAAGCCCAGGGCTGGTCCAAGCTGTGTGAACCGTAGCTGAACTCCACTTTGGCTATGGGGCCTCTCTGACCTTCAGGTTCCTGGTCTAAAACATCAGGAAAGTAGTTCTTACTTAAAATTACTAAATGAAATCATGGACATAAAGTTCTTTTCAGAGCCTGTCAATACAGTAAGCATCCAACATAAGAATGATAAGTTACCTTCCTTTCCCTGCCTACATTTAAAAAAAAATCAACTATGAAAATGAATTTTAAAACTTTCCAAAGGGATCTGCTTTTCTCGGTGACCGGGTATTGGGGAGTGGAAGAAGGAAAGGCATGCTTGCTGGGGAAATTTCAAACCTTTAAGATGTAACCTACCTAGTAAACTGCTGGAAATAACCTAAATGTCCACCAACAGGGAGTGGTTAGGTAATTATGGTCTGCCCGTAGCGTGATGGACTGATACAGAAACAGCACTAGGATAAAAAAGCAAGAACAAGGGACACAGTGGGGCCCCTTTCAGGTAAAGCTTTTCAAAGGCTCCAGTTGGAAACACAATTTTCTTGGAAAGCTGCGTTAAGAATGTAGAAATATTAAAATTTCATCTTTGAGGAAAGAAAGAAGGAGGCGGGACTGTGTGTGCCCAGCCACACAAGTGCACTTACATTTTTCATTTCTGTACCTTTCCATTAGGTTTGAAATTTCTAATCATGCATGCATATTAACTTTTTAAAAAATTCAACAAGGATCATCTGGATATTGGAATTATGGAATTATTTTCCCTCTTTCTCTTCTATATTTAAAAAAGTCTAATTTTTTGCCCTAGCTAGTTTGGCTCAGTGGATAAAGTGTCGTCCTACGGACTGAAGGGTCCCAGATTCAATTCCAGTCAAGGGCACATGCCAGGGTCTCAGGCTCAATCCCCAGTAGGGGGTGGGCAGGAGGCAGCCGATCAATGATTCTCTCTCATCATTGATGTTTCTATCTTTCCCTCTCCCTTCCTCTCTGAAATCAATAAAAATATATTTTAAAAATAAAAAATTTTAAAAATGTAAAAACCTGATTTTTCCCGCCAGTTACCATGGAGAAGCTGATAGGGCTTGGCTGTGAAACAGGCAGAGATTCGAGGTCATTCCTGCTGCTCTGTTCAAGATGTTGTGGCTGCCAGCCTCCCAGGAATCTCCTTGTTGCACTGGATAATCCCCGATGTTACAGATGGAAAGCCCTAGGGGAGGGGTCCTGGTCCAGTCTACTCCCACTGTGCTCTCAACACTAAACCAGGTGCCTGGAACAGGGCAGGGCCTCGATGGGATGGGCTGTTGAGTGAATTCGTGGCTGCCTGTACCATACTGTATCCAAAGTGCAGGAGAGAACAAAAAAAGAGGGAGGAAGGAAAGAAAAAAGTTGC
Organism: Cnephaeus nilssonii; assembly: GCF_951640355.1. Lineage (NCBI taxonomy): Eukaryota > Metazoa > Chordata > Mammalia > Chiroptera > Vespertilionidae > Cnephaeus > Cnephaeus nilssonii. Next base: position 22,229,877 of record NC_137073.1, on the reverse strand, counting down.
CCGACACCCTCAGGAGCTGAACTTCCGACAGAGGAAAAGCAGGTGTGATGAAACTAACCAAAAGTGGCAAAGCCCATTTATAAGTAAAAAATCAGAAGGCTTGGGATTTTCCTCACATAAAGAAAGCACACCACGCACTCCTCAGAGAAAAATGTTCTGAAGTAAGGTATTTCCCAGAGGCCGCAGGTGGGGTTTCACCTAAGGCTCACCTCCTAGGGACCAGGAGCCTGAGCTGTGGGAGGAGCGTTGAGATCCTGGGCCCTGCTTGCTGACCACAGATTGGGCCAGTACCCAATTGGGGGGTGCAGGAGGGAAGCCTTGGATTCTGGCTGGCATTTAGGCTGGTTGCTGGGGTCAGGGACAGCTGAAGGCCAACAATGTTCAGGGGTGGCCTAAGGGCTAAACTGCTCCCTAAAGTGTCTGCCCCTGCCTGCTGGTTAATGATGCCTTCCACCAGCCTTCATCCGTCAACCTAAGGCTTTGGTCCTCGCTTAAAAGTTGAATACTTGAGGTGACTTCCCAGAGGTCAGAGATAACTAAGGCCTTTCAGGTGCTGCAGGATTTGAGAGCAGGTCCTGCAAGGGCAGCAAGAGGGGTCAGGAGCAAGGAGTCAGGAGGAAGGACGGAAGCACGCATGGCCCCGGTGTCCGAGTGAATGAGGAGAGGCAGCACAGCTGATGCCCAGATGTCAAACAGAACGCCCTCCACTAGGCGTGGGCCTGCCACTACAAGGCATTTTTGCATTCAGGATCTCATTTCAGCCCCGTGACAGCAGGTGATGGAGTTGCTCTGACTGCACGTGATCAAGCTTGTTACAATCAGTGAATCAAGGATTCTAAACAAAATTATAGATTTAAAACATGTACATATATCTCATGTTTTCCTGTGTGGATAGATATCAGCAAGACATTACACCAAGCAAAGTCTAGAAGGATATACAAACTGAAAATAGCGGTTCCTTCTGAGGATGATATTGATGTTAGGGGAACTTTCACTTTCTACTCTAGTTGCTTCTGTTTCATTCAGTTGTTTTACCCCAAGAAAGTATAACCAGTGCCATTTAAATGTAAAAAATATCTTGAAGGAATGTACCTAAATGCCACTGAACTGAATACTTAAAAATGGCTAATCCATCATAAATGGTATTTGTTATATGTATTTTACCACCATTTTTAAAAATGCCTTTATAATAAAGCCACCTCTGGAAATCAGAATGGTGATTAGCTGGGGGAGGGGAGGTGTTGGTTACAGACCGAGAAGGAGCTGAATGGATGACAGAAATATTTCCTAGCTTGACCTGAATTACACACAAATGTGATCATATTACAACACCATCAAGCAGTACACATGAGATATTGCACTTTTATTTATATTATCCCTCAATTAAAACAACAACATTTACCTAAAGGATTTTCAATAAAGTCAGATTGTCGTAATGCCCTAAATACAAGCTAGGAGCCAATCAGACAACTTGGGAAGCTGGATTCACTGCAGGCATCAGGGGACGGACCTAGCCACTCACGGAGCCCTGACTAGATACCAAGTGCTGGGCTGAGAGCAAAGAAGCCAAGAGTCGTGCATCCCAGGTGGAAACTAGGCGAAAAAGGTCATTGGGGCACAAAGGAAGGAGTAGGAACTGTGCCAGGAAGGAGGGGGAGAGGGGACAGTTAAAAGGGCTTCACAGAGAAGGAAATGACTGATGGAGTCTTGCATATTAACAGTTCACCAGAACACTCGGGAACAGAAGAGAATGCAAGGAAGGACAGCTCAGAGCTCCAGCCTGTATTTGTCTAGGTCAGTCACCTGGAACGGGTATGCTTGGTGACAGCTGCCATATCCTGGGACACAATGTGCTTGGCCAGCTCCCCAGATGGCAGCATGCACATGGGAAGTCAGGAGGCGGTGCTGGGCCAGCTGGGCAGCCTCTCCAGCCAGCTGTTCGTGAAGGAGCTCATGTTGCACATGGCCTGGGACGTGATGTTGGGGTGCTCCTGCCTCAGCACCTGGCAGATAGTGCTGGGTGGGTTTCCTTGTGCCTACTCAGTGGTGCAGTGGAGAGAGAAGGAGGGAAAAAGAGACTGGTAGCTAGAGGGGGCAGTAAGGGAAAGGACAGGTGACATGGCCCCGGAATCCCGTTTGGATCTATAGGAGTGGCCACAATGATGATGGGAAGGAAGCTCACCTTCCAGGCTCTCCCAGGCTTGGCTCACTCATCTTCTGAGGAAGCAACGAAAACCTTTTTGTTCAAACAGCTCTGCTAAGGGATTAGAACTAAGAGAAAGGTTTTCCCCTAAGAAAAGAGGCAGCCATATTGACTAACAAAAAAATGCCCAACATAAGGGCAGATCTGAGACTAGACCTCAGACCTGCTTACTGGCCAAGTGATCCTGATCAAATCAGCCTCACTTTCCTCATGTGTAAAACAGGGACAAGAGCAACTCCATCGCATGCTGCCATGAGGCTGAAATGAGATCCTGAATGCAAAAATGCCTGGCATACTGCCTGCCGCAAAGGGGCACACTAGAAATAGTCATTTACCTTCCACCCTTGGCAAACAGATCACTAGGATGGAAGACATGGAGGGGAGGGCTAACCTTTAAAAAACAATCACACTCTCTGTTTTAAACTTGACTCCCTACCAACTTACTCTTCACCGGCTTTCTGGTTTGTTAGCAGCCTAGACTCCCCAAGTGCTCCCGGGCACTGGCCAACCTTCCCAATCTCCAGCCTTGGGGCTGGGACTGGTGGGGTGTACAGCACACACGGCATGGGATTGTCAGGGACTCGGAAGCTGGAGCCTGGGCTTTGTGCCCCACTCACCTGATTTGAGTCCTGGCTGTGCTGCTCACTACCTTCTCCTCTATGGGCCTCAGTTTCCATGTGCATCAAAAGGGCCTCAATTAGCGTTCCCCCATCTAGAGCTGCTGTGTGGTGGCAAGAGGGAGCACACTTTCTTGTTATTTTTTGTAATAACAATGATCAGTAATACCTAGTGAGCATCTGAAATGTGCCCAGCACATACACTGACTCACTGATTGGGGCATGGAGCTGCAGAGAGCGTGGGACTTGTCAGCCCGGGTCACCAGCTAGTGAGAGCACAGTCAGGATTAGAACCCAGGAAGTGCAGCTTTAGGCGCCCTGTGTTCAAACCTTCTGTTGCACTGCTCAAACATTCATCCCCTGCAACAAGCACTTGCTGAGCTTCCCAGGGTGGGCCAGCCCCCAAAGGCATGACACTAGGTCACACAAATCAGAGGAGCAGGCAGCCAGAGCTCAGAGACAGTTTACGTACCACTCATTAGGTGGTCCGCTGACCTAACTATCATTATGGCCGACCACAATGTATAACTGTTTTCCGTTTTTGTCTCATATACACAGAGCTTCCAATGTCATGGGGGTCACGGTGATCCAGGTTTACACCAAACGTAACCAACGGCACTGCAACATGGCTTTGCAACTGGCTCAGAAGGAAATGGGCTGATAATTGCAGCAGAGTGAGCCTCTTCTCATTCCAGAATGAGGTGATCAGCAAGCACACATCAGACAGAATAAACTCCAGCGTGATGTATGGGTGGGAGTGCTACATGCCAAACCCTGAGTAATGTGGGGCTGCTGAACCAAAGCCCAAGCGCGTGTCCAGAATGCACAATCGCAACCACATCAGCGAGGCGTCTGGGCAACGCTGCCAAATTTAATGGGGAAAATAAAACGCAGCGAGGGGGAAAACATGAAGAGGTAACAGGCCACTTCCATTAACAAGAGGAGCATGGCATTCTTTTCCATGAATTGGCCAATTATCAGGGAGCATTGTAGCAGCAGAGGCATAAACCAAAGAAATGTCCATTTATCTGGAATCAAAAGAATCTTAGAGCTCAGGAGACTCGCACTACACACTCGCTCAGCACTCCTTGTGAGAAATCAGGTAACATCAAGACGGTGCTGTGACTTCCTAGAAAGCAACCTCTGAGGTGCTGCTGGGTCTGCAAGAGACCAGCCTCATCCCGCTAGCCTGTCCGACTCAAGGTCATCGTCTCTGTTCTCCTCAATGCCACATCGGGCATTCAATCAAGAGCTAATTAACTGCAAGATATTTATGACTGAAGAGGCATGTTCAACCCTCATGCAAAATAAAATGTACTCTTTCATTAAACAATGACATACCAAGCACTTATTCGGTATTTCCTTGTCTTGTTCTCTAAAAAGAGATAATGGACTGTGAAATATTGGTGACTCTCAGGTACCCAAAACATTTGGTCTACAACCCTACATCTCATGCTAAATTGGAAGTGACTATCACTGTAGATGGTGACATAGGACACAAAATAGAAAGGGCATGAAGATTTGGGGCTGGACACCTGTAATCCCTGCAACTAATGATCTCTTAACCTCTGGGGATGTTGGCTTCCTCATGCAGAATGTGAGATAACACCACCTCCCTCTCTGGATTATTATGAGCCTCTGCTCTTCTTCCTCAAGATTACTGTGGCTATTTGCGATCTTCTGTGGTTCCAACCAAACCTGTTTTCTATTTCTTCCTAGATCCAATCTTAAATCTGTGTTGACACATTTGTTTATTGCTTCCTCCAACCAGAATGTTGGAACAGGAACCTCATCTACCTTGTTCATCCTGTATTCCCTGAGGCAGGGAATGTGTGGGTGCTCCAAAAATCCTTGTGGGAGGGAGAAAAGGGGAGCAAGCTAACCAGCCTGGCACACAGTAAATGCTCAACAGATGAGCACTGCTCTTACTAAGGAATGGCCCATCCAGAGTTTAAGTGTCACCCAGAATAATACTGTTTTGAGTTAATTAACGTACTTTTTTCTCCCCTTTGCTCATGAAGCTCTTGAGAATCTGTCCCCATGCCTGGCTGGAGGTTACCAGGAAGGTCCCTAAAGTAAGATTATGAGCACTGAGGTGAGTGGGCAGTGGGCAGTCACTCGGGGCAGCCAGGGCCTCAGAACTCACTGGGGAAACCCCACTAACCATCTCCTGGGATGCGTTTTACCCACCTGCCATGTCTAATGTCAGTCAGGCAATGAGTGACTCACACCACTCCCCTAAATCGCAGGAGCACCCAGAGAGAAAAGTGAATGGAGTGACCCATGTGCAGCCCCTCAGCCTCCTATCAGGCAAAGCACCCCAAGCAAAATCAAGTTTCCTGGCGGAGGACTTTGTACTGGCCAAGACTGCATTTCCTTGGCTCATTAGAGACAAGGTGCTTGATTCCCTCAATGAGATTGTTATTTCAAGACAATCGATATCTACTACAGGAACCATGCTAAACACTGGGGACACAAAAGTTATGATGTTCTCCCAGTAAAAACTTCCAAGTCCTCCAATGACTAACAAGGTGCCACATACTTTGGACCCTCATTCCCCTCCCTACTACTCGCTCTGCCTCAACGGTCTGCTCCTTTCTGTTGCTCTAACACACCAGGCCCTGGTCTTTGCACTGACTGTTCTTTCTGGCTGAAATGCTCTTCCTCCAGATAGCTACATGATGTGGTCCCTCACTTCCTTCAAGTCTTTGCTCAAATGTCACCTTCTCAGTGAGGCCTGGCCTGGCCACCCTAGGGAGAACTGCACCCACCCAGCATCCTAGCACTGCCCCTCCTCTCTCTGCTTCACCACTGCCGCTTTTCTAGAGCTCCTCCCGCATGCTAATGTGCTGTTACTAAAGTGTTACTGTTCCCCTCGCTCTTTCCACTACCACAGATGCTCCCGGAGGACAGGGGTCTTTGTTTTCGTTCCTGGTCTATCTCCTGTGCCTAGAAGACAGCCTGGTACATGCTCAATAATTAGTTGACTAGATAAATGAATAATGCTGACCCGGCTTCAAGGTACTCAAAGTCTAGTAAAAAACTCAAATGCCCCAAAGAGCCAGGCTGCTGATGAAAACTGACAAAGCCCCAGGGCAGAGACACCAGAAGTGGTGGATGCCTCATTTTTCTGTCCTCACCGTGGATTTTTCGATTTTAGCAGAAACCTGGAAGAAGTCACCAATGGCTCAATGTAGACCACTCTCAGTGCAGACTCATTCAGCAGGGGGCATGATACTACCTCATATCCTTCTCCAGCCTTGTGGCTACCCTAGCCCATTCTGTGTCATGCTTCCAGGCAGACACAGAAAAGCCAGCTAGAGTCTGAGTCACAGAACCTTCTCCACCCCCACCCCACTTCGCCCACTCTGTTTTTCCCTGTTGGCTTCTCCAGGATGTGACCATTCCATCCGAGAACCCCTGGCCCTTCTCTGGCTCAATGAACCAGAAGCAGCATCCCTGGGCCCTCAGGTCCAGTCACCTGTAGCCCTGGCTAAATAAAGGCTGTCCCTCCGTGAACCTCTATACTATGGGACTTTTATTAGTTGTCCAGCCCCACTTTCTGCACAGGAGGAAGGGAGAGGCGACTGTTTGTAGGAGGTCTCTTATCTACAACGCTGCCCTACTTGATATGTGGAACATGCTGCACCTGGGATTCTCTTTGATTCTGTCAAATCCTTTTACATGTGAACCAGAGCTGCCACACTCAATACCTCTGCAGGCAACAATGGTGCCTGGGAGCTGTAATTCCATTGAGGGATTATGGATAGACCACAACGGCCCCTGCAAAAGGCGAGAATACACATGAATTCTAATTCTTTTGCGGCAATGTTTGCAACTGTGGCAAGTAAGGCCCTTGATTTATAGAAGCCTATTTTTTTCCCCTTCAGTGTTCACAACCAACCGTCTTCCTGAAGCCTATTACACTCTCAGGAAGAAGAAGGTCTGTCCTTCAGAACCAGCACTGACTAACTAGGGCTCACGAGTAAGGTCAGGGTCACTGAAAGATTTGGGGGAACTCCAATCCAGGGGTCTATTCTGCTCTGCTGCCGTCTGACTCAAGCTTGGTGAGGAGAGAGCCCTGAAGCCGCAGCCCCAAGGCCCTGATGCTGCTTCTGCAAACACACAGGCCAGAGAAGCCAGGCTGCTACTTTCTCAGCTGCCGGCTCCACAGGCCATGCCCTGGCAAAGTGTTCTGCCAGCAGAGGGCCCAGCTCCCAGGAAGGATGGGTGTCACGCAGAGAACAGGCAGCTAACATTCTAGGTATAAGCTCAACTCTTAGGATCCCCAGAGAGTCAGCTGGTGACCAACACAACTGGTTGAAATGATGTCTACAGACAGTCAGCATCTTCATTTTGGGACAAATAAGACTATTTTGCCTGAATTCTTCGCCTTTCTGAATTCATAGCCAGCCAATGCACATTAATTGGTTAAGTATTTGTACTTTCCAGAGATCATATGCACACTGAGGGCTCAGACCACTGCCACTAAATGGCCACGTTTACTATTAGTGCTGTCATCATGTTGTCATTGTTGCTAACACTTGGCCCTCCATGCCTTTGTGTCTGGTCATAAGGCACCTCCCTAAGGGTGCACTGAGTGTGCCTTTGTTAATCATTTCTAGAAGAAAGTTCCCAAGTAGGGGACACAGGGTTGTACTGCAGCCTTAGAAACGAAGATCATGATAATGATAACATCTAATATGTATGTCTTGATGTGTGCCAGGTTTTGGAATAAGCATTTTATGCTGCATTTAATCCTCTCTAAAAATCCATGTTTGTTATTCTAATTGCAGAGGTGAGGAAACTGAAGCTGGGAGAAGTGGACTAACTTGCCCTAGGGATCACCTAGCGTAATGAGGTGCTGGCATCTGAGGTGCCCAGGGAGTCTGGCTCCAGAACCCACTCCACTAGACTGCCTCTTACGGTGGAATGTGGAACAGCACCGACAGCAACCCTCTCACACTCCTTCCCCAAAGCCTTCCTGTGAGCAGAGAGAAGGTGGCATGTGAGGGTTAGGCCCCGAGGCTATTTCTGTTCTGAGAGTCATTAAGAGCATCACGAGGGCCCTTATGACCCCATCACCAGTTCACCCATTGAGTCATTCATTCCTGCAGTGAGTGCCCACTGAGCTTCTCTGGCAAGCCCCATGATGGCGTAAGTGATGCAGGCATCTCCAAGACATCCCATGGGGGATAGGAAGCCCAGTGAGGGCAGGGGTCGTGTTTTTTTGTTTGTTTGTTTGTTTGTTTGTTTTTGTGCACCATTGAGTCTCTGATGAAGAATGAATGAATTAATGAATACAAGAACTAAGGAATCTATCCACAGAAACCCAGGATGAAAAAAGTCCCTACTTAAAAAAAAAAAGTACCTATAGGTCATGAGGCATATCCCATAATCTAATCTATATGTTCATATTGCAAGAATAATGAGATGTTAGCAGTTTCAGAATTAGTGTTCTCTTACTCTGTTTCCCTAACAAGAAACACACTATCTGTTCTGCATTAGAATTATAGCAAGAAATTATCCCTTAGCAGGAACCATAGTATTTTAATGCACAGATGAATTTCAATTAGACATTTATCTAACCATGCCGATGTATTTTAAATTTAACCCTAAATTACAGACTTTTCAAATAACTCTGCTCTTCCCTCTGCTTCTCTCTCTTCAATTTTGGTTTGGTTTTGTGAAAGGTCTGCTGGTAAAAATGAAGCAATACCAGTAACTTATCTACAAATTACGGGAAGGAGAAAGTAGGTTAAAAAAGACCAAGAAACTTAAAACAAGTATGACCAAACCACATCCGAGTTAGGCAGGAAACAATAGGAGACTGTTCTTGCTCAGAGGGAAGGAAGGTAAATCTTACCAGGACTATTGTCAAACAAGTCATAAATGAGATTTACCTCCACTTTTCCCAAATGTCATCAGAATACAACAAACTTTGATTTCACACCAAGGGAAAGGCAAAAACCGGAAGTAGAAAGCTGACACTTTCACTTGGGATGGCAACTGATTCCACGCTCAGAAAAATCTCATTTTCAGTTCAGAAATCCACCACAATGAGCACTGTGCCTCTATCACACTGAAGGAACAAACTTCATCCCAAGCAGAGGCCATAGGGAAAAAGAACAAATCTCCTACATTCTCCCTTTGATTAGATGGTTTGACTAAAGTGGGTATCCGAAGCTGAGAAGTCACCAGTAACTTTCTGCAATTAGCTTTTGCTCAAACGGTAAACCCCATGTCTCAATGTCAATATCCTGCTTGCGGTACTTAAAGTTTTGCAAGATGTTATCAATGGAGAAAAGCTAGGGAAAGGATATTATTTCTTACAAGGTCATGCCAATCAATTTCAATTTAAAAAGAAACCCTGCAGCCCTAGCCAGTGAGGCTCAGTAGGCTGGAGCATCATCAAGTACACCAAAAGGTGGCGGGTTCAATTCCCAGTCAGGGCACATGCCCAGGTTGTAGATTCAATCCCCCAGACAACAGGGCATGTGTTGGAGGCAACCAATTGATGTTTCTCTCTCACATCAAATGCTTCTCTCTCTTTCTCTCTCATCCTCTCTTTAAAATCAATTTAAACACACACACACACACCTGCAAACCCTAGCACCCCAACCATCTCTGGGGGTCTATCTTGGAAAACCAAGTCTAACTAACCTCAGCAGTGAGTGTCACATAGGAAGACATTATGTGATGAAGCCTTAGCAGCTATTTGGGTTCTGGAAATCACAAGACGAAAGTAAGTCCAAAGGGGCCCAATACATTCTAACTTGTTATTCATGTAAATGTAGTATGAATTAGTGCAGGCTGGGGTGGGGATTGGGGAAACTGAAAGGCAAACACATGCCTCATGTGAGGGGCAGCCTCTGAGATGCTTCCTGCAGAAACATATGCACAATGGGACCAGATTTTCTGACTGTTCAAGACAATCGTGAAATCAATTTTCAGTGAAACTTCTTAATTCATAAAATTTTCTTTTATCCACATGAAGACCAAGCCAAACAACTCTGAGGACTGGGTTGCAACCTGCAGAATTGATGGCACTTTAAGTGTATTTTCTTCCTATCCTCACCAAGAGCCCTTTGGAGTAGGGCTTGCTCTCCCTGTTTTCTATCTGGGATGAAACAACTTGCCCAAGATAACCTGCTGGCTGGCAGGGTCCTCAGCAGCCCTGCTGATTCTGTCGCCATTACTTGCATTTGTTCTGCAAAAGTGAGCTTAGGAAAGCTGCAAAGAAATATCTCTGGCTTCATAAACATCAAGTCAGCTCCACATTTTCTAGACCATGTGTTGTCTTGATCAAGGACCATTAGGACCATTAAGGGAGTGTTTTCTGCTCCACACTGTCACCCCCACCATCTCTAGGTTAAATCCTCTCACCAAGCACTACACCTTCTCTTTAGAGCACTTAGAAGACTCGAGATAGTACAGTTATTTGTATACTGATCAACATTTGTCTCTCCTACTGTACTGTAAAGCTCCAATGTGACAGAGGCTATTAGAATTTTCTATATCCCCAGAAGTAGCATGATGCCAGGTCCAAAGAAAGGACTTAAGAAACACTTGTTGAATGAATCAAAGAGAGGACGGGCCACACAGGGGCCATGAAAAGGCCCCATTCAATACAGTTGAACTAATGCCACCACCAATAAGGACAGAAAGTTTCTGGGAACCTTTTAAGAGGCTCAAATGCTCCCTTAAAGAAAAATGGCCTGGCTTAGCTATCCTACACCAGAAAAACAAGAAGGACAGGGGACTCTTGTAATGAATGGTACACCATACAGTTCTGGCCTTTCATGCAACAGGATCCCCCCCACCCACTCCTTCAGATATGGCAACAAAGCTGACTGCCTGAGGGCAAGGCCAGCCTTTTACCTGTGTGCCTACACTCAGGGCTCATTTTAGATATGTCTGCTCAGTCCACACAGCAGCAGATACAACGACAAACAAGATGCCTGCCATAAGCTGCTTAAAGCTGATAAGATCTTTGCTAAGAGGGAACCAGCAGCAAGGGCCTTCCAGATTTGGGGTTTGGTAAGGACACCGGTACAACAGCAGAAACATGGGCACACTGGGGAAAAGCAACCTGGACCAGTACTAAGGTAGCCTGGAGCTCAGTACATATGAGCAGGAGGGGAGGAGTGAAGGCAGGCAAAATACACGGGAGCCAAGCTGGGAAAGCCTCAGAAATCATTATACTGGTCATCCGGTGTTTTTCTTTGGCAGAGCACAAAATGCACAAACATGCACAAACCACATATGTCCTGTTTAGGCCACAGTTGAGTGATAATTTAAATCCTGGGAGATTTTGTATCAAAATGCAGATTTCCAGCTTCTCTGGAAATATGAGAAAACCTAGTAATATTGCATCCATATTCCTGCAGAATGACTGCAGTCTGGGGTGGAACAGCAGCTGCTCACAAAGGACGCATACACTCTCCAATTTGCTACAGTCCCCAACACTCCCTTACTGCCCTCAGATGGGGCCTATCTCTTCATAGATGTCCCATAACCAGCCTCTATAGCTATTGGTGTCTTAGGCAAGGTATTCTCTCATTTTGTCCCCATAACAGTGTCTCATAGATATACAACCTGAGGCCCAAAGCAGTACAATTCCATGTTCAATAACATACAATCATGCATGTAACATTATATTTAAATAGTTTTTCTTGAAGTATTAATGTTTATTGCATGTAAAATTATATTTAAAATCATTTTTCTTGAAAATAAATAATAATAACATACATTCACTGAATCTATTCTTGGTATAGACCCCCAGCTTTTCCTGGGTATTCATTTCAAGACTCTGATTAGGTTCCCTGAATCCCAAAGTAGTTGAGACGTCACTGTTGCTGTAAGCAGAAAGTTGGTTTCCGGTTTTAGAGAAACACACAAGTTAACAAAATGAGCCATGGCTTCTTATCAGGGTCTAGAAACAGTCGTAACATTAATGACTTACACAACTTCTCTGAACATCCTGTTCAGTCTTAGCGTACATCTCAGACAGATCACCATTCAGAATGACTTCAGCTAACGAGTTCACCAGGGGTGCATGATGTATAATTAGGAAGACCTGGTGAGAAAGAAGAAATGGGATTTGCATTAAAGTGTGCAGTCTTTCAACCTCTTCCTTTCTTGATCTGCAGCGATACTGGGCTACACCAGCCCCATATTAAGTAGCAATCTCTGTGATGCAAAATCCAAAGAATGGGTGACATTCAGGAAAAATGAGTTACACGTTTCTCCTTCTAGGGTTGCCCCCCTCCCCCACCGCCCCCTTCATTCAGACTGTTGCCTATTTGGCTGGCTGCTCTTCTTCAGCGGAAGGAAATGCATTAAAAGCAAGACTGTCCCTCATGGCTGGGTGAGGCCAAATCCAGCTGAAGTAAAGCACAGTGGGGAAGGAGCAGCCAAACCAGCACACTCTTTCCTCTCCACAGGCATTTCAGTGTCAAATTCGATTAGGAAAAGATTAAAAGGCACCGGCCCAATACTTTAGTTATACGGGAAGAAGGGGCTGGTGAGTCTTGTTCCAATCAAGGACTTGGCAAAGGATCAGCTGCACAGAGATCCACCACTGGAATGAGCGCTGACCCCTGCGGTGGGCTTCGGCACACCAGAATTTCATGGCAGTATGGGTAGGTGTGGAAACTGTGGGGAAGAAAAGCCACACGAGCCAGAGATAGACTGAATTGTGCCAGGATGCAAAATCAGAAGGCATTGGGCCATCTGGGATGGCCCCACCACCCCACCCTGTTGCCCAATATTCAGAGGAACAGCTTTAGGAATCAGAGTATTCAAAACTGCCTCACAAAGCTCGTTCAGACACACCTGCTACTTTGCTTTAAAATGGAAAGGCAAACCGGTGTAGCACAATGTAGGGTTATCTACTATTTGTATATAAAAAGGGTGTGTGCGCACATTTGTATTTGTTTTTATGTATATACATGGAACAAGGTTTCAAACCTCGGCACTACTGTCAGGCCATAATCCTATATTGTGGGGCTGTCCTGTGCATTGTAGGATATCTGGCGGCATCTCTGGTCTCTACCCACTAGATGCCAGTAGCACTCCCCACCCCAGTTATGACAACCAGAAACATCTCCAGACATTGCCAAACATCCCCTGTGGGGAGAAAGGTTTTGAAATCACTCCCAGTTGAGAACCCCTGGTAGAGAACATTTCTGGAAGGACAGAGGAAAACCCTGTAACTATAGTTGTCTCCAGGGATAAAAATCAGGGGGCTGAACAAAACTAGAAAAGAAACTTGGTTTTTACCTATCTGAACTTTTTAACTTAAAAAAAAATTTTTAAGTGAACACACACACACACACACACACACACACATATTAAAGGCAGAAACTGAAACACCAGCTGCCTTTGGGCAGTGGATCTGGGTGCCTGGAGGGTCAGGGTTCAGAGGGAGACCCCTCCCTACATGTCACTTTGTATTGTTTGAATAGGGTGAATATACTGTTAAATAAAATAAATACAATTCAAATTAAAGGTACAGGCAGAATAACCAAATGTAGTACCTACCTACTTACCTAAAAAACACACACAGAAACATACAAAACATGTTTCCTATCATAGAGACTACATAGTATGATCACATGAATTTACCCATGTCCGGGGCTCTGGCAAGCATTCAACCTTAGCAATGATGATGATGAGGTAGGTAAGTTTTCTCACCTTCACATGGCCAAATTATTGCCACATTTAACTACAAAACAAATCCCAATCACTGAGTTCATTCATTCCACAAATACCTACTGTGCACCTTATGTGAATGTGACCTTAATGATCATTTCGTTATTCTTTTAGTCAGTCCACATTCAGTGAGTGCCTAACTAAGGGCCCACTGGACGAAAGTCACCTGATTCCCACCTGTGGACCCACCCAGGGCTCATTCCTTCCTGAGCTCTGGATGAAGAAAAACAAGTAAGCGGAGAGCCACTCACTGCATGGCGTGTGGAAGTGTTTGCGGGCCAGACTTGAAAAGCGGTCCGGCCTACCTGCACCACACTCTCCTTACCAGTGGCAGTGTAGTTCCAGCAGGACAGAATCCTGTCATACTAAATTAATGTTGTTAATGTGAATTTTCTTGGTTTTGTGGCTGTGCTTGTAAAATAATTGGGAAGGATGATCTGATGTAAGGCTTAAGAACATGGGGTTTATACCTGCTTCAAGGTTTTCACACACTTAGGCAACATTACAATAAAGCTAAATGAAAACGCAGGGGAGGAAGGGCTCTGTTACTCACGTTGAGGTACACCAGATTACAAGCTGTGCTTTTTGTGTGTTACTGAAACAAGTAATTAGGTGTCTGAGCTACTGGTCCTTCACTAAGAAACAGGAGGAAAGGGATTCTCAGAGTAAAGGGGTGGTCTGACCCCTCACCCCTTGGAGGAGACCCTGCCCGTGCAAGGCTCCAACAGCTGAAGCATCCTGAGGGTGTGTTCTGTGAGATTCCTGTGGCTGAGCATCTGGCCTGCTCGGGTCCTGCCAGACTCCCAGAATCCCAAGCGGAGATGCTGGCGGATTTGTAATGAGGTGGTGGAAAAAGCTGCCAGGAGAGGCTGGGGTTTGCACTGAGCTCTGTTTCACAGAGGGGCATTCAGAAGGAGTGAGCAGCAGTGCAGAGCTCCAAGCAAACAGAGTCCCCGAACAAGACACTAGGAGTGAACAGTGAGCAGGCCACTGCAGATCCCGATTGGCTGAGTTGCTGGGAGGAGGCCGGGTCTGCATCTCTCCCCTCAGGCCAATGGGAGACAGCCCCACCTCAAACTCAAAATGGCCCAGGGACCAAGTTAGAAGGACGTTCTCTCAGCAAAGCAAATAAATGCCTGTGCCATTTGCAGAAGTGAGAACAGAGCTCTGGTCAAACATTTGACTACTTGACAGTCTAATGAGATGGCCTGAAAGTCTGGACTGCTTGTAATAAAAATATTTTTAAAGTTATGTAACTGGGTCACCATGGAGTTTTTCCCTTCTTGTAAATATTACATAATTACGAGAAGGAAACACACTTAAGGGGGGGAGGCAGACAAATTGGCTTAAGATGCAAATCTGGGAACTGAGGCTGCTACAAGATACCTTCCAGAAGGTAATCTGGGAACTAGAACCATGACAAAAGCCTTTAAAAACAGCCTCATTAGTGGAAGTCTATTAAACCAGGGTCGCTATGTGTATGCACACAATAGTCTTGCAATTTGGGGCTTATTTCAAAATGCCATGAATAAAACCCAGACAGTCCACATTTCCAGGGTATTTAGAACACTCCTTGGTTGTTTTGGAAACCTCAATCCTCATGGTAAAACTCAACTACCTAAGTGCCAGGTTAGATTTATTTTTCATTTCTTGTTAAATTTCCATCCACTACCATGAAGAAGATACTGACACCTCTACTCGGTGTCTAGAAAATAGAACCCCCATTTATTTTATTACCTTATTTCAAGATGGGGAACACTGAGAGAGAAGATAGGACAATGTGATCTGGGAAATTTCTGAGGGGCAGCAGCATTCCAAGGTCCCCTACATGTGGTGGGGAAATAGGCAAATGATCAAACATACCTGTGACAGAAGATAGAGCGAAACCGGCAGGCTGATTTTGGGCCGTTCTCCACCCTTGAATATTGAGGGGAAACAGAGAGAAGTCCAGGTCACACAAATGAGTGGCACAAAATACATGCAGCCAAAAGCCATCTGTCTGGAGAAGAGGCACCCTGTCCCCTAATTTCCTCCAGGGCCCTGAGTTATTCTGGCCTGGCACTAGCTAGTCAAAAGTCCACTCTGCAAAAGAAATTCACAACCAAATCCCATTCGATACCATTTGCAAGACTATGATTTTTCCACCTGAAAAATCTTTCATCATTAGTCACGGATTAGAGGTTGGACCCAAAAGAAGAACTGGCTCCTTAAATTACCAAGAATGTTAATTTTTCCCAGCTGGGACATGGAGAGCCCAAGTCCCAGCCTGCCAGGAAAGCCCCCACCCCCCTCCCCAGGGCCCTATTCTCAGGAAGAGCTTTTAAAATGGGGCAGGAAGCCGAAACCGGTTTGGCTCAGTGGATAGAGCGTTGGCCTGGGGACTCAAGGGTCCCGGGTTCGATTCCGGTCAAGGGCATGTACCTTGGTTGCGGGCACATCCCCAGTAGGGGGTGTGCAAGAGGCAGCTGATCGATGTTTCTCTCTCATCGATGTTTCTAACTCTCTATCCCTCTCTCTTCCTCTCTGTAAAAAAATCAATAAAACATATTTTTAAAAAAATAAATAAATAAAATAAAATAAAATGGGGCAGGAAGACTTGGGTACTACAGCCTCTGAAAAGCCTCTCCTTTGCACTGAGCCACACCGAGCTCCACCAACCCTGAGAGGATCTTCAGGACCCTCATTTTGCTCAAGGAGGTTAACTGCCTTGTCCAAGGTCACAGAGTAAGGAAAGGGAAGAGATAGAATTTAAACCCAGGTCTGAAAAAGCCACTTCCCATGCTTTCTCTCTGCCTCCCAGAGCTGCCTCTGCTAGACTTGGTTAGGGTTGCAATTTTCTTCCATTTACTTATTTTTAGTAAGAATCTCCATCTTCTACCTCCGAAAAGAAAGCTGCACCCCTGTGAGACACATCTGGCTCTGTCCCACGTCCTGCGGAGGCCTCTGCCCCTTAACTCTGGGAGGGACTGGGCAGAATGCCTCCACTCCCTGAAGCAGCATTTCTCATGGGGGAAGCAGAGAACTACCAGCTCAGAATTTCCAGGGGGTAGAAGGGGGCAGGTTAAATATGGAGATTTCTGGTCCATCCCAGACCCACTGGACCAGCATCCCTGAAAAGGGGGTTACACCTGAGGATGTGCACTTTTAATAGGCATTCTCCCCATGAGGGACTCTGAGCCTGCTAACTGGGGACAGTCATTGCCCTGGGAGCTTTTCCGAAGTGCGTTCCATCCCTTCATGTCCATTCTGTGAAAGTTTTGTGGCTGGCTGGATCTTCTCCAAATCGATTAACCCTGGCAACTACCAGAAAAAGTTACCAAGGATGAGAACACCACAAGAGAAGGATGCACAGAAGCCAAAAACCTAAATTCATAGAGGTTTCCTGTTTCATTCTGATGTCAGTATTCTTTTCTCATTCACTTTTATAGTTTTTACAAGCTACCCACTTCACACACACACACTCCTTCCCCCCTCCTTTCTCCTTCTCCCTCTCCCCTCCCCCTACTTCCAGGAAATAAGAGGAAAGGAAAAGAAAACCAGTGTGCTTTGAAAGGAATCTCTCGCAGGCTCAAAGCTATGGCCCCTTGCAAAGCTCAGCCCTATTCAAGGTGACTGTCTTTCCCTCCTTCTGAAGACCTTAAGCCCGCAAGAGCAATGGGGCCGGGCCCCCAGACTCACCTTGTCCTGGTTCTCCAGTGAGTACACGTAGAGGGGTAGGAAGAGTCTGTTGAGCAGGTGGTCCGTGAGCACGTCATTGAGGAACTCACAGTTGATGATCAGGATGTCATTAAGGTAGTGCAGGTGGTCCAGGTGCTCAGCCACCAGGTCACTCAGTTTTCCTCGATTCCGGTGCCTGCCAATAAAAATGACCACCTCAGTCTGGAATCCAAAGCTCAGAGCCCTTGGGCCTAGATTAATGGTCTGAGACTTAGGTCACTGGGTGCACTCATTCATACAGCAAATAACTGAATTTGTTTCAAGAAACATCTATCCTGCCCTACCATGGGGTACACAAAGGGAAAAGGGCCTAGTCCACTCTAATGTATTGATTTTAGGGGACTCCTCGGGTACCTCACCTCTGGGGGCCCCAGCATAACTCACCCCCACCCCCACCACCACAAAAAAAGATGGATAAATAGCAAAAAACCAGCTAAGCTCTTGGCAAGCCATTTCACAAGAGTAGCCACTAGCCAATGTGGCAAGATCCCCTCGCTCCCACGATAAGCAGTATTAATGGGGCAATAAATCCTTGCTAATTAAAATGCTCTAGGAGTTCGAAGAGAAAAGCAGGCCTCAGCAGCTGCGTGGGACCCACTGGCCCTGACCTTATGTGGGACAGAGCACAAGGACATGACATGCCACCTCAGGCCCCAGCAGGTCTCTATCTCCTTGCAGTGAAGCAATAGCATGCTGGTTGGCCCCATGGGTGAGTCCGTCTCAACCTCACAAAGGATGGCAGAGATCCTAAAATAGCTGGTGGGCTCATTTTCCCCACCCCTAAAGTGGTATCTGTTGCAAAAAGTAATCTAGATAGGGTAAGACATTTTGTTTGTATTATGGGTATTCCTCAAGTAATAGATGGCCATTTTAGAAGAAAGAAAATTAAAGAAGAAAATAAAAGCAAAAAACAAAAGAAAAAAACAAAAGCAAAGTCCCCTCTAGCTCCACCACTAACAGATGATAGTTTTAGACTTGTGTCCCTGTTTCTCCACATTTCTGTCTCCCCACAGTCACACTTAAAAGGCAGGTGTTGTATTCACACTTAAAAGGCAGGTGTTGTATTCTATCCATCTAACCATCTCTGCTTTAAAATCGGGATCAATTTTGCTTCTTTTATATATCTTTCGATAATCATCCTTTATTATACTTAATAATATATTAGTAAGTATTTATGCCAAATACATGTTTAAAGCATAATCGTATAATGAGTACCTATGGACCCACAGCCCACCTGAGACCTAGAACATTTATACACCTTTCACAAGCTTTATCCCACTTAAGATACTGTGGAAATTTTTCTTCTGCAGGATACTTAATGCTCTTTACTTTTTAAACCTTTACTTTAAAAAAACTCTTATCAAAGCAATATATGCAGATGGGTTTAAAAATCAAACAGTAATGATAAGCTGATTAAAAAAAAAAAAAGTAGCAGCTCCTGGCCCAACTTCCCCCACCCCTGCCTACTCTCCACAGGAGGTGCTTTTTAACTTTTAGTTGTTTCTGTGGATCGTTCCTCCTGTATTCCTATAAAATCTGAGAGAACCTCTATTTTGTGACTGAGCCGCTATGCATAATGTTATGCATTATGTTATGACAGAACCCTTTGTGCTCCCTCTGCTCCTTCCCCCCAACAGTCATTGGCAATTGATGTTGACATTATCACAGCCATTCACTGCAGAGACAGAGGACTAGGGGTTCATTTCCTTCCTTGTATAACCTGTTCTCTCTCTGGAGTTAACTGCCTCCTTATGTTTCATATCTACACCTGCTCATATCCATATGAAATTGCCCCATCAGATTTGCCATCCACCTTTCCTTGCTTTTTTTAAAAAAAGTTTTAATTTAAATTCATTATTGTTTCAAGTATTACATATGTCACCTTTCCCCCCATTGACCTCTCCCCGACCGCTCCCACCCCTCCTTGCTTCTTTGTCAACATGAGATCTACTAAGCTCTCTCTCTAGTCCCCTCCCCCTAGAGGACCTCCTTCCAGAGTCCCCTTATCGCCCCGACCCCTTCTGGGTGTGCCTCTCACTAGTCTGTGCAAAGCTGTCACTCTGGAACAGTGGTTCTCAACTGACAGCAATCTTAAAGGAGACATTTGGCAATGTCTGGAGATATGTTTGGTTGTCACAACTGCAAAAAGAGTGCTACTGGCATCTAGTGGGTAGAGGCCACGGATGCTGCTAAACAGCTTACAATGCACAGGACAGCCCCACAACAGAAAATTAGCTAGTTCAAGAGACCAAGAGTCCCGGGTTGGAGAAATCTTTCTCTGGAATTTCTATTCATTACTCTAGGGCCCAAATTACCATCATCATCTTTAAAAAAAAACCACAAACAAACAAAAACAGATACACTGAGATATAATTCACATACTGTAAAATTTGCCCATTTAAATCACAAAATTTAATGGGTTTAGTGTATTTGTAAAGTTATCCAAGCATCATCACAATCAATTTTAGAACGTTTTTTATCCCCTCCCCTCAAAAAGACCTATACTCATAGCCAGTTACTTCCCAATTCCCCCATAAAGCCCCTGCCTTCAGTCCTACAAAACACTAATCTACTCTCTGTCTCTATGGATTTGCCTATTCTGGACATTTCATATAAATGCAATTATACAATACGTGGTCCTTTGTGTCTGACTTCTTTCACTGAGCATAATGCATTTCAGGTTCATCCATGGTGCAGCATGTATGAGTGCTTCATTCCTTTTTATTGCCGAATACTAGTCCAGTGTATGCAAATGCATTTTTTTAATTCATTCACCAGCTGACAGATCACTTTTATCTTTTTACCAGCTGCCTATCACCCATCTACAGGTGTACTGAATTTACTAACCCTCATCCTCTCTGGAAGGTATCTGAGTTGTCTCCAGTTTTCCACTATTATAAAAAGTAGACGGGTGGAACCTTTCAGAGTATGGAAGTCCATATTATGCCTATCCATAAGCAAGTAAGTTTTGTTCTAATGTGTATTTTCCTCGATGAAAAGGAAATTCTCCCCTAATCACTCTGTCTACCTAACAAGTACCCCACAAGGTCACTTACTCCTCATCAGTCTGCACACAGTTATCAAGTTCGATCACGTGGCTCCCGATGAACCAGACCAAATTGGAGAAGTAAGGGACAGCAGTTTTATCTCTGATATAATGTAGCATGGCCTGGTTATCCACTGGGAAAATTCACAAAAGAAGAGAAAAAAAGAGTCAAGCTACCAAAAATAACTTGGGGGAGATTTAAAAAAAAAAGAAACCATAATGAAAAAGTCAGCTACTATTATCTGAATCTTTTCTGTTTTCCCTGAAAATACTTGAAAATGGTTATTTTATTCATAAAACTATACTTGTTAAGGCAGTTCTTACACTATTTTTATGATTAATAAAATTAATTGAGTTCAACTTTAATAGTGCATTAGAAAGCCTACTTATCAGCGGTGTGTTTAGCTAGACTACAATGAAAGCTACATTCTTAAGCAAGTTTCCTGTGTATATATGTAATGATAAGTTAAGAAAGCGAAAAACCAGAGGTTAATAACTTACATGACACTGGAATAAGGAACACGGGACTCGTCATTGAAGGAAAGGCAAAAAACAGACAACGGTTAACAGGGTTAGGAACTGGGATGGTGAGACAGCTGCTCAGAGGGAGAGAGCTAGGGCAGGAGGCATCTAAACTGAAAGACACAGGTTAGAAGAGAACAAGAGAAAACAGATAACAGGAGGCAGCAGAATTGCAGCCTGGAGCAGGTTGCAAACTCAGAAGCCAGGCTGGCAGATGACTCAGTGAGTGAAGCCAGCAGGCCTGGCCAGTGAACTGGGGAGCATGATTGCAAAGGGGGCAACTGCTCCTCAGCACAGGTTCACCACCACCCTGCAGTACTGTGAGCCCAGAATAGCCAAATCTACATTTTCAAGTCAAAAATCCAGATTATTACCCAAGATCTTCTAATGTTTAAATACTGGCAACTATAGTCCTGGCTGGTGTCGCTCAGTGGTTAGAGTGTTGGCCTATGCACCGAAGGGTCACAGGGCATGTATCTGGGTTGCAGGTTTTACCCCCAGCCCCCGTCAAGGCCCATGCAGGAGGCAACCAATCGATGTGTCTCTCTCATATCAATGTTTTTCTCTCTCCCTCCCTTCCCCTCCCACCCCTCCTTTCTACTGTGTCTGAAAATCAATGGAAAAAATATCCTTGGGTGAGGATTAAAAAAAAGAAATACTGACAACTATATAATTTTTCAAAAAATATCTAAGCCAATTAAAACCTGTCTGAGGGCTGGATTCATCTAACCAGGCCCTCATATTTTGACCTCTGGATAGGCCCCACTGAGCTCTGAGAAAAGCTCTTCAATTTAACACAATCCCAGAGCTGGGCTGGAGTGAGTCCCGGAGGAGCTCTCGCCCCTCCCAATTAGGATCACCTCAAGTAACAACATCCTAATTTGTGAAGGTCAAAGCCCTTTGGTTCCTGAGAAACAGTCCTAGCATCAGTGTGGTGATTGCAGGGAAAATAACAAGATGGCATTACCCTGAGGGTCAATTCCAGGTGGGGGAGGGGGAGGGGACTTGTGTGCAGCCAGCCTTTGTGCTGGTTTGGGCAGGGAGCTGTGGTAGCCTTTCTCCTGGAGGCAATGATTTGGGTATTAAGTTCATCTTGAAAGAAAGGAGGGCTTTGCAGCAGGCTGAGAATACAATATTGCCCCCTGCTGTTCATGATGTGAAATGCTTTTATACATGATTTAAAGATAACATACCCCCTGGAAGTATATCTTATAGGCCAAAACAAAAAATTTAAATTAACATTTAAAAGATAACTCTGCTTTATCTAATTATCACATGACCACTCCAAGTCCCACATGTGCCTCTCTTAGGACACTACTACTTCTGTGTTAGCACTAAGATAACTTACATGACACTGGAATATGGGACAAAACTGAGTATGCAGGGAAAAGACAGTGGTACAAAATTTCTTTAAGGGGCCAGCTAAATGTTCAATGCCTACAAACCCTTTGTGAGACAAGCAACCACAGCTATAGTAAACGAGCTCCTGAGAGGGAGCACTAGCTGCCAAAGCAGAAATCATAAGGAAAACTTACCTTTGTAGACGTTCAACGTGATGGTTCTTACAGCAATTCTAACCATGCTTTCAGGGTGATTAAAAAATTTGATGGCTTCTGTGTACAGGGCAAAGTCATTAGTGTGCTAAAACAAAAGAAGTACCAAAAAGGAGTTACAAACCCATAAGAAAGGCCTGCCCCCACCCCAGCTTTCTGAATCCTATCACAGACATCAGTCAAAGACCCCCAAAAATATTACCAACATGGACGTTAAGCCGATGGTTCACTCCCAATGGGGAATGTGGGAAGGAATGGAGAAGGGAGATCATGGAATAGAAAATGGTCCAGACCCCGGCTAATGATCTGTTCTACCACTTCTTAGCTATGTGATGTAATATTTCTAAGCCTCTATTTCTTCATCTAGAAAATGGGGATAATAATTCCCACTTCATAACTGCCAGGAATAAATGAGGTTACTTCTAACACAATGCTAACTCCAGCACCTGATACGTAATAAGTACTCAGTAGTAATGCTGGTTATTATTAGATGCTGCTAAAAAAAAAAAAAGGCAAATGTCAAGTTTTCCTCTATTTGGAAATACTAAAAGTGTATACAATATCATGGAGGAGGAGGGTCTTAGGAATATTCTAACATTAAAAAGGGATCAGAACAGACAAAATAGTTCAGAACCACAGCACTCCACTGAAAAGGGCCTAGAAGAGAAAGGTGGCGTACTCGGCTGCCGTCTTCTGGCCACTTCTCCCACAGGCTCCAGAGCCAACTGAGGAGCACTCACGGCAGTGAGGGAGTGGGGACGAGGCCACCTCCAGCGAGGTGACAAGTGTCTAATAAGAAAAACACGACTTTGAGCACTAGAAGTCAAGTGTACAGTTAACAATTTGGAAGCTACTGTACTGGCCCACATAAAAGAGGAAACCAAGCCCATCTCAACAATGAGGTTCCCACCACTCCTCTGATGACCAGCAGGATCGTCTTCCAGAAGCATCACTCTGGCCCCAGAATCCCAGTGTCCTGCCCTCTTAGCTGGGTGCACAGAAGCCCAGGTGCACCTGAGTGGAGGGATAGTGTTTCTCTCTCTGATCTGAACTTTGGAGGTGGGTTTTCTTCCACCCGGAAGAGCCCCTCAGAGAATGCTAATGTCATCTTAGTGGTCTCTAAACATGTTTATTGAGCACCTACTATGTGGCAGGTACTGGGCCACACAATGTTGATTTTTCAAATTGCCACAGTTAGTGTGATTGGCAGTTAGTATTCTTCCCTTTGAGGCCAGCTCTTCCCCACTACCAATCTAGACAAACAAAATCAAGGTTCAGGCCACTGTTGCCGCATCATATGGAAATAGCTAGATGGACTCTGCTCAAACTCAAAGGCTATGTTTGGGACTATGATCTGACTTTAGATATGAGGCTTCACAGCATATGTAACCACCAATCAGAAGACACCTGCCATGCAAACAGCAAGTGGTTGTGATAGCTGGCCTCCAAGATGGCCCAATGATCCTGACCTCCCGTATTCACACACTTATGTCGTCCTCTCCTACACTGAATCAGGCTCTCCTTACGGCCTAAAGAATACGGCAAAAGTGATGGTGTGTGACTTCTGAGGATGGGTCATAAAATGTATTCCAGGTTGCCTTGGTCTCTTGGATCATTCATTCTAGGGGAAGCCAGCACCAACTGGCCAGCTGTATGAGCAAGCCACCCTGGAAACAGAAATTCCAACCCTAATTCCAGCCTTCAGATGATGCCGCGTCACAAGATATCAAGCCAGAAATGCTCTGCCAGGCCACCCCAAATTCTAGACATACTGTGTGATCAATGCGACACAATTCTGACCAGAGAGACATGAGAGGAAGTCTGCTGGGAGGCTTCTGGAAAAGAAGGTTTTTGGAAGTTAAAGAGACCAAAAAGGAAAGTGATCTCATCAGGCTTTTCAGCAGTGGCATGTGAGCATGTGAGGTTTGGAGCTGCTGCAGCCGTTCTGAGATCATGAGGGTCGCGCCTGAGGTAAGATGCCAACTGTATGGTTAGCAGAGCAGGAAGATGGAAAAGGTTAGCCACAGGATGAACCAGCCCCAGGACAGCTGGCATCTGTACCTTTTGGTATGAGATAAATTGACTTTATTGTTCAAGCTACTTTTAATTGTGAGAACAATAGCAATTTATTTTCTTAAATTTTTAGTAATTCTCCCAAGGATTACTAGGGATGTTAACTTCTAAAGAACAGCAATAACACACGGCTGGTGTGGCTCAATGGTTGAGCGTCAACCTATGAGCCAGGAGATGATGGTTAGATTCCCAGTCAGGGTACATGCCTGGGTTGCGGGCTCGATCCCCAGTGGGAAGTGTGCAGGAGGCAGCCGGTCAGTGATTTACTCTCATATTGATGGGTTGTTTTTTTTTTTCTCTCTCTCTGAAATCAATGAAAAAATCTATATACTTTTAACAGAATAGCTACAACTTTAGGGAGCCAGGTACATACTAAGTGCTTTGCGGGTATCATCTCATTTAATTCAATCCCTATAAAAACCCTACAAGGTATATATTATCATCCCCATCTCTCACAGGAAGAAACGGAGGCTTAGAGGACTGGGACTTCTCTAAGGTCACACAGCAGGGTAGTGGCAAAACTGGGTCTGACTGGACTTCCTGTTTTCCCCACAGGGTAACACCACCCCCAAGTCAACTTCCATGCACTTCTCCCTGCCAAGTATACCGCTCTCAGTTTACAATAATTGAATTTTACATAAGAAATGGAAAGGTAATTTATTAAATTAAAAAATGTAAGCATGCCAAGGCCAAGCAGTGTTGCTATGGAAATGAGAAAGAACAAGCACATAAGTAAGTGCTTTGTAAACAGACAGGAGGCCTCCCAGACAGAAGGTGCTGCTCTGACCAGCTGGCTTTGCATCCAAATGCACCTCCCCGGCAGTCACTTACCTCATTGTAAAAAAAATGGACAGTGTGGTTGTTGAGTTTTAACGAAAGTGTTTTCAGGAATGATATATAATACGCCATAATCTCTTCATCGGAAAAGTCAAACTTATGGACAATGATAGAATTTACATAATTATTAGAGAGCAAATAATCTAGAGGGAGAAAAACAAAACAAAAGAACAGGTTAATTCGTGCTGGAGGATAGACAAGTAGAGAAAGTCAGGTAACAAGCAGATGACCATATGAATATACACAAACCAGTCAACCTTCTGCGTGGGTGGGGTTAAACAAGCTAACAGAGAGCACCTTAACCTTTAGCCAGCAAAGAAATCAGCCACTACGCGTAGTTACCAGAAAGTTCAAAAGCAATGCCAGAGAAAACCCCGGGGTACCCCACCCTCCCACACCAAGCAGAAAAGAACCCTTGAACATTTTCTTCATTGCCGGCACAATTCAACACAGAGCTGGGAGTGGGACAAATGAGTTGGTGCGTGGGCATTTCACAACCTACGGATGAGGGGGGAAAAGCACTGTATTTTATAAAAAGCTTCCCCATTTTGCCCTCAAAAGTCACCCCATCATCCTGAATGCCACAAAGGGCCTCACACAAATGTTGTTGTTTTTTCTCCCTATATAGCTTTTATAGCTTTTCATAAAAGCCACTTTATGCTGAACCTCTACTACATGCCCAGCATCAGGCTGAATGCTTTACACTATAACTGTCACAACGATACTGCAGAGTAGGTCTCATTCTTCCCATTTTGCAGATGAGTAAAAAAAAGCTCAGAGAGGTTGATTAATTTGCCCCAAGAAACAGAAAGTTGCAGAGGTGGAACTCGAACCAAGGTCCCATGTCAAAGCCTGTGTTAATATCATCACTAATGGGGGTCAACAATGAGGGCCTGGAGGCACTGGGGCCAACTGAAGAACAGCTACCCTCTCGAAGCTCCCAACTCCTGGCCCCTTCAGAAATGCAGGTTCAGCATGGTGAGAGCTCCCAATTATGCAAAGGAAGCTGGGTAACACAGATTTTAATGCTGCATCTCCTGAATGTGCAATGTTGGCCACTAGATTGGCTGTTTTTTAAAGCTGTGCTGGCCTGAAAACACAAGTCTGTAGACCAGCTGTGGCCCATGGGCCTCTATAGTTCGTGACCTTGGCATTGGGCCCTCCTCTTAAGTCCTCACCAGCCACCCTTCAAAGCAGGCTCTGCTGTATCCTGTCTGTCCTCTGGGCTGCCAGCTTGTGAGCTCTGCACCACCCCAGCTGCTTCCCCACAAATGGTTAAAGGCAGAACACGATCAACACCTGCACCTACAGGCAGACACACAAGGCAGGAGAGTGGAGTGGCTCAGAGTGTGGTCCTCGGAGTAGCAGCACGGCATCACCCAGAGCTAGTCAGACATGCTGGATCCTGGGCCCATTCCTGACCCCACTCACATCTCTGGGGGTAGGCCAGAGACTCTGTGTTAAGAAACCCTACAGGGCTTCCCACCACCTCGTGTGTGAGACACTGGGTTAAACATGGACTTGGATCCACACTGCCTCTGCCACATCCTAGCTGGGTGACCTTGAGCAAACCGCTTACCCTCACCACTCCCCAGTCTTCTTGTTTGAAAACTAAAATAACAATACCTTCCTCACGGGGCTGTTCTGAGAATTAAAGATAATACGCAAAAAGCACTAAGAACAGTGAGAGACACAAAATAAGCACTCAATAATGTTAGCTGCCATTACTTATTACTTTCATTTGGAGATTCATAGTCTCCACCACCATATTCCCAGGACTGAACACAGTTGCTCTTAGGTGAGTCGAAAATAAACCATTAAGCTATTTGGTGCCAAAGAGGTACCTAACTTAGGCCAAAGTATTACTGAAAAGACTGTTTGTAATCACCAAACACAATATAAAGAGCCAGCCAGGAGCCCAGGGCCATGAGAGGCTATGGCAGGGGCCACAGCTGGGTCCTCCTCAGAAGCCAGCTCTCCGGAGAAGCCACTGTATTCAATGCACACTGGGTATTCTGGCTGCACAAACAGGCCACAAAGTCTGTAATCTTAGAACGGTTGTCAAAATTTCTTGATCAAACAATAACTGAGGCAGATATTGGCGCCTGCTCCAAGAGAGGAGGCAGTGTGTCTGGGGTGAGGACCCAAGAATCTGACTGTGTTTAAAAATGAGGTACACATTCCACAAATCTTGACTGTACGGCTTGATATATGTGGAAATGCACATATATAGGAATGGTAAGTACATGTACCTGTGAACTGATATATACACACTTCACAAATCTTAGGTGTCTAGCTTGATGAATTTTTGCAAATAAGCACCACCCAGACCAGACATAGCATATGTCCAGCTCCCCAGAAAGTCCCCATGACCTTGTCCAGTCATTACCCCCTCTCCAAAGACAACCCCTAGTCTGACTTCCATCATTAACTGGCTTTGCCTGTTCTTGAACTTCATAGGCATGGAATCATACAGTATGCACGCTTCTTGTCTGGCGTCTTTCATCATATCTGAGAATTAGCCATGTTGCTGCACCTAGTGGTAAGAGTTCACTCCTTTTTTTCCTTTTGCCAAGTATTCCATGCTTTGAACAGTTTGCAATCTACCCGCCTAGAATCTTGACAAGCAGTCCAGGTGATACTAATGGCTAGGGTACTTCTTTTTCATTCTGCCATTCTGGCTATCGATGGGGACAAATGAGCTGGCAGGAGAAGGGACAGTTGAGATGTCATGGTGAGCTTCGTTGTGACTGGTTAGTGGCTTCCGGGCCACCAGAGGTGCAGACACCAATGCTGGTAGCTTCAGACTTGCAACGTGAGCCTCTGGGCTACATTCTCGAGGTGGAAAAGCCACATGCTCCAATCATTACAGCAGGGACTTTTCCAGGGCCTCCACAAAATGACTCTGTGGGTGGTGGGGACCAGCATGGGGGCAGCGGAAGGGCCTCTATTATTCGGCTGGAATTTTTTCTCCTACCCCCTCACTGTGTGGCTGACTTTCTGTGGTATCCTTTTATAATAAACCCAGGAGTCTATAAGTAATCTCAGTCTCTCAGCCTTCTGTCACTTAGGTCACCAAAATCAACAGCCAACAGGTGCCCCTGTGATATGGCTGCTTGTAATAGTGAAAATCCGGAAACCACCTAAATGCCTATGGTCAAGTTAAGTAAGTTATGGCCCAGCAAATGCAGCTCTTGAACCAAACTACGTAAGGTTGCATGAACAGGCAATCAGAAGGTTTAAGATACACTGGTAGGTTGGGGAAAAATAAAACAAACAGCAAAATGGTATCTGACTGAACTGTAGGGTGAGATTCTACAGAACTATTGCTTTCTATATTTTGTAATGTTTGATTTTTAAAAAAAATATATGTTTTTATTGATTTCCGAGAGAGGAAGGGAGAGGGAGAGAGATAGAAACATCAATGATGAGAGAGAATCATCGATTGGCTGGCTGCCTCCTGCATGTCTCCCACTGGGGATCGAGCCCACAACTTGGGCATGTGACCTGACCAGGAACTGAACCATGATCTCCTGGTTCATGGGTCGACGCCCAACCACTGAGCCATACCGGCTAGGATGAAATATTTGATTTTTTTTTTTTTTGGTTGTTGCTTTATAATGAGGACATTTTCTTTGCATAATTAGAAAATAAAAATAAAAGCAAAAGTCATCTATCCTCTTACCCCCATAAATCCAAGTTCTATACAAACAAAGTGACTTCTCCACTTTGGCAGGCTTATAAAAGTACTCTGGTGAAATTCCCATAAAGCTGGAGGCATTTGCCTGGGTTTCTTACAGCAGGGCACCCTTTTTAGACACAGTACATGAAAAGTCATCTAATCCAGGAACCCCAGAATTTTAATTGTCCCAACTCCTATCTTTAATGAGTAGCCTGGGCTTAGAAAGGGTCACCACAGAACAGACATTTGGAAGGAATGCTAGATTTCATAATAAAACCAACTCTTCTGGACACTTCCATCTATCTGCCAGACCCAGTACTATGTTCTGCAAACACACTATCACACTTAATCCTCAAACCACTCCATTTCCCAGGTACTAGGATTATCTCCACTGCAGCTTGGAGAGTTCACTCCCTGGAGCACACTGGGGGAATATGTGGCAGAACCAGCCTGGGGCCTAGATGGGTCTGAGTCCAGGGCCTGCACCACCGAGGTGGGTCTTGCCCTCTCGGAATTCTCAGAAACCACACAATTCATATCCAGTGTAACAAAAGCTGATAACAAGAGAACACTTAGGGAGAGTCAACTCACATTCATCTTGAAGCAGTAGCACCATCTACTGGTCGCTTCTGAGAGTCACCATTCAATTGCTCTTCCTTACATCTTCCTCCTTCCCCAAAGGAATGCTAATGACACTATCACTACCCCCTTCTACCCAACAGAAACTATTTTCAAACTTATCTTGGGGATCTAGAGCCTGCCTCTGATGTAGACATTCAGTCACTTGTCTTCTTTTCCTTACTTACTACGGGTAGGGCCTAGGGCTTGGTGTGGTCACCTTGGATAAGACAGGTAGTGGTCAAGCATGGAGGATTAGGAGCTAACAGTGTTTCTCACCCTCAGCACTGTTGACATTGTGGGCTATAAAATCCTTTTGCTGTGGGGCTGTCCTGTGCATTGTAAGATGGAGATAACTTACCTGGATTGAACCCCTTCTCAATTTTGGCCTTGCTAGAGCTGTCACCTGGGCCAGTGACTCAAACTCTCTGAGCATTAAATGAGGGCAGCAACAGCTCCTGCCTCTCTGGGGAGGTTTAGATGAAGAACCAGGGGCTTAGGGGCAGGGAATAAGCTCTGAGTCATACAGGTGCCAGTCGGGCAGGTGCCAAAGCCCACACCCTGCAAGCTTTGTGGCTGAGTTCTTCCTCCCAGGCTGCTTCCAATGCTTATTCTATTGGCTGATTTGACTCCAACTCCTTAGTAATAAATTATAAACAAGAAATGCCAATGCCCCAGAATCACTCAGCAGTAGAGACTCTCCCTTAGCCATTCAAAGCACCACCAAGCAGGAATAAACATGATGTTATGGACTGAAATGTGTCCTCAAAATCCCTATGTTGAAGCCCTAACCCCCAATGTGACTGTTTTGGATATAGGGCCTTAAGGAGGTGATTAAAGCTAAATGAGGTCATAGGTTAGAGCCCTAATCCAATAAGCTTGGTATCCTTATAAGAAAAGAGACAGGCCTGGTCGGTGTTGTACAGTGGTTAGTTAGAGTGTCGGCCACACACACTGAAGGATCGAAGGTTCGATTCCTGGTCAAGGGCCCATACCTGGGTTGCATGTTCAATCCCTGGCCCAGGTTGGGTGTGTGTGAAACATCGATGTTTCTCTCTCTCTCTCTCTCTGTCTCTATCACTCTCTCTCTCCCTCCCTCCCTCCCTCCCTCCCTCCACTTCCCTACTACTCATTCTAAAAAATCAATGGGAAAAAAATCCTCAGATGAGGATTAACAAAAAAAAAAAAAGAAAAGGAAGAAACACCAGAACTCGTGGTGTGTGCACACAGAAGAAAGATCATATGAGGACACAATGAGAAGGCAGTCATCTGCAAACTGGGAAAAGAGGCCTCACCAGAAGCCACCACTGAAGGCATATCTTGGATTTCCAGCCTCCAGAAAATAAATTTCTCTTGTCTAAGCCACTCAGTCTGGGGTACTTTGTCACAGCAGCCCAAGTACACTAAGATATATGGCAAACACAGACATTTGAGAAACAACACAAAAATCACGCCAAATTACACGCTGCCAACTCTCAGCAGTGCAGAGGCAGGTGTCAATGATTGTCCTTACACAGTGAGGTCTCGTGACTGATATTCTCAAAGAGGATGTTCAAGGTCTGCAACAGCTGAACGCACACATAGCGGCCTGATTTCTGCCGCAGGATGTTCAAGAAGAAAACAAACATATTCTTCTCCAGGAAGAAGCTGGGGAGAGAATGGGAAAACGTCAGTGGTTTGTTTCCACAGATAGAAATCCAAATCATCCTCTGGTTCCATGCTTAGCACACGTGCACCCCCCAGCCCCCAAAGGCATTTGCAGAGCAGCCAGACCATGCCATCTGCACAGCCTCAGCTTCCATGCCATCCATCCAGCTCTCACGATGCTGGACAGGCAACTGCAACCTTCCCAGCTCTCTTCTCAGAAGGCAAGAACAGTGCTGATTCTGGAAACAGTGAACTACTAGATTTCTGACAGAATGAAAAGATCTTTATCTACTAAATGATTACACAGTAATCTGTGTTTGAAACTTGGTAAGCAAGATATTTGGTAAGCCAATATTTTATATCCTTCCTTCTTCTTACTAAGCCTCTTTCCTTTGCTCTCCATGTCTTTGAGTGTTAAACAACAATGGGATATAAAGGGTTTTGGTTTCCAAATTGTCAGGTTTGTCGTTTCCATGTCTGGGGGGAAAGAACGGGAAGGAAATAGAAGATGCTACCATGGTGTAGGACCCCAGCCAGTCCCCAAGTCCATATTTGCCTTTCTTGTTCTGGACAGGACTTGGTCTGTACGCAGCCTGGGGCACTGACATTTAGGAGTACATGTTGGTTTGTTTAGTCATGAAAAGGAGACAGAACCCCCTAATGCTTTTCTTTAAAGAAAGAAAGTGATGTTTCGAGTTATGTGTTCTCTGAGTTCAAGCTAAGAGCAGATAACCTCTCATTTGGGGTACTCCGAATAAATCGCTGCAGTAACATGTGTCTGCTGGTTGACTTAGTTTTAGTAGCTCTTTCCCCTCCACTGTCAGTTCCACAGTAGCAGGACTATGGGCTGCATAACTTCTGTTTGAATCCATGAAAGGGTAAATGAATGAATAAATTACCTTAAAAAAAGACCCCTAAAATCTTTTCCAACTCTGATTCTGGGAGCCATTCACATGGACCCCCAGAATATTCCTAACATTTGACCTATTTTGTTTATCTTGTCTATCAAGGATCACCCAACAAGCTCACTGCAGCATAATGATAACCAAGTTGGGAACTTATTAAAATGCTTGTAGATTTTGCCCAGAGATCTATCCCCTAAAACCAGCATGAAGTCCAAGGGCCTGGATTTTTAAAAACACCCTGGAGGAGTACAGAGGGGGCTCCTTGGAAAAATGACTAATTCTAGGGCTGGGGCAGAAAAAAATAAAAAATGAACCTGGAGCATCTTAAAGTACCAGAAAGTAAGGAAGTGCTCAAAAACAAAAGGATGGGGGCGTGTCAAAGGACACAGGAACCAACCTGAAGGAGCTTCCAAAGCTGGAACCAATTCAACAACAAAACAACACTGTATTGGATTGTAATCCAAAGTATAAAGTAAATATCCATGCATTCATCTTCTCTAATAAAATGGTAATATGCAAATTAACCATCACTCCGCTACATAAGCCACGCCCATCAGCTAAGCCACGCCCATCAGCCAATCAGGGCGAGTATGCAAATTAACCCAAACCAAGATGGCTACAGCCACAGAGAGCAAGGTTTCCCAGGTAACAGAGCAAGCCAAGCTTTCTGCCTGCCCTGGCCAGGCCTAAGCCTCCACTCAAGCTACAAAGTTTCAATTATAGAAGGTAAACAAATTCAAACAAATGGCGGCAGAATGGAGCTTGAGAGAGCAGGCCAGGGTTGCCGGCGGCAACAGGGGAAGCAAAGCTTTCCGCACACCCTGGCCGGGCCCACCCGCTTAAGGCTACAAAGTTTCAATTGTAGAAGGTGAATTAACTGCCACAGAAATGGCTGCCGCCCCAGAGGGAACAGCAGGCTTGGCTCCGCTCCAGGCTACAAAGTTTCAATTGTAGAAGGAAAATAAATCCCAGATACCAGGGCCTCTGCTTGGGTTGCCAGGGGGCGTGGCCAGCCTGCAAACCACCACAGGCCCCTCGCTCAGGCAGCCCCACACCCCAAGGGAACCCCACCCTGATCCGGGACACCCTTCAGGGCAAACCAGCTGGCCCCCACCCGTGCACCAGGCCTCTATCTTATCTAATAAAAGAGTAATATACAGATTGATCATCACTGCAACACACAATATAGCTGCCCCCATGTGGTCAAAGATCCTGCCCCCATGTGGACACAAGATGGCCACTACAAGATGGCCAGCAGGGGAGGGCAGTTGGGAGGCACCCGGCCTGCAAGGGAGGGCAGTTGAGAGGGACTAGGCTTGCAAGGGAGGGCAGTTGGAGGTGATCAACCCTGCAGGAGAGGGCAGTTAGGGGTGACCAGGCCGGCAGAGGAGGGAAGTTGGGGGCAAACAGGCTGGCAGGGGAGCAGTTAAGCATCAACCAGGCTGGCAGCGGAGTGGTTAGGGGGTGATCAGGCTGGCAGGCAGAAGTGGTTAGGGGCAATCAGGAAGGCAGGCAGGCAAGCAGTTGGGAGCCAGCAGTCCTGATTGGAGAGGGTACAGGCTGGGTTGAGGGACAACCCCCCGCCG
Source organism: Cnephaeus nilssonii (assembly GCF_951640355.1). Taxonomy (NCBI): domain Eukaryota; kingdom Metazoa; phylum Chordata; class Mammalia; order Chiroptera; family Vespertilionidae; genus Cnephaeus; species Cnephaeus nilssonii. The sequence continues at coordinate 22,196,155 of NC_137073.1, read as the reverse complement.
TGCACGAATTTCGTGCACCGGGCTTCTAGTATTGATATAAATAAATGATTGAATAAATACATAAATGGGAAGAAACAAATTTCCATGCAGAACTTCAAATAGTGTATGTAGATACTACCCCCTCGCAGAAGGTGGAGCTTAATTCCCATGCTCCTAGGCGGGATAAGTACGCCTAAAACTGTCAAGGTCATGAAAAATCAAGGAAGACTAAGAAACTGTCACAGAGCAGAGGAGAGTGGGGAAATATAACAACTGAATGCACTGTGGGAGCCTGGATTGGGAGTCTAGATTGGGATTCTAGAGCAAAAAGAGGATATTAATGGAAAATCTGGCAAAATCCAAATCAAGTTTGGAGTTTATTTAATAGTTAGGTACCAATGTCAACTACTCAGATTTGACAAATGCACTTTGGTAATCTATGATGTTAACAATGGAGGAAACGGGGGGAGAGGGGGAGGTGGCAGATGGGAACTTTCTGTACTATCTTTATAACTTTTCTGTAAATCTAAAATTACTCCAAAATAAAAATATGTATTAAAAACAAATTCTCTTGGGGACTCTGTTAGGCAGCCACCTAAGAATCCCTGGGCCTCGGGTAGTTTTCTAAGCTAACAAATGGACTAAGGAGGACAGTTTCTAAGCTTTAACCCAAGGGTTTCTAGTAAACAAAGACGGTTTCTAAGCTTTAACCCAAGGGTCTCTTTCATTTCCAAAAACAGATACCAACCAACCAATTCTCCATGGAACCTTAAAAAAAGCTAGTCCCGTTTATAAGCAACGCCTCACTTTATTACTCCGATTATCCTTTGGGGATTATGGCCAGTGTCACAGGTTTGTGTTTTCACACGTAGCTTTATTTAAATAAACTTACCGATGAAAACATAGAGCTATCCAGAAAATCAGGATATCTAATAAGAAGCCATGTTAGAAATGGAATACCATTTTTTTTAATGATCTTAAAAATGGCCTCAATACTTATAATTGAGATTATTTTATATAAAAATAAAATCTATCTGGTGGTTGTCATAATCCAAATTCTTCTGTACTCAGACACTGAGACAGATCTATTGGGGAAGTAGCCTTTGCTTTTTTTTTTTTTTTTAATTTAAATTTTTTATTGTTGAAAGTGTTACATATGTCTCCTTCCCCCCCCCCCCCCCCCGCTTCCCTGACCTCTCCCTGCCCACTCTGGCCCCCCAGCACATGCCCTCACCCCTCTATTGTCTGTGTCCATTGGTTATGCTTATATACATGCATACAAGTCCTTTGGTTGATCTCTTAGCCACCCCACCCAACCTTCCCCTGCCTTCCCTCTGAGGTTTGCCGGGCTATTCGATGCTTCTATGTCTCTGTATCTATTTTTGTTCATCAGTTTATGTTGTTCATTATATTCTACAAATGAGAATAACCATCCAATAGGGACACCTTTATTTTATTTTATTATGAATTGCTAACATTTCTTAATGCCTAGGCTATACCAGGCACTAGACAGGGAACTCTCTCTCTTTTAAAGATGAGGAAACTGAGGCTGACCTAAGGTTGCTCATCTAGAAAGTATGAGAATAAGGGACAAACTCCTCCATGGGCTCTGGTAGGAGGCACTGCTTCAATGCTTACCAGCTGTGTGACCGAACACATAAATGGGACAAGGCCATTACCCTGGAGTCACTGGGAGATGTAGGGGGATTATCTCATCAAGAGCTCAGCACTGTGCCTGGCCCATCAGTAAACACAATAAATGTTTATTCTTAGTGTCTCCCCGTTCACTTAGAGTCTAACTACCCAGGACATTGTCTCCTTCCTTGGAGGTGATAATCAGACACTACTGGAAAAATTACCCATGATATTTTCAGATTTTCTAGAGACTCATTTCCATACTTCCCCATTTTCAGCTGTGGTGTTTCAGGACATTTTATATAGATAGAGGAATAGATATCCGTGCAAGACCAAATTGGCTTCAAATTCTGACATCATCTGAATGACTCATGATACGCATTCAGAAACATATTCAAAGGAAGACGAAAAAATTTTTAAAACATTGGAAACGCTTACTCAAACACAGAGCTGTCATTCTGATCTCCCCAAATCAGGATCTCGGTGATGGAACGGATGGTCTCCACCAGCAGGTTCCGGTTCTGTTCTGTGACTGTGGTGTTCTTGGTCAAAACGTGGTACAAATACCTGAGAGAAAGGAAAGAATAGTAAAGATTACCAACTGAAATGAAAGCCAGGCTCAATGACCATTAGTAACATTTGGGGGACAATATGGCTGTGCTTATTCACATCCACTTAGCACAACTGCCATTCAGTTGAGACAGAAGTTATCATTCAGGGAAAATGGCAGACACTTCTTTGAAGCATTAAGTAACCAGGGACACACCAACCCCAACTGAGGTAAGAGAATTGTCAAGTCCTTGAAGACAGCCATCTCAAACTTGAGTAAGATAATCACCTGGAGCACTGGATAAAATGGGGATATGGAAGCCCACCCGGAGATTCAGATTCAGGGGGACCGAGGGAAGACCAGGCATTGGCCTTTTTCACACACTCCCCAGGTCATTCTGATGCTAGTGGAGCAAGTGGAGACACGTGGCTCAGGTCTGACTGCTCAACATAAGACCTGCATGAGGTGTTGTCATAGTTTAGGAGGGGAAGGGGTGTCCCAAAGCCAGCGCCTGGGTAAAAATCATGTGCAATCACAAGATTACTCTTGGATTGCTCACAATTCCCTTAAAGTTCAGATCGCCCATCAGAATTGATGGCTCACACAAAGTGGGTTACTTGCAGGACACTGATCTTATGTGCCGAGTGCAGATTGTTGGAATTCACAAAGTCAAGTGGGCTTGAGACTATGGCACTATATTTCACCCACCCAAACGGTCCTAAATGGTCCTGGAAGGCCCATGCTGCTCCAGACCTATGCCAGCTGCGGGGGCAGAGACAGGAAGGCCCAGGTCCATCCTCAAAGCCCTCTGCCGGTGGTGAGGGCAACTGAATCACTGAGGCCAGTGCTGAGCAGTGTTGGACCCAGCCCTGGGACTGCCACCTGACACAACTTTTAAGAGATGGCATCTTTAGGACCCACAGACTGAGGTAACTTGAGCTGTTATGGGAGCCTCAGACTTGGGAAGGCAAAGGGAATACCAAGAGTCACCTCTTGGTTTCTTTTATGGCCCCCTTCAGTTAGGGGTGGGGGCTAGTCAGAGCAAGACAGGAAAAGATTAAATAGGATCGTCCCATCAAAAAAAATATCTAAAAATGTGTAAGATATAAAAGACAGATTCTTTCAGAGGGAACAATAAAGAGCAATCTACTACTTAAGGGGGCTGTGTTTTAATTTAAAATCACATGCAACTTCTATGCAGTAACCAAAATAGCCCTCGGAAAACAGAAATCTCCACCACCTATGTCCAAATCTATAGGCAGGGCTACAGACGGGAGCAGAAGCTAGTTTTCCTCAGGGATAAGGTAACTCCACGGCACTGTTTCAGCCTGGGATGAATCACCAGGGCACTCGTAAATCTCTATGTTCATGTCACCTTGACTCATCTTCTCCAAGTCAAAGAGCAGAGTTTTTCAAATTGCGGTTCACAGGCCTCCTGCATCAGAATACCTAAGTTGCAGATTCTAGTTCCCCATCCCGGATCCACAAAACTGACTCCTGGGTGTGGTACATGACACTGAGTCAGCTCTGAGTCCTGGTGACCCTATGAATAAGTGAAGTTCACAATGTCCTGTCCTCAACAGCCCTGCTCAGCAACTATAGACTCATGCCTACAGCTTCTTTTCAGTCTGTCTCTTTAGTCTTTCTCTTTTCCTGCTGCCTTCTATTTTTCCCAGCATTATTGTCTTTTCCAAAGAACCCTGCTTTCTCATGATGTCCCTGCGGTAGAAGAGCTTTAGTTTTGTCATTTTTTGCCTCCAGCAATGTTTCAGGCTTAATGTGCTCCAGGATCCACTTGTTCATCTTTCTGGAGGTCCAGGGTATCTGTAGAACTCTCAACACCATATTTCCAATCAGTCATTTTCCTATCAGTCTTCTTCACTGCCCAACTTTCACATCGGTACCTAATAATTGGGAATATGAGGGTGTGGATCTTAACCTTGGTCTCTAATGACATATCTTTGTGGTGATCCTCCCTAATTCTTCCATTGCTGCCCTCTGAGTCTCAGCCTTCTTGAGTTCTTGGCTACAGTCCCCATTTTAATTGATATTTGAACAAAGTAAGCAAAATCTTTAACAATTTCAATATCTTCACTATGTTAAAGTTGTGTATTACTTCTGTAGTCATGATTTTATGTTCAAGTTGTGTTTTTCTTCTGTTGTCCTGAGTTTTGTCTTCTTGATGTTCAAATGCAAGTCCTGCTTTGGCACTTTCTTCTCACTTTCATTAGAAGTCATTTCAAACCATTGCTACTTTCTGCCGTAAGATGGTGTCATCTGCATATCTAAAGTTATTGCTAATTCTTCCACCAATTTTCATTCCTCCTTCCTCTGAGTCTAGCCCAGTTTTTAGTATGATATGTTCTATGTACAGATTAAACAGGGAGATAAAATTCACCCAATCTGTCACTTTTGCCTATAGGAAACCATTCTGTCTCTCTCTACTCTGTCCTGACAATGGCTTCCTGCCCACAATACAGGTTACACAACAGGACAATCAAATGCTAAGGCACACCTGTTTCTTTCAGAGCAACCCACAGACTCCCAAGTGGAGAACCCCAAATCTGCATTTTGAATGAGCTTACACTAAAGTTTCAGAGTCATTGCATCACTCACACGATGGCCATCAATGACACTTTCCATGCAGCCCACAGCATACCCATTCCCTGCCGTGATAGGCACTATTGGTGCCAGGGGAGAGGCAGATTCTCCCACTCTGGTGTTTCCTTGTGTATAGAGGATGACATCCATTAAGGATCAGAGAGTAAAATCTTTAGAACCAGCCCTGACTTCTATTCACTGTGCCTGGAATGCCCTTGCTGCCCTAACCAATCAATAAACTCTTACTACTATTTCAAACCTACCTCAGGCACCTCTTGTAAAGCCTTCTTTAAAGAACCTCCCCACCCACCTGCCCTGGGGGATTTGATTAGTCCCTTCTCTCTAGTGCCTCTGTACCCATAGATATTTGGTGCTGCACAGATCACCCTCATTTGCAATGATCTGCCTCCCTTTCTAGACATGAGTTCCTCAAGATCAGAAACATCATCTTAATGATCTTGGTGACTCCAAAATGCCTGTTCACAGTAGGTACTCAATAAATTCTGAATGGCGGGAAGTTAGGGGACCGTCTTCATGAACATGTTACATCAGAACATGTAAAGACTGAACATAGTCAAAGGTCCAAAGCCAAACAAAGCAAGTGGCAGCACAGAGAGGCAGTGGAGAGCTCAGGCTTTGGGAGTGTAACAGACAGACTTGGGCTTGATCCCTGACTCTGACACTTCCTAACTATGGAGATCAGAGTCAGCCTCCATAAGGCACCAGTAACAGTCAAGGCCTCTTCGCTGAGCTGTTCCAGGTATTGGACATGATAACGCATAGAAAGAGCCAAGCTTGGCATCTGGCACACAGTAAGCACTCAACAGATGCAGAATTGGCTGCTACTACTATTATTATGTTGCGGTCATTATGATTGGGGCCATAATCAACATTACTACTAAATTATACATGGAATATTCCAGAACTTAGGAAGGAGACTTCATGCTGGATCCATTCATGAAAAGAAGACTTCATGGGACGAGTTATGGAACCATCCAGAGAAGCCAGAGCAGGAAGTGGAAAGTCTAGGCTTAGCTGGGTAATCTTGAACAAGTTAGTTAATCTCTGTTCACCTCAGTTTTATCAACCGTAAAAATGGAGCAGCAATTGAACCTTAATGCTTTAGTACCTACCTATTATGGTGTTGTTAGGAGGAATAAACAAGTAAAAAGACATATATAAAATGGCAGTTTGTACATATGATACTATTATTGTTTCCATCATTGCCTTCGTTAAATAATCTATTAAAAAAATTCTAGTAACTACAGGGAGGCCTTTACAGACAAACCCAGGAGAAAGAGGAAGATTCTAGAAGCTCCCACATGTGGTGCATGGCCTACAAACCTGACTCTATGTGAAGGGCTTCCTGTGACCCTCATACTCATAGTAACCTGGGGACATGAAAATTGTGACCACCACTGTGCAGGCAGGGTTGGCAACGGAGGGACATTTAGGAGCTCACCCGCAGCCAATGGCCAGGAGGCACAGTGTGAGAGTTCCAGCTAATCCATGGCCCAACACCTGCTGTTCTTAGCCTTTTTCAGTGGAGCTATTCTGATGTGCATATAGTGATGTTGTACTGGGGTTTTATCCTATATAATAAAAGGCTAATATGCAAATAGACCGAACGGCGGAAAAACTGAACAACCAGTCACTATGATGTGCGCTGACCACCAGGGGGCATGTGCGGAACATGGCAGGTGTTGGCTGTGGCGGGATGGTGGAGATGAGCGGGGGGCGCCAGACCAAGGCGGGGCGCTGGTCGCTGTCATTGGGGCGAGCATCTGGTGGTTACTGAAAATTCTTTGCTCCTGCATGCCGCGGTCCCACCCGGCCCTCAGACCTGCTGCCAGCGCTGGCCCTACTTGCACCTGTTGCTGGTGCACAGCGCTGGTCCTGATCACTCAGCACCATCAGCAGGTGCGAGTGGCAGCTGCCAGCCCTGATCACCCTGCTCCTGAGGGGTGATTGGGACAGCAGCTGCCGCCAGCCCCGCTCACACCCACTGCTGGCATCAGCCCCAATCGCGCCACGCCATCAGTAGGGCCGGCGCCATCAGCGCATAGGAGCAGCGGCAGTGGGAGGGGCCGGGCAGGGGCATGGAGGATGGGCCGAGACCCGCCCCTGTGCCTACCGCAGCCTCACGGCCCACAGTTCCTTTCAAGGTGCACGAATTCGTGCACTGGGCCCCTAGTTGTATAATAATTGAAGTTGAATGCCTTTTCACATATTCATGGCTATTTGAATATCTTTTGCAAAGTACCTGTGCAAGTCTTCCTCTTGTCCATTTTTAAAATTAGGTAGAGTACCTTTTTCTTATTTATTTGATGGAATTCTTTATATATTCTGAGCACAAATCCTATATTGGATATACACATGACAAATAAATATTTTCTCTAAATGTAGCCTGCCTTTTCACTCTCTTTATAGTTGTCTTTTGATGAGCAAAGATTCTTAATTTTAATGTAAAAGTCATTCCCTTGGATAATGTTTTTTGGTCAAGCTTAAGAAATCCTTACCTACCACAAAGGTCATGAAGAAATGCTGTTTTCTTCCCCCAAAAAAAGCTAGTTTTCCCTTTCAAATTTCAACTTACATTACATCTGAAACTGATCTTTGTGTATGGCATGAGACATTGGCCAAAACTCACTATCCATCTGGATATCTAGTTGACGCATCATTTACCAAAAAGGTCCTCATTTCTTCAATGCACTGCAATGTCACCTTTGTCATTAATCAGGTGACTACAGATGCGGGATTCTTTCTGGAGCTGTACTTCCACTGATCTATTTGTTTACTTTTGTGCCAATACCATGCTGTCCAATTACTGCAGCTTTATAACAAATCTTGTTATGTGATAACGTAAGTCCTCCAAACTTCTTTCCTTCTGTTTTTTCATTATGGCATTGGCTATTCTTGGCCCTTCGTATTTCCACATAAATTTAAAAATCCACCTTCTCAATTTCCACAGAAATATTTGCTAAGATTTCCTTTAAGACTGACCTAAATCTATAAAGAGAGAGAGAGAACTGACATCTTTACCATAGTGTAACATTATGACATTTACATTTCTCTCAATGTTTGGATAGGGGTCTTATGCATCTTTTGTTAGATTTATTCCTAGGCAGTTGATGTTTTTAATGCTATTGTAAACAGTAATCTTTGAAACATTCATTTTTAAAATATTTATTGTTGGTAAATAGAAATTCCCACTAAAGCCCTAGCTGGTTTGGCTCAGTGGATGGAGCATCGGCCCACAGACTGAAGGGTCAAGGGTTAGATTCTGATCAAGAGAATGAATGTACCTTGGTTGCAGGCTCGATCCCTGGCCCCGGTTGGGGTGCATGCTAGAGGCAATCAATTGATGTGTCTCTCTCACATCGATGTTTCTTTCTCTATGTCTCTCCTCCTCCCTTCCACTCTCTCTAAAAATATCGATGTTTCTTTCTCTATGTCTCTCCTCCTCCCTTCCACTCTCTCTAAAAATCAGTGAAAAAATGTCCTCGGGTGAGGATTAACAAAGCAAAACAAAAATACCCACTAGATTTCAAGCTCTTAAGCTCTATGATGTTATGCCTGCACCTTGCTCTTCTTTTCTCCCCACGATGCCCTAGCACACACTGTATTAGATACTGTTGTAGAAGAGACCCTCACTATATGTTTGCTTAAATGTACTGGAAAAGAAAAGAAAGCTAAGTGGGTTAAGATTTAATATTTTAATGCTGTATCTAATCCCAGAGCTTTGGAAGATCAACTAATTCAACCTCCTCAGAGATATTAACAGTTTAATAACATTCTGAGTGTTAGAAATGGGACACTCATTTTAGAAAAGTTAGAAACTTCAACAACAAAAGAGAAATGGCAAGTCTCAAGCATGCTGCTGCCCAGAGATGACCACTGCTGAAGCTGCAATGTATTTCCTTGGGTCTTTTCCTTTGCTTATGGATATGTATATAGTTGAGCTCACGATGGATATCCATTTCCATGCCCATCTTTTTTCCCACCTCTGGCGAAAATAAAAGCATTTTTGCCATTGACAAGTGTTGCAGACACCCATATGGCTACATAGTAAGCCACCGAAAGTACAAGCACAGCAGTTACGCTTCTGTTAGGCGTAAGTGTTTACATGATCAAACAGTTAGGGTGGTCAACTTTGTGTGCAAAGCTGTGTCCCGCAGATAAGTTTCCAAGGACAGAATGATTACCTTGGACATTTAATTACATAGCAAATTAAGATTTTTCTCTTACAATGATAACAACTGTTATGTAACATTTTCTCTCAAATTCTGTGTGTGAATATTTTTATCATCATGATAAAAACTGTTACAGCCTCCTACAGCCAGGCCCTGTTCTGAGTGCCTCAGATGTATTCACTCGTTCAACCCTCACAACAACCCTGTGGGTTGGCACTCTGGAGAGCTGAGGCTCCGGGAGGCTCGAACCTGCCCAGAGGCCCCACAGAGAATCCAGGCAGTCTAGCTCCAAGCCCCATGCTTATAAGCATTATAGTACAGAAAATACAAACAATGGAGTAAACAACACTTTTATTAGCCAAGTATTTACATGAAGTTATGAATGCCCTGCATTACAAGAAAATCAAATAGATAAACAACAAACCAAAAAAGCAAGAAAATACGTATTAGAGCTTAAGGAAAGTCCTTATAACTGAATTTACTCCATTTCTTTGGGAAAGAGCCAGCATTACCATATCTCCAAAGGAAGATCTGCAGAATGAAGAACCCCAATCTCAGACTTTTGCACATTAACAAACTCTACCTGCGAGAGGAGTTTAAAAGTCTGAAATGCCTGGAGACTAGAAAACTGCAGCCTACTGCCAACATGCAACCAACACACTAGAGGTTCATCACTGAGAACTATACACTGCAAACAAATCCCACTTCCGCAGACCTTTCTTTCTCAAGAGAGTCACTTATTTCACAAGTTAAGCCATTACAGTTAATAGTGATTATGTTCACTCCAGAGACAGACATACTAAGTTCAAGTTTCATACAAGTTTTATGATATGCATCATAATATGCCTTTTAGGATGCTCCTATTGAAAGGTCCTGAAACTTATCTGTAAGATAAAGTGTAAGAAAGGGTAAGTGGAGCTAGGGGGACTAGAAATCCACTCCCCCAAAGCATCCCCCCAATCACTCCCCAAAACACACACACCCAAAATTAACAATGTCTGAGTGGAAGAGAGGGGGGCACACAGAGCCTGTGTCGGGCTGGCCTGCTCAGCACCAAGGCAGAGACCCCCAGACATTCTCCAGAGCGTCCCACTCTGTGCTTTGAAAACTCGCATTTGGACAGCATCCAGCCTTCTGGCTGGCAGGACAAGGAAAAGGTCCATACAGCGTGAAATCAGACTAGAGGATTAGAGCAAGTTTATAACAGGCGGTGCTTCTCCTGATGAATTTCCCCAAAAGATGTCAAACTGGGCTGGCCAGTGAGACTGCATCTGGAATGCCAGGGAGTCAGCAATCATGGCAGGTGTGTAGGAAGGGCTTTCAGCCCTAGAACAAGTCACAGCTCCAGCACAGACGCTCAGACCAAAGTGGCAAGAGCAAGCTGTTGTTAAGAAAAGCCTGGCCAGAACTTGCCTCTTGTGTTCATCCTGTGACAAATACTTGTTGATCACTTAGTACGTGTCAGGCCCTGTCCTAGCATCTGACAATGCCCAGGTGAACAAGCCACACAGGTCCCTGTCCTCATGAAGCTAATGTTCAAATTGGGAGACAGACAAACAAATAAATAACCAAGTAAGAACATTTATGATGGCAAACGGACATGCCTGAGGAACCCTGGCCAGCTTCCTAGGGATCTAACCCCAAGGCTGGGATAAAACTGGAAGAGCTCAGAGCACCTGACAGCTGGTCTAACTCTTTGGCGATGAGAAGACTGTATACGATAACATGTTAACTGAGTGTAACAGCAAGAACATGAACAAGTGAAGCTAGAGAACATGGTAAAACTTCTTGGCTGAAGCCACAAGGGCAATTCTTATGGAAGAACTAGAGGCCCGGTGCATGACATTCGTGCATTCATGGTGGGGGGGGCGGTCCCTCAGCTTGGCCTGTGACCTCCTTAGTTAGCACTGTGGCCACTGCTGCTACGCTCGCCAGCTGTAAGCCTAGCTCAGGGCTTCTGGCTGAGCAGGGGGAGCGCACTGACCACTAGGGGGCAGCTCCTGCATTGAGCGTCTGCCCCCTGGTGGTCAGTGCGTGTCATAGCGACCAGTCATTCCGCTGTTCAGTTGATTTGCATATTACCCTTTTATTATATAGGACTGGCATTTGGGTGAGCAAGAAGAAGAGGGGAGCTCAAGTGGTGGAAACAAAGGTGCAGAGAGGTGGGTATATGAGGTATGTGAACAGTGAATGAGAAAGGACCGTCAGTGTGAAATGGCAAAAGAAATATCCTTGGATGACAATCGATAGGCTGCTATCCTAATTTACCAGAAGACAGCAACAGTCCCGAGTAGAAGCCCACCTCCTCAGTGTGGCCCTCCCCCAATCCATTCTCCGAACTTTGGAGGGATCACAGCAGCCCTCTGGTTATAAACTTTCAATGGCTCCCACTGTTCTCAGCCTAATGTCCAAATTTCTTAACATGATTTACAAGGCCCAGCAGGACCTGGCTTCTAGGACTTCTCCAGCCTCACTGCGCTGCTTTAGAGTCTTCCACCTCCCTCCACCACATATACATACACATCCCCTTACTCAAGGACCCCAGACTCTCTCCTCCCAGCCTCTCAAATGCTGTTTCCTCTGCCTGAGCATCCTCCCTTTAACTCTGCCCTGCCCCACCCCCAACCTGGTAACAACCACTCATCCTTTAGGGCAGTGGTTCTCAACCTTTCTAATGCCGCGACCCTTTAATACAGTTCATGTTGTGGTGACCCCCAACCATAAAATTATTTTCGTTGCTACTTCATAACTGTAATTTTGCTACTGTTAATGAATTGTAATGTAAATATCTGTGTTTTCCGATGGTCTTAAGTGACGCTGCTAGTGGTTCTCAACCTGTGGGTTGCAACCCACAGGTTGAGAACCGCTCCTGTAGAGCCTAAGACCATCAGAAAACACAGATATTTACATTACGATTCATTGACAGTAGCAAAATTAGTTATGAAGTAGCAACGAAAATAATTTTATGGTTGGGGGTCACCACAACATGAGGAACTGTATTAAAGGGTCGCGGCATTAAAAAGGTTGAGAACCACTGCTTTAGGGTCTCCATTTAAATGGGTATCTGCCCACCAAGGATGCTCCTGACTCCCTGGGTTATAGGGCCCTCCTCTGTGCTCTCAAACAAGATGGGTAGGAACAGAGTCTAGAGTGCTATGAAGGCCTGAAAGAACTTAGACTTGACATAGCAGGTACCTTGGACTCACTATGTGTGACACGTTAACTAGTGTATGCTAAGAAAATAAATCTAGCAATATTGTACCTCTAGTTCTAAAAGTACCAATGCTATATTAGGCAAAAGTGGAATATACTAAGAGTAGATGAGTGTCTACCTGCTGGGTATACATTCGCCGTCTCCTTCGGGTAAAACCCCTGATTTTCCCTTTCTCTCATTCTCTGTCCAGGAGCTTGTGTGGAGCTGATGGCATCCCAGCTCCAAAAAAAGACCAATTAGAGCACTCCACACCCCCTGCCACAGTCACTAGGTCAGGGATGGGCATGAGACCCCAATTGGTCTAACACTATTCAATTCTGGACTTCTGCTGGCAATACTAAGAAAAGAAGTTCTTTTTCCCAGGGACTGCTAAGCTACCACAATGTAAGCCTGGAGCCTGCTGAGGATGACGCCAATACAGTAGAAAGCAGAGACAAGAACTGTAAAGAGGCAGATAGTGATAGCTCCATCTCAACACCTGGACTCAGCCATGGCTTAGCCAGGTATGACTGCTCAGTGACAGGAGCCAATCAGTTCCATTTGGGGCTTAAGGCAATTCCATCCAGATTTCTGTCATGTGCAACCAAGAATCTTGAGCCACACAAAAAGGTGATCAGAATTAAGACAACCACACAACACAAGAACAAAAAAGTTCCATCAGTTGTAGACGCATAGTTCCCAGTACAGGTGATGTTAGAGTAGCAATCACACGACTCCATCAGTAAAGGTTCTTCTTAGTGGTGGGCATCTGTTAGTCAGAGTCACAGTCTCGCCACTAGTGTGGGCAATAAACCACCTGTGATGTGCGGCAAATAAACTCTTACTATTTCAATCTGCCTCAACTAAATCACAAACTTGACTGAATAGACAAAAACCACAGGTACACAATTTTCCAAGAGTAAAACCCTGTATATTCCAAGAGTAAAATCCCTTTCCACTTTGAAAGTTGGGAATGTTATGAAGAATAATGTAGTTCAAAAAGGGTTTCCAGCCCTCTGGACTGTCCTCTCAATTTTTCTGTAAATCTCAAACTGTTCTTAAAAGTCCATTAAAAGCGGGGGGAGAAGGAGGGTTCCAAGATGCTTTGTCTGCCCCCCCTCCCCCCCCACAAATGACCAATTCTAAATTATTTTAAGTATCTTAATCTCTCCTTTCCATCCACACTGTGTCCTCTGTCAGGGTAAGAGTGTATTAGGAACTGTCTCTTGTCACTGGGAGGGTGACCAATTTATACCAGTTGCCCAGGACTTTCCCAGTTTTAGCACTGAAAAACCCTCCAGTCCCAGGCACACCTGGATGGTTGGTCACCCTGTGTCAGATGAAACCCAAGCCTCATTCTACCTCCAGACTTGTTTCCCACAACTACCAGCCCCACAGTGATGCTCCACAAACTCCAGGGTCCCCCTCGCACATCCTGCTCCCCCATACAGTGATTCCTACTTGTCCTTGAAGACTGCACTCTGGTGTTGCCTCCTCCAGAAAGCTCTCAAGGTTTCCACAGAACCCTGGGCCTACCGTGATCCTAGTGCTTGTCACGCTGTACAATCACTGGCTCTATGGTGGTCTCTTTTCCCCTCAGGTTATAAGCTGTTTACTATCAGAGCCAAATGAAGATCATCACCAGCACTGGGGTGGGTACTAGCTGTTTATGGCACTCTTATCCAAGTCACTTTAGGATCTTCTAAGCCCCACACCAATAAGCAAATCACCAGGTTACTCAGGCAGGCTGTAATATGGATTAAGCTGATCTGCCTGATCCAGGGCAGGCAGCTCGGGTTTCCAAAAAGCACCCAATGGCCATGCAACCTAAACAATGTACCTGGGCAGTTCCAGGATACTTCAAAGGAACCTGAGAACCTTTACCATTCCCTGGCTGGCGGGAGAGTGAAGATGACCCCACTGGCAGTGAGACTCAACCAAGTTGAAAGACTTCCCAACCTGACTTATTAGGAAGTTTTATTCAAAAAGACAGTGTAATGAGCACAAGCACTAAAGTCAAATCCTGGCTTTGACACTTTCCAGCTGTTGTTATCTTGGGCCAGTGACTGAACCTCTTTGAACCTTAGTTTCCATTTCTATAAAATGGACTAAAGGAAATAACACACAGGAAGGCCTTCGCAAGTACCTGACACAGAAAACGCATTTAATAAATATTACGGCAATTTAAAAGGCCTAGAGTCAGGCAGTGAGGTGACAGCCTGCAGGTAACTGGGTGCTGGCAGGAGGCCCCACCACTCTGCTCTTCTCAGCCACATCCACCCACTCTCTACATTCCTGAAATCCTTAAGCCTCTCCCTTTCCCCTGCAGCTGCCCTCCCACTTAAGATTCCTGCTTTCCTACATACCCCACTTCTTGTCCTGGGCCTCTCTCCTCGCCATGTTTTCTCTTACCACCGTTCCTCACCACATAAGGAGCCCTCCTGCTCCCCCCTCCCCACCCCTCTGAGACCCACAAACATTTACTAAATGCATGCTCCATGCTAGAAAGGACACAGCTGAGAATCACTGTCCCCTGACCCCTGGCCAAATGAGAAGCCCCCATCTAATGTCCCTCCCCACCAATCCTTTCCCGTCTTCTTCCTACTGTTTCCCCCTCCTCCCTCCATCCTTCTTCCTTCCCATCAGTAATCTTGGGAGGTTCCTCTGTAAACCAGCCTACTTCTTACCACCAAAGTTTGCCTACTCCAACTCCCCCCAATATTTTCCTCCCTGAAGTTATTCCCTCCTCAAAGGTCTCTGTTTTCCATCATCACCAGCCGCCCCCCCCCCAAAAAAAAACTCCTAGACTTGTCTGCATGCTCTACACCTCTCCCCAGTTCATTCTTTCCCCCCCCCCCCCAATTCATTAAGCATCTATTGAGCTCCTACTGTGTGTCAGGCACAGCACTAGATTCTGGGATACAATTGTGAGCAAAACAAGCAGTCTCTGTCCGCCTAGAAGTGCCAGTTTAGTAGCAGACAAAAAGGTAGTAGAAACAAGCAGGATAACTGCAGCTAGTAGAGATGCATTGAATGAAATCAAGATAAAGATGGACAGGAATCGGGGTGGGGGAAGCCCTTGAGGTAGTGTGGTCTGGGAAGGCCTGGCCTGGGTAATACACACAGCTACCACTGCTGGCCACCTACTGTGTGACACACACTGGGTCAATCTCTTTCCATGCATGACATTACTAAATCCTTGCACAATGTTCACAATACTCATTTGCAGATGCGGAACCCGAGTCTCAAAGAGGTGAAGTAATTTGTCCAAGGTCACACTGCCATTAAGTGGTGAAATCCAGATTTGAAAGCAGGTCTGTCTGCTGCACTCCTGCTTCCCAGGATCCCGTCTGCAACTTGTCCTCCCCTCGAGCTCTACTTCTGATAGTCCCTCTTCAGACTCCCGCTAGAAAATAGTTTGCTTTTAATTAATTACTGCCCTTGAATGAGCACCTGTATGTGCTCCCACCTTTAAGTGCATTCTCTTACCCAATCCTCAAGACAATCTTGGGAAGCAGGTGCTGTCACAATATCCGTTTTACAACTAAGGAAACTAAGGCCGAACTCCACACACTTAGATTGCAACCCAGATCTGTCCGACTCCGGGATCCAGACCTCTGACCTCTGTCCAGCCTAAGAAGTACCACCCCGGGAAGCTAGGTGCGCAAGATCTGCTCCGGCAAGAACGAAGTCGGTGTCCGTAAACTGAAATCTCGTCCCCTTACTTTAAAAAGACGGGGATACTGAGGCTCTGAGAAGCTAAGCGACTTGCCCAAGGTCACACAGCAAGGAGAGACGGGGTCAGGGTTCGAACCAAGACGCCCTGACTCCAGAGCTCTCGCTCTTAACCACCATACAGCCTTTCCTGAGCACCTCTCTCCACCCTCCACCTCAGCTCTGACACCTCCCAGCGACCCGAGCCCGCGGCTACGCGCTCCCATCCCAGTTTCCAGCCCCCAGGCCTCCCATCTCCGCCCCCAACACACTCACTTGAGGTGGTCCAAGGAGTGGATGTTGCGGGAAGACTTGCCATGGCCCCCGCCCACCCAGCTCCGCGAGCGGCCAAACATGTCGGCTGCCCCGGCCCGTCGCTCGCCTCACGGTCTCATGCCCCAGCGGCCCAGCGGCTGGGAGCCCGCGGCGGCAGCACAAACCGCGGAGGTGGTGAAGAGACCGCCAACCACCTTCCTCCCCGGCCCACAGCCCGGCACTGACATTCAGCCGGAACCGGCCGTTCGACCGTCGCGCTTTACGGCCGCCAACACGAGGAATGCTGGGAAATGCAGTTCACCCGCGAGGCCCCAACAGACTGGACTCTGCGAACCAACTACAAGGCCCGGCGTGCATCACGCAACTGCGGGCCTGCGGCCTGGGAGAAGAGGCGGAGCGAGAGGAGGAGAATGCGCCGTCCCGTCCCGGTGGGCGGGAATGGGAAACTTGTGCACAGAACCTTATTAGGAAGTTGGGGAAGTAGATTAATTATAAGTAATGGCAGTATTAACAATTATTAGCTTTATGATAAGGATAAGAGTAGCTATTGCTATACCATGTGCCTAAGCGCTTACATATAATTATTCTAACAACCCCATGAGGTGGGTTCTATTATTATTCCCATTTACTGTCAAGGAAATTGAATCACAGTGGAGTTGACTTGCCCAAGGTCATGCAGCTAGTAAGTGACAGAATTAGGATTCAAACCCAGGTACCCTTATTTTTATCCCCCAGTAAAAAACAAACAAACAAAACTAAACTGCATCAAATCGGTAATGGCCTTGTTTGTCCTCACAGCCTTTTTCTATTTCTACTTCAATTTATATTTAGACCTTCAAGCAACAATGTACCAAAACTGAACATCCTGTACTTTGAGAGGATTTCTCTGTTCTTCACCCAAAATCCATGCCATTTCCCAAACTAACATATTTTTGAAAATGGAAACACTAACTTCCTATATGAGCCAAGAAGATGTCTCTATAAAAAGTGAGAAGCTCCAAGGAGGTAAAATGACCCTGTTCACCATTTATTCACTTATTTCTATACCTCATACTTATCCAACGCCTATTGTATACAATCTACTTTGCTCAAGACAGAATTGGACCAGGAGCTAATGTTCTCCCCAATGCCCAGCACAAAGCTTGGTGCTAATAGGTGTTCAGCAAATATTGACAGAGTGAATGAATAAATGAAAGTTTGTTTCACCTTCTGCAGTTGGAGAAATGGAGACCAGTGAAGGATTAATGGTTTTGCTGTGTAATTCATCTAAAGGAGACTTACATCTACAGAAAACAGTCATGGAGGGGGAAAAGGGCATGGGGGCAGGTTCTGGCCTCTAGACACAGGCAGGCCGATCAGCTTCCAGGGCCCCATCATTTCTCTGGGTCTTGGTTTCCTCATCTGTAAAAAAGTGTAACTTAATACACTGCCCTGTCTGGCTCCACATAAGCAATGCATGTAAAGCACCCAGCTCAGTGGCCTGAGATTTAGTAGTTTATGGAACTGCTTTGGAAGGCCCTGTGAGCAAGATCAGCCTCCTGAAGGATGTACAAGGGTTCCCCATGAGAAGGGAATTCACTTTTTTGTGTACTTCTTGGGTTGCTTCTTATTTCTTTGTTGCCAGTAGGGTTGCTTCTTATTTCTTTGTACTTTGTAAGCCATGTTTAAAAACAATAATGCAACCCTACTGGCTAAAGGTCCGACCTGCCTGGAGATCTCTTTACTCAGGTGTCCCTGAACACTACAATGCAGAACTCTCCGCAGTAGGCAGACCTTCCTGCAGCCAGAATTTGGAAACCAAGGGGACATTGGTTGCTTATCCCCATCATAAAAAACTGGCCCTTTGAGAAAGTTCAAGATTTTCACTATTAAAGTCCACCACCCCTCCCCTACCCCGCCTCCTTTTTCATCTGGTAAACTGAGTCCCAAAAAGGCGTGGCGTCCTATTCAAGTCCATCAGGGTGCAGAGAGAGCTCGCGGTTTCCTTCAGCTTTTGTCGCCTCTAAGTTTGAATTGTGTCGGGTTTCTTTCCAGTCCCCCTGCTCCGAGAGGGATTCAAAGAAGCGAATTGGATTTGAGATCAAGGCGGAGTCCAGAACCAGGAAAGCAACTCAGAGGCCAGCGCCCCCAGGCACAGGGCTGACAAGTACCCGCCCCCAGACAGCTCGGGCCAATGAGCGCGGACAGGGGGCGGCCGGCCAATGAGCGCGGGGTCTCTCTGGAGGCGGAGCTCGGAACGCGACCAGCAGGGCGACGCGGCGGCGGCTGCAGCCATGGGCGCTGAGCCGGAGGAGGCACAAATGGGGCTCGAGGAACTGCCGGGCCGACCTGGAGAGGCTGCCTCCGGGACTGGCCCTCGACGCTGAGCCGCGGTGGGCTCCCCGCCGGCTCTGCGAGGGTCCGTGATTGCGAGCGGGGCTCATCGGAGGAGCCAGATAGCCACCGGGCACTTCGGGGGGCCCGCCTGGCCGCGGAGCGAATCGAGAGGGCTGTGTGGGCACATCGGGGGGTACGGGGACCCCCTCCACGCACGTTTCGGAGGCCGGGCGCGTCCCCAGGTTTCACCGCCGGAAACCAGCGCCGCCTCGGTCGAGCCGCAGGGCGTCCCTGGATGGCTGAGCTGCCCCCTCGCCGGCCGCCCGGGCGCCGCAGCGGCTGAGCTCGCTGGGATCTCCGGGCCGCTGCCGCCCTCGTCGTCCCCTGCATGCCCAGTGCCCGGGTCGCGGCCCACCTGGACGTGCTGGGCCCCCTGAGCCCCTACGTGCCTCCGCCGCTGCTGCCCTCTATGTTCTACGTGGGCCTATTCTTCGTCAATGTGCTGATCCTATACTACGCCTTCCTCATGGAGTACATCGTCCTCAACGTGGGCCTCGTCTTCCTGCCCGAGGACATGGACCAGGCGCTCGTGGACCTCGGCGTGCTCTCCGACCCGGGCTTGGGCCTCTACGATGCCGACTCGGAGCTCGACGTCTTCGATGGTTACTTGGAGTAGGCCTCGCTCCCCCGCCGCCCCCCACAACCCGCAACCTTCCACCCGGACCAGCCGCCCAGAACATGCCGCTGCTGCTGGTTGAGGGCACCGTTTGGCCTGGGATGGGACCTCCAGGACGAGGTCCTCTCCGGCCTCCGAGGCCTGTAAGTGCCCTCTGTGCGGGATGAGGACGGATTGGGGCACTGGGGAGGAAGAGGGAGGCCTCCCCAAGCCGGACACACACCCCTCCCCCAGGCTCCTGATTCATTCCTCCATCCACCTCCTCCTCCAGGTCTGTTTGGATGTCAGGAATGGCTGGACTCCTTAGGCCCTTAGTTGGGGGTTGGAAGGCTTCCCCTAAGGAAGGTGACAGCTGTTGAAGAGGGGAAGGGAGGCAGGGCCTAAGTAGTGTTTGGGTTAGCCATGCTGCCAACTGCCACAACGTATGGGAAAAATCCTTTGCACCCAAATCCATTGGAGGCAGAACTGTCAGCTCCTCCCCCTATCCTCAGTCTAGCTTGAAGATGACCTTGATTTGCGGGGGGGATTCTCACTAGTCCTGGAAGGATAAAGACCTGGAGTGTCCCAAAAGGTAGGAAGCCAGGCACTGGTTACCTTTGTCTTGTGGCCTCTTGGAGCCTGAGAGCAAGGGCTTCTGGCTGGGGTTTTAAGAGGAGAAACCTCCTTTAGCAAAGAACCTTGTACTTTTGGCCTTGGGTTTGCTGCTGACTTGGAGTCAGGTTTCAGGGTGAAACTGCAAGGGCTGCCAGTTTCACAAGCTGCCTTCATGGAGCAGGTGGGGAGGGAGGACGGGGACAGGACAGGGACGGAGCTGGGACTTTGCCTGCGTGTTTGCAAGGCCTCAAGGGGCTCTTGGGCATGCAGAAGAAACCACAGGATCATTGCACTAAGGTGTTCAAGTCCTGCCTCGGGGCTGCAACCTGGTAGCTGTGTCCAGCCCCACATGCTTGCTGGTGGGAGAGAAATGAAAATCCAGAAAGGAGAAAATCTTGGCCAAAGTAACACATCAAGGGAGAGAGGCAGATAAATAAAAAGAAAAGAAACAAACAAAACAACACACACACAAAAGGAAGAGAGGCAGCTGGACGAGATGGGAGAGACAGGCAGACTGTTGGGTCTGGTGAGCGTTCACAGGGCATGTAGGGACTCCTTGGCTGGAGCCCCTCAGCTGGCCAGTGCTGGAGTGTCACTAGGCACAGGGTCTGAGCTGCAAAGGAAGAGGGATACTGAGGCATTGGGCAAGGGCTTCTTTTGGAAAACAGACACTAATGCCACTCACCCCTAGCAGGCTGAATTAACACCTCAGGTGACTTAGGGTGGGGCAGAAGCTACTGCCAGTAATGGGGGTGGGGGTGGGCGGGGAGGAGGCAGGAGCTCCCTGAGGGGTTAACAGTGAGATTTTTTTTGAAGACAGCTTTATTTGAGCTACTCTCTATAACTGCCCAGTCTGCCTGCCTTCCATCCATCCATCCATCCTTTCTTTTATTGAACAAATGTGTACTGAGTATCTACTGTGCCTGGTGGATGAACACGATGAACAAGACAGACTTAGCCCCAGCCCTCTTGTCTTGGTAAGAAGGACGAGCAGGTTCCCAAACAAGATAATCAGATTTTTTTTGAGAGCTATGAAGGCAGGTAAGGACATGGGCATCTGTATTGTGCTCACAGCTGTTTCCTCAGCACTTAGAATAGCACCTAGCATCTAGTAGGTGCTCAATAAATGTCTACCTTGTAAGTGACACAGAAGAATAGAGATGGGCTGCTTCAGATGGAGGTGTCACAGAAGGCCCTTCTGAGCTCTAAATTGATAGGAGCCGGACACGAAGACCTGGAGAAGAGCCATCCGGGCAGAGGAACTGCCAGTGCCAAGGCCGTCGGGCGGAGAGAGTTGGTTCTTCCAACAACTAAAAGGAGGCTGTTGTGGCAGGAGAGCAGCCCCAGGAGAGGTCAGTGGGGTGGGCGGTAGCCGGACTGTGTGGGACTTGGAGGCCACAGCCATGAGCAATGGGAAGCCACCAGTAGGGATGACACATTTCCACTTCACATTCTGCAAAGATGCCTTAGGCCAGTGGTCGGCAAACTCATTAGTCAACAGAGCCAAATATCAACAGTACAACGATTGAAATTTCTTTTGCGAGCCAAATTTTTTAAACTTAAACTTCTTCTAACGCCACTTCTTCAAAATAGACTCGCCCAGGCCGTGGTATTTTGTGGAAGAGCCACACTCAAGGGGCCAAAGAGCCGCATGTGGCTCGCGAGCCGCAGTTTGCCGACCACGGGCTTAGGCTCTTGTGGGCAAAATGAGTTATAGGGGCAAGTGTGGAAACAGGATAGCCAGTTAGAAGCTGTTCAGTTGCTCGGGCCAGAGGTGTCCAAGGCTAGGATGAGGCAAGGTTAGTAAAGATGGAGAAACACAAATAGACCAAGAACACCTTTGGAAGGTGGAACTATGGAATCCATTCAAAGCCTGTACTGAGTATTGATCATCTATACTGGTTCCACGCCCTTTGTGTATTCACTGATTGAGTCATTCAGCAAATGTTAACCCTGCCTGCTCTCCTGCGAGGCTCCAGGATCCCCAGATGAATCCCTGCCCCCAAGCCAAGTGCTTGACTTTCAGACAGTGTCATTTGGAGAAGACTGTCTTATTTTATCTCTTCAGCACATCAACAGAAACACTTCCCCTTGCAAATGAAAACATTGGCATACTCTGAACCAAAAACCGAAGCCCAAATGCTTTGACATACTTTTTAGCAAACACTGTTTGAGCAGAAACACAGGAAGTGTGTCTCAAGGACACCCTTGCAAAGCTTTCAAAGTGACAGAGCTGGACCCTGGGAAATAGGGAGGCCAGGGGCGGTGGGAAATACCTGTGCCTGGAGAAATGGTGGAAGTCACGCACATTATTCCTCCTTCTCCACTCCCAAATCCAAACCAAGGTGGTCTTGGCCCCAAGGACTGGGGAAGCCCAGACTTGGGTGGGTGAGGGGTGGCTAGAAGCAGGAAAAGCCTTTGGGGAAGATAAAGATGATCTGACGGCACCCCATCTCCAGGCTCCTTTCCATAAGCAGAGGAACACCAGTGGTCAAATCTTACTCTTCTCACTCATTCTCACGTGGACACAGTCTCATGAAACACTGACTAAGGGTGAGGGGCATGCCAAGCAGTGGGGGAAAGGGTGGATCTCAAGATGAAAAGATTCACTCACTTTTGCTCCCTCTCTTTCTTTTTTCTCTTTATGTGAGTACCTGCATAATTCAGGTCCTCAAACATTTGTGGAGAACTTATGAAGGAGGCTGTATTAGGGTCAAACACCCCAGATTCAGATGCTCTGGGCTCAAATCCCAACCCTCATTGTGACTTTGGGCGTGCTACATACCTCCCTGCATGTCCGATTCCTCTTCTATAAAGCAGAGATAATGAAAATTGACCTCCTTGTGAGGATTAAATGAGATATTTGTAAAGCTCTTAAACCTTCCTGTGATATATTAAAAGTAAACACTTACTATCATTAACAGATATAATGGAAAGTGTGTACACTCAGGCCCTTGAATATATAAACCTGCACATATACCCACTGGTAATTTAGATTCCCTGATGAGCGACGGAGGACTGGCTGGCTGAGCGATGGGCAGGTCCAGGACTAGACTACAGGGATAGACTTCTTACTCTGCCATCTAGGTCTGGGACCCTCAGGAGTCCTTGCCCATTGTGCTGTGCCCTCCAAAGGCCACCAGATCTGGAGCCCGGAGAGCCACAGCTCTGTGGTTTTCCTGGAGTGTTAATCATAGCCCAGGAGCAGGGGGAATAGGGCGTCAGTCCCAGGAGAAAGGGCCACTGCGGCTGGCTGGCCTGGGAGCTGAGGAGAGTCCCAGCGTCCTAGCAGCTCTGGTGTGGAGGCAGCTCGGCTGGATTGATTTGTCCTGATTCTTGATGAAAGCCCACGGGGCTGCCAGCCCTCTTGGCACACAGGAAGGGCCGAGGGAAAGGAGCCTCACTGCACTGGGAATGGAGAGACTTGAGCATGCAGCTGCCAGTCACGTGCCTGGCGGACTCAGCTTTGGAGCTAAGGGTAACCAGACCCAGCGGTCAACTTATTACAGGGTTTCTCAGGCTTCAGTGTCCTACTGGGTGCTGCAACTACTCTTTCGTGATCTACCTGCCCTGCTCCCTCATGCCAATCTGTGGCCTGTGCCATTAGCAGAAGACACAGGCAGCTGGCATACCACTACTATGCTCAGAAACCCAAACCTTTTGGGGGGCATGGGCATGATAGAGTCATGTCCTGGGAGATCCCCCAGGCAGCTGGAGGAGCTCCAGGCAGGGGTCTGGTCTGACAGGAAACTAGGTCAGAAGTTGTGACTGTTACCCAGACAAGAGACGGGCGATGTTGATGAGGGGAGGCACGTGTATCCGTAGGCCTGCTGACTCTCCAGCTCTGTCCTGACACGATGCTTATCTGGAAGGGCGCTGTGCACAGGATGCATTGGTTTGGTTTGGTTTTTTATAATTCTCACCCGAAGATATTTTTCCATTGATATTTAGAGAGCGTGGAAGGGAGAAGGAGAGACAGAGAAACACCATCCGCCTCTCAGCGCTCTGCCACCTCTATGGCACCTCTATGAGAGAGACACATCGATTGGTTGCCTCCCGCATGCCCCTGACCAGGGCCGGAAGCCTGCAACCGAGGTACATGCCCTTGACCAGAATTGAACCTGGGACTCTTCAGTCCACAGGCTGATGCTCTGTCTACTGAGCCAAACTGGCTAGGGCAGGATACATTGGTTTTGGCTGAACCTTTAGACCTAGAAAACTCCCAGTATCTGTTTCAAGACAGCTGAGATGCCGGAGGTCCTGCTCCCTTGACTCTGTTACACAAACTAGATTTCGTCCAAGGGAACACCCTCACAGGCCTTGTGTCTGCTCTGTTGAACCAAGAAATCTAAGCGCTCCTCTTGACCATTTGTTTTCCTGGTTAATCTGCTGACTCTCTTCCTCCCCCACCCCACCCCAGCAGGGGCTTAGTTTGCTTTTGGGAAACCAAGATCACAATAAAAGGGACAGGCATCATTATCCCCATCACAGAAATAAACGGAGGCCCAGAAAGGAAATAAGGGCTAAGGGAACAAAGCTGAGTAAGAGCTGAGCCTCTCTACCCAGTGCTGTGGGGGTGTGGGGTGCAGGGGCCTCCAGGGAGGGCTCTGACTTCTGACCCTTACCCTTAGAGCACTAGTCCGGACTCTGCCAGACCTGCCTCATGTACTCATTCCTTTTTTCTGAGTTTTTGCTTTTAAATAAAACTTTTTAAATTTACAATTATATAAAAGTCATAGGAAGAATACAAAGAATTTCCACCCAAATTCACCAATTGTACCGATTAACGTTTTGCAACATTTGCTCATGTGCTCACTAGGTATGTGTACCTGTATATGTGTATAATTATGTTTCTGAGTCATTTGAAAATAGATTGCAGATGTTATGTTCCTTTGCTCCTAAATATTTCAGTGTGAATTTCCTGAGAATAAGGACACTTACTTATAGAACCACAGTACAATGGTCAACATCAGCTAATTTCACAATCCTAGGAAATGGATACAATCTTAGGACCAATCTAATTTATGCCTTTATTCAAATTTCATCAATAGTCCCAATAGTGTACTTTCACAGTAAAAAGGTTGAGGGGAGTGGGGGGAGTTGAGGTCCAGGATCCAATCCCAGAGCAGCCCTTTGCATTTATTGTTGTGTCTCATGTGCCTTCTTCAGTCAGGGACAGGTCCTCAGTCTATCTCTCATGACATTGACATCTGTGTAGAATGTCTCACTTTGGGTTTGTCCAGTGCTTACTCGAGATTAGATTCAGATGATGAATTTTTGGCAGGAACACCACAGAGAAGTGAGAGTGTTTTTTCTGATTGCAGCATATGAGAAGACACGTAACACCTCTCTGCCCCATTGCTGGTGATGTGAACCTTGATCACTTGGCCAAGGTGGTGTCTGCCAGTTCTTTCCACTGTAAAGTTACTATTTCTCCCTTTATAATTTATAGTTTGTGATTAAGTCTACTAGTTTTAATGCTTCGTTTTTAAAAAATATTTTCATGTGAATTTTTAAAGAAGAATGTTTATATCACTGAAAAGAGAAAACCAGCATCACTTGGCATGGATAAAAACAGGAAGTGCCAAAGTCATTAACTTCTGGCCAAATAGTAAGGCCAGCTAAAGGTGCAGGACCTCTGGCCTGCTCTTTGTTAAAAAGGCAGATTAGCAACAGTCAGGTGATAAGATACTCCAGCTCCAGAGTGGAACTTTCTCCTCAAAGTAATCAAGGGTCGATCTAGAACCAAAGTGAATCGCTTGCTCACCTCATGTGACTCGGTGTTACTTAAGGCCATCTCCATGTGCCCCCTAAAATTGTGGCTTAGAGACTTTGCAGTCAGATTGGGGTTTAAATCCCAGCTCCACCAACACCTTGGACAAGTGATTCACCTCCTCGGGCCTCAGTTTCCTTCTCTGTGAACTGGGGATGATAGCATCTGCTGCCGGGCTTGTGCACAGTAGATGAGATGGGGAAGGAAGGACTCTGCCAGTTCTTAATAAATGATGCTGTCAGTGTTGATGGTGTGGCACACCCAGAGGGGGCTTGGCCCAGGAAGCCTTCCCCTTTCCTTGGCTCTCTTACTCTTGGGAGGGTATGTCAGTGTGGGCAACCTTTGAAGCAGCCCAAGGCTGATAACTGATACCCTCGAAGCCCTCATCCCTTGCCCCAGTCCTGGGGTGGCTGGGAGCTGGTTCCAGTCCCTTACATCCAGAAGGCATAGGAATCCTGGAATTCCTTCCTGGCACCGACTTGGTGGTGAGATGGTTAAAAATAACCGCCCCTCCCACATCCATAGCTTCCCCAGAGCATCACCCCGTGAAGCAGGCAGGGCAGGGCTCATTAACTTCATTATGCAGGAAGGACACTGAGGCTTAGGGAGGTTCAGTGACTCACCCCAGCTGCCAAGCTATCAGGTGGCTAAGGTGGGCCTCCCAGCCACACTTCTGGTGCTTCCCCAGTGAGGTCGCCTGTCCAGCGTCCCTGGAGGCAGCAAGTACACTGAAGCAGAGTGCCATCCGCCTCTCAGCGCTCTGCCACCTCTATGGCACCTACTACTTCTCCCTTTGGACCAGAGAAGCCAGGCCCAGGCTTGCCTTTGCAGGCCAGGGGTATCTAGCTAGAATTCCTAGTTTCGTTTCCATTATGTTTACTTTTAGCACCGCCTCATGTTTATGACAAATGATACCAATTTTTATTCATGATAATGGCATAAAGGTTCCTTTTAAATTTTTGTAGTTAAGAAAAGAGGTGTGTTGCACTAGCTGGTTTGGCTCAGTGGATAGAGCATCAGCCCGGCTTCGATTCCTGTCAAGGGCACGTACCTTGGTTGCAGGTTCCCCAGCCCTGGTCGGGGTCCATGCAGGAGGCAACCAATCAATGAGTCTCTCTCACATCAATGTTTCTCTCTGTCTTTCCCTCTCCCTCCCACTCTTTCTAAAAATCAATGGGAAAATATCCTCGGGTGAGGATTAACAAAAGAAAAGAGGTGTGTTGATTGAAAATACTAAATAAAGAGCAGTCCAGGTGGTTCTTGGGCGTGGCAGGACTTGTGAAGGTGTTGGGCAGGTGCCGCCCTACAGAAGGCCTCACGGAATCTTGGACACTGACCAAATGGAAACACGTTCTGGACAAAGAATCTTCACAAGCCCCACGGCTGATGAGCATCAATAGCTGACATATGAGCCAGAGTCCACATTTGAAAAGCTGACTTCCATCAGAGACATGAGCCAGGCAGCCAGGCAGCTTCTCCTTTCCCGTCCCCTTCTGGCCACACACTTGCCAACTAGACAAGGCGGAGGCCCTCCTGCTGCACAGCCTGTCCCAGAGACCACAGTGGAGACACTGGGCAAATCATACTTGGATGACCTCACTGGTGACACCATCACTTCGATTGGTTGTTTGATACATGGACAAAAAGCAACGAGTAGCTCTAGCCGGTTTGGCTCAGTGGATAGAGTGTTGGCCTGCGGATTGAAAAGTCCCGAGTTCGATTCCGGTCAAGGGCACATGCTGGGTTGTGGGCTCGATCCCCAGTAGGGGATGTGCAGGAGGCAGCCAATTAATGATTCTCTTTTATTATTGATGTTTCTATATCTCCCTCTCCCTCTCTGAAATCAATAAAAATTTTAAAAAGCAACGAGTAATGGGTTTCCAACAGGCAAGGTCTTTGGAGAAGGAGAAGAGCTGCTTTCAGAAGGCCCAGCGTTGAGGGGGCCCCTCCTGGTGGTTTCTAGCTGGGAACAGGTGGGGACAAGGAGAGGAACCAGCACGTACCCGGCCTCCTGTGTGCTGGGTAGGGCAGGCATTCCACCCACACGATTTCATGTGATCCTCACCACAAACAGCCCAAAGAGGTAGGCACTGTTGTCTTCCTTTCAGATGAGGAAATAGGCTCAGAGAAATTAGGTGATTTGCCTGAGGTCGCACAGCTAAGAAGGGAGAGCCAGAATTACCCGGTAGGGCACAACTACAAAAAAGAATCCCCTTTCAGTATGTCCAGAGCATCGTTCCACCAGCACCCTTAAGATACACAGGCCATTTCCTCACTTAAGCCCTATCCTCAAGCTGGGATATTGGTGCTTAAAATGGATTAAGTGCCCAACTATCATTCTAATGAAAAGCGAGTCAGCCACTCACTCCCTCTGTCCACCTCTGAGGAGTGGCCTGGAATGAGGTTACAGTTTCAGAAAGAAAGAAAAACAGCCAATGGCTAATGAATTGTCTCATGTTCTAATGATGTTAGCCATTGCTTGGATTCTCTAAGCTGCAGCCCGGGATGGGTTTCAGCTGCGGCTTTTTTGTTTGTTTGTTTTTTAATCCTCAACTGAGGATATTTTTTCCATTGCTTTTCAGAGAGGGAAGGAGAGGGAGAGAGAAACACATTGATTAGTTGCTTCTGCACGCACCCTGATGGGGGAGGGAGGGCAGAGAGCAAACCTGAAACTCAGGTACATGTCGTTGACCGAACCCACGACCCTTCAGTGTATGGGCTGACACTTTGAACACTGAGCAGCACTGGCCAGGGCTCAGCTAGGGCTTTTGATGCCTTGGAGGAAAGAGCTGAACTAAAGATGCTGAGAGGAATTAAGACTTTGGGGTCATACCAAGGAGGTTCAAATCCTGGCTCTGCTGTATGGCCTTGCACAATTTCCTTAACCTCTCTGAGCCCCATCTGAAATTCAGGAATGATGGTCCTCCTTGGCCCCACCTCCTAGGGTTGTTTTGAGGAATAAGTTAAGACATGAGTTAAAGCAGATAGTACAAGGTGAGTGTAAAGCGCTTGATCAAGGTCAGCTGTTCTCATTCTGGGTTTTGCTGTGAGACCAGACTTGCAAGTCAGAGGAGCAAGGGATTGGTCTTTAACAGCCACAGTGGGTGGCCCAGATGAGAGGTCCCAGGAAATCTTCCAGCCATGGATACAGAGGCCTGGGACGATGTCTCTGTGCTTAACTTGCTGTGTGACCTTAGGGCAGGTCACCACCCTCTCTGGGCCCCTTCATTCTCTGTGGACTGAGAGGAACTAACTTGGATCAATATCTCCCAAACCTCACATGACACCTTCAACACTTCGTCCTGTTGCCTGAACTATTATTTATGTAGTTGTTTTCTTTAAACTGGCTCCCTAAATTTTTAAAGTGAAATTAATGTGCTGGGTAAAGAGGAACTTGATGTTACTATCAGAAATGGAAAATTGGCATCACTTGCCATAAATAGAAAGTGACCCTATAGATAAACACCATGGAAACAGAAGAGCTAGTGAATTCCTGCCGAGCCAGCTCCTGCGAGGCCCTGTATTAGCACAGGACAGAGGTGCTCCAGGCTGCCTGACAGGCTCTGGGACTTGACAGTTGGTTGTGGTCACAAGGACTGGGAAAGGAGTGAGTCTATTCCATGGGGTTCTGTGTTCTCTAACACCCCATCCCCACAAGTCTGAAATAGGCTCAAGCATGATCCCCTGCCTTGGAGGTGGCCGCAGTGAGCCCAGTAAGGGAATCTGAAGGAAGAATCCTGCTCCGGGTTCATGGGCACCAGGTTCTCAGGAGCACCCCCATAGGAACCCCAAAGGTTACTCGGAGGAGGGAGGTCAACAGGAGGTGGACTCCTGGCAGGCTGAGGCGGGGAGGGGACCTGTTAACACCTCTCTACAGGGCCAAGAGCTCTGATGCTGATGCTTTGGCTGTGGCCCCGGTTCCCCTTCCCACCTGTCAGGTCTAGTGGGGAGGTGGGCTGAGGCCCGAGGACTCAAAGACTTACCAGTGTCATTAGTGGAAGCCGGGGAAGGTCTCTGAGCCGTGGAAGGATGTGTCCCCAGCCGGCCTCTAGGAGGTGAATCTGGCAGAGAACACAAGAAACTTGAACAAGTTGGCCCCTGCTACCCTCTCCAGCCTTGTCTCCCCCCTGGCCTGCCTTCTACCCCGCCCCCACCCCGTGCCAAACTACAGGAGGTTCCAAGACCTGCTGTGCCCTGGTCACCTGCCCTCCACCTGGCATGCCTTTTGTGCACAGCCTTTCCCGGTCATCCCCCGTGCATCCTCCTGTTGTTGGGTATATTACCTTGGGCTGAAATTGTTCACTATATTGTGTCAAAGGCAGGAGCTGCACTCTTCATGGGGTCCCTGGCACCCAGCTCAGGACCTGGCACACGGGTGGTACAGGGTTTGGTAGTCTTTGAGATCTGTGGGACAAAGCCCTGGAGAGGTGGGCATCCTTACACCCTCTCTTAGTGTCTCTACCTGTAAAGTGGAATCGTCATAGTATATAACTCCTGGGGTTGTTAGGAGGGTGGAGTGAAATCACCTGTGTAAGGCTCCATCGCAGGTGTGCTCTCCTATGAGCAGACCAGGGATCAAGATTCAAGTGCAAGTCGTTTGTTTGGGAGGTGATCCTAGCACCGTGGTCGGCAAATTGCGGCTCGCGAGCCACATGCGGCTCTTTGGCCCCTTGAGTGTGGCTCTTCCACAAAATACCACGGCCTGGGCGAGTCTATTTTGAAGAAGTGGCGTTAGAAGTTTAAGTTTAAAAAATTTGGCTCTCAAAAGAAATTTCAATCGTTGTACTGTTGATATTTGGCTCTGTTGACTAATGAGTTTGCCGACCACTGTCCTAGCACTTGCTGGCAGCCTCCACCTGCAGGAGATGCATGGTTCTCAGTGGAAGCAGTTCTGCCCCCTTGGGTGGTCTTTGGAAATGGAGCAAGGGGGCGTTTTTGTTGTTACTGTACCTGGGGATGCTGCTGGCAGTTAGTGGTCAGCGGCCAGAGATGCTACTAACATCCTGCAATGCCCAGAACAGCCCTCCAACACTGGAGAATCATCTGCCCCAACCGTCAATAGTGCCCTGATGAACAAGACGTGTTCGGTGTCTAACAGAAGTTTTATATGATGCTAGATGACGTTTTCAGAAGGAATAGTCTGAACTGGCAAAGATGAGACTCCGAACTGGGGCCGGGGATGGGCATGGGAGTATGAGACACTGCAGACACACTGGCACCAGCTGGACAGAGAGAAGGGCAAGGGGAGTAGGGACCTTCGAGGGGCCTGGCAGTGGGGATGATGCTGTGTCCTGGGAGAAAGAGCTAAGTGGGGCTGCTGAGTACCTTGGCTGTGGCCACAGCCTTCCTGTAGGCTGTGAAGCACTTATGGGCAAGGTGGGAGGTACTGCCAAGCCCCGCCCACTACCCAGAGCTCGCTCAGCTGCCCTGGAGCTCATGTCAGCTGGCAGACTCTTGGGTGACCACTGCATGGGCTGCCCTCTCTCAGGCACCAGGATTCCCTCCCTCCTTCCCAATAACGGACAGTCTTCCTCCCCCACGTAAAATTGCACTGGTTCTTCAGCCCAGGGTCCTTAGAAATCAGGCAAATTCATTAAAAGAAGTTTTAAATAAGTTACCGGAAAACACTCCCAGCCCAGTCCCCTCCCTGCTGCCACAAGCCTGGCATACCAGGGCTCACCTCTGGGGCTTCTGGTGGTTCCCTGAGCGCGAGGAGTAGAAGGAAGACTTCCCTGGCCCGCCAGGAGCCTCCGGAGGCCTGGTGGGTGGGTCCAGAGCCCCATCGAAGGGGCGGCAGTTGGTGCTTCCATGTTGGTAACGCCCTTTTTTTTCTCTCTTGTTAGGCCTGCTCCCTTCAAAAGTTCTGTGCCAACAGAGAGGTTCCCGTGCAGACCCAGGACAGTGGGATGGAGAGGTGGAGACTGAGTGCCGAGGCCGGGAAGGCATCTGTCCCCCTCCCCAAAGGGAGAAGGCGGGCTTGTCCGAAGACCTCTCCCGCCTGCAGCATTGCGCACATGGCCTTGCCTTGGCTTCCGGCCTTCCGCATCGCGATGGATGTTTACAGGAACCCAGCCAGAGTATGCCTCCCTGCTCTTTATCCCCGGCTGCACCTGCTGCCCGCACTTAACTTTCAAGAGGACACTTCAAACCGCGGACACACACACAGAAGCGACAGGCAACTCGGGCTGATGCCCGCGGAGCCCTGAGCCCGACTGGGTTTGGCCCAGGCTGATCTTAGCGGCAGCGACTGTTTCAGGGAATGGCTCCGAAGGAGAAGAGGCAGGGAAGGTGTCGGGGCTGAGGGCAAGGCTTTGACTTATTCATTTGAAGTTGCTTCTCCATCAAGTTGCCAAAACTGATCCATCGCGCCTGGGGAGGCCATGTTGCTCCTCTGGCCAGAATTATTTTTAGAAAATGTGAGTGGTTTGAATACTGGACTTTGATAAACCTGTAAAAGCAATACTTAGGAGGCTGACTTCTTTCAATTAAAAAAAAATGTATGCAACTTCAATCCCTGCGGACCTGCCTTTTTTCTTTTTTTTTTTTTTTCTTTGAGATTTGGGAAAGGAATTCATAAGCAGAAAACCTCATATTTGACAAAGGGCAAAAGAGTCAGGGCCTCCCAAGTTGGAGATCTAGCCAGGTGTGGAGTCTGCCCAAACGGCTGGCGTGGGAGGCCCAGACCAGTCCCCTCCCTGCTCCCACAAGCCTGGCATACCAGGGCTGACCTTTGGGGTGTGGTGGCACAGGCCTGGTGGCCAAGCTGGAAATTGGGCCCAAATCCCCAAGAATCAGAGGTGTGGTATTCGCTGGGCACACAGTAGAACCCAGTGAAGATAAGGGAAGGAGGGAGGGAGGGAGGGAGGGAGGGAGGGAGGGAGGGAGGGAGGGAGGGAGGGAGGGAAGGAGGGAGGGAGGGAGAAACGAATGAGTGAAATGGCGCCCACTTGCCTCCAGTTTCATGAAAACAAACAGCATAATTCTCTCCAGCTGGCAGAGCACCTGCTGCTTTTCAAAGCACCTTCCCCTGTGCCCCACGTTAAACCAGCTACAGATGATCAGCTCCATCTTACAGGGGAGCAGACTGAGGTGTGGGGGACAAAGGTCCAGCAGGACTCAAGAGAAAGGACAGCGTCAGCACCACTTGTCTTCATGCGATTCTAAGAAAGGGGTGCTAAGGAATGTGCACAGAGACGTTGGGGAGGCCCAGGGTGAGCGTGTGAAAGGAGACATCGGGAGAGGCCTACGGGGAAATGAGGGTTTAAAAGATGCAAGCACTTGAGGCCTGACCAGTGTGGCTCAGTGGTTGAGCATCGACCTATGAACCAGGAGGTCACAGTTCGATTCCCGGTCAGGGCACACAATGATTCTCATTAATGTTTCTATCTCTCCCTCTCCCTTCCTCTCTGAAACCGATAAAAATATATATTTTTTTAAAAAAAAGATGCATGTACTTGAAATCCACTAAACATGAGATTGTGCCATCAATATATAGTGTGATTCCAGACAGCACGTGCCCAGATTCCTGTGAGCATCACCTCCCGCTCCGACAGGTGGGGCTCAAGGAGCAACTCCAGTACACTGTGCCTGTGGCCACCGAGAGACCCTCCGAAGAGGTCAGAAGGCAGTCTTGCATCTTGACTACCTCCTTTCTAAGGGTGTGGCCTTAGGCAAGTATGTCTTCTGTGAAAGTCCCACTTCCTAAGGTGGTTGTGTATTAACAAAGGTGCCCCTCTGGGCTGAGATAGCTCCACCGCAGGACTCACCGCCTGGCAAGCAGACTGGGTTGCAACCTCTATTTATCCCCATGTCCAACTATACCTGGCAGCCCCGCCCAGAGATTTTTAAAATTTTACTAAAATGCAAGACTTACCAGAGCATCTTATTCACCACTGTGTACCCGGTACATATTGGTGGAATGAATAAAGCAAGGTTGTGGCGAGGCTTATTTGTTCATTCCATGAACGTTTATTGAGCACTTACTATGTGCTGGCGCTTTGCTGGGGGCAGAGGGCACAGCAATGAACAAAGCAGACAAATTGCCTGCCCTCCTGGAGCTCACATCCTAGGATAAGAGCAGACAGCACAACAAGTAAGTGTGGAAAAGATAAGCTGGTGATGAGGTTGGAGAGTGTGTGTGTGTGGTGGGGCGGGGAGCGGGTGTGTGTGACTGCTTAATGGAGTGATCTGGTACACCTTCCTAGGGAGCTGTCCTTTAAACCTAGTCCTGAGGATGAGACGAAGCCGGCCATGTGAAGAAGTAGAAACATTCCAGGCAAAGGCTGGAGTGAAACACATTCATATGTAACAAGGAGAATGAACATGGGTTGCGCTGCATGCCAAGCTCTTGCTCTCAATGTGCTAGCTCGCTGACTCTCCCATAACCCCAAAATGCAGACAGTACTGTGAGAATTTTACACGTGGGGAGACTGAGGCACAGAAGTAATCTGTACAGGTGGTGAGCTGGGCATTGAGTCCAAGCGATCTACCTCTAGAGTCTGTGCTCTGATCCCAGGTGATGGTCCCTCCTGATTAGGAAGGTGCCTGACACAAAATAAGAATCAATTCTAATATTTATTGAGCACTTAGTATGTCCCTTGCACTGTGCTAAGTGCTTTACATGTATCAACTCATTTAACAAAGGGTAGCTGTCATTTAAAATCATTACTATGAATAATTACAGCCTCTGGCCTCATTTTGTCACCTCTGAGCAGACCAAAAGCAGGGAGTACCGTAGTGCCCTCCCTGTCTGGCCAAGGGTGCGGTAGACACCTCAAACGGAGGGGTACTGGCTCGGTGCTCACCCCTGTGTCTGCACGAACGGAAGTATCTTGTGGACTCCACAAGGTCCATAAATGCAGGGAAACCCGAGGGGCAGTGCCCGAGCTATTTAAAGCCCAAACCCGGGTCAGGACACCTGATGCCCTCTGCAGCTTCGCCAAGGCGGAAGGCACCCGTCTCTCTGCAAGGATTGCCAACCAGGCAGCTGGGTCTCAACCCCTTGGCCCACCCACACCCCCCCTCCCCCGCCCAGACTCCCAGTTGCTGGGAAGAGACGAGTTTGGGCTCAGGTATCAGGGCTGTGCACTAGAGCTGAACAGACAGCTCCCACTGCTGCCAGAGCCAAGTCACCCCAAACCAGGCTTCTGACTCCGGTGACAACAACGACAGGCGAGCTGGCAGCTCTCTGGGCAGAAAGCAAACCTGCCAAGGCCCTTCCAAGCTTGCCTTGGCCGAGGCAGAATCCAGCTGGGCTGGGAACGGCTCCCAAGATGCAGGGGGGTCCAAGGCAGAGGGGAGCACTCCCTCTGTGAGGCTCACGGTGCTGCTCCCCTAATAATGAATTTTCCACCGAATCTTAGGTCGCCACAAAGAAAATCCTTTCTGAAAAGACAGGACTTGGGCCAAGGCAGACTCAGGGCGGTGTGGGGGGGTGCTTGTGTGTGTGTGTGTGTGTGTGTGTGTGTGTGTGTGCAGCG
This sequence comes from Cnephaeus nilssonii, assembly GCF_951640355.1. Lineage (NCBI taxonomy): Eukaryota > Metazoa > Chordata > Mammalia > Chiroptera > Vespertilionidae > Cnephaeus > Cnephaeus nilssonii. Next base: position 22,161,176 of record NC_137073.1, on the reverse strand, counting down.
CGCGTGTGTGTGCAATGTGGGAGGGGGGGAGAATGGCAGCCCCTGTCGGACTGCACAAAGAATGTGACAGAAGAGATGCAGTGTGACTGCTAAGGCTGGGTTATAAAAAGGATTCAACTTCTCTCTGTTCTCTCTCCTCTCTTTCCCTCTGTCCCCCCACCCTCTTCCTTTTCGGGTGGCCACCCTACAACCTAGCCACCTCGCTATGAGGAGACCCAAACTAGCCCACATGGAGAGGGCCCCCGCCGACCCTTCCTTAGAGGAACCCAGGTCCCCAGCCACCAGCCAGCACCGAGTGAACGAGCCTTCAGCTGACCCCAGCTGACACCGAGTGGGGCAGAGACGAGCCCTGCCCAGCGACAGGCGTGTGAGCAGAATGAGTGTGTGTTGTTTTCAGCCACTACATTCCAGGGTGGTTTGTGATGCATTAGACCAGTGGGCACACCAACAGGGTAATCATGCTATAAACGCAAACACTGGGCCTGCCTGTGGGGTTGAATGAGTCATTTATAATGTAGTGAAGAGACACAAACGAAGGCAAAAAGGCAGGTATGGCTCCAGTGGCCCCCGCCCCGCCCCTCCATTAGTGTGCCATCCGTTGTTTCCAGCTAAGGTCCAGTGCGTCTGGCCTGGCCTGGCCTGGCCTGGCCTGGGCCTAGGCCAACAGGTTTTGTGCAAACAGTGAGTCCCACAGACAGAGAGCAGCTGCCTCAGAGTCCGTCGCAGTTTGGATCCGGCTCCCCTCTGGTGCCCTCCAAGCGCCGAGCGTGCCCTGCTAGGACAGCAGCCTGGAGAAGGGCTTTCTCCCCAGCCTGGCGGGGACGTGCGGAGGCGGAGCTGTGCTGCCTCAGTTCCTCTCTCTGGCCTGGCCACGACTTCTGGAGCGTCCCACAGAAAATGCGCCAGGGCTCCTGGGTGGACGGCAGCTGCCACCAGGCACCCACCTGTCTGCCAGGGCTGCAGCGGCTGCGTAGGGCTGACATCAACCTGGGCCCCAAAGGAGCCTGGAGCCGGGCCTGGGTCTGTCCAGGTAGCAGGCCATGGGTCCTTTCCGTAGCCGGCAGGGCTGGGTCTCGGGACCCCGAGGCTCTTAGGATATGACCTGAGAAGAGCTGTGTCCACAGATAACCAGTTCAAGGTCCAGCGTGGCCCGTGTCCTCGGAGAAGGGTCTGTGGGAGGTCTGGAGAAGCGGTAGGTCAGGAAGCTTTAGGACACATGGAGAGAGTGTTGTCGAGACTGGGGACAGAAGGGATGGTGGGAAGGGAGACGAGACAGAGGGTTTGGAGGGGGACCTCACAGGTCGGAGGAGCAGGGAGGTGGGAGGACAGTCACCTGCCAGCGAGAGGCAGGAAACGCACAGAGCAAGTCAGGACTATCCGAGACATGGGGCCGCCAACAGGCTGACACAGCAGCACACAGGGCTTGGGAGTCCCCGAAGGAACATCTTCCCAGTGCTAATGCTGTGGGGTGTGGACGGCCCAGTCTCTAAGCCTGACCACAGGAGGGTCCTCCGGGCTCAAGCTACAAAACCTTTAGGACACCTCCACCGAGACCAGCGCAGAGGCGGGGAGGCCCTAGATGGTGTATGGTCCAGGGGTGGTCGCCCACATCCCACCTGCTGTCCTGTCCACTTTTTATGGATTCTGCCTTCCCAGGGTGCTGACCCCAGGGGCCCTGTGGTGCTCCCCTCACAAACCCTCCCCAGTTACCTTGTCCCAGGCACAGTGGCGTCATCGCAGGCTGATCCGGGAGTCCAGCTGCTGCAGGTGTTCCTGGACACCAAAGGGGATGGTGGGCGTCCACATCCTGCAACGGGGCATGGGACACAGAGGCCAGGTTAGAGGAGAGAGCGTGACCTGGAGCCCCCAACACAGCCGCTCCCAAATCACTCCTCTCATCAGCCTGGGACCTTGGGGACTTCCCAGCTGGCAAAACCAGACCAAGGGGTATAGGGACAGCAGAGGCCCAGGAACCCCAAAACCCCTTTCTTTAGACCTGGTTCTGATGCTGACTGGCTGTATGACCTCAAAATCATTGGTTAAACTCTGTGCCTTATTCTTCTCAGCTGTAAAATGGGTCTACACTGAGTGGCCAGATTATTATGATCTCTGAACGCATAATAATCTGGCCACTCAGTGTATATCCTATATAATAAAAGGCTAATATGCAAATTGTCCCCTTGACCAGGAGTTCGACCAGCAAGCAGGACAGCCAACCGCCCATGTCCCCTCCCCCTGGCCAGGCTGGCCAGACCCCACCCACCCATGCACGAATTCATGCACCAGGCCTCATATATATATATACATACACACACACACACACACACACACATACTGAGTGGCCAGATTATTATGCATTCAGAGATCATAATAATCTGACCACGCAGTGTATATGATACACCTTATCCCTCTTAGAAGATATGAGTGCTTATGTACATGAACGTGCTTTGAACGCATATAAAGTACCAGTATTGGACATTAGACATCATGGTGACATAATAAAAAGTTTGAGCCATATGAAATTGCCAATTTTGTAGGTGAACATGGTTTATACAGGCAATTTCATATTATTCAACCCAACATATTAAGCATTTTCATTTACCAAATAGTGTTCTAACTGCTTTATAAGTCTTGACTAATTTAAACCTCACAAAACTGCTTGGGGGCAAATATTATTACCACTGCCCTTTGACAGATGAAGAAGCTGAGGCCAGAGGGGTGAAGTGTCCTGCTTGCCCAAGGCCACACGTTGGTGGCAGGCAGAGCAGGATTTGCGCTCAGGACTCACGGAACCACCCAGCTGGGCCACTGAGACTTACGCCAGTGTCTCCACATTAGGGCACTTCCTCAGGCTGGCCGCGAGCTGCTGGGCCCCGGCGGCTGTGAACTTGTTGTACTGGACACTGGGGAGAGAAACCCATCCTGGGGCCTGGCTCTCAGGACCATCCCGCCCCAGCCCAAGGCCACCACCACACTCTCGACAACCAGACCGCAGCCCAGTCCTCCTGGTGATGCCAGAGGGAACCCGTCTCCGCAGGCCCTCACGGCGACCACCCCCTGCCCAGGTTCCCATACTCACTCCAGCACCCGCAGGGACACCATGTCCGGAAGCACGTGAGCCAGGCTCTTGGCTCCCACGTCACAGATGCAGTTATTGTACAAGCTGCCGGAAACAGAAGACAGGCACGGGCTGGGTGCAGGGGTTCAGGGCCCAGGGGGATCCACACCCAGCTGGGATTACTGCCCCACTTTACAAGGGGCAAACTGAGGCCCAGAGAGATGAAGCCACTTCTCCATGCTCATACAGTGAGTCCGGGAAGCAGCAGGACTAAGAAGTGGTAGCTTTCATGCTGAGACTTCAGGAGTTCAAATCCCAACTCTGCCATCTGCTGCCTATGTGACTTTTGGAAAATTAACTTCTCTGTGGCTCAGTTTGCTCCTCCATAAAATGGGCATGATAGAGTCATTGTGAGGAGGAGTAAATGAGTTAATGCTGGTAAAACATAGAACAGGCCCAGCATGTGGAATGAACTAAGTGTTAGCTGTGGTTATTTCACCCCCGGGATGGGTAGTGAGGCTTAAATGAGTTACTGTAGAAGGTATGACCAGCACTGAGGATAAAGGGGCGAGAAAAGCCCAGTCGCTGGGCTGGCTCAGGTTTCTGTGGTGTATTCACAGTCACCATCTGCAGTGTTGAAAATAGCACGACGGATGTCACTGATGCTGACTTAAGCTGTACACTCATTACTAAGCATCCTTTTAACAAGCCAGCTACCGCTGTGGTTCTAATCTCAAGGCCATGACTTTGCCACGACAGCCTCAGGGCTACACTGCAGGGCTGCATGTGAAAGCAGCAGGTCTATACTGCAGCGAAGTGGATTCAGGCTGAACTCCAGCATCCCCTGATGTCATGATTTGGCTGCTGCCAGGACAGGCACCAGGCAAGGGGCTTTGCAATCTGTGTCTGGGGTGGATCTTAGAACCCAGGAGGCCCATATTTCATTCATGCCAAGAAGCACATGTTCACATATTTGAATATTACTGAGATCAGGGTCTAATAATCAGTGGGGTGTCATAATCTGCAGTGTTTTGTCCTCTGAAAGGTGTCTTACAACAAACAGCATCTTAGATTCCATGATATGAGGTTTCTTTAAGCATCAGTCGGATCAGGTGTCACCTCCATAGGCCCCGCCTGCTTCTTCATTTACAGTAGAAAAATCCCAAACCCCCTCCTCACCTACAAGGGTTTCTTTGCATGACCTGGCCTCCACTGACCTCTCCCACCTTATCCCTCTGTCCCTCATTCACTGTATCCAACCACAGTGGCCCTCCTGGCGCTCAAAGACCCAACCTCTTTCCTACCTCAGGGCCTTTGGGTCTGCAGTTCCCTCTTCTTGGAATGCTTTTCTCCTAAAGCGGCCCATGGAAGGGGAATGGTCACCTCCTCACAGGTTTCCTGACCTCTGTGGTGAATTCATTATTCCCTGTTGTAACCCCTGGGCCTCTGACAGTTTCCTTCCCAGCATAAATCACTATTTTATTTTAAAATATTTTATTTGTGCATATGCTTACTTGCTTATGTAAGAAACTTGAAAGCAAGAACCACATCTGTTTTGCTCGTAGTTGTTTCTCTAGCTCCTAGCACAGGCTGGCCCATGGTTGATGTTAGAAAAATTAGATGCCCTGCACAACTCACTAGGGTGCCAATCACACAGACTAGGAGTTGCACAGTACACAACCTACACAGCTGAACCCAGAGGTCCTGAATGGAAGGATAAAGAATGGATACATCGATAACGCGACCAACCAGATGCCATTTCCCCTGGGAATTTGACTCTGGCTGTCCTTGGCATGGGATGAGGGCTGGGGAAGGAGAGGGAAGTTCCTCCCAGCCTGGGGAGGGAGGAGAGCTGGCAATGCTGAGCTGAATGACTGGGGCTCTGGTCCAAGCTCTCAGTTCCCTCACCAGGGTCCAGGCTGGAAGCAATCAAAAGCAAGAGGTGCTATGCCAAGGTCCACCAGAAGGTGGCAGTATAGGCACTGACTGGTGTATGAGTGACAAGAACCAGCCAAGGCTGAGGGTGGTCAGCCTTCTAGAAATCAACACTCCTCTTGCCCCTGTCTCGTCCTCCCTTCCCACCATCCCTTCTGTCCCCAGTCTCGACAACACTCTCTCCATGTGTCCTAAAGCTTCCTGACCCACCCCTTCTCCAGACCTCCCACAGACCCTTCTCCGAGGACACGGGCCACGCTGGACCTTGAACTGGTTATCTGTGGACACGGCTCTTCTCAGGTCATATCCTAAGAGCCTCGGGGTCCCGGGACCCAGCCCTGCCGGCTACGGAAAGGACCCATGGCCTGCTACCTGGACAGACCCAGGCCCGGCTCAGTGGTTGAGCATGTACCCATGAACCAGGAGGTCACGGTTCGATTCCTTGATCCCCAGTAGGAGTCATGCAGGAGGCAGCTGATCAATGATTCTCTCTCATCATTGATGTTTCTATCTCTCTCTCTCCCTCTCCCTTCCTCTCTCTGAAATTAAAATAAAAATAAAAAGACTCTAGAAAAAGCTTAGTCCTCCATCTCCTGGGGAAGAGAACCAATATTTATTGTGCCCCAGGGCCCAGCATTGCACCAAACGCTTTCCATAGGACATTGGGATGGTACCCATTTTCCAGGTGAAGAAACAGAGGCATTGACCAACCAGGGGTTTGTGTTCATATTGGATTTTAGATGAGTTCCATGCCCCCCCCCCCCCCGAAGTTGTGCAACTCTGACACAGCAGAACAGCCTGTAGTGACTGCCTCCAGGGTTCCAATGTGGGACTTCGTAGCTGGTACAAAGGGGGCTCTCTGCCCTCCCCCGGCCCGCCAGCTCAGCAGGGCCCCACTCACCTCAGCCTGAGGAGGGATGCAGCCAGTGAGGGCAGGGCCTTGGCGAGCTTGCAGGCGCCCACGTCAGTGATGCTGTTCTGGGACAAGCTGCAGGGACACAGCAAGAAGGCCAACTTTGTACACCCTTCCCCCCTACCTGCCTTCCCTGGGACAGAACTGAGAAACTCTCGCTTCTGCACAGGGTGGCCCAGAGCAGCTAAGACAGGACAATGACCTTAAGGAGAGCTGTGGGTAATCAACTGAATGGCACAGTGGGTACACTGGTGGTAACTGTTAATCAATAAAAGGATACTGTTAGGCCCTGTGGCTGAGTGGGATGATGGGGGGTGAGGATGCACAAGAGAGAGTGCTTTCCTGCCCACACCTGTTTTATGATTTTACTAGTAGCCCTGGCACAAATCCGTGCACCAGTAGCTCGCCAGTAGCTCACTGCTGCCCTCCTGTAGCTCCCTCTGCCCCTCCCCATAGCTTGCTGCCCTGCCCCCTCCTGTAGCTCTCCACCGCCTACTTGTAGCTCATTGCCCCACCCTCCTGCTGATCCGTGATCCAGTTGTTATGTGGTCAGTCATTATGCTTCACAGTATAAAGACCATTTGCATATTACATCTTTATTATATAGGATAGCATCCCCTTTGAATGGCTTCTTTTTTTTTTAAGTATATCTTTATTGATTTCAGAAAGGAAGGGAGAGGTAGAGAAAGACAGAAACATCACTGATGAGAGAGAACCATTTAATCGACTGCCTCCTGCAGGCCCCCCACTGGGGATCAAGACCACAACCCAGGCCCTGGCTGGAATCGAACCCGGGACCCTTCAATCCACAGGCCTACACTCTGTCCACTGAGCCAAACTGGCTGGGGCCCCTTGGAATGACTTTTCAGCTCTGTAACTAAGTAAGTGTTCATGTTATTTGTCTGATGGTTGTGGGCTCCACAAGGCAAGGGGCCTGCTCTGTTTTTTGTTCATTACTGTATTCCTGCTGTGCTTAGAGTAATGCCAAGCACATAGTAGGTGCTTAATCAAAAGTTAAGTAGGGCAGTGAAATGAAGGAAAGAGTGGGAAGGGAAAAGAGGGAGGAATGGAGGGGGAAAGGGAAGGAGAAAAGGAGGAAGGAAGGACTAAAAGGGAAATCTGGCTTACTTGCAGTGTTACCTAGAACACTATAAATAACTTGAGAAGTCTCAGTGTCTTACAATTAAGGAAATGCCTTAAGTGAATTCTGGTGAATTCTGTGGTCATCCTAATCATGGTTATAAAGTGGGGTGTGGATAAATTTTGATGATACCATCTATGTTCAGTAAAAAGAAAAAGATCATATTGATCTTCTTGCATCATATCCATCTCCTACTTCCCACCGCACCGAATAGCTTTTGTTGTTAATCACCCAAGGATATTTTTTCCATTGATTTTTAGGGAGAGAGGAAGAGAAAGGGAAAGACAGAGAGAGAAACACTGATGTGAGAGAGACACATCAATTGGTTTCCTCCTGCAAGAGCCCTGACCAGGGGCCCGGCCAGGGAGGAGCCTGCAACCAAGAACCAAGGCACGTGCCCTTGACTGGAACTGAACCCAGAACCGTTTTGACTAGGGCCCAAAATAGTTAAAAATAATAATAATTATATATATACTATTTTGATAATGTTTTACTGATAAATCCTAATCTATCTCTCCTATTTCACCTCCAGGGTAATTTTCTGTCACTAAACATTGTTTACTTTTATTACTATATACTTTAAAATTATGGCTTTATCTGTTTGCTTGTTTATTGTGTCTTGCACTAGAAGACTCCTGAGGTCAGGAATGTTGCCTGTTTTGTTTAAAGCTGGATCTCTAGGGCCTAGAACGGAGCCTGCACACATTAGGTGCTCCTTAAATATTTGTTGATTAAATTAAGAAATGATTGGGTGCATGAATGATTACATAAAGGAATGAATGAGTGAAAGGACGAATGAAGAAATGGATGGATGAATGATTATGTGGATGAATGATTGGATGGATAAGTGAATGAAAGAATAAAAAAGCCAGCCTGCCTTGAGGGAAAATGGAGCAATAAGGGCAGGCCCAGCCCACTTACTTGAGCGTCTCCAGAGCCTTCAGCCGAGGGAAGGTGGCTGAGAGCTGCGCGACACCCTCGTCCCCGATCTTGTTCTCGCTCAGCGAGTCCAGGCTGCAGGTGAAATCACATGGGGGGCCATCAGCCAGTACCCTGGAAGTCACCTGACGTTTCTCCTCCCTCCAACCCATCTGGGGCCTCCTCCCATCCCCCTCCCCTGGACACACCATAGCAGATATCTATCTGCTCCTGAGCTTTTGAGAGGGAGTCTTCATCACCCAGGGGCACCAACTGGCCAGCCAGGCGACAAGGTTCTAGCTCTCAAAGGACCCGAATCCCTATTTTGCTTCCTGGGCGCCTTCACATGTTTGGGCAACTTCCTGGCAACCTCTTGGGCCTCGATTGTACCGTGGGATCCTGCTCTCTGACCCTGCTTCTCTGTGGGCTGCTGGGAGCAACATGTGAGGGGAAGAGTTTCAAAGGTCATAAAAGGATTCGACTTAAAATAAAAAGGGGAAGGGGGTGGAATTCCCATCTGTTGTCGCTTCCCTGCCGTGGGGTCATCTGGTCACTCACACCAGCCCAATAAAGGAAGCTGTAGGACAAAGAGACAAACTCACACAAACTTACACAAACAGGGGCAGGGTTTGGGGACTCCCAAGCCTGAGTCACGGAGGGCTCTGGGGTCGGTACTCACTCCAGATGCTGGAGGGAGGAGAAGGCCTCCAGGATCCTCACCAGTTTGGGGAAAGCCTGGGGGCCCGAGACAGGGCCCAGCCTAGGAAGCAAAGAGCAGAGGTAAGACCCTGAAACAGTCATGGTCCCTCAATTCAGCCTCAGGGTGGGGTACAGACAGGGCACAGAAGGCAGGCCCGTCTGAGGCCTCCTCCTCTACCCTGACTTCCCTCCCCCCAGTCCCACCAAGTGGGACCCCAAATCTGCTCTAGGAAGATTTCAAAGCCCCTCAAGTGGCCAGCTGGCGGCTCCCCAGCTTTCATCTGGGTGGGTTCTCACTCCTGCTTACATCTGCATGCACCCTTCTCCTGCCTTGGCCTGGTTCCCAAATGCTGGCTTGAGCACCACTACCAGCCCCAAGAAAGATGGTTTGCTTATTTTCATTTTAATAACAAATAGAAGAGTTTCTTGAGCACCTATTATGTGCCAGGAACACAGCGTGTCCTTCACTCGGACTAGATCTCATTTAATTCCACAATGACTCTGAGCTAAGAGCAATTCTTGTCCCCATTTTACAGGTGAGGAACTAGAGGCACAGGGAGATTAGCTAACTCACACAAGGCCACATAGCCTGGACTGTCATTTAGACTAGACTTTGAGAGAATGAGAAAAATAAAGACAATGGAGGGCTGTTTGGTTTTTAAAATATGGTAAACATAGAACAGTCCTTTATTCTGAAATTATATTCGTTGGACTTCTTTGCCATTAAAATGTTCATTCTTTGATAAAATGATGGTGCCAGCAGGGGTTATTTTGCTTGTTTGGATGAATTATACTTGATAAAAATTAAGATGGTAACTGCACATAGCCACTCAAATTCCCTCTGAAATATTGTGTCTTTGAAACCCCAAAGTTTGGGAACCACTAGCCTCCGAGAAAGGCCAGGAGATAGGAGTCCATAATCTGATTTGAATCAAGGACCTGACACTTCCCTTCCCTGGGGCCTTTTGGGCAAATCCTTTCACCTCTGCACCTCAGTGTCCTAAAAGTTAGCTCTAACCTTATGAGGTTTTTAGGATTAAGGAATTCATTCATCAAATATTGATTATTTGCCTCCTGGGTGCCAGGCCCATAGAGCCCGTCACAGAGACAGCTGTGAACAAACCAGGCAAAAATCCTTGCCCTTGTGGAGCTGAAATTCCAGTGGGTAAGACAGATAATCAAAGATATTGGTATGCCCAGCAGGAGTGGCTCAGTGGTTGAGTGTTGACCTATGAACCAGGAGGTCACGGTTTGAGTCCCCAGTAGGGGGTGTGCGGGAGGCAGCCAATCAAAGATTCATCATTAATGTTTCTATTTTCCTCTCCCTTCCTCTCTGAAATCAATGAAAATATATATATTTTAAAAATATTGGCATACTATCTGGTGTGGGGGACAATACATGATGTGGGGTGGAATTTTACTTTTAAAAATGGGGGTCAGTAATCAATAAAGAAAAAAAAATGGGGGTCAGAAAAGGCCTCGCTCAGTGAGAACCAGAAGACAGTGAGGGCGCCGGCCATGTAGCTGTCTGGGGAAAAGTGTCCTGGGCAGAAGGCACAGCCAATGCAAAGACCCAGAGGCCAGGCCATGCTTAGTAAGGTTGAAAACCAGCAAGAACCCCATGTGGCCGGAGTGGAGTGAGCAAGGGAGGGAGTGTAGGAGGTTAGGTGAAGAGGTAAGTGAGCGCTGAATCAGTGAAGAACCCTGTCTACAAGGCAGAGCCTCTGCAGGATTTTCAGGGGCCGAGCAGTCTGACCTGTGTGGCTAGATGAGGCCTACAGTGTGCCTGGAACAGTGGCTGCCAGTCATGCACCAGAATATTTTCTCCTTCCTTCCTTCCTTCCTTCTTTCCTCAGAACTGTCTCGGGGCTTCCGGCCTCCAGGTGGCCTGTGTCCTGGTTCTGGGCTGTTCCGCCCAACGGTTGCTGTTCCCCAGAGCACAGTTCCGATCTTGAACTAGGGGCTTTTTAAGCTGAAAATAATTCAAAGCTAGAGGAGCCCCTGGTGATTGTTTTCATACATTTCCTCTTTTCAGCAATATTTTTATCTCTGCACAAATTTGGCAACTTGTCTCTGTTTGAAACAAGAAACCCCCCCCCCCCTTTTTTTTTTTCTGGGCGCAGGGGGAGCAGTGACCAGGAGAAGCAGACAGCTTGTGGATGGCCAGCTGGGAACCTTGGGCAAGTTACATAACCTCACTGGGTCTCAGTTTCCTCATCTGTAAAATGGGAAAGATAATGACTATCTCCCAGAGTAGCTCTTGAAATTAGTGAAATTATATATAAGATGAACTGAGTACACTGTAGGTGTTTAATAAGTCCTTCCTAAACGTCAGATGATTTTAGGTTCCCTTACAAGGACCAAACACGAATTTAGCTTTTCTCTTTGTTGGAGCAAGAGCCAGGCTGCGCTGACTTTTGTGACTCTGCACAAACAATTTACATCCTCTAGGCCTCAGTGTCTGCATCTGTACAATGGGGAGATGATAACAATACCTCTGCCCTGTGTGGCCTCCCCACCTGCTCTTCCCACTCCTTTCTCAAGGTTTATTGCTTTAATCACCTCCTCCAGGAAGTCCCCTGATCTCCCCCACATCTGCACTCTCACAATCCTTGAGTTTCCTGCCACTTATCTCAGCAGGTGGCAACTGTCTCTTTACACTAGGCTGAAAGCTCACTGAGGACAGTGGCCTTGTTCACCTGAGTAGGTCTGTTGAATGAATGAATTCAAATAAGCATGCTTGCCAGTCAATGAGCCAATTATCTTCACTAGCCCAGAAGGGCCAAGCCCCAGCTGGTAGAAGCTAGTTTCCAGAGGGGTGGGGTGAGAGGGTAAGAATAATTCTGGGGACCCATCTCCCTTCTGGTGGCACAAGCCCAGCTAACGATGGAGAAGAAACCTCACGGGGACCCGAGACAATCCGCCCCTTTGCTTACGCAAACTCGAGCTTCTTTAGGTCCCGGATGGCGGGGAGTTCCCTGGCTATGTCTTCTGAGGAACTTCTTGTCCTGGAGAGAAGGGACAATGTTAGGCGGGAGCAGGCTCTTTGTCTGTTGCTGAGCCCCTACCTATGTGTCCTGAGATGCCTGCCCCAGTGCCCCAAATCCCCCCCCTCCAAAGATAGCCTTTCTTATGGCTACAGATGCCCCCTATTAAAAAGAAAACCTTGAGACAGGACGTTATTAAGGCATTACTGTGTGAGTCATGGCAAAGCCCAGACCGATCCCAGACAGCACAGAGCATGTGCTCAGACAATGTATGATGATGGCATGATGGAAAGACAGTTGTCCTGTGGTCAAGTTTCCTCTGCTCTCTGGACTTTGGAGCTCTGCTCTCTATAAAATGGGTACGATACTGGTCCTGGATGTCTTGGAAGGTTGCCGTAGGCTTCCCTTCTGTTACTCGCTGCAGAAGGCAGCTCATTAAAATCTCCTAGCAAAGAAGAGTACGCACATCCCTGGCTTTAGCTGGGAAAGAATTAGGTACATGATGGCAAGTTTTGAACGGGACAAAGTGGAAGTTCTGGGGGCTGTGCCTGGGTGGTAACTGCATTGAGAGATTCTGGGTAGCCATGGCCCAGGGCGAGGGCACGGGATGTCCCAAAGGAGAGGATGCCTTGAAGAGCTAACGGCAAACTTGATCTTAGGTCCTATAGGGCTCAACTTGCATGGCCTGGACCACCTCCCACCCCCGTCCCCCTCACCTCTGGATCTGCACAAGGTTGCCCAGGTCTTCCACATCCTTCATGGACTTGGCTTTGAAAGGCTCAATGGTGAACTTCTCTTCCACCGCCTGGAGTAGCTTGGCCTCCCCATGCTGTTGTAGGGACTCCCACAGCCCCACCGTGTCACTCAAGGCGGCCCTGTGGAGGGAGGGCCTCAGACCCATGCACAGTGACAGCGCTAGACCATAAGGAAGGGGCAGCTTCCTGAAGGGACCTCCTACGTATTCAGATACTTCCCTCTCGCAGCTGAACCCCTACCTCCTCCAGAAAGCCTCAAAGACCACTTCAGCCCTTATTGATTTTTTTTCCCCCAAATCCCTGAGTGGTTTTGTTTCCCTCTTTGCTTTGACTACCAGGAAGCTCAGTGCTAAATTCTTGGATTGAACCACTACAATGATGTAGGACCTTACAGCTTGGGTAAAGTATATTTATGGGAAAGATGGGAGAGATTCTCTAGAGATTAGGCTGAAGTGATCAAACAGAAGGATTTAAATGAGCCAAATTAAGGAATTTATCCCAGTACCGTCATTCTGAAGGTACTGGGATACTTCTAAAGGATTGTAAGTATGACCAGATTCAAGTTCTGGGAAGACTGCTCTGATGGTTAAATATAGTGACGTGGAAGAAGAGAGAGAATGGATGGAACGAGGGAAGGCTGTGGCTTTAATCCAATCATGACAGAATGGTGGCTTGATCTGGGGTGGAGAGAAAACAAATCTGAACCTCAATCAGTCTGAGATTCTAGACATGGCCCAGTACCTGGCATATGGGCACCTTCAAATACTGGTTGAAGGAATGAAGCTGTCCCTCACCAGGTGTATGTATGATCTTGGCAAGCCGCTGGCCCTCTCTGAACTTCAGCTTCATCTTAAAAACAAGGGAATCACTTCTGCCCCCCGCCCCCACCCCTGGCTGCTGTGCATATACATGAGACCCCACAGAATGAACTCAGCATGGTAGCAAGACCACAGCAGGTGCTCAATGCAAAGAAGCCCCTTCCCTATCCCCTGACCCCACCTGAACCGGGTGACACAGCTGAGTCCCACGAGACTCCTGAGTCCAGAGGGGTCAATGCCAGTGCTGCGGAGGTCCAGGGAAAAGTCACGGCCCGCTGTCTCCAAGGTCCTGCCCAGTATGTGGGTGTCCGGAGGTGTGAGCCGGGTACCCAGGAAGGAGAGGTGGGCGGGGAGCCCCTGCACCACATGCCGCCAAAGGCCAGCGTCCAACGCCTCGTGGGCACAGTGCAGCAGCTCCAGCAGCCGCCCTGCCTGCAGCAACCCTGGCTGCAGCCGCTTCAGGTACTTGGTGAGCACCTTCTGCTTCCTGTCCACCACACTGGCCACCACCGGCCTGGCCAGGGCTCCCAGGCAGCGGGCATGAGGCTGGAAGACCAGCCCGGCCAGAAAGCGCGGCATGCCCTCCAGCCAGTTGTCATAGGGCCTCTTCTTCCTCGGGGTCAATGCCAAGTACTGCGGCAGCTCCTTGTCCTTGATCTCACTGCTCACAGCCAGCCACAGGGCCCCCAGGAAGCACTGCAGGAGGAAGCTGGGGAAGGCCAGCTCGGTCTCTGGAGCCCCAGGGCAAGGCTGCACCAAGCCTTTGGCCACAGCCCAGGCCCTCACCTTCTCTGGGAGCTGGTCCTCCCGCAAGGCGCTGTGGTGTCTGCGGCCCAGCTCCCAGGCCAGCCTGGCCACTGTCTCCAGGGCCCCGGGGGGGCTGTCCTGGACCGCTGGGCCGAGGAGGCCAACGTAGAGTCCCGTAAGTGTGGAAGGCAGCTCGGCCTCCTCTCCCAGCTCCAGGAGGGCCTCGGAGAGCTGGCACACGGCCCGGCACACAGTGGGACTGTGGCTGTGACTGAGAAGAAGGGGCTGGCCCCGGAGGAGCGCCAGGGCTCTTTCCTGGTGGTGAGCGGCCCCCAAATGTTCAAAGTAGCGCTCCACATAGGTCTCAGCCTGCCGGGCTGAGAAGCCGGCCATCTGGAACAGGGTGTCCGCCTTGCTCAGGCTCTGAGCCAGGCGGCCCCGGGACCGGGCCGTGACCAGCAGGGTGCAGCCTCGCAGCAGCTTGCGCTGGAGGAGGCCGGCCAGCAGCCCTCGGAGGGAGCTGGGCTCCGCCGCCGACATGGGTCCACATGTACTGGGCAGGAGGCCGTCTTGGGCTTCGAGCTCCTCAAAGGCATCCAGGATGAGCAGAAGGCGGTCAGGCCTCCTCAAGATGTGACCAAAGACCTCACTGTCCCCCGTCAGCGGCTGCGGGCCCAGGGAGAAGAGCAGATCCTGCAGGCGGTAGGCGTCCCCGGATCGGTCCAAACAGCGGCAGGGCAGGTAGAAGACAAAGTCGTACTGTGGCAGCTGGCCACAGGCCCAGGCCCGGCTTACTGCCCGGGCCCAGCGGCTCTTCCCCTGTCCTGCCTTGCCCAGCACAGCAATCACCTGTGTCTCACGCGGCCTCCGGCAGTCACTAGCAGCAAGCAGCACCCCAGCCAGACCCCCGCGGGCTGGCTGCTGCTCTGCCCAGTCCAAGATGACCAGTTCCCTCTCCAGGCTCTTGCTGCTGCTCCTCTCCAGCCGGGCCCTCATCAGGTCCACCTCCACCAGGATGTCTTCCGGGCCTGTGGGCTTGGCCTGGTACTTGTCCCGTAGTGAACGGCAAAACTGCTCCACCCTCTCTGCCAAGCCAAGGGATGTGTGGGGTGAGGGGAGGATGCTAGTGGCAGGACTGGCCACCATGAGGGCAGCCAAGAGGCCAGCCCAGCCACCATCACGAGCTTCTTCATTCGTTCACCACACAGTCTTTACCAACCACCTTCTTTATTAGCTGCCTCGTTGTTACCCAAATACTCATTCATTCCCACGCTCATAATTCTCTCATCTTCTCACTCATTTACCTTTCCATTCCATCATGTACCCACTAACCTCCTTCTTTACTCACTCACAATAGGGAGGACATTGGTGGGGTGTTAAGAGTTAAGATTGTGAAATCCATGTGTCTGGTTCAAATCTTAGCTCCACCACTTATTAGTGTATCTTGAGCATGTTATATATCCATTATGCCTCAGTTTCCTCATCTGTAAGATGGGGGTAATATGAGGGTTGTTTGTGATGTGAATGATCTACACTAATAAAAGAGTAAGGTGCAAATTGACCGTAACTTCATGATGCCCACCAGCCAATCAGGAGTGAGTATGCAAATTAACCCAACAAAGATGCCAGGTTAATTTGCATACACAGGCGCTGGCTGGCCGCTCTGGGCCTCTGGGCAGCATGGGAAGGCGGAAAGGCGGCTCTGGCCAGAACAAAGGCGGTGCCGACAGCCAGGGGAAGGAAGGCCCATCTTGCACAAATCTTTGTGCATCGGGCCTCTAGTTTAATATAGAAGAGTACTTGGAACAGAGTAAGCACTTACTAACTTGGCCATTCACTATTTGCTCTTTCATTCTCACCTTCTATCCCATACTCATCATCAACTTCTTCCATCCCCTCATGCAGTCACCCACTCTTCTTTCATTCATTCTCTCAACCTTGCAAACAAGATGCAGCACTAGTGTGGGCTTATTGAGGGGTAGGTCCTCAATAAATGTACTGAAGTTTGAGTGCCAGAATGAATGCTGATATGATGGCAGAATCAAATGAGTGAATGAATGAATGAATGAGTATGCTAACATAAGCAGTTGAATAAATGTTGAGTGAATGAGTGAAGTAAAGCCAGATTTGGGCTCCCGCTTCCAAAACCCAGGGCAGAGGGACCCTGCTACCACTCACCAGGATATTTTGGAAGCTTGCTGGAGACCTTGCGAGCTGCCTGGCATTGGGCAGGGGACATCTCATCCTCTGGAGATGAAGAAGACGGTGTCAGAATTGGGGTGAAGAGTACCCTAGGGTCTTCCCTCCCTCCGAGGCATTCAGTCCTTTGAGTATGCAGAGGGTAGAGCCCACAAGGGCTGGGGGGTAAGGGGGTGTCACAAGGTGGAGACTTGAGATTATATCCTGCTCAAAGATGTCTTTCTTTGGCCAGCTTTACTTTTAAACATTTTCACCAATGTTTTTAAAAATCACAATATGTAAAAAGTCAAGATTTCCAGATTCTGCTGACAATTCAGAATTTCTGGCCACACTGGGCTTTCCTGCCGGGTGACAAGCTGATAAAGGCTCGTGGCCTGGTTTAGGTGGGACCTGGATTCTCCAGCTGTCCCCCTCGCCCACCCTCCCAGACCCTCCACTCCCTGGACACCCTCCCTGCCCTGTTTACATAAACACAGCCTGCTTGTCCCTGCAGGCAGCTGGTGTGGACCTGATCGTCTGCAGCAATTCTTTCCCCAGGGCCCGAATCCTGCTCCCAGTGCCTCTCACAGGCCCTGAGCCCCTTACCTGTTACATTTGCACGGGAGGTCAGGGCTGGCTCTGGCATGTTGGGAAGGTCAGCTGCAGCCGGAGCAAAGGGGCTGGTAGAGCCAGGCCGGTCTGGGGACTTCGGGAGGCTAGAAGGGGGTGCTTGGGGCATCTCGCCTACATTAAGTGAAAAGGGAATATAAGAACAACTAGATGCCCAGCCAGGAACCCAGTTGAGTCACCCAACCTCAAACCAGCCTGTGGGGCTTGGAAAGTCTGGGGAGAGGAAAAAAAAACTTCCAATGGACATTTCAGGATAGAATTGAAGAAAAAGCTCTGGAGTTACATCTAGCTCCTGAAACTTTGGTTTCACCACCTGTGAAATGGACACAATTAGCTCATAGAGAGCTTAGGTAGGTGTTCATTTTCCTAGATGCCCAAAATGTCCCCCTGCTTCTGGGGCGCCTGTGCCTTATACATATGCGACCTTCAAAGGATGCTCTTCAGTTGAGTGGAAGTATAGCCCTGGCCTCATTCTCTCTCCCATCTCGGAGAGCCAAACATGTCTTCCCCTGGGCAATTCACAGCCCATCATTGCGGCCGTCAGAATGGTTCATTTTACTATTCACGAAACAAGGTAATTCAGAGAAAGCTGTGCAAGGATGCACACCAAACTGCTCACAAGGTTTTACTAAAAGAGTGAGGGAGAGACTCGGTGATCCTTATAAGCATCTCTTATTGTTTGACTTTTTAATGCATATGTATTGATGTTGTAGTTTAAAAATATAACAATGTTTAATAGTGTGGGGAAAAGAAGGAAAAACGAAGGCTTAGTGGGGAAAAGTGACACTTGAAGGCCACACAGCCACTCAGTGGGTCACTCACCCAGACCCCCTTGGGGAGCTCTGCTCCTCTACGTTGATTCTTGGGAAGTGGAGACAGAGAGGAGGGAGGATCATGAAAGGGTACGGAGGGAGGAGTCAGGTAGCAGGAGAGGGGTGGGGCCAGGCCTCCCTCCCTCACCTTGGTAGATGAGTATACTGGACACCTCTGTCCCGGCTCCTGAGATTTGCCAGAGCCCCTGGGGCAGAGCAGGGAGGGTGGGGATGATGTGGATGGGCCCAGCAGGGAGGCTCAGGCAGCTCAGCAAGGAACCGGAGGGGGGCGCTGCAAGAGACCAAGGCAGTGAGGTGGGACCCTCCGCAGCACCTGTGTTTGTAACCCTGTTTTGTGATTATCTGATTAATATCTGACGCTCTTCCTAAAGGGAGCAGCAGCGGTGTCTGCCTTGCCCACGGCAGTGTCCCTGGCACCTGGCAGCGTGGCTGGCACAGAGAGGTGCTCCCTCCACAGTGGATGGATGCGCTGGCTGGCGGGCGAATTCTCTAATTGGTGGCGATTCCCTGCTGTGCCTCCCAGGGACATGTTTTCTGGCACAGACCGAGTTGATGGGAACCCAGGATGGGACTGGCTGGGACGGGAGTGGGTGACACTGGTTGAGGTCAGGATTCTGTCCCTGGTGGGCCCTGCCTTTGTCACTCCTCTGGCACAGGGTGGGGGAAGCCCTCCTTCTCCCAGCCCCTCACCTACCAGGGGTCAGGACGGTTTCCTCCAGCCCGGTCTGGACGGATGTTGGCTCCTTGTTGAACAGAGCAGGGGGTGATGGGCAGGGCAGAGCCGAGGAGCCACTCACTGGCCCCACCAGGAAAGTGCCAGTCACCATGGGCGCAGTCAGGGGCTCAGCTGTGTGGAAGGCCATGTTAGAGGCTGCAGGGGATCTAAGAGGGTGCCTGGAGGGGCCTTCCTGGGGTGGGAGCGCTCTGGGAGCAGAGTACATTTCTCTCCTGGCAGTTGGAGGAAACTCCTGTCTGCTTCTCAGCCCTGGGCAAAGCTGGTTTGATCAGCAACTACTCTGTGCTGGGCAGCCAGGCCCCTGTCCCCAGCCTTCTCCTGTGCCTGGGCCCTTAGAGCTTCCTGAGCTGGAGACTCGTGATGGCCCCAATAAGCCACTGAGGCAGGACAGACCTGATGTAGGCTGCTGGCCCTGGGCCCTTCCACTTCCTACAGCCAGCCACAGAGCTCTCAAGGAGACCCAAGCACTTCCCAAAAAAGAGTGGTTGCACCCCCATCGGACTGGGGCAAGGGTGTAATGGGGAGACTAAGAGGGTAGAGACTTGCTTCCCCCATTAGATTGGGAGCTCCCTGAAGACAGGGACTGCTTCTCCATTATCCTGGGATCTTCATGGGCAGGACCCCTACCTCTCTGAGGTCAGGGACTAGGCTTCCTCCATCAGACCATGAGCCTCTCATGCCTCAGTCTGTTCCCCAGGGGCAGGTCTTTCCACCTTTGCAATAACAACTGGGTGGGAGGGGGGGGAGGAAGCATCTGGTGGGGAACATGGTGAGCTAGGAGGAAGAGGCTCACTGAAGCTTGGGGGCGGGCGGGCAGGGGTGACTGACTTCACTCTGAAAGAAGCAGTGGAGCAAGGCGGGGATCTGCAGGAGAGGGGGCAAGGTCTCAGCTCTGACTCAGCATAAAGAAGAGGGAGGGATGTTAAGGAGGAGGCTCTATAGGAGAAGCTGTTTCCCAGCAGCCCTCGGACTATACAAGCTTTGGGATCATAAACTTGTTCTCCATCCCAGCTCCACCTCTCACTAGCTGTGTGATCTTGGACACGTGGCTTTGCCTCTCTGATCCTCGGCTCTCAAATGCCAGTTTCTTGGTGTACTTGAGGAGCCCTGGCTGGCCCGCCTTGCAGCCCCCACCCCTTCTCCCCCTGCCCCCTCCCCGGACCACCCGCCCTGCTTACCGAGCTTCCTGTGCTTCAGGTCTGCGGGCAGCTCCTCTGGGAAGGCTGCAGAGAGAACACCAGGGTCAGCAGGCCCAGGGGAGGGGTGTTCCCAGCCAGGAGGGGCTCCTGGGCCCCAACAGGCTAAATAGCTTTGCCTGGGAGGTGACCTTGGGGGTCCCACTCCCGCCCCCTGACCATTCCTGCTCTCCTCATCTGTTTGTTTATAACCAAACCCCACCTCGAAGCTCACAGGACAGTGAGGTACTGGAAGTGGCACAGGCACAGCGGGGACACACAAGACAAGTTTGAGTTTAAAAAAATATGAAACACCTGCTTTTGATTCCTTCCTAGTTGTGTGTCTTTGCAACACAGCCTCTCTGAGCCTGTGATCTCTCATCTGTGAACTGGGAGTATGGGAGGGTGATTCTACCTCCCAGGAGTACACTGAAAATCAGAGAGTGAGTATCAAATACTTAGCACACCAATGGAGAAAACCCCTAGGTGTCCCTTAGCAAGGGGTAAACAAACCATGGTTCATCCACCAACAAAATACTGTGCAGCCCTGAAACTAAACAAGGGAGGACGCTGAAAGATGTACGGGGAAGTGTACTAGCATCTGCAATTCACTTAAAATTTTCCAAATGTAACATGAATGAATGGGGGGATGGATAGAGGGGTGGACCAATGGATAGAGATGGGTTATGGCAAATACAGCCAAACATTAATTGTAGAATGTAAGTGGTAGGTATGTGGTTGTTTGAAGCACAATTCTTCCACCTTTATTGTATGTGGCAAATCTTCACAATAAAATGTTGGGGAAAACATTCATAAAATGAAAACGAGAGAGAGAGAGAAAGGAAGGGGAAAAAATGAAGGATGGAAGGAAGGAAGAGTTCCCTGAAGGCAAGACAATTCTTCATCAGTGATGCAGAAGTGACTGCCCCCCCCCTTCCCCCGACAAGACTGTTAAATGAAGAAAGCCAGGTGCAGATAGCATAGGTAAAAATGTGGCCATTTGTGTAGAAGATTTAAAAAAACAACAACTTTGAGTTGGGTTTTAGATAAATAACATGTCTAACAAGGCAAAAAGGAAAATGACAGCATAGGTTGTCTTCAGAGGGGGGAACCGAGAGAAATAAACTGAGAAAAACTGTTTGAACATAAAGAAATTGGTACAGGGCTTACACGTGGTCTGGCACATAGTATGCACTTCATTAACTGTTATGCCCATTTTACAGATATTTTCATTCAAAGGATATTTATTGAGGTACTACTGCATGCCAGGCACTGTGGTAGATGCTAGGGATGTGGTGATGAGTAAGAAAGACAAGGTCCCTGTCCTCACATAGGGGGAATTAGGCAAAAGGCAATAAATAAAATTAGTTCAGACTATGACAACTACTAAGGTGCTAGGAGAGACACAACAAGGTGAAAGTAAACGAGGTAATCACATGAAAATTGTGGTCAAGGAAAGCCTCCCGGAGGAGGTGACATGTTAGCCAAGACCTAAAAGATCTGAAGGAGCTGGCCATGGAAAGAAGTAGGGGAAGGACATTACAGATAAAGAAAACAGCAAGTGCAAAGGCCCTGAGGCTAGGAAGGGTCCGTGGGTTACAGGAATGGAAAGAAGCCAGTGTGGCTGGAGCAGGGTGGCTTATGGGGAGTTTGGAGAGATGGAAAGGGCCCGATCATGCAGGCCTTGTGGTATGTATTTTGTAGCCATTGGAAGGTTAACAGGGAAGCGGAATGATCCGATTTGTATTTACAAAGCTCATGTTGGCTGCCGGATTGAGGAGGGAGGGAGACTGAGTAGGAAGCTCAAAAAGGTGCAGGTACTTGCCACGCTCACAGGGAGCATAAGTAGCAGATCCAGGATTAAAACCCAGTCCTTGCTGATTCCAAAACCTGCGCTTGAAGAGACCTCCCCCAAATACAGGGGTGTCAACTAAAGACGAAAGGGAAGCCAGAGCCTAAAGGTCCTTCGGACATGGCAGTCAACACAGCCAGTGACAGACCCACCAGGAGAGTAGTCACTTGTACCGGGGCTGTCTGCTTCCTCCCTCACTCACCAGGGGGCCGTGGTGAGGGGAGAGGCAGGTGGGACACCCACACCCAGGTGGATTAGACAGGACTTAATGAGGGAAGCAACTGAGAGCCTCAACAGGCTGTGGAGCAGAGGCAGGGCCAGGAGTCAAGCGAGACTGGGTAGGACCAGGGCGGGGCTCACTCACGTCTTTTCTGACTCTTTTGTCCTGCTTCCTCCAGCATCTCCACACTCTCGCTGATCATGTCTTCTAATCCTATGTGCTCGACTTTGGAAGAAAACCAGACGCCAACATGCACAGTCAGTGGACAACCCAGCAGAATCCGTGTTGTCCCTCTGTTGGGAAGGGATCTGACCACCCAGGAAAGAATGGTCTTCGGGCATTAGAGTGCTCCCCAAGGAACAAGGAAGGACATGTGGGCTGAGCCAAGAGCCCCCAACTTACTGAAAATGTCTTTGCTCAGGCCCTCGAACTGGGAGTCCTGGAACACATACTGGTCCAGTTCCGCTGCCCAGACAAGGAAAAGTGCAGTCAGTGAGTTCTCAATAATGTTTGCTCAATGAATGATCAGATTCATGAAGGAACACTGAGCCTTCGTGGGCTCTTACTCTAACGGAAGGGCTGGGGTATGTATCCACAAAAACTTATCTATTGCTATAAAGGAGTGCAGCGCAGCGTGGATGAGTTGTCAGGGGGGCTTGAGTTTCAATTCCAGCTCTCTCCCCAACTATGCAACCTTGGGCCAGTTACTTAACCTCTCGGGGGCCCCCATTTCATCATCTGTGTCATGAGAATAAATAATGCCTACAACCCAGGCACCGATGGTGAGAATTAGAGGCTCTGCACTTAAAGCATTCAACACAGTAGTCAGTACACGGTAGGCACCCAATAAATGAAGTGGCTAATTATACGAAGGAGAATGTGGTTTGGAACCAGTAGGAAGACAACGATCCTGGCAGGAGGTCAGAGGAGAGAGTGGGATGAGGCAATCAGGGAGGGCTTCCGAGAGGAAGGGATCCTGGAGCCAGGCCTTGAAAGATGGGACAGAGCCTGAAAGGTTGAGAGTGGGGGCCTTCTGGATATTTGGGGTATGTATGGGAAACTCTGAGAGACAGGTATCTGCAGGAGAAGTTTCTGTTGGAGAAATTTAGGACTTAATTTTATAGATAATAGGGAGTCATTAAAGGCTTCTGAGCTGAGGAATGGAGGAAAGGCAAAAATGATGATGATGATGATGATGATGATGATGATGATGGTGATGATGACTATAAGGGTGGGGTGGTACCTAATACTTATTGAATGCGTACTCTTTGCAAATTCCTTTTCTAACTACTTTACATACATACAAGTATTCAATCCTCCCCAGCCATTCCATGGGGAAAGTGTGATTATTATTCCCATTTTTCACATATATGGAAGCCAATGTAATATTTCAGGATGTCTCAAATGATTGCGTGCCCAGGAGCAAACCCACAGACTTGAGGAGCTCAGGCAGTTCCACTTCCTGTGTAGATGCCCCTAAGGGAGAAACCCCCAAATCGTAGTGATGCCCAGGTTGTTTACTACGGCCGCCCGTTGTGAGGAAGTGTGAGTGCCCTCAGCCCCAAACACTTCTGCTTCCTGCTAGTAAATTCCCAGGAAGAAAGGAAGCAGGCAGGCTCTCGGTTCTGTAATTTGAGACACCTCTCCATCTTCTGCCCTGGCGTGACACTGGACTGTGCCCTGGGAAAGACCAGCCGCATTTGTGCTGAGCACAGGCCTCCTGAGTGACGTGCTCCCGGGGTTGCCAGAAAAAGGGCAACTAAGAACAGCTGTGCAGGTTGTTCCGTGTACAAGGTGCCCAGCTAAGAGGGCAAATGGGGGGGGGGGGGAGCAGGAAATTCAGCCGGCACTTTACATTTTTTAAAATTGATTTTAGGAAGAGG
Source organism: Cnephaeus nilssonii (assembly GCF_951640355.1). Lineage (NCBI taxonomy): Eukaryota > Metazoa > Chordata > Mammalia > Chiroptera > Vespertilionidae > Cnephaeus > Cnephaeus nilssonii. Next base: position 22,137,698 of record NC_137073.1, on the reverse strand, counting down.
AAGGGAGAGAGAGAAACATCAATGTGAGAAATATCGATTGATTGCCTCCTTCACACACCCCAACCAGGGATCCAACCCGAAACCTGGGTAAGTGCCCTGACCAGGAATCAAACCCGCCATCTTTTGGTGTATGAGACGACGCTACAGCCAGCTGACTACAGCCAGCTGAGCACGCGGCCAGGGCTCAGCCTGCACTTTAATAGCCAAGCGGTTACTTTCCTTTACTTTCAGGTGGGGGCTGTGTCTTCCAGAAGAAAGGCTGCCCTTTTTCTACCTCAACAAAGTCTCTGTGTGGGATAGTGGTGGCTCCGGCGAGGAGGGATCCTTACCCCAACCAGCCCCAAAACAACAACAAAGCAAACTCCTCTCCACAGACTTCCGCCTTTCTGAAAGCCTAGCTCTTTTTAAAGCTGCAATCCAGCCTCTCAGCTTATGCCTTAGCAAACCTTCCCACCCCAGATACTTCCCTTTTTGTGGTTAAGAGTAAGACTCTGAAATGAGAAAGACATAGGTTAGAATTTTAGACCTGCCCATAACTATCTCTAATGCAGGTTTGGGTAGATTGCTTCACCTCTGAACTTCATTTCATTATCTGTAAAATAGAGATACTAATAATGCCTACGTCCTCTGTTGTAAGGATGCAACACTTCTTGTGATTAGAGTAGTTTGGCTTAGGAGCTGGGGAGAATAGGAGGGAAGGATGTATAGTATGGGCTTTGTTCAAAGGGAAGAAAGAACAAGAAATAGAAAAAGGTAGAGAAATGGAGGCAAAGGATGTAAAAGTGAGGTTTTGTTTGCCTCTGGGTCATTAGTGGAGGGGTCAGTCTCCCTCACTCTTCTCCATCTTCTTGGAGTCCGCCCTGGAGTCTGTTCTTTAGCCCTCGCCCCACATCCCCCTTGCCCTGATTTGTGAGAGAGGGGCTGTGGCTCATGGTGAATGGGGGAGATTAACAAAAGAGGAAAAAAAAACCTTTCCCCTTAACTGTCCTTTTTCTGGGCTCAGAGTATTTCTCACCGATATTGGCATAAGCTTCCCTGGTCTCTTCATCACCTTCTATGTCACACAACAGCCTGCTGAACTGCTCGCAGTTGATGGTGTCCGTGTCAGGTTCTGTGGGGAAAAGCCCCGTGAATGAAACAGGAGAGATCTAGGAAGAGGGCAGGTGCGGGAGGCGGAAGAGAGGAGCGGGGCTGGGCTGGGAGACGTTCCCAGTGCGAGAGCCAGAAGGTCCCAGTGCAGGAGCTGTCCGCGGTGCTGACCGGAGCTCCGTGGCCGGCGCTTACGCTGGTTGCTGTCAGTCTCCACTGCAGGCTGAGGGTGGGGAGGGGCTTGGGAGGGACCAGAGGGAGGAGAGCGCACCTGAGCAGAGATCGATCTCTTCCTCGCCAGCCAGGTCCATCTGGTCATAGAGGTGGTAGAGCTCCAAAGGGTCGGCATTGCTGTTGAGAAGCTCCAGGTACCCACCTTCTAGAGGCCCCAACTCCATGGTGGTACACTGTCCACTGCCTGGAAGGGAGACACACTTGGTCATCTTATCAGATGTTGAAAAGATGCAAAGAATTAACATAGTTACCAGCTGAGTTACTTGGTAAAGGCCGGGGTTGGGGTAGCCAAAGAAAGTGTGCAAAAGAGCTCATTCAGCTCCTCTTATATGCTCAGGACATGGGAAGAGGAAGCCATAGTTCCTTCCTTCAAAAAACTTACAATTAAACTAGGAAGATGCTCATGATACAGGAGAGGAAACCGGAGAAGTGTAGGGTCAAGACATCTTACACCTGGTAAGCCAGGAGACCCGAGTTCCACATCTTGCACTGCCATAAATGATGACAGCTAGGACAGAGAGCACCTACTATGTGCCAGATCCATAGGCTAGTACATTTACTCCTCACATCAATAACCACATGAGGCGGGTATTATCACTATCCTGATTTTATACGATGGCTCTAGGGGAGAATCCTTCCTTGCCTCTTCTAGTAAACTAAGTTTCCGAGAGATGAAGTGACTTACATAAGGTCACCCAAATCCAAATGGAACCAGGATTTGGTCTGGGCAGACTGACTCAAGGACCTACATTTAGCTGTAATGCTCTACTGCTGTGGGTGACCTTGAGCAATTCTCTGCTCCTCTCTGTACCTCAGTTTTCTCATCTGTAAATTGAAGCAGTTGGGGCAGATTTTCTGTAAGATCTTTCATTATCATTTGTTAAAGGCCATAGAAAGTACCTTAGATGCTACTTCATTTAATCTTTAGGATAACCTTGGACATGTCCACACAAAAACTTGTGTACAATGCATAACAGTCAAAATAACAGAAGCAACTTAAATGCTTATCAATGGATGAATGGGTATACAGGATGTGGTAAATCCATACAGTGGAATGTTATTCATCCATAAAAAGAAATAAGTATTAACATATGCTACAACATGGATGGAACTTAAAAACAATCATGCTAAGTGAAAGAAGTCAAACAGAAAGGCCCACATATCGTATGATTCCATTTATATGAAATATGACAATTAGGCAAATCTTTAGAGGCAGATAGTAGATTAGTGGCTAGGATTGGGGTAGAGTTGTGGAGGGGGGAAATGGGGAGCAACTGTTAATGGTACAGGGTTTCTTTTGGGGAGGATGATGAAAATGTTCTAAAATTGACTGCGCAGAGGATTGCACAACTGTGGAAATATACTAAAAAGACCATTGGATTTAAATGGGTGAATTATATCCCAAGAAAGTTTTTATTTTTTTCTACTGATTTTATTTTTTTTTAGAGATGGGAGGAGAGAGAGAGAGAGAGAGAGAGAGAGAGAGAGAGAGAGAGAGAGAGAGAGAGACATCTATGTGAGAGAGAGACATTGATTGGTTGTCTCCAATCCAGGTATATGCCCATGACCAGGAATCTAACCTGCGACCCTTTGGTGTGAGGCTGATGCTCTAACCACTGAGAAACACCAGCAGGGCAAGTTTTTAAAACAAAACAAAACACTAACCCTGGAAGGTAGGCTAGCTCTGGCCAGCTAAAGCCAATTTGAAGCCTCACCTGTGTGGCTCCAATACACCCACCTGCTCCCTAGTTCAGGTAGTCTACTACTGCAACAAACCACCACAAAACGAGCACCTTAAAACAATACAGACTTCTTCTCTCACAGTTCTGCAAGCCAGAACTCCAAAATCAAGGTGCTGACAGGGCCCTGGTCCCTCTGGAGGCTCTGGAGGAGAATCCTTCCTTGCCTCTTCTAGCTTCTGGGAACTGATGGCATTCCTTGGCATGTGACCTTGTTGGCCAAGCCACTCTAATCTCTGCCTCTGTGGTCACATCACCTCTTTGTGTCTCAAATTTTTTGCCTTTTTCTTATAAGGACACTTGCCATTGGATGTAGGGCCCACCCGGATAATCCAGGATGATCTCATTTCAAGATTCTTAACCTAATTACATCTGCAAAGGCCCTTATCCAAAATAAGGTCACATTCTCAGGTTCTAGGGATTTGATGTGTTGATATTCTTTTGGGTGCCACCATTCAACCCACATGGGACACAGATACATGTTGGAAGGAATCAGAGGAAGCCTCTTGGAGGAGGTGAGAGAAGAGCTGGCCTTGAAGGCCAGGGATGTGAGAGAGCCTTCTGAGCACCCCCACCTGACCCAGAAGAAAACAGAGTTGAAGTGGGGAAGGACAGTGGGAGGGTAAGATTGAGAGAAAATACACACAGTTTACCACTTCCAGGTGCTCTTTTCCTTTCACTCAACAACTCTCACTACCGATGGGGGGTGCAGGGGGGGATCTCAGCACAGACCCAGAAGTCACAGAGAATGGACTTTCCAGTCCAACAGAGGGCCCTGGCTAGAGTTGCCTGTTTATAATGGGTTAGGCGGTGGTTACAGGAACCCAAACAACAGGTTTGCATCAGGGCCCAGCCAGCCATGACTGGAGGAAGCACAACTGAAAGGCCAAGCTACCGCCCTTTTCCTGGGCCAAGGCAGGGAGGCGGGGAGGCGGGGAGGCGGGGAGACAGGGGAGGGAGAAGGGCTGCATCTCTCCCAACACGTGGCCTGAGAGCCCCAAGAAATCTACTATTTTCTCAAGGATGGTGAGGAAAGACTTCCCTGCCCCAAATCTTGCCTGCTGCCTGCCTCCCCCTTTCAGTCCATGCTATTTGTTGGGAGTCTACTTTGTAGCCATCTGCCTCTTTTCCCAGGCAGTTGGATTTAGTGATAACAACCCAGGACTGACCCCAGCAATTCCAGGAATGCGTTATATAACTTTGGTCAAATTATCCAATCTCTGTTTTCTCACAGGGCAAAGTTTGAGGCTGAGCCTCACTAATCGACAGGCTCAGCTTCTAACTTTGGGCAATATCACTCAATGTGGTCAAACACAGGAAACTACACTGACAAAGAGAAAGAAGGCAACCCACCGCAACCTGGGCAAGTTCATTTCTTAAACCTCTCGGAGCATCAGTTTCCCCACCTATACAATGGGGATTATAATAACTGGTAACTCCTAGGGGTTAGGTAAATTAATTCATGTAGAGCCCTTGGAAGGTGACTGGTACTTAGTAAGCACTTAATGAATGGAAGCTTAGAACAGCATTCAACATATACACGATGAGTGCAATATTATTATTATTATTATTATTATTATTATTATTACTAGAGGCCCGGTGCAAGTAATTCGTACACGGGGTGGGGTGTTTCCCTCAGCCCAGCCTGCACCCTCTCCAATCTGGGACCCCTTGAGGGATGTCCGACTGCCCATTTAGGCCCGATCACGATTGGACATCCCTCTCACAATCCAGGACTGCTGGCTCCCAACTGCTCGCCTGCCTGCCTTCCTGATTGCCCCTAACCGCTTCTGCCTGCCAGACTGATCACCCCTAACCACTCCCCTGACAGCCTGATTGACGCCTAACTGCTCCTCTGCCAGCCTGTTTGTCCCTAACTGCCCTCCCCTACAGGCCTGGTCACCCCTAACTACCCTCCCCTGCAGGCCTGGTTCCCCCACAACTGCTCTTCCCTGCAGGCCTGGGTCCCTCCCAACTGCCCTTCCCTGCAGGCCTGGTCGCCCCCAACTTCCCTCCTCTGCCGGCTTGGTCACCCCTATCTGCCCTCCCTGCAGGCTTGATCGCCCCCAACTGCCCTCCCTTGTAGGCCTGGTCCCTCCCAACTGCCCTCCCATGCTGGCCATCTTGTGGTGGCCATCTTGTGTCCACATGGGGGCAGGATCTTTGACCACATGGGGGCAGCCATCTTGTGTGTTAGAGTGATGGTCAATCTGCATATTACTCTTTTATTAGATAGGATTATTATCTTATCATAATTCACTTGTTACCTCTGAGGTTGACTAAGGGACCCTTTTTCTTCTATTCCTGCCTGATTCTCCACATTGTCAAGGTAAGATTTCTGTTGTTTTGCTTAAGGAGGCCTCACAGCCCCCATAGGAACAGTGTAATCACTGCCCGCTGCCACCACCCATCACCACCACCAAGAAGGGTTTGAAAGAGTGTATGCACCAAAGTGGTTTCTGAAATAAAAATTCATTTCTCTCTCCCCCACTGGGAAATCAAGTGTGACCAGAATGTCCTCAGTCAGACCCGAGCAACTTGATGTTCAGTTTATGTAGCTCTTCTTGTGTCAACATAACATCCTCCCAGAAAGAGAGCATATATCTTTGAGGGTCTGAGGAGGAATTGAGAGGGAGAAAGGGGCTTCTCTGTTGCCCCCCAAAACCTTCAGCACTAGTCTGCACTGCAGTGCAAGAGTATGAGAAGGGATACTTCCCTACTTGTTGACTATGAACTTCTCCTCTGGAGGAAGGAACAGAAAATCTCAGAACTGTGTGTCTAGAGACATGGGTTTGAGTTCCAGCTCTACTTTTGATCTTTTTAAAAAAATTATATATATTAATTTCAGAGAGGAAGAGAAAGGGAGAGATAGATAGAAACATCAATGATGAGAGAGAATAATTTATGGCTGCCTCCTGAATACCCCCCAATGGGGACCGAGCCTGCAACCCGGGCGTTCACCTCGACCAAGAATCAAATCGAGACTTCCTGGTTCATAGGCTGATGCTCAACCACTGAACCATGCCAGTTGAGCTATCTTTGATCTTAAGTTCATTTCTTTACCCCTCTGAACCCAGGTTTCACCAACTGGGTGTGGGAGTCCATACAGCTAAGGCATTTTAGGATTCTAGATTTCCCATTGCCTTTCCCCTTTCTATTCCCCCAAGGCCCCCTCAGCACCCTCATGACAAGCTGCTTCCGGAGGTCAGACAGTGATAGGAAGCAGGCTCCCAGAGATAGTTATCTACCACAACCAGCACCCAATCAGCATCTTTGTGGGTTTCAGGTCAAATGAGTTATGAGTTCCTCTTTACACTTGCACCCTGCAGTCCTCCAGATAAACTCAAAGAAACCTCTTGCATGTTTTTTTCTTTCTGTAACACAATGATTTACTGAGCATTTCCTACAAGAAAATCACCGGCATGGGTCTCCAGGGGCCTTAAAGAGGTTTCAAAATATAGTCCCTGCCTAGAAGGGTGTGGTGGAGACCCAGATAATATTTTAGAAGAGAGACAAAATATGATCATAATAGTACAGGGGTTAAGAGGGTGAGCTCTGGGTTCAAACCCCAGTTCCACATTAACTGTGTGAGTTCACATGTGTTACCTAGCTTCTCTAGATTGTGAGGTCTACTGTGCTGGGTTGGCATCAAGTGTCTACCTCATCTGTTTGCTGTGACTCGCCTATAGTGATACATCAGGACATGCTACTAAGATGTAAGCTCCACAGTAAAAACAGCAAGTTGTCACTTGACACTGTACAACTGGCAAAACCCGGAAAGCTGGGCAGTGCTTTCAAATGGGTTGGTGGAAGCGGGCTGGTGTGACCACCCCAGAGAAGAACCTGGACCACTTAGCGTATCTAAGGATGTGCAGACCCCACAACCCAGCAATTCAGTTATTGGGTCTGTGCAGCTCCAAGAACTAGTCCCATAGCGCTACAAGGACACACATCTGAGGATACACACTGCTGTGCTATGATTGGTGACAGGGAGTTGGAGGCCACCTGTCGTCCCTTGCTGGGGGAGGGACAGGAAAAAGTAGCCACCACAACCCATGGAGGATGGTGCAGTGATTAGAAGCAGCAGACCAAATGCACACAGAGCAACACGGGTGGACTGTGATAACACAGTACAGAGTTAAAAAGTAAAAAAACAGGATGAACTCTGGTAGCCCAGTTCTAGACATGCAGAGTGACAACACATATTTTACAAGAACATATACAAAGAGGATGAAGAAGGTAAAGGGGGTCAAATATATGGTGATGGAAGGAGACCAGACTTTTGGTAGTGAGTTTACAATGCAGTATGCAGATGATGTATTATAGAATTATACACTTGAAAATTCTATAATGTTATTAACCAATGTTACCCCAATAAATTTAATTTAAAAGGAAGGACACATATAAACAAAGGGACGCACATTGAATGCGCTGGAATGGGTGGCAGAAAGGGAAGAGGGAAACTGAGAGTTGCCTTATGTGAACCAAAGATCATAGAGTGCTATGAAGTGAGGTGGGCAGTTAGCAAGGTTGAAAGGCTCCTGAAGTTTACAAGAAACAAAGCAAAGCCAAATACGATGGAAGCTTCATGGGGTGGGGTATCTCTGTGGCTCCCCAACAGAGCCTGGCAGCTGTAGATGCTGGAAAAGGAACACCTGCACTCTTGAGAACCTGTAGGCTACCCCAGGAGGGGCAATCTGGGCCCAAGAGCCTGCAGTTCTGGGGGGAGGAGGAGGAGGTCAGGACTTGGAGGAGGACAGGGGAAGGCAGGGTCACCTTCAGAGGCGAAATCCCCAGCACTCTGGCCCGCTGCCAGCCCAGCGTGGGCACCGCAGGAAAATGAAAAACTGCTGGTCTCACTCAAGACTTTCACTTCCTAGAGGAACTTGAGGAAGTCACAAGAGACAGAAGGGAAACTGAGGTATGTGGCAACGCTGAGGGAATTATGGGGCTGGAGGTTCTGGTCTCTTCTCTTCCAGGCAGGGAGATCAGAAGAGGTGTGTGCATGCAAGTGTGTGCATGTGTGTGAGCATGTACTAGGGGACAGCAGGCCAGACAAGCTCTGTGTCAAGAGAGGTCTGGAAACACTGCTGTTGGTTAGCTCTGGCACTCCACTCTAACTGCAGGCTCTTATGCCATAGGGGGCTTGACTTGAAATATGACTCAAAAATGAGGGTTGAGTCAGGCCCATAGGCCTAGGTATTTTATCTCCCAAGGCAATTTGAGTATGTATATGGGTATCTTAGACCTTGCAACGTCTCCATATAGTGTGCACGATTGTTGCCAAAGTTCCCAGTACTCCCTATTGCCTTCTGCCTGACCCCATTTTGCACTATTATGGTCCTTCAGGCATTTGGCTTTGCAACCCTTGTCTTAGAGACCCTCTAAGGTCCCTTCTGTCTCTGACCTGCTAGAAAGATGATGGCTTGGAATGGTGGGTGATTGGGGCAGAAAGAGGCAGGATTATACTCTGTTCTGCCCCACAGTGGAACTAGGATGCACAGGAGGGTCTATTCCGACAGAAGGTCTTGGAGGGGACTGCCCTGCACACCCACACGGTCAACTCCACAAAGTGGGGGGAGCAGGAAGCATGGGAGTTATGGCATCTAGGATGGTAGGTGTGTCTTTCCAGCTCTGATGCCAGCTTGGACTGAAAGGAGGTTAAGGGATAAGCTGTCTGGGAACTGTGGGGCATGGAGTTCCATTGGATCCCAGTGGACCCCCCTCCCCTTCCCTCCTCCCCTGGTTCCAGCACCCTCAAGTATCTTGGCATTTCAATCACAGCTCCGCAGCCCCTGTGCGCTGAACAAGGGGGCCTCAGAGAAGGAAAGCCAAAAATGGAAGCATGATTGACTCCAGGCCCTGTTCACAGGGCTTCTCGGCAGTTGGAGGGAGGGGGCAGGGAGTGGACGGGCATGGCCATAGAGATGGCTGAGTTTACAACAGGCTAAGGATGGGATCAACATAGGGACTCATGAGACCTGGGATTTGAGCCCTGCTCTGCATCTAATGGGCTGTGTGACACTAGGTGAGCCCCTTTCCCTCTCTGGTCTCCAGTGCCCTCATCTGTTAAGTAAGAATGTCCCTTTAGAGCAGTGGCTTTCAAATGAAATTGAAAGGAGCCCGAACCTCAGAACAGGTGATGAGGGAGCTGTTTGGTTCAAGGGAGTGGGGGGCCCTGAACCTCCCCTCCCCCAAGGGGGCTGCCCAGGGTACAGTTAAAAACACAACTTCAAGTGACAGTTTAGGCCTTGGCCTCCAGATACTCTCTGACTTGACAATTTACACTTGTGTGGCCGATACTATGGTGTGTCGCTCAGATCAACACAATTAGCAACAGTTGCTGAGGGCAAGTGGTTTAAGCTCACAGCTCAAGCTCTCTCAAAATAGTCCAAAGTCACACCCTTCTCTAGGGGTAGCCCACGTGTGATGATTGGTGGCAGTGGCCTGCAAAGATCTGGTCTCTGCCTCAATGTGAGATAACCCTATAGTCTGTCCCAGATTCAGCACTCCCCCTGGGATTGGCTGAGACCTTTGTTATAACTGTATTGTAACCCAACTCCTCCCGCTGCCCAGTCCTGCTACCTGCCTTTTCCCTCAGGTCTCCACCACCAACCATGACCTCTCTCCTATAAACCTCCCACGTGCAAATCTCAATCTCCTAGTTTGCTTCCCAGGGAGCTCCACCCAAGACAACTCAGCTCTGGTTTTTCCCCAAGTGGGGTCTGGAAATTATAAAGAACCCCACAATTGGTTCAGTTGGCATGGTTCAGTGGTTGAATGTCAACCTATGAACCAGGAGGCCCTGGTTCGATTCCTAGTTGGGGTGCATGCCCTGGTTGCGGGCTTGATCCCCAGTGTGGGACGTGCAGGAGGCAGCTGATCAATGATTCTCTCATCATTGATGTTTCTGTCTCTCTCTCCCTCTCCCTTCCTCTCTGAAATCAATAAAACAAAATTTTTATATAAAGAACCTCACAGATAGCCCCACAGAGACCACTTCTGAGAACTCAGGTAAGCTACCTATCTCTCTGGACCCCCATTGAAGGAATCCACCTCATCACAACTTGGGGAATCTTAGAACTCAAACAAGACCACCTTGGTTTGTGCATGTGTCTGTAAGTGGTACAGTTATTGGGGGTGGGGAGGCTGGTGGCCCTGGGATAAAAAGGGAGGAGACACACTATAAGAGCTGCAGCCAGGGGCAGAGGGGTGCCTGCAGTGCTAGTGCAGAAGGTAACCCTCCTTCCAGCTCCCTGGCCTCCCCACCCTCCAGTGGCCTTCCCTCTGCATGTCCCAACATTTCTAGCTGCAGTCAATGACCTGGAAAAGGAGTCAACACATTTTTGGGCGACGAGAGCCTGAGCCAGATGCTGGGGAGGGGAGGGGAATGAGGCTGCTGTGCTGCATTAGCAGATCAGGCCCCCAACTCCAGTCCTGACCCCTCGCTCTACCTAACATGGCACCTACGCCAGCGCTTAGCCCTCTGCTGGGTGCTGGAGACTCCGAGATGAATCACAGGCTGGCCCTGCCTGCCAGGATCTGTCTACAGAGCTCAGCAGTTGACAGATTTGGCTATGAATTAAAACTGCCCCAGAAAGAATAGAGAGAAAAAAGAAAGAAAAAAACCTGCCTGAAAAAGTTGCTAACCACATAGCAGCCTGGGCCTCACCCCCACTAAGTTCTGATTCAGTAGGTCTGGGGGAGGTCTGGGAATCTGAATTTTTGAATGAGCATCCTTTTGTGTCTCCTTCTTGACACATTGTGAGCACTAAGAGAGGCTTTATTTCCACTCACCAAGAAGACATTGACTCACCTGGCAGGGCCTTTCTTGAACACCAGGAAGGCTACGATTCTCCTTCCCCAAGGGCACTTTCTAGAGCCTCCGTTTCTGCTACCACTGGACACTTCCTCAATTCTTATATTTTTCATTTCAAAAGTCCCTCAGCTGCTCTGCCCTTGATCTAGGAGCCCTCAGTCCCACAGCCTAGATTGTTACAATAGCTACAAGGTCTTTCCACTAATCCCGAGTCTCCCAAACTTCAGCCAATCATCTGCCTCCTTTACAATTTTTCATCATATCTTCATTCCACCTATTCTATAATTTATTTTAGCATTTTCTGTAAATTAATTTTTAAAGAAACAAATATATTCATTTTAAAAGAAAACTTTCTAGCCTGGCTGTCATAGCTCAGTGGTTGAGTGTCAACCTATGAATCAGGAGGTCATGGTTCGATTCCCGGTCAGGGAGCATGCCCGGGTTGCAGGCTCCATACCCAGTGTGGGGCGTGCAGGAGGCAGCCAATTGATGGTTGATGATTCTCTCTCATCATTGATGTTTCTATTTCTCTCTCCCTCCCTCTCTGAAATCAATAAAAACATATGTATTTAAAAAAAGAAAGAAAACTTTCTAGAGTCGAAGGCAAGGACTCAGGCATATACATGAATTGTTCATAAAAGCCCTATTCACAATAGACAAAAGGTGGAAACAACTCAAGTACCCATGACAGATAACAGATAAGCAAAACGTGGTTTATCCATACATTGCAATATCACTCAGCCATAAAAAGGAATGAAGTTCTGACCCAGGCTACAACATGGAGGCACCTTGAAAGTGTTATGCTAAGTGAAAGAAGCCAGACACAAAAGAACAAATACATGATTCCACTTATATGAGGCACCTAGAATAGTCAAGATCTTAGAAACAGAAAGTTAAATGGTGGTTGCCAGGGACTGTGGTGGGGAGAGGAGAATAAGGAGTTACTGTTTAATGGAGACAGACTAAGTTGGAGAAAATGAAAAAGTTCTGGAGCTGGATTGTGGTTACAGTTGCACAACATCGTGAATGTACTTACTGCCTCTAAATTGCACATTTAACATGGTTACATTGGTCAGGTTTGTTATTACTTTAGAAAAAGAAAACTTTCTATAACTACTTCGTATGAAAAAAACACACACACACACCCAAAACCACAGTATCACTTGCCATTGAAAACAAAGCAAGGTTATCAAAATAATGTTAGCGGCCTTACCAGTTTGTTAAAAAGGAACCTTAGCCGAGTACCACACAGCCGTTAGAGTGCTGTTTAAGACCCCTACTCACAAAACAGATGGAGGATGAAAAATAATCAGAAAAGCACCCGTTCCTTCCCTATGAGAACCAGTGTCAATTAATGCCTCTTGGAGAACGGTCTTTGGACCCCTCACCACACATGTGTCCAAGCCTTTGGGAAACTTCCCTGCTGCTCTGAAGACCTCAGTTCAAATCCTGACTCTACCAACCACTCGGCCTTTGACAAAACCTCCTGGGGAAGTTCCCAGAGTTTCTGTAACACGGAGAGAGGACAGGGGTTGGGGCACATCTGTGCCTCTCAATGTGTGTATGACCATTGGACCCCTGACAAAAGAATCGCCTGGGATAAATGGTTTAACCTGCCACTAGGAGGCCCACCCCTGGCCTAGCCAATGGGGTTTAGGGGCAGGGCCTTGGAACCTGCACACTATACAGCCTGCCAAGGAACTAGGGGTGAGTTAATTAAAGGTTTGACCAAATATAGCAGGATAATTTTTAAGTTGATAGTGACATTATAAATATCCAAATGGCCTTTGGCCGAAAAAAAAGGTTCCCCACCGCTGCTAGAACAAGAAGCACTGATTTTCTTAACCTTCTGGTTGACCTGAAGTAGTTCCTTGGGTGGGGGAAGGGAGCAGTGCACAGATGGAAGACTTTCTGCCCAAGTAAGGAACCCCTGGCTGCCACTGGAAGCGGGGTGCTGTGGCCTTCTGGGCTGTATCCCCTCCCCTGTATCAGGTGGAGAGAGGGGGCGCGGGACTCAGAGAACTGCGTTGTTAAGGGGCCCCCAGACAGAGCTAGACATGGTGGCTCCAATTCCAGCATTCTGGGGCCCTAGAGAACGCACGCCCCCTTTCCAGGGGCTCAGGACCCCAAAGTGAGGCAGAGATACTAACCTTCAAAGACATCCCAGAAAAGACCCCGCCTCCCAGTGTCCTCAGAGAGGAGCGGATTTCTCCAGCGGCTAGCTAAAGTTCCTCAAGTTCGGGCTGCCTGCAGGGGATCCCACCAGGAGGGCCGTTCCCAGACTCCAGAGTCTGAGCAGGGATATGATCCAACAGGGAAACTGAGCCCCACGCCCCCTTTTCAAGGGCCCCCACGGCGGAAGAGCTTGCGTCCTCTGCACTCACCTGCGCGCCTCTACAGACTCTAGGAGGCGCAGTCGGTCAGCCTAGGGCTGACCCCACCACCTGTTATCTGCGCCGCGTCCCAGTCCCTCTGCGGACACTCCCTCCCACCTGGCTCTCCCTGCCGCCTCCCTCGGCCCCAGCGTTTGGGGCGCTGCAGCCCAGCGCTGGTTCCCAGCTCCGGGTCCTTCAATGGATGCTGGAAACCACGAGTTTCCCAGGTCTACATCCTGCCCATCCTCTTCCCCTGCTCCCAGCCTTGCTGTGTGACCTCTGGCAAGTCGCTGCCCGTCTGAGTCTCGATTCCCAGCCCGACTTTAGGGGCTGCAGACGGGACCTCGCTCACCTACCGCTGTTCCCTGGACTCCCGCGCGGTGCCGCGCTGCTGGCGGCCTCTCCCTCCGACAGCTCCGGGGCTATTGTGAGCCTGGGATGGCCAGTCACCTGGCCACCCTGCCTCCACCCCCGGCAGCAGCCCCTTTTCTCTTTCATTTTCATTCTGCTCCGAGAGGCTTGGGCCAGACTGGGGAGTCAACAGGCATCCAAGCCTCCCCCTGCTGCGTCTACCACGTGGCTTCTCAGAAGCACCTCCGGGGCACCCCTACACCCCTGGGCGCTTCCAGGGCGTCCCCTGCTGCGGGGGCGCCAGCCTGCCCACGGGCATGCGGTCTGCACGCCCTGGCTTGCAGGGAGCTCATGTCCTTGGTTTCTGTCTAGCTCACCGCCGTGAAGGCAGCAAACCACCCTGCAGGGCATGTAAACCAGAGCCTGCTCTCTGAGCTTTACTTCCAGGAAGCTGGGTGCCCTTGGGGGGTGGGAGGGAGAGGAACCACGCCTCAGGGACCTGCACTGGAGGTTCAGCCCAGCAACCTGGCATTTCCAATGCCACACCCCCTGCCGCATGACTTGCCTTCCTCCTCCAGAATCCTGGACCTCTGCCCTGCCCACCCTGAGACCTTTGGGGTGTGGGGGGGTCACTTCCCTTCCCAGGCTTGGATTTCCTCACCTGGAACTGAGGGGGTGGGTCTAAGTGACCTCTCTCTCCCCTCAAAAACTCCCCCAACAGCACTAGCCCATAACTCTGTTGGTTAGAGCATCCACCTGATACGGCAGGATTGCGGGTTTAGTCCCTGGTCCAGGAACTTACAAGAACCAACCAATGAATGTGCAAATATGTGGAACACCAAACCAATGACCTCCCCCCCCCCGCCCCCCTCAAATCAATAAACAAAAAATTTAAAAAGCAAACAAACTTCCCCAGCAAGCTCTGGCTGCATCCAACAGAGCTGGCAAACTCGTCATAATCTGGGGTTCAGAGGAAGCCACACATTTCAATGGTGTCTGAGCAAAGGAATCCCACCACTTCTCACCACACAACAATGGCAACACCAATAACATCGGGCTCCTATGATGACAGTCAGTTCCTACAATGTGCCAGGCTCTGTGCTAGACCCTTTAATCCCCCCGCCATTGTCCTGTCAGAAGACACTTCCCCTTCTCCCCTTTTACAGCCCAGGAAAACGGCCTCAGAGAGGGCTGGCGACAGGTTCAGTGTCACACGGCAGCCAGCCCACAGCGCAGCCGGGGTTCAAACCTGTGCTCTGACTTCGGAGCTGGTGCAAGTTGTCTGTACTACGCTGTCTCTCGCCATCTGTCCCCTGTCTCCCACTTCTCCCCCAAAACACCACTTGGAAACTGGGGAGAGGGCAGCGTCTGACCAAGGGCCAGCTGGCTGAGGCTCAGCAACTATACCAAGGGGCTGACTCCTGCTTTGGTTTCCCTGTTTCCGCGAGGATGGGGTGGGGTCTGGCAGGAGTCCCGTCCTTCAAGGACACCCCTCAGTGTTTACCTGGCAGCTAGAGGGCCCTGTTGATTGGCCGAGCCAGGCCACCGACGCTGAGAGCCAACAACACACCCTCTGAAAGTGGGCCCTCAGAACTCTTCAAGGGCTGATAAAACCCTCTCACATCCCAGGCATCGGGACTGACTGAGTGCCCCTCAAGTGGAAGGAAATGGCCAACCACCTCACTTCTTCCCACAGCTATAGCTGGACAAAGGCCCCCTCTTTTACCCCCAGACCCCCACTCCAGAGTGTGTCTGTTCATTTGGGATGGCAAGCCCAGCTGGGACCACCCTAAATTAAGAAGCATTCTCAACTTCCTCCACCCACTTTTTTACCTTGGGGCTCCGGCAGGTAGGACCCCGCAGGGCGTGGAGCCAGGCAACGCATGGTGTGGGAGACGCAGTGAGTCCGGCAGTCCCTCCTGGCACCCTCAGCCTGCCCAGTGGTGCTTTCGGATGCTCGGCTCAGGAGCAGGCAGCCTCATCTCTAGCCTGTTTCCCTACACCAGTCAGGTCAGGACAGGAGCCCGCCAAGACTAAGCCAGCATGCAAAGCAAGCAAGCAAGGGACCAGCAGAAAACTCTCCCCCCTACAAGGTGGCTTCAAGCTCTCAGATCTCTCTGTTCTAGACACCACCTAATTTGTCCACACTCCCTTAAAGCCCAACTCCCGCCACTCCCCAGCTGGGCTCGGTTAATTTCAGTTCCTTGTTGTGGACAAAATGGGGTGACTGAAGAAGGTTGTAAAGTTGTTTGCTGGGGGGCCCTTCAACACACTAACATTCTGAAATGATGGAGACCACAGTGGTGCCAGATGCCAATATGTGCCATACTCTGCAGGATGGGGCCAGGACTAGAGATCCCCAAATATCCTAGATCCCACTCCCCTCCACCACTACCCCTACACCAAATCACCCTAAACTTCCTGCACAGCATGAGTGGTTTGCCCATCATTTTGTTCCAAGACATTAAACTGAAACATAAGTTATAAAAGGGTGCTACCCAAAACATGGGATATATGCCCGCTGGTTTGGAGTGACATGCAGATGTGGTGGCAAATAGCATTGACTCGCCCAGGGAGAAAGTTAATGCCTTTTCAAGTCCCTGCCCATGCTCCTGAGGGCATCAAGGAGTCAGTCTCAGTTTGGGGCTATGTCTTTAGCACCTAATGTATGAGGTCCCCATTTCACAGAGATCAGTCCCCAGCCTCAAGCCTTCGGTAGACAACACTATTTGTCTAGAATCAAACAACATTGCTCTGTTTTCCTATCTCCTGTGTGGCATTCTTTTTCATTTATGACAGACACAAACTTTCCTTAGGAAATAAAGTTGAATAAAAAATGTGAGTGGTTTGAAAGAAACCGTCAAGTAAATAATAGTATAGGTGGTAGGCAGGCATCATGAGGGTGGTACTGAAATGAAAGAAGTTTGGGAAACAATCACTTAAGTGCCTCATGCATTTTTACTGACAGTGCACTGGGTTGGGCCTGGCCAGTGTAGCTCAGTGGTTGAGCATCGACCAAGGAACCAAGAGGCCACGGGTTCCATTCCCGGTCAGGGCACATGCCTGGGTTGCGGGCTCAGTCCCTTGTGTTGAAGGCAGGCAATCGATGATGTTTCTCCCTCATCGATGTTTCTATCTCTTTATCCCTCTCCCTTCCTCTCTCTCTAAAAAAACCAATAAAAAACATTAAAAAAAAAAAATAAGAGCACTGGGTTAGGAGCATGATGAGCTGTCACTAGCAGGTATGTGACCTTGTGTAATAGGCAGTTAGACAGACATCAGCAGAGCAAGGACGATGGGCCAAGTACAGAAGGTCACCAGGGCAGAAAGCCCAGTGTCTGGCAATGGGCTAAACAGGGAAAATAAGGACCTTGCCCCTAAGGCAGTGATGGGCAACCTTTTGAGCTTGGTGTGTCAAACTTCGCCAAAAAACTGAGCATAACTCGGGTAGTGTGTCACTTTGAGGAAAAAACATTATTTCGCAAATGTTTCATCCTCAGGAGCAGCAAATGTTTCATCCTTGGCATGTGGCCGCCTCAGCGGCCGTGTGTCATCAGAAATGGCTACGCGTGTCAGTGCTGACACGCGTGTCATAGGTTCGCCATCACTGCCCTACGGTAATCTTTCCTCCCCTAGCATTGCTGGTCATGCGGTCTAGACACTTGAGACTTTTTATCCCTAAAGGTAACATCTAGGCCTCAGTTGTGTTTTAGCTCCAGGCCCAGAAAAGCAGCAAAACCAGACAAGTGCTTCTGTGGCTGCCTCAGGACCGCCTGCAGTGACTAATGACCCCCTGCCCTGGCTCTGACCAATCAGTGGAGACCACGACCCTGACAGAGCACACCTGGAAAGCTGATGGATGTTCTACTAAGACCTTCCCCTGAGACCTCCCCTAAGATGCCCACCTGCAAGAAAGAGATAAACACCCTCAGGATGAAGACTCAGTGGGCGCTCTCTCCCTCTGGGGAGCACGCTGTGCCATTCCCTTTCCCCTTTGCTCCCCCCACAGGTGTGCATCTCCTAACCTCTAAGGGACCCAGGGCACTTACAACCAGGGGAGCAATGGGCAGCTCCTCCCGCGCTAACCCCCTGAAGCTGTGACCAAGGCCCTTTTCTCTGACTTCTCAGAGAGCCAAAGCAGCCCAGCCAAGGCTCTCCTGTAGCTTCTTCTATGCCCTTCCTTGTTTCACCATCCAGGTGTGTTCTTGCCGTGGCCCATGAACTCTTGCTTGCTTTGCTGCACTTCGTCTCTTGACTGAAATCTTTCCTCTAAGAAGGTAAGAACCGAGGTTTCATTATCTCACCAGTAACACTTGGACCTCTCACTTCCCTTGTGTGGGCCTCAGTTTCCCCCTATGAAATGAGGATAACGATGCCTATTTTTGTATTGGTGGTTATTTTGAAACAGTCACGGCATTCAGAAGTCCCAGGAGAGGAAGTAGGCAGACAAATAAGAAATGCTAAGAGTCAATTTAGAAATGTTAAGAGTCAATCTGAAACAGAGTCCTGCTTTGATAGGTTAACAAAACAGAAGGGACGAATATTAGAAATCCCAAGAAGTCTCACGGTCCCATGACCTGGTGCCAAGAGAGGCATCCCTGGCCATTCAGCTGTCTTGAGGCCACCTATGGGAGTCCCTTCCTGTCCTCAGAGGCAGCCAGTTCCAATGGCCAAGGCCAACGCAGTTCTGAGTCGGCTTCATGGCAGGGCAGAGCTGGCAGTGAGAGTCAGCCAGGCCTGGAGGTGCGCCTGCCTGGATGCCATCATCTCTCACATGGGCGATAGCAGCAGCCTGCCACCTGGTCTCTCCACTCACACACACCCCGCACCCCCCCCCCCCCCCGCCCTTGGCCAGAATCTGATCATGCCTGTGTCAACGCAGGAGGTCTCTGAGCTGATCAGTGACATGTGTTAGTCTGTGTGTTTGGCTGGTGGCAGAGCCTGTGGATCAGTACAAGGAGGGCCTGGGAGGAGAGAGGCACAGTGCTGCCTTGCCAGGAGCTGATGGGGGTCTGAATTCCAGCAGCCTGATGGTGGAGAGGGTCAGGCTGGTGCAGAGTAGAAGACAAGCCTCCTGAACTGAATGGATAGGGCAAGGAGTAGGTGGGCAGGTTACCGGTTAAGCCAAGTCCCGATTTTCTCCCTACTAAAGCACCCTGTATTCCTGCTGATGTTCCTCTTCAAAACTCCCCCAGAGGTGATGACCATTCTCTTGAGCCCAGGGCTCCATTCCCTCCTGTTTAGGGGCCCTCTCACTGCTACTGAAGCCAGCCTTGCCCTGGGCATCTGAATGTCTCTATCTTAAGTCAGGATCTAGCATGACAAAGAGACCTCTCCTTCCCCACAGGCACGCATCTCCCCAACGCTAAGGGACCCAGGAGACTTGCAACCAGGGGAGCACTGGGCAGCAGCAGCTCGTCCCAGGCTAACCCCCTGAACCTGTCTCCAAGGCCCCCTTTTTTCTGACTTCCCAAAGCAGCCCAGCCGAGGCTCTCCTGTTGCTTCTTCTATGCCCTTCCTTGTTTCACTGTCCTGAGTGTGTTTTTTCTGCAGCCAATAAATTCTTGCTTGCTTTGCTGCACTTTGTCTCTTGACTGAAATCTTTCCTTCAAGACAAGAACCAAGGTCTCATCATCTCGCTGGTAATAGTGCTAAGTAAATGAGTAAGGAGGAGGAAAGGAAGAAGGTGGGAAAGGAAGGAAAGAGTTCAGTGAATAGAGGGCTAGGTACTAGATCAAGCATGTCAAACGCATGGCCCGTGGGCCACATGTGGCCCACAAAGAATATTTTTGCAGCCCAGCCAATATAACGGTATGCAAGAAACATTTTAATAAAAATTTCATAACTTAATTTTTACAATATCCCATTATACATACCATATTTTCCGGCGTATAAGACGACTGGGCGTATAAGATTTTCCTGGGTTAAAAAGTCATCTTATATGCCAGAAAATACGGTAGTCCAATATATCTAATCCATTATATCTAATCCCATCAATATAGTCCAATATACTGTATTTTCCGGCATATAAAATGACTTTTTAACCCAGGAAAATCTTATACGCCCAGTCGTCTTATATGCCGGAAAGTACGGTAATTATTAATAACGAACTACAATGTTCGCTAATGACTGGTTACTATCATCGTGTTGCATTCATTTCCCTTACACGCCTTACGTGCAGGCGCACCATTTCTCTCCACTAAAACTAGCAGCGAATATTTTAGCAGCCAATTGCCACGTCATTAGTCTTGGACCGACTTGTTTGGTGTGTGCAACAGGAAATATTTCACTTTCGGAGAACAAGAAAAATAGGTTTATTTGCGTTACGCATATTAATTTGTGCCGTTATTCAGTGTCTGGTAAGTTAATGTTCAAGAAAAAATATTAATTTTTATTAAAATGTTCTATTATTTTATGTTAATGATTACTCATGTATTTCAGCCCTTTTTATTCAGCATGTCTCTATTGAAATAAACCTATGTTTCTATGAAAATTGAAGCTTTTGTTTTTTTTTGCGGCCAACGTAAACTCAAACCTTGTTTATTTGGCCGGTGTTCGCTTTGAGTTTGACATGCTTGTAATAGAGATAATAAAACTGTATGCAAATTAGGCAGATAAGGAGGTATATGAGAACATAAGCCTATTAGTAGGTATTATGCAAATGGATTAGTTGGTAGAAGGCAGGTAAGTTGATACATAAGTATATAGGCAACTAGATAAGTAGAAGGATTGATAAATTGATACATAGATATAAGTAGATAGTTGGTGGGTAGGTAAACCAAGTAAGTTAGAAGGCAGGCAAGTAGGTGGCTGGAGAGACCAATAAACAGTAAGTAAACACACAGGCGTGCTGCTCAAGGTAACAACAACAGAGAATAGAAACCGTCTGTGGTTGGGTTAGGCATCAGGCATGGAGCCAAGCCGAGTGAGTATGGAATAGGCGACTGGTCAGCCTGGGGAAAACCCATAGGGAAGTGCCAACTTCCTGGTGCAGGTGATTCTCCTTCTGTGGTTCCTGCGGGTGAAGGTGAAGTGGGTCTGACTGGCTGAGAAGCCGCCCAAGGTGAAAGGACAATAGTCACAATAGTCGTTGGCCAACTTGTCTCCTTCCAGGAGGCCAGGGGGGCTCCCCGTCGGAGCAGGACCAGGTTCAGGGAGAGGAGGGAGGCGGGCGGGGAGGCACAGCTCCTCTCCTCTGTAGCCCCAGCCCTGGGGCTCTCATCCGAGGGCCAAATGGGGAAGGAAGCTGGAGGAAGGGCTCGGCAGCCTGGGCTGTCCCTCCCTTTCCAACAAATCAGGCAGCATCCTCCGGGGGCTTTGTTCTCCGGTTCCTAGAACAGAGTTCTCATGAAAACAGAGAGCAACGAAACACAAAGGAAAGACAAAGAAAACAATAATATATAAAATCAGTGGGGGCGAGGGGTGTCCTACAGCCTCTTGGAAAAGTGCCCGGATGCCCCTCACTCTGTTCACACACCCAGGGGCAGGGGCATTTGCCTTCACCCACAGTTACCTTTCTGTTCCACCTCCGGTCTGCACTTCCCCCAAAGGCTGATGAATAGAACCAACTTTCCTCTTGCCAGAAATGCATGTGCCTTACGTTAGATGAGGTCACTGAATCCTCAGCACCCCACTCTGGGTACTGTTATTACCTCCACTTTTTAGATGGGGAAACTGAGGCCCAGAGGGGTCCCAGCAAGTGCTCTCAGTCATACCTCTTGGATTCAGGGAGTCATAACTGGCACTCAGGCCCTGAGGGCACAGCCCAATTAACCAATGTGCCAATCTGAGGGCAGGGGCCACACTGACTCATGGCTCCGATGTCCACAGCACCCAAGCACTCAGCAATGTGCTTTTGTATGAAATGAGTGTCTAGATATTATCTGAGGCTCCCAATGAGACTGCAGACACAATTGTTTTTTCAGCTCCTCAAACTGCTGGTTTATTACTTCCGTGTCCAGTTCTCCTTACTGGTAAGCGCCCCTAGAATTATTTGTCTAAAGCCAAGCGCTACCTTGAAAAGTTTCCCAGCTGCCATTTCATTTAAGCCCCACCATAGCCCTGGGAGGTTTATATCATCACTCCCGTTTTAGAGATGAAGAAACTGAGGGTCATAGTGGTTTAATGACACGGCCAAGATCACACAGTTGTAAGTAGCTGAACTGAGCCTCAGACCCAGAGCAGTCCAGCTTCCAGCCTGGTTTTCCCACCACTGCCTTCCTAAGTCTCTCTTTTCTGGCCCTGGATTGCCCCTCCAGGGCTTGTCGCCCACTGTCAACCAAAGAATGCCTGAGCGTGTGCTCTGATTCCCCAGTGAAGCTGCTGCATTCTGTCAGGACAAGGACCTTGGCTCCTGGGCCTCCCTGAGCCTGCCTGGGGCTGGATGCACACGTGCTGCTTTGTGTAGCAGAGTCAGACTCCCAAGGCCACACGCCCAGAAGTGGGCTTTCTGCACAACTGCCGCAGCGTCGGAAGTGCCTTCTGAATCATCAGGCTAGTTTCATTTTGAAGCTGGCTAACCGGTTTTTGGCACTTTTACGGTATTCCTTTGGGGGTTCAAAAGAGGCAGCCAAGCAGAAAGTGCAGCCATAGGTCTGGACTTGAGAGATCCAATAGCTTCCCTCTGCAAGCCATGACCTGAGGCAAATTGCTTAAGCTCTTTGTGCCTCAGTTTACTCATTTGTAAAGTGAGAATGATGGCCATACGTGAACTTTCCACCCACCCACCTATCTACCCATCCACCCACCCACCCACCCACCCATCCACCTATCTACCCATCCATTCCCCACCCACCCACCCACCCACCCATCCATTACTCATCCACCCATCCATCTACCTATTTATCACCCATCCACCTACCCACTCACCCACTCATCCCTTCATCCACCCACTCATCTACCCACCCATCCACCCATCTCTCCATCCACCACCACCCTACCCACCCACCCATACCAGGCAATTGGGATGCATCTATGATCAAAACATAGATCCCTGACCACGTGGAACTTATTTTCCAGTGGAAGAACCAGACAGTAAACAACAAGCACAGAAAAGTAAAATATATAGAAGGTGAACTGTCAGTCTAGGGAGGGGCTCAGAGTGTAGAGGGGCAGTTGCAATTCTAGATGAGATGGTCAGCGAAGGCCTGGTTGAGAAGGTGACATCTGAGCAAAGAGCTGAAGGATGTGAGGTGGTTGGCCAAGAGGATATCGGAGTAGAGTGTACAGGTGGAGGGAACTGCAGGTGCCAGGCCTGTCCCAGGAACAGCCCGGGGCCAGCATGGCTGGAGTATGAGCAAGCACAAGTAGGGGATGAGAGCAGAGAGGTGATGGGAACCAGAAGGGTCTTGTAGGCGGGCCACTGTCCCGATTTAGCTTCTCCTCTGAGTGACATCGGGGCCAGTGCCGGGTTTAGAGCAGTGGAGGGTGAAGATCGTTATGGGGTTGTGGAGAGAGTTACAAAACTTCACATGATGATTTCCTTTTCTGAACCCTCAGTGAAACTACAATGAGTGCAATTAATTTATAAATCACACTCTTTCCCATTCTTCACCCCCCTGAAGGCTGCTCCCTCTCCCGTGCATCACAGCCACACACCTGCCTAGGCCTGGGTCAAGCCTCCAGTCCTGAGGACAGCTGGCCTGGGGACAGTGTGGACGAAAAGGGGCCACATGCTAACCTGACCAGCTCAGGGAAAGCCTGCGTGGCAGTCTTGCAAACTCAGACCTAAAGTAACCACAAAGGATGGTCTGAAATTAAATTTTTTAAAATTAAAAGGCAGTTTATAGTGGGTAGGTATGTCCTAGTCCTGTATCTTCCCTGCAAAAGATCAACTTTGATCTTGACTGAGCCTATTGTGTTTTTGCAATATCAGGGTAACTTGTAACTTCTCTTTTTCTGGAACCCTCAGGACACAACCAATGCACGAGGGCAGAGATTACAAATTCCCTCATTGTTATTGTTATCCTATTAATTGTTGACTGTTAACTATCCTGTACCCACCTCCATAAAAGAAGCATGTGTCTATCACTTTACTTTTTATCCAATCCCAGAGGGTCCCTGCCTTTCCCCCTTTGCTTTCTCCCACCCCCCTAATCTGTCACCAATGGACTTCATGCAACCCACTTATATCTCCTCCTTTGATGGTAATTTATAAAAATAGGTGAAAAACCGCCATTCTCCCAGAGCATTATCTCACTACATTGAGATTTTGCTTCCTGGCAATTGTCAACAGTTTGGCTCAAACTCATAAAAATTCTTTGCAGGTTTGAATGTTTCTTATGTTGACAACAGAAAGAGCAGAAAAGAGATTTGCCATTCTCTGTCTCCCAGCCTCCTGAAGACCATGGGACCCTGAGCTCAGTTCTCTTTCTAGAGTCATGTGGGGTCGGAAATAAATATTTTACATCCCCAGGGAGGAAACACAGTTAATAACAGGAACCAGAGGGAGGAGGAGGGAGGAGCGGAGGTGTCTGAAGGAACATGCAGTTTTCAGGGGTCGGGAGGCTTGTCTAGAAGAGAGGAAGGCTTTGACTTCCCCCAAGGTTGGCCTCTGCACTGCCCAGTGCTCTCCTCCCAGACCACCAAGTGGGTGAGGGCACTCAGGTAAGAAGTCAGGGAGATCATTCAGATGTAAAAGATGTGTCCAGGAAACCACCTGGGTGAGAATTTAACCACCGAGAGCCAAACCCATGTAGACTTATGTCTTGGCAGAAGAGTTGGAGAAATTACTATACCACCCTGATGCCTAAAGGCAAGACCATCAAAAGTCTTATTCCCCTCAAGGCCAGGTTGAGGATAAAAGCTTATCTGTCTTCAAACTCTGCCTCCACCACTTCCTACCTGGGGACCCAGAGTTGTGTCACCTCTGAGCAGTGTCTGCTTTCTTCTTTAAGTGTAAAATAAGGCTGGAGATCAGCAAAGGGCTTAGGATGGATGTGAGAACCATCTAAAGAGATGCTTGAATGGGCTTGGCCAGTGGTCGGCAAACTCATTAGTCAACAGAGCCAAATATCAACAGTACAACGACTGAAATTTCTTTTGAGAGCCGAAAACCGACTTCTGCACATGGACCACGAAGTTTCAATCGCACTGTACGTGCGCGCCCGCACGAGGTATTTTGTGGAAGAGCCACACTTAAGGGGCCAAAAAGCCGCATGTGGCTCACGAGCCGCAGTTTGCCGACCACTGGGCTAGGCTGTACCTGGTGCACAGTACATACTCCCGCAAAGTGAATCACTGCTATTATCCCAAGTTTCCAAGTTACTCTGAAGCCATAAAGGGACCAAGAAGGACTAGGAATTTATGGCGCCAAGTCATAAAATTGGAAAGGCACAGATTTGCACAGAGGAGATAGGACAAACACATGTCTTTGGGAAGAAGGTTGTTTGCAACAAAGAGAACCTCTTTGTAACTCTGGGGGAGGAAGACCTAAGGTGTTTGAGGAGCCAAGGCTGTGAGTGACCCGGTATGGTGTGGACTTGTTTTGTCTGATTTAAGATGCATCAAGTGTCAATGCTCTTTAAAAATAAGACACTCTCTCCCTCTGATCTACTTCCTATTGCCTGTCTCTCTTTCGCTCTCACTCTTTCTCCCTCACCCTCTTTCTACTGCTCTTTCTCCCCCACCCACTTTCTCCCTTTTCCTCTTTCTCCCTTCCTTCCTCCCTCCCTCCTCTCCATCTCTCTCTGTCTCTGTCTCTTTCTATTCTGTCTCTCCCTTCCTTTCTCTCTCTCTCTCTCTGTCCTTTGGTTTCTGTCTCTATCTGTGACACCCATGCACATACTTAGAAATGCATGTACATGTACATATATGCCCATACACATGCACACATAATTGCACAAGCATACTCACATGTGTGCATGTATACATATGCACACACAGCATCCTCTGCTCTCCAGCCCTTTGGTCCCGCCTGTCTGTGGCACCTCATTTCTCCATCACTGAACCACACTGATTGTGCCTGCATCTGTCTTCCCCACTGGACTGTGAGCCCCTTGCATGCAAGCCCGGATCTGTCTATCTGTGGCTCCCAAGTGCCCCCTACAGTGCCTGACACATCAAGGCAGCTCAGAGAGTAAACCAAGTGGGCATTTGGCTGCATGCCTCCAGGATGATTTTGTTGTTGTTGCTAATCTTCACCAGAGGATATTTCCATTGATATTTTTAGAGAGAATGGAAGGGAGGAAGGGAGGGAGAAAGGGAGGGATATATCCATGTAGAGAGACACATGGATCGGATGCTTCCCGCACGTGCCCCTTCAAGGCCAGGGATCGAACCTGCAACCCTTCAGTGTGAAGGCCGACACTCGAACCACACCAGCCAGGGCAGAGGATTTCCTCTTTAGCAGAGTGGGAGGCGCGCTGTATGCCTCCAGCACACCCATCATCATAGATTGAGTTCTCCAAGCCCTTGCGGCTCCTGCCAGCTCCACCAGGTCTGATTCCTGTGTAAGTCTGCCTTCCCATCTTGGAACAGGAATGATCGCATTGACTTCCCTTTCAGAGAGGAAGGGAAATCCTTGAGGTGCTGAGGGCCAGTCATTGCTCCTGGAGCAAAGGGGATGTCACTTACCACCATGCTCCTTGTAGCCGGGGTCCCTCTCAGCCACTGGGCCCTGCAGCCCACTCCAGGCCCATCCCAAGAGGGCCAATCCGGGGTCTCCTTTCTGCAGCAGGGTCAACGAGATCTTCCTGGCCAGAGCCTCACCGTCAGGCTCCTGGAGCAGGGCACAGTGGTACTCCCTGGAGAGAAGCCGCTCCTCCAGCAGGTTGTCCAGGAGGGCCTGCACCTGGCTTGGCTGATGGCTGGAGAGCAGCATCCGGACCTGAGTCAGGATGGTCTGGAAGTGGTTCATGGCAGCACTCGGAGGAGGGCAGCTGCCCGGAGCCAGAGCCTGGGATTTCTGCTCACCCAGCCTGCAGCATCCAAAACATGAAGTGAAAAACAGGATGAGGGAACCTCTGCAATTTATTGCAATTTATTCCTGCTTAGGAAGAGTTCCTCATTTGCATTGTAGGCTGGGGTTCCTGGTGAATGGTTGGAAATGGGTTCGTGGGTGGATTCAGACCCCACTGGCATTTGCAGGTACCACCAGTGTGCATGTGCCGAGAAGCCCACAGCCTGTGGATTCCATTCGATCTGGTATTTACTGAAAGAAAGGGAGCCTGACTCTTCCAGGACCTCTGGAAGGTGAAAGGCCTTTTCAGATGTTTTATCATTACAGGAAGGCAATTGGGGCATAAAGTTTAAGCAATTGGGTTTGGAGCCTGAGTTCAAATCCTAGGTCCACTGTTTGCTAGTCACGTGCCCTTGAGCAAGTTATTCAGCCTCCATTCTTCCAGCCTCTATTCTTCCACCTGAAAAGGTAAAGTGATAATAATAGTACTTACCTCCAATGTTTATAGAACACCTCACATTATCTACAATCTGTAATAATAAAAGTGTAATATGCTAATTAGACCGGACAGCCGAACGACCTTACGGACATCCTTCCGGATGAAGCTGCAGCGGCAGGAGCCGAGGCAGAGACGGTTAGGGGTGATGAGGCAGGCAGGCAGAGTGGTTAGGGGCGGTCAGGCAGGCAGGCAGAGTGGTTAGGGGCGGTTAGGCAGGCAGGCGAGCGGTTAGGAGCCAGTGGTCCCGGATTGCTAGAGGGTGCAGGCCAGGCTGAGGGACCCTCCTCCCCCGCATGCACATATTTTGTGCACTGGGCCTCTAGTATGATAATAGTTCAATAAATATGAGCCATTATTTTATTTTTTATTGCCATTATTATTATTATTATTATTGATTAATCATGCAAACAATTCTGTGTCATCTTGGGTTTAACTTCACCTAAACTTCAGTTTCCTCCTCTGCAAAATATATGAAAAGTAATCCGATCTCATCTAGTTTTCTTCAGGATTAAAAGAGATAGTGAATGCATTTAAGGGGCTTAGCATTAGACCTAGTAAGCATGTAACGAACATTATCCTAATATATAAAAAGCCAGGTGCCGTCATGACCAAAATGACTGGATGGATGCCCAAACAGCAGGCTAGGGAGCTGAGGGAGCGGGAGCTGAGGGCCCCCGGTCATCTGCGGCACGGCATCGGGAGGAGGGAGCTGTGGGCCCAAATGACCAAAGGACTGGTCCGGCTCTCAAGGCGTGGCGTGGCGGGGCTGCAGAGGCTGGGGAGCCTCACGGGACGAGGGCTGTTAGCGTGGAGCTTCCCAGGGTGGTTAGGGGCAATCAGGCCGGCAGGGGCGAGCAGTTAGGGGGATCAGGCTGGCAGGGGAGAGAAGTTAGGGGGATCAGGCTGGCAGGGGAATAGTTAGGAGCATCAGGCAGGCAGGCAGAGTGGTTAGGGGTGATCAGGCAAGCAGGCAGAGTGGTTAGGGGCGATCAGGCAGGCAGGCAGGTGAGCAGTTAGGAGCCAGTGGTCCGGATTGCGAGAGGGATGTCCAAAGGGTCCCTGATTGGAGATGGTGCAGGCCAGGTGGAGGGACCCCCCACCCTGTGCACAAATTTTGTGCACTGGGCCTCTAGTATACTAATATTATCCCCAGTTTAGTAATGCACAAAAGAAAGGCTTTGCACAGGAATAGGTCTCTTTCAGGATTTTACTCTAAAAATCCCCAACTTAACTTATTTTTGTAGCTGACTGCTCTCACTGCCCATTCTGAAACATAACCATGACCTGGTTTCCTCTCCTGGCCTCAGCTTTACCATCTCTTAGATGAGGCCATTTGCATTTGCTCATTTAAATGAGACAAGTAAAGATTGCCATTTCCAGTATGGTTGAGTGACTCCTATCTGACCAACTCTACCACAGATAAGAACTATAAACTTCTGGAGAAAAATATAAAAAATAACTACCTGGAGGTACTGGAGAGTGACCAGAGATGGCAGATACTAGAAGGGAGTCAACTTGTGGAAGA
Source organism: Cnephaeus nilssonii (assembly GCF_951640355.1). NCBI lineage: Eukaryota > Metazoa > Chordata > Mammalia > Chiroptera > Vespertilionidae > Cnephaeus > Cnephaeus nilssonii. The sequence continues at coordinate 22,109,169 of NC_137073.1, read as the reverse complement.
CAAGACTATCACTGGTGAATTCTCAGCTCACAAGTTTAGTCTGAATGAAAGGGGGCAGCAATAGAATTTGGGGTACCAGCTAGTATTGTAAGAAACATTAATCACACTCTGTTAATCATGATTGTTTTATTCTGATTAAAGAAGGCACATTCCACCCTGGCTGGAGCTGACCTGGAGATGCAGCCCTTCCTCCCCATTTGGAGCTGCCTGTTATCTCGGAAAGATTAACACCTGTGCTGCAGAAGCCAGAATCCCAGCCCTTTGAAGACCCTCACCCTTTTGCACACCTGCAGGCCTTTGCAGACCTCCAGCCTGCTTACCTGTTAACTTCCCGTCTGGCACTCCCTTGGCTGTTTCCCCATGTAACCCCAGCCCTTGCATATCACTAAGCCCTTTGAAGACCCCCTAGTCCTTTTGCATATGTGCAAACTGCCCTTTTGCTTACTTTTCCTTGTGCTTTTGCTATATAAGCAACTGGCTTATGGTGGGGTGCAGAGCAGATTTCCGTGGATGACCTGCTGCTCCCCTATACTGCCGGTAGTATTGGAATAAATGCTCATATACGATTCAACCCTATCTCTGCTTATTTGGCTCGAGTAATGACAGGCAGCACGGACCCATTGTTTGTCTGGTGACATGAAGACAGGTCACAATCACTGTTGTGCCAGACAGATAAAACTGCTGAAACATACAAAGTGTTACTGCCCTAAATGACCAGAGGACAGAATTTGAGGTAACAATACCTGCCGGAAAGTGGGGGTTGAAATTTGAGAAAGGAGAGAGACACAGAGAAGTTGCTTCAAATTCTATGTATAAACTGCCCAAATATTTAGTTGACCCCCAAGTAGCTCAGCTAAGGCTAAAGGAACTGAACTGAGAATTGAGTGCAACCTACTATGGGGGTGCAGAGTGGATGGGAGACTTTGCATTTGATGACAGCCAAGTTATGAACCTGCTAAAATAACGAAAAAATTAACACTGTTCCTATTATAACACTAGAGGCCCAGTGCACAAATTCGTGCACAGGTGGGGTCAAGCCGGCCAGGCCCCAATCGGGCCAGGCCTGTCGGGAGGAGACAATGGGAGGTTGGTTGGCAGCCCTGCCCCAGATTGGGGTTGGGGGGCTGAATGGGGGCGGGGCTGGCCATCGGGAGGGGCTGTGGGTGGTAGACCAACCAGCCCCACCCCTGAATGGGGTAAGAGGATTGATCAGGGGTCAGCAACTGGGGGAGGGGCTGTGGGAGGTTGGCTGGCCAGCCCCACCCCCAATTGGTGTGTGTGTGGGGCAATTGGGGGTGGAGCTGGCTGGTGGGAGGGGCCATGGGCCTATCAGGGTGGTGGGAGCCCACTGGGGGTTGGACCAGCTGGAGGGAGGGGCTGCAGGTGGTTGGCCAGCCAGCGCTGCCCCCTATTGGGATAAAGAGTGGCAATCAGGGGTGGGACCAGCTGGGAGGAGGGGCTGTGGGCTAATTGGGGTGGTGGGGGCCCAACGGGGGTGGGGCCTGCCAGGGGGAGGGGCTGCAGGAGGTTGGCCACAGTGGGCGTCATAGCAACTGGTCATTCTGGTCGTTATGGCATTACGGTCGCTGGCTTTTTATACATATAGATGATCCAGAGTGTTTACAATCTATCATTCATGATGTGCAGCATATATTCAAAATTACTTGACTATAAAGAAACAGGAAAAAGAGACCTACAGTGGAGAGAACATGTTTGGCTTCTGGGGGCCAGTGCTGGGCTAGGTGCACTGTACCTGCTTGTGTATCTTGTAAATAGCCAGCCATTTTCAGTTACTATACCAGAACCTCTTCTCATAGACCTATGTAACTGGATTGATTTCTTAATATATTGGAAGGTTTTTGTTTCCTTAGACTGGTAAGTTATACAGAGTTTTATTTTGAGTTTTTCTTTTTGTGCACTGTCCTTATGGCTACACTCTCCAGAGAACTCGCTCCTCTAGGAATCATATTTAATGATGATATTTCTATATTGAAGTGAGGTACGTGGGGTATTAAAGTGAAAGGGAGGGGGACGATGCATTTTATTCTGGACTATATTTGAAGTGTTAGATGGCTAAGTATTAAAAGCATTCAAATTAAATTCTTAGCTTTACTAGATTTTGCCAACGGCCAATCATGTTGGACTGAGCTGATCTGTTCCTCTTTCTGAAACTATTAAGGTAAGTTAATAGTTTAATTAACAATAAAACTTCCTGTTATAAAGGCAAATAATAATTATGAAAATAAAATATAGCCCAGAAATTCTGTGAAGCTTAGTAAACGCCATGCAGGATAAATGCAATGAAATTACACCTAGGCATATCAGAGTCAAACTGCTGAAAAACAGACCAAAGCAACATATTACATACAGGAGAGCATTAGAAACCATCAATGCCAGAGACAGTATTACTATATCTTGGAAGAACTTAGAGAAAAAGATATTGTCCATCTAGATTTCCAAACACAGTGAAAATATTCTTTAAAAATGCAGAAAAGAGAGATATTTTCAGGTAAAAAAACAAAACAAAAACCTAAAAGAATGTGTTGCATCAGACCTGCACTTCAAGAATTGATAAAGTAGCCCTAGTCGGTTTGGCCCAATGCTAGAATGTTAGCCCGTGGACTGAAGGGTTGAGAGTTTGATTCCCCAGTCAAGGGCATGTACCTTGGTTGCAGGTTTCCAATCAATGTGTCTCTCTCACATTGATGTGTTTTTCCCTCCCTTCCACGCTCTCTAAAAATCAATGGAGAAAATATCCTCACTCCTGGGGTGAGGATTTAAATAAAGCTAAAGTAAGTTCTTTATGTGGAAGGTAAATAATACCAGTTAGAAACTCAGATCTACAGGGATGATTGAAGAGCAATAGAAATAGTAATCTCTGGGTAAATATTTAAAAGTTGTTTTTTCTCTTATTTAAAAACATAAAAAAATAAAGCAAAAGTTATAGCATTGTCTTGTGACTTTTAAAATATATCCTATATAATAAAGAGGTAATATACAAATTAACCCTCATGCCCTCACAAGATGGCTACCTAAAACCAGGCTGGCAGGGGGGTTAGTGAGGGATGACCAAATGACTGAACAGCAGGCTGTGTGGGGAGACCAGGCTGGAAGGGGGGCAGTTAGGGGCGACTAAGCCAGCAGAGGGGGGCAGTTGGGGGCGACCAGGCTGGCGGAGGGGGGGGGGCAGTAATAGGCGACCAGGCCAGCGGGGTGGCAGTTAGGGGCAACCGGGCTGGCGGGGGTGCAGTTGGGGGTGACCAGGTTGGCAGGGGGAGCAGTTGGGGGTGATTAGGCTGGTGGGGGTTTAGTGAGGGGCAACTAGGCTGGCGGGCGGGGGCAGTTGGGGGCGACCAGGCCGGCAGGCAGGGGAGCAATTAGGAGCCAGTGGTCCAGGATTGTGAGAGGGATATCCAATTGCCAGTTTAGGCCCATCCCCAGGATCGAGCCTAAACTGGCAGTTGGACATCCCCCAAGGGGTCCTGTATTGGAGAGGGTGCAGGCTGGGCTGAGGGGACCCCCGCCTGTGCACTCATTTCGTGCACTGGGCCTCTAGTGTATATATAATACATATGATGCCTATAGCATAAAGGATGGTTGGAACTATACAGTTGCAAGGCTTCTATATTTTATAACAAGTAGGAGAAATGGAAGATGTATATAATCCCTTTTGCAACCACTAAAACATATTGTAAAAGGGTATAGCTAAACAGCAACTAGAAATTAATACAGACTTTTAAATGAGATGAACTCTCAACTCTGGTTTGAATGAGCAGTCAACAAGATCATGACATTATAAACTTTGTGCACAAATGCCGCAACCTTTTGCAGTGGGAGTTCAGGATCTGAAGGAGGGGCCGACACACAATTGAAAATACTATACGAGAAATATGAATTTAGAAGGCATGGGGAGTGGGGTGGGCAGGTGGAGAGGCACACTGAAACCTGGCCTTGTCTGCTTTTTATTCAATTCTAGATACACATCTTGCCCTCAGTAAAGCATGGCAAACAGGTAGCAGACAGACGGTCTCTAAGGTCAATAAAGATCAGTAACAATTAGTAAGGTTCAGTAAACATTTACTTTGGGGTTATTAGGTCAAGAAAATGCTTCAAGCCACAGCTATCTCAAAAGAACAATGTGTTTGGTATTAGCCCTGCTAACACCCAAGGTCCATCGGCCTTCTGCGTTCCTTGATGCATTCTCATGATAGTATGGGCAGTGGGTGGCTTCCCGCACATAAAGGCAGAAGGGGAAATTATCCAGCTCTTATTCTCACCTAACAAAGTATTTATGCTTTTAAGCAAACGGAGATGTCAATGTAAATATTACTCCTAGCGCAACAAATTATCAATTAAGATCATTGAAATTGCATACGTTTTAAGCATTAAAGAGCAAATTCACAGGGCAAATCAATAATTTTTTTGCAGGCTGGGATCTTAAGACTCATTTGTACAAGTAACACTTTCAAGAATTTGTGAACATGGAAGTCACTGGTGAAATTGGCAAAAGCAATTTTAGGTGATGGATGGGAGCACAGAAAGACAAACTAGGGGAAGAATGACTTCAAGTTGAGAAAGTAAAGGGGGAGGATTTTGACAGCTCGTTGTTCGAAGAGGTCATCAAGAGAATCCGACCAATAGTTGACCCTTGAACGGGACCTGGGCAGTTGAATGCTCTTCACCACTTCCCCTGCCCTTGGAATATATGTTCTGCCCACTGTTCCCAGAGCCAGAGCCATTTTCAAGGACACAGCCTTGAGAAAGCAATGCTTTTTGACCATCTGGATGGTGTGCATGACTGAGCCCAGTTAAGGCCTCTTTGTAACTTTTAAGATTCTGGCAGGAGGATGTGGAAATCTACTTGTCACTCAGCCACCCAAGAAAAGCCTTGTGTATAAGTTCTCCTGTTTAATAAACTTGCTACCTACCAAAAAAGAAAAAAATAATCTATTATATAAAAGCCTAAGCAACCAGTCGCTGTGACATGCACTGACCATCAGGAAGCAGATGCTCAAAGCAGGAGCTGCCCCCTGGTGGTCAGTGCACTCCCACAGCCAAACTCCCGTGATCCCTCCTCACCCCACCCCTCCCCCCTCCCCTGGCCAGCTGACCCTGATAGCTGGCCAGGCCAAGAGACCCCACCTGCGCACGAATTCTTGCACCGGGCCTCTAGTAGTTTTATAATCACAGATGAAGCTTTGCATTTTGACACAGGTCTTCTCTCATGATGGGAGAACGAGATGGGTACGTGCGCCAATGTCCTCCACTCTATCAGCACCACCTTGCAATGCTGAACAGCGTCTGCTTTACTGCAGCTCCAGGGGAAGAGGAAACTTTCACCACTGTCCCCTTTTTCTGAGATTTCTATTTCCAGCAGTGAGAAGGCCCTGCAGTTTCTTGGACAAGGCAGTGATGCCCATCAATTAGACCCGAGAGAAAAAGGAGACTTGAGGAGCTTAAAATGTAGGAGTTAGGAAAGAAGGAGCCAAAAGAGAATTTTCACAGATGGAGTACATGGCATAGAACCCTCAGCCGGGCTGGGGAGGAGTTGGCAAGGGTTGCTGGGAGCGATAAGGAATCTGTGTTCTTTTTTCTTTTTTTTTAAGTGAACAATACACAAAATCATGAATTTATATCTCAACACATTCTCCTGCCACACATATTTTTCATCAAACTGAGATCATATTGAAAATATAGTACTTTTGTTTGATTTCTAAAAGTAATATACCATGTCAACAATATACTTGAAAAATATTATTGTTGAGAGTATCCCACTATTTGGAATAGCCCAGTCTATACTGTTGGTCTTGTAGGTTGCATTCGATCTTTTGGTCATTACAAATTCTGCTGCAATAAAGAACCTTGTAACTATATCCTTTCACATTTACATAATCTGATTTTTCACATTAGCAATTGCTTTACTATTTTTGTTTAGAAGTTGTTTCAACTAATATAAAACAGAGAACGGACTGATGGTTGCCGGAGGGGAGGAGAGTTGGGAGGTTGGGTGAAAAGGGTGAAGGATTAAGAAGTACAAATTGTCCCTAGCTGGTTTGGCTCAGTGAATAGAGCATCGGCCTGTGGACTGAAGAGTCCTGGGTTCGAGTCCAGTCAAGGGCACATGCCTGGGTTGGGGGCTCAATTCCCAGTGTGGGGCATGCAGGAGGCAGACAATCAGTGATTCTCTCTCATCATTGATGTTTCTATCCCTCTCTCCTCTCCCTTCCTCTCTGAAATTAATACAAATATATTCTTTTTAAAAAAGAAGTACACATTGGTAGTTACAAAATAGTCACAAGGATGTAAAATACAGCATAGGGTATATAGTGAATAATATTGTAATAACTATGTCTGGTGCCCGGTGGGTACTGGAAATATGGGGGAATCACTTTGTAAAATACATGATTATCTAATCACTATCTGTATACCTGAAACTAATACAAAATAATATTGAATGTAAACTGTAATCCTATCTAATAAAGAGGGAATATGCTAATTGACCATCACTCCATCACAAAGATGGCTGCACCCACAGCTGAGGCCAAGTTCCCTTAAGGAGCCTTAATGAGCAATCAGTAGGGACCTGAGGCTACGCCTTCCCCCACCCCCATGAGGCTTGACAGGGGACCTCAGGCTGCACCCCCCAACTGGCAGGGCTTGACAGGCGACCTCAGACCGCACCCCCCACTCAGCAGGGCTTGACAGGGAACCTCAGGCCATGCCCCTTTCCCTGGCATCAGCCTGGGGGACCTCAGGCTGCACCTCCTGCCTTGGCACCAGGCTGGGGGACCTCAGGCCGTGCCCCTTACCAGGTGGGGCTTAACAGGGGACTTCAGGCCACGCCCCCACCCCGGCCCCACACCAAGGGACCTCAGGCTGCGTCCCCACCCAGTGGGGCTGAACGGGGAACCTGAGGCTGCACCTCCCTGCCAGTGGGGCTTGACAGGGGATCTCAGGCCGTGTCCCCCACCTGGTGGGGCTTGACGGAGGACTTCAAGGAACGCCCCCCACCCTATCTGGGGGACCGCAGGCCACGCCCCCCGTCCTGGCGCCGGGCCAGGGGACCTGAGGCTATGCCCCCTGCCCAGCAGGGCTTGACAAGGGTGGGACTAGCCGGGTCTGGATCTAGCCCAATGGGGGGGGGGTGGGCAGCCGGGTCTGGGTCTCACGCGATTTTGAGGCACATGTAGGTGGGTGGGGATTTGACTCTGGGTCCCCCTTTTAATGTGCACGAATTTTGTGCACTGGGCCACTAGTTGAAAAATAAAATTTAAAAAAAGGAACTTGTGCTCTTAAGTACCTCACCTCTGAGGCACCTGAGAGAGAGAAGCCATCCCCAAGTGTGCAAGGTGGGGATGATGGACATGAAAGAGCAAACATTGGGTGCACAGAGTCGGGGATACAAATAGTTCTCCTAGCCACGTGAAAGGTGCCTTCCTCTTTCCTGTCAATCCAGCCACTACCCAGTCACGAGTTTATTCAGGAAAACCTGAGTGCCAGCCTCCACTCGCCACTGACTCACTGTGCCACTGCAGGCAAGGCATTTCCTCTCTCTGGACCACAATGTCGTCACCCATGAAGCAAGTGCGTTAGACTACATGATCCCCTGAGGTTTCTTTCTGTTCTGAGAAGCTTCCATTTTCAGGGACGTGTCACCCAGCTGCCAGAGCCATTGGTCTTGGAGCTCCACGACATTCCTGCGATTAGTCATGAGTTAGCATTTCCCTCGTCAACAGTCATTCAGATGCCCCCTTCCCCTGCCCCCCATGATTTCAATTCTCAGAGAACCTATACTATCATCTACCAGATATTTTGCTTTAATCTGGTGCATTTATTTCATTTATCATAGAAGGAAATGTCATAAACCCATCATATCACTTGCCAAGACTAGTAGGCAACTATGATAAACACATAGAAAGTAAAATGTTAACATGAAACTTTAGAGTCTTCTGCTTGAAGCTTTTCCTTTTCTCTTTGTGACAAAGTGTGGTTAGCAAGTGTTAGATGTTAAAGAAAGACTAGCACCAAGCTGAAGCTGCCTGCATCTGCAAACTGCTAAAAATTATGTTAAACGAAATAAGTCAGTCAGAGAAAGACAAGTATCACATGATCTCACTTATATGTGGAGTCAGTCTAATGTACAAAATAGATCCAGAGACATGGAAGCATGTAACAGACTGAGGAATCTCAGAGGGAAGGGCAGGAAGAGATTAACCAAAGAACTTATATGCATACTATAGGCCCGTTGCACCAAGATTCGTGCAATAGGCTTTCCTTCCCCTGGCTGCCGGCACCAGTTTTCCTGTGGTACCAGGTCCCAGGCCTTCGCTCCAGCCTCAGTGGAGAAGCCAAGCCTTGAGGCTTCTCTGCTCCAGTTGCAGCAGAGAAGCCAAGCCTCTTCAGTATTCAGTCTTCAGTTGTCTTCAGTCTTCAGTCTTCAGTCTTCACTCTGCGTCTGCGTATGCAAATTAACCCACAAGCTTTGTTGGATTAATTTGCATACCCACTCCTGATTGGCTGGTGGGCATCACGGAAGTACGGTCAATTTGCATGTTTCTCTTTTATTAGTGTAGATATGCATAACCATGGAAACAGACAATACTGTGGTGAAGGCCTGGGGGAGGGGGACAGGTGGGAGCTGGGTGGAGAGGGTAAATGGGGAACATCTGTAATACTTTGAACAATAAAGATAACAAAAAATAAAAGCTACAAGTATGGATGTAGAAAAATGGGAACTCTCCTGCTCTCTTGGAGACCATATAGAATCATGCAATCACCTTAGTGTAACAATTTGGCAATACCTACGAAGATGGGAGACGTATATATCCAGCATTTCCACTCCTCAGTATACACTCCAGGAAAATTCTTACACGTATGCACATGACACATGCAGCAGCATTATTTGTGGGCACTCAGATCTTTCAAGAAGTGTATACTTGAAACCTATATGATCCTATTAAGCAATGTCACCCCTTTAAATTTAATAAAACATTTTTTAAAGCCTGTTGCTTAAGTCACTGGAAGGTCCTTAAAAGCAACAACACAAGAATAGATATAAATGTTTTTGTTTTGTTTGTTTTTTAAATATATATTTTATTGATTTTTTACAGAGAGGAAGAGAGAGGGATAGAGAGTTAGAAACATCGATGAGAGAGAAACATTGATCAGCTGCCTCTTGCACACCCCCTACTGGGGATGTGCCCGCAACCAAGGTACATGCCCTTGACCGGAATCGAACCTGGGACCCTTGAGTCCGCAGGCCGACGCTCTATCCACTGAGCCAAACCGGTTTTGGCTATAAATGTGTTTTTTTTTCTGTAAATATTCTGGAGTGTGTGTGGCTTTAATGAATTAAACGGAATGGACCCACTTGAATTGAAGGAATTTAATGGTTGTTAAAATGAAATTAGTCAATTACACATTGGGATATAACCCAAATTTTAAAGTTTCAATGGTTGTCTTTACTTTTTTTTCTCCCTCCGTTTCATAATAGTATGGTGTTACAACCATAATATAAACCTAAATCCATAAGCTGCTTAATCCATGAGAGTGTCGTATTTCTAGGAAGAGACCAGTAAAACAGGTTACTAAGGGCTCTGAATTCAGCTGCGGGCATTCTCTTCCTGAGCTCACCGGCTAGTACACTCTTCACACCTTCTGTGGCATTGGTCATTCATGATTGTCCACCTGCAATTCCTTCCAGAATCATCATAAGTTATGTATCATTAGGGCTATTATATGCAGCTCTACTTTACGTATTTTACCATTGTGTAGGATTCCATCATAGGAATATATAGCAACGTGTTACCCTTTCTACTTTAGAAGGATATGTAAATTGTTTCTAGGGTCTTGAGGTGATTTTTTAATAGTCAATGAAATGACTATATTCACTTCCTGCACTTCCATGAAAAAAAAACCCCGGATAATTTGAAGGAAAAGGGCTGTGCATCTTTTGTGCATTGAAGGCTAGTGTCTTAAAGTGGTTTCTGTTGGACAATCCAACAGTAGCCAAGTGACCAAGTTAAACCTGTCTCGTGGATGGCAGCTATTTGGAGCAGAGCGAGATGTTGGGAGGTTTGAGTTCCATTCCCAATTCTGATTCCATTCTCTGTTTCTTAAAATTGTTCGATTTTTGTTATAAAGTTGGATGGTTTTTATGGTAAAAGCAAATGTCTCTATGTTGCATATAGGCTTAAGAATGGCTGTCTCCAAGAGGAAGGAGTTATAATATTTATGAACAGTGACAAACACACTGTGCATATTTATAATTTCATCTTTCAATAGCTGTGACTTGATTAGCTCCCTCTTAGAGGACGTGTAGAGTCAGTTAAGCCCTTGTGATGTTTTGTATGGATGTTGACTTTGGCAGCATGAAAATGATATGTAAAGCAAGGTTTTAAGGAATCAGAGATTGAATTTTATTATTGAGAGTTGAAGCATAACATATATAAACAAAAATAAAGAATATAGTCATTTCATTGACTATTAAAAAATCACCTCAAGACCCTAGAAACAATTTACATATCCTTCTAAAGTAGAAAGGGTAACACGTTGCTATATATTCCTATGATGGAATCCTACACAATGGTAAAACACGTAAAGTAGAGCTGCATATAATAACACTAGAGGCCCAATGCATGAAATTCGTGCAAGAGGCTCAGCCCCTGCCACCACAGCAGCCATGGCTACGTCCGAAAGGATGTCTGGTCTAATTAGCATATTATGCTTTTATTATTATAGATTATTATAGATGCCAAACTCAAAAATGTAATGAGTGGAAAACCAACTGTTTTCTGCAAAGAATTATCTAGGGATGGGGTTTTTAACAGGGGAGGATGTACATGAAAATTACCAATTGTCATTTCAGGAGACAGCAAAGTGGGTGTGGAGGTGGGAAGGGTAAAGGGAATAGCATCAGGGAAAAATTCATAGGGGACTTCAATAAAACTTTAATGTTTTATTTCATTAGGAGAGTTGTGATTGCATAGCTCTTCATATTCTTATTACTTATTAATTCGTGTATGTCTAAGATATCCTATTAGGCTGAGTCGTATGAAATTGCTAATATTTGTCTGTTTGGATCTACAAAAATAGCCATTTCATATGATGTGACCTAATATAATGATAATGGTGATGATGACAAAGAATTGAAAGGGGACCCTCGTTCTTCCCCTGTGGTCCATTGTTACTTAAAGCCTATAGGTGAACCCTTCCTCTCCAGTTCTCTGGGTACCAGCAGGGTGATGCAGGAGCCACACTCTGGCAACACTGATTTAGTGAATGTTGTCATGGCTCTGTCACAAATCAAGACCTGCGGTCTGGCCTTGGGGATGAGAAATTTGTGGTCTGAGACTAGAAGCAGGGGAAAGGGAAGGTGCTGAGGGGTCTGCAGAGAGGAGGCAGTACAACTGGGTCACATGTAAAGTGCTCATGCTCAGGCCCTTAGATCAAGGTCAGGGCTCAGGTAGTTCTTGAGGTCACCTACCTGCTGAGTGAGAGGCAACAACCTTCTCTGTATCTTCCACTCCTCCTATTTGGAGACCAATGATTATGTATTAAAATATTGCAATACATTTCCTTTTTTTCTTTTTATTGATTTCAGAGAGGAAGGGAGAGGGAGAGAGAAACAGCAAGATGAGAGAATCATTGGTCAGCTGCCTCCTGCATGCCCCCTACTGGGGGCCGAACCCCCAACCCGGGCATGTGCCCTTGACTAGAATTGAACCCATGACCCTTCAGTCTGTAGGCTGATGCTCTATCCACTGAGCCAAACCAGCTAAGGCACAATACCATTTCTTGAGTGAGAGTAGTGGGGAACTAGTCACTTTCTGTACATGGTCTCATCATCAATTGCACCACAAGGTAGGCATTAATTATCTCAAAGAACAGATGAGGCCCAAAGATGTGATGCTGCAGAATCTGAGCAGGAACCTGGGGCAGAATGTCAGGCTGTGGGTTTGCAAAAGGAGAAGAGGGCCTCGCTGTTTCCTTCTGAGAGGCCAGGGAGACCAACTTCCTTGGCCCCTGAGGCCTCATGAGCATGGGAGGGTGGTCCCTGTGGCTGCCATGTGTCTGCCCACAGACCAACACAAATGGGCTTCGGTGTCTCAGCCTGAGTCACCTTGATCACCACAGGATGCAGACTGCTACCTTTGCTTCTTGGGTTTTCCCCCAAGGCACGTGGAGTTCATTCCTGGCTTGTGACTACAGAGGTAGTGGGGAGAGTTGGTGGGGACTGGCGTATAGTCCAAGGGTTAGGACACAACTCGCTGTGGCTTATGTGAGCCAGAATAGGATTCAGGAAACCTGGGCCAAGTGGGGTACTGGAGTCAACTTCACCATCCACCTTCACTAATGGCATCATCACCACCACCATCTTCCCTCCATCATTACCACCCTCATCTTCCCCACCACTTCCGTTATCACCACCATCGTCTCCTCCTCTACCACTTCCATCATTCCCACCATTACTTCCATGGTCACCATCACCTCCAACACCTTCATCATCATCATTCCTACCATCTCTATCATTTATACCTTCCCCACCACTACTTTCACCACTTCTCCCATCTCCACTATTATCACTACCTCCTTCACAATCACCATCATCTCCACCAGCTTCACACATCCATCATGATATGCACTGTTCCCACCACAACATTATGACTACTTCTGGCAATATGCATTATCTAGTGCAATGAACAAATCTCTACACCAGCCTATAATGTGGATCTTCTTATTATCATCAAGATACAGTGAAAATTGAAGAAGATTCAAAACAAGGTCTATGTTATTCCTCTTGATATACTTAATAAGGAGGTGTTAGGGTCACGTATTGACATCAACTTTGACCCAATATGGGGATGCCATCTGTTTCTCCCAGTGGGTCAATTCTGGAGATGTAGAGAGGATCAAGCGGCTCTCTACAAGAGAGTTAACACTTACCAAAGGAGTTCGTGTATCAGAGGAATATGAGGCTCAGGGACATCAAGTGTCCTGCTCAGTATCACATAGCCATTAACTGCCAGGATTTAATCAGAGAGTGTCTGCTGTTAAAGCCTACAGGATCACCAGCTTAAAGTGGCCTTAGTCACAAAACTGGGGTGATACAAATCCTTTGTAAAGACTGTGACAGCCATGGAGATGTGCCACTCAGCTGTCTTCAAGAGAGAACCTGCCACAGGGTGTGAGTCTAGCTGTGGATACCTCCAGGCTCTGCCTCAGTTTGTAAGTTCATGACAGGTGCTTGACTGGGCAATGACTGAGCATGGCAGTGACACAAGGACTCACCATTTCTGGGCACTGTGTGACTCTTCCATAGATAATCTATATACCCAAGCTCCCTGTTGACCTGGCTGAACCTTCTCAGAGCTGAACCACAGTCTGAGGCTCTTCCTACAGAGTCCTCCTGTTTTCCTCCTTTTTTCCCAGTGCTAATATCTCTCTGCTTATTTCTGTTCTCTCTTCCCTCTATCTTTTGGAGGCATTATCTATACTAATAATAGAGGAATATGCAAATTGTCCAGAACACTGTCATAGTAATAGTAACGACCAAACAGAAGGCTGTGTCAGGTGACAAGGCTGGCAGGGGGGTTAGTGAGGGACGACCAAACAACTGAAGAGCAAGCTGCATGGGGTGACCAGGCCAGCAAGGGGGTTAGTGAAGGACGGCCAAACAACTGAACAGCAGGCTGCGTGGGGCAATCAGGCCGGCAGGGGGAGCAGTTGGGGGCCATCAAGCCAGCAAGGGAGTGCAGTTGGGGGTGAGATCAGGCCAGCAGGGGAGGGCAGTTGGGGGCAACCAGGCCAGCAGTGGAGGGCAGTCGGGGGCGATTGGGCTGGCAGGGGAGCAGTTAGGCATCAATCAGGCCAGCAGGGGAGCGGTTAGGGGCAATCAGGCAGGCAGGCAGGTGAGCAGTTAGGAGCCAGCCGTCCTGGATTGTGAGAGGGATGTCTGACTGCTGGTTTAGGCCCTGTTTAGGGCAACCAGACATCCCCAAGGGGTTCCAGATTGGAGACGGTGCAGGCCAGGCTGAGGGACACCCTCTCCACCCAGTGCACAAATTTCATGCACCGGGCCTCTAGTCCCTTATAAACATCTTGTACCCCCACGCTGCCTTGGTATCTGCTTTCTAGAGGACCTCAAATGACTCAAATATATGTTTGTATCATTATGGCACAGGGAATCGTTTTCTTTCCTAGCCTTAAGATTTGACTTTTGATACACACACTCTTTAGCCCTATGGCATGAGTGTATACTAATATAACTGTTTCCTATAGCAACTAAACAACTATTATAAATCAACTGCACTGTCATAACACTGCACAGGGATTTGAATCCCCATTCTACAGTGAACGAGTTTAAGCACATCCTTCTACTTCTCTGTGCTTTAATGCCTTAATCTCCTCATCTGAAACAATGTTAATCATCCTAACATTGCAGGGCTGTTTTGAGGTCTAAACTGTTTAAGTCATCATAAAACATGTATACCTGGCCTGACACATCGTAGGCTTCCAACAAATTCTTACATTTATTGAGTGCCTCACCCAAGTGTAGCACTACATATTAGGCACGGGGACACAGCAGTGAACAACAAGGACAAAAATTCCTCATGGAACTTATGATCTTATTAGTTAAAGCTAAATCTAAAATAGCTTGAAGATATCTTGACAGCTATAAAAACTAAATAAGACAAGCCTCTCCTTTGAGAAGGGAAAAATATGAGACTGGAACTATAAGTATCCCTTTAAGAGGGAAACCACCTTTAGTTAAAGGAAAACCAGGAAGCAGTCACTTGGAACTTTCGACACCCAGTGCTGAGCAGTAAGTTAACTCTGCCCTGAAGTTTTCATGGGTCTCAGATTGAATAATAAATGTAGGTTAGTTGAACTTAGTAAGCTATATTCAAAGGTCAGAGTGAATTTTGTTCCTTCTTATGAAGTCCCATTAACACAAGGTCCAAAGAGATAAATGTTCTTTGAATGTATACACTGTCTCTTTTTAATTCTTCTAGTTATCATTTTATTATTTATTTTTAACTTAATAGTATTGTGGTCAGAGAAAAAAGTCTGTATGGTATTTGTTAAGGCCAGTTTTACTATCCAGCTTATGGTCAATTTGTGCAAGCATTCTAGGTATACTTGAAAAGAATGTGTATTCATCCAACTTTAGAAAGTAATTTTCCATATATGCCCCTTAGATTGAGTCAGTTAATTATGATGTTTATACCTTATTTATCTGCACTGGACTCTTTGTCTATTCAACCTATCAATTAATTAAAAAAATCTTAAAATTTCCCAAAATGATGGTGGAGTTGTCACTTTCTCCTGTAGCGCTATCAATTTTTACTTTATATAGTTTTTTGAGGCTGTGTTATTAGTTGCATTGAAGTTTAAGACAGTTACATCTTCTTGTTGAATTGAACTTTTTATCATTGTGCAATGACTCTCTTGACCTCTGATAATACTTATACTTTACAGTTTATTTGCATCATCCTACATAATAAAATGGTAATATGTAAATTACCATCACTCCGCTACGCCCACGATTGGGCCAGCAGGAGGCGCAGGGGGCGGGACTCAGGGTAGCCGGGGTAGCTGATTGGGCCAGCAGGACGCTGAGCTCGCGGCGCCAGTGGCGCCACGAGCTCAGCGTCTGTGTCATGGCTGCGCCGGAGGCTTTCGGAAGGTCTGGTGCACCGGCGGACAGCTGGCCAGCTTCCCCGCGATCAAAAGCCAAAGCAGGGGAGCTGGCCGGCTGTCTGCTCCGGCACAAGGCCTTTCGAAAGCCTCCGCCGCGCCGGAGGCTTTCGGAAGGCCTGGTGCACCGGCGGATAGCCAGCCCGCTGGTGCACCAGGTGCATGATTAAATCATGCACTGGGCCTCTAGTCTATAATAAAAAAAAACATAATATGCTAATTAGACTGGACATCCTTCTGGATGTCCTTCTTTCCGGACAAAGCTGCAGTGGGCGGGGCTGAGGCAGAGGGGGCAGAGGCCCCCATACATGGCGGCGGCGGTGGCAATGGCAGCGGCACGGACAGGGGCCAGGGCCAAGGCCCTTGTACGATTTCATGCGTCAGGCCTCTAGTACTAATATAATGATACTAGCTTCAATTATGTTTACCTGACATATCTTTTCCCCATCATTTGACTTTTAATTTTTCTAGTGTTTTTAAGTTTTAAATAGAACTCTTGTACAAAAAATATCCAATCTAAAAGTCATTGTCTTTTAAATGGAGTTTTAGATCCATTTGCATTTATTGTAATTACAGATCTATCTTTACATATTAATAAAACATGTGCTTTCTATTTGTCTCTCTATTTTTGTTTCTTTTTCCTTCCCTCTTTTTTCCCCTTCTTTTGCATTGAGTTTTTTTTTTTTTTTCTATTTCTCATTCTACACTTTGGAATAATTTTGGAACTGATACACACTATGCCCATTCTTTTAGTGGTCTCTCTAGCTATTTTAACCTGAATATTTAACAAAATCTAAATCTAATCAATAGTTTTCCCTTTTTTTTCAAGCAATATAAGAACCTTAAAATACTTTAACATCAATTACTTCCTCCAAAAGTATATGATAGTATAATCAAGTTTTTAGTTCTCTTTTTTATTTTTTCCACTGTGCAACCTGCTTCAGTGACTGCAGCCTACAGGCAGAGGCCGGGCAATGAATCAAGGCTGCACAGTTTTTAGTTCTATTTCCAAATTAAACATTATAATTTTTCTATAGTAAATTTTTGTTTCAGTAGAATAAACATAGTAATTTATGTTTACTAACATATTTACCAATATCTGTTCACCATTCCTGCTTGAATCTTAGGCCTTCTGGTTGAAATTTTCCTTCTTTCTTAAATATCTTCTAGAATCTTCTTTAATGAGGATCTTTTGTTGGTAAACTGTGTTTTTGCCTGAAACAATCTTCCTTTAGATATTTTTCTTAAAAAGTAATTTATTGGTTACAAAATTCTGAATTGATGGTTATTTTCTCTCAGTACTGTATTTTTCTCCCTTTTTTCCTGACCTCCATTTTGCTGTTGAGTAAAAAGTTGTCAGACTATTTGCTGTTCTTGGAAGATTGATCCTTTATTTCTGTCTTTTTTTTGAGATTTTCTCTTATTCTTTCTTCCTCTGTAGTTTCCTTATTTATTTGTTTAATCAATCATGTTTAGGATTCAGTGAGATACCTATAAGCACGATCTGGTATCTTCCAACAGCTTTGGAGATTTCTCAGTCATATATCTTTGAATATTATCCTCTTCCCATTTTCTCCATTATTTACTTCTGAAACTCCAATTTGTTTTATATTTTACCTATCACAATACTCTCCATGTCTTTTCACATATCTTTCACATCCTTCTTTTTCTTCTTTTTTAAATTTCTTTATTGATTAAGGTATTACATATGTGTCCTCATCACCCCGTTACCCTCCCCGCCCCCCGCCAACTCATGCCCTCACCCCCCCGTTGTCTGTGTCCATTGGTTCGGCTTATATGCATGCATACAAGTCCTTTGGTTGATCTCTCCCCCTTACTCCCCACCCTCCCCTACCTTCCCTCTGAGGTTTGACAGTCTGATCGATGCTTCTCTGTCTCTGGTTCTGTTTTTGTTCATCAGTTTATATTGTTCATTATATTCCATAAATGAGTGAGATCATGTGATATTTATCTTTCTCTGACTGGCTTATTTCACTTAGCATAATGCTCTCCAGTTCCATCCATACTGTTGCAAATGTTAAGAAGTCTGTCTTTTTTACTGCAGCATAGTATTCCATTGGGTAGATGTACCACAGTTTTTTAATCCACTCATCTGCTGATGGGCACTTAGGCTGTTTCCAAATCTTAGCTATGGTGAATTGTGCTGCTATGAACATAGGGGTGCATATATCCTTTCGAGCCTTTTTATCTGCTGTGCAGATAAAAAGCTTTTGCACAGCAAAGGAAACCATCAACAAAACAACAAGAAAGCCCACTGCATGGGAGAACATATTTGCTAATGTTATCACCGATAAGGGTTTAATCTCCAACATTTACAGGGAACTCATATAACTTGACAAAAGAAAGATAAACAATTCAATCAAAAAATGGGCAATGGACCTAAATAAATAATTTTTGAAAGAAGACAGAAGGAAGGTCAAGAGACATATGAAAACATGCTCAAAGTTACTAATCATCCAAGAGATGCAAATCAAAACAACAATGAGGTACCATCATCTCACACCTGTCAGAATGGCTATCATCAACAAATCAACAAACGACAAGTGCTGGCGAGGATGCAGAGAAAAAGGAACCCACATCCTTCTCCTTAAGAATAAGTGAATCAGATAATATGATGATTCGGTGTTTAATATGTCTACTAACTTTTAATTTTTAGTTATTATATTTTTAAGTATTTCTAGTTCTTTTTGTACTTTAAAAAAGTTGTTCTTTTTTGTTGTTTTTTTATTTTTGGTTTTGTTTTAGAGAGAGAGAAGGGAGGGGCAGAGACAGAGAGAGAGAGAGAGAGAGAGAGAGAGAGAGAGAGAGAGAAACATCAATGTGAGAGAGACACATCAATTGATTGCCTTCTGCACTTGCCCCCACCAGGGCCAGGGATCGAGCCTGCAACAGAGTTATGTGCCCTTAACTGGAATCAAACCCTGGACCCTTCAGTCTGTGGGTCTACACTGTATCCCCTGGGCCAAACCAGCCAGGACCAGTTGTTCTTTATAGTGACCTGGGAGCTGGTCCCTGGCATTCGGAGGCTCCTCATCACCTCCCTGTGTTTGGACTGTGGGCTCTGCTTGCCTTGCCTGCTCCCAGAACTGCTCCCAGGACACAGCCTTGAGAAGGAAACGTGGTGATGAGATGACCTGGACTGGGTATGTAACTAACCCAGTTAAGGCCACCTGGGAATGTGACTGAACCCAGTTAAGGCCTCTAGATAAACTTCTAAGGTTAGTGAGTGAGTGCAAAAAACTATGCATCTGGCTGCCGCCCAGGACAAGCTTCCTATGTACGTGCCCTTACTTATTAAACCTGCCACCTACCAATCTGGAGTGGTCTGCCTTTTACTTTGGTCTCTTCTTGTCTTCCGCATATGGGGGCCAGTTTCAGATTATATCTAGGAAGCTCCTGAAGAGGCTGCAACTCAGCAGTTGGCAAGGAAACCAAAGAAATAGGCCTTGGGCCCTAACTGGTTTGGCTCAATAGATAGAGCGTCAGCCTGTGGACTACAGGGTCCCAGGTTCGATTCCAGTCAAGGGCACATGCCTGGGTTGCAGGCTTGACTCCAGCGGGGGGAGGGGGGGCGTGCAGGAGGCAGCCGATCAATGATTCTCTCATGATTCTCTCTCATCATTGATGTTTCTATCTCTCTCTCCCTCTCCCTTCCTCTCTGAAATCAATAAAAATATATATTAAAAAAAAAAAAAGAAAAAAAGAAATAGGCCTTGGGAAAGAGGCATCCACGGGGGAAATCCCGAGTTGGCCATGACCTCTATGTGGGGAGGAGCGGCCTGTATTCCAGATGCTTGTGGACTGCTGTGTGAGTACAGGGATACCTTGGAAATGCTGGCTGCTTCAAAGCAACTGATTGAAGAACCGCATCCAGCACCTTGCGGCGGAGAAGGGAAACACATGGCTGCCCAGTGTGCTGGCCTCCACTGTGGGCAGTTGGGCTGGTCAACAATGCCCAGCTAGAGGCTAAAGGTCCACTTAGAAAGCTGGAAAATCAGCTGAGATTAGAGAAGGACCTGCGTGTCCATTACTCTACCAGCTGTAGGGCAGGCAGACAAGGTGGGAGAGCAGGATAGTAAGTAGAAAACCTTAGTGTGCCGTTTTGCAAAGCTAAGAGCGCGTAAGCTGCTGCAGAATAAGACTGAGTGCTTATGACAAAGCCTGATTGGGACACTAAGAGATGGAATCCCAGGAAAGTGAGGAAAACGAAGAGGAGAATGCAATGGTGATTGACAATGATATGGATGGAGTGCCCCTTGCCATCCAATCCCTAATACAAAGGAAAATGTTAAATAGCAATTACCCTAGATTCTGATTATAGAGACATATACCCCCAAAACTCGTAGGAAAAAACGTGCATTATTTCTGTCTCTTAAAGTTATAAATTTTATCATGTCTTTGAAACACAAACATGCAGAAGCTGACCAAAACATTGCCCACAAAGACAGAAGGGAAAAGAAGAGGGCTTTTAAAGATAGTTCTCTCCTGGCCGGTATGGCTCAGTGGTTGAATGTCAACCTATGGTTTGATTCCCGGTCAGGGCACATGCCCAGGTTCCGGGCTCAGTCCCCAGTGGGGGGCGTGCAGGAGGCAGCCAATAAATGGTACTCTCTCATCATTGATGTTTCTGTCTCTTTCTCCCTCTTCCTTCCTCTCTGAAATCAATTAGAATATTTAAAAAAAAAAATACAGTTCTCATGCCAAATTTGATTTGTAAGAAAGAGGTAAGTATTTTCACAAAACTACCAGAAACTAATATGGAGGAAAGATAATGTCTGTATATGGAAAGTAGGATGTATGCTTTTGGTAAAAGAATATAAAAAAGGGAGATGCATGTTTGTTGAGGGAAGAGAGAGTTTTTTATGGTTAAGGAAATAGAAAGGATGGGGGTTGGGCGGGAGGTTTTCTGAAAAGGAAAAAAAGTAATTTTGTATTAAAGTAAAATGAATGTTTCAAAATAAGAAAGAGAAAGAACAAAAGCTGGAAGGTATATGAAGGTGGCAGGAGGTTTGTGGAAATGGCTGAGGGTTCCGAATGCAGGAATCTCGAGGAGGAATTGAATGTGCGGTCAGGCCCACGAAGAGGGGAATGGGTGACGAAGTCAAGCGTGTCATTTGGAGCGTCTTGAACTCTCACCTGATCTTAAACCGTGGCCATTTTGAAGTCTTTTGCCATTTGCAGACAGTTACTGTTTTATTCTGATGCTTTCCCAAAAGCGTTCCTGCTGAGGTGCCTCACCTTCACGGTGATTCACGAAAAGATTCGGACAAGCACAGGTTTCTGATAACTAAGGTCAAGTTGCCATCATGTGGGAAGGACAGCAATGATCCTTTCACGTGCTTCCCCAAGGTGGGCTGCACTGCCCCACCGAATGCCATGGGACAGTGGCCCGAGACCTGTCCCTGCTCTCCTTCCCCACATCAGGACATGGGCCCACCACACTGATGACGGAATGTTAACATGTGACGATCCGACCGTGCGGGACACTCTCCCAGGGAGACGATGGGCAGGGGACCCACAGAAAAGCCAAGGCCTGGGCACCACCAGAAGGTGGGGAGTCGCTTGGTTGGGGAAGACCCGTGTTGTCCCAGAAGCTGTGATTGATAAGATGCAAGCCTCTCCAACCCCTGAGAGTGTAAAGGAGAGGCAAGGCTTCGTAGGGACCTGGGGGTTTGGAGGACTTTTATCCTCACCTGGCACAGTGCCTCCGTCCCTTAGGCCGCCCGGGAGGGAAAGGGCACATGCGGGACTGGGGTCAGAGCAGCAGCCATCTCTGGGCAGGCAAGAACGCCAGTGAAGCCCTGGCGAGCTCTGGGCATCTCGGGAGCAGGACCACCATCCGAGTTGGACGTGACTGTGACTGCGGAAGGCCTGGCTCAGGCGCTGTGGCGGAGACACAGAAGGGGAGAGTGCCCCTAGGGTTTTGGTCCCCGTCCTAGAAGGGGGCAGAAATCCAGGATTCTCCCTAAAGCAGCCACACAGCACTCCTGCAGGTGAGGCCTCTCAGGAAGGGACGGCCACCACAGCCGGTGGGCTGCACTCACAGCGGTCTGGTTGGTGACTGTTAGGGTGCACTCCCCTTGGCCTCTCCTTTTTGGACATGTTTTCTGAAACACATTGTTATAAGGTCTTTTTCCCATAGCTTGAAGCAAACGGCCTGCACCTGCTGAAGATAAGACATGTCCCCAACCGACTCGGGTGCTCCCCTCGGCCTAACTGAGTTGTACGCCCACCAGATACCCTGCTATCTTCCAAGGAGGCCCTGTTGTTCAGGCAGCGCCCCCAGCTGCTGGTGCCACCCTGACCCAGCCCCCATATAAGAGATAATAAACACTCCCTCGGCACTGGTATCCACACACTGGGCTCAGCTCACTGTGAGGTAATGTAATACAATTTCTTAAGCTCTTACAATGTCTCTTGGCCTGGCTCCTGTTGGCACGGACCTAACAGTGACTACTCATGAGTCCTGGCTGCTAGCCCTCTGCCTGGACAGCTGGGCTATTTTATTTTTTAAAATATATCTTTACTAGAGGCCCGGTGCACAAAATTCGTGCACGGGGGCGGGGGTGTGTCCCTCAGCCCAGCCTGCATCCTCTCCAATCTGGGACCCCTTGAGGGATGTCCGACTGCCCGTTTAGGACCGATCCTGATAAGATGGGCAGTCGGACATCCCTCTCACAATTCAGGACTGCTGGCTCCCAACTGCTTGCCTGCCTGCCTTCCTGATTGCCCCTAACCGCTTCTGCCTGCCAGCCTGATTGATGCCTAACTGCTCCCCTGCCAGCCTGATTGCCCCTAACTGCCCTCCCCTGCCGGCCTGGTCTCCCCTAACTGCCCTCCCCTGCAGGCATGATCACCCCTAACTACCCTCCCCTGCAGGTCTGGTCCCCCCCAACTGCTCTCCCCTGCAGGCCTGGATCCCTCCCAACTGCCCTCCCCTGCTGGCCATCTTGTGGTGGCCATCTTGTGTCGACATGGGGGCAGCCATCTTGTATATTGGAATGATGGTCAATTTACATATTACTATTTTATTAGATAGGATTGATTTCAGAGAGGAAGAGAGAGAGAAAGGGAGATAGAAACATCAATGATGAGAGAGAACCATTGATTGGCTGCCTCCTGCACGTCCCCTACTGGGGATCAAGCCCACAACCTAGGCATGTGCCCTTGACCAGAATTGAACCTGGGACTCTTCAGTCTGCAGGCTGGTGCTCTGTTCACTGAGCCAAGCAAGCTAGGGCACAGCTAGGCTATTTTAAAGAGATTAAATCTATGGCTTGGACAATGGGATGCCGAGGGATGGGTGATTGATGAGTGGGCCCTTGTGGGGCCAGGATGTGTGGAGGGACACCGGGGTTCACCTGCAAGGGCCTGAGGTGGTCCTCACTGCCTTTCACATCCCAGCCAACAAAGCACTGCCACTCTTGGCCATCAAGAAGCTGATGCCCTAGTTTGGGCATGAGCCCTAGCAACTGACACAGCAGATAGGACGCATAGACACAGTGGCCACCGTGGTGCCCAGGTGGGATGACATGTTGCCACAGATCCTGGACTGCCCTTGAAATACAGCGACATGATTAACACAGTAACAGCATGTCCTGTGTATTTTAACCAACATCCAAGACAATGGCCAAAGGTGTCTGAGGCTCTCCATGGGCATTCCCAACAGGTAAGGGATGGCAAATTGATTACATTGGCCCTCCCCCTGTGAGTGAGGGTTCTAAATATGCCTTGGTTGGTGGAGACACCAAGCCTGGCTTAACCAAGCTTTCCTGTCACCATGCAAGCCAGACCACCACTAGGGGATTAGAGAAACTGAGCACCACATGTGGATACCCTTGCTGAATATGGAGTGATTAAGAGTCACATTTCAAAGGTCATGATATGCAAAGACCGAGCAAAAGAGCATGACACTGAATGGAGTTTCCATCTCCCCTATAACCTGCAAGTGGCAGGCTTGGTAAAAAGTTAAAATAGAATATTAAAGCAGCAGATTAATTTACTAACAAGTAAAAGTGCCTTGGCCGGGTAAACTAACGTATTGTCCCAGGCTTTAATACATTTGAATGACCAACTAGTAAGCCTCTTGCCCCATACGCTAGACTGGGGACCCCTCCTGAGGCACCCCGTCCTGTAAAGGGATGGAAGTTTCAGGGAAGCAGCCATTTCCCCGACTCCCACCACAGATCAATGTGCTGTGCTGCTGAGTACACGGAACCCATCTCATCTGGGGCAGTGGTCGGCAAACTCCTTAGTCAACAGAGCCAAATATCAACAGTACAATGATTGAAATTTCTTTTGAGAGCCGAAAACCGACTTCTGCGCATGGGCCACGAAGTTTCAATCGCACTGTACGTGCGCACCCGCACGTGGTATTTTGTGGAAGAGCCACACTCAAGGGGCCAAAGAGCCACATGTGGTTCGCGAGCCACAGTTTGCCGACCACTGATCTGGGGCATTTACAATCGGACACCCCACCGGGATGAGTGAGCTCCTTCGCTCCCTTGGGTGAGGAGAAACTATCCTGCACGGGGATCCCGCTGTCCTGCTGCAAGCTGGACCTGCTGACATGCACTGGCCCTGGAATGGAACAAGAGCCACTGAAAGAAGGGAGAAGATGGGGTTCAGGTCTGGCATATCCCGCCCCCAGCCCATCTCCTCACACCCGACGGTGCTGCCTCAGCCGGCCACCATGTATGGATGCACATCCAGGTCAAGTTCCCATTCCCCAAGGCCAGGCGGGCAATTGTTTCCCACTGGTACGGTCATTTGGCTGCCATCTTTGTTCCCTCCATCGTCCTGGAGGGTGTTGTAGCATTCACAGAAATCCTAAATTCACCCAGCAAGCCTGGAATGATCGCCAACAAAGCCTGTCCTTACTGATCACTGAAATGTCTCTACTGACAAAAGCTGTCCTCCAAAATAGGGTGACCTTGCACGTTATTACTTTCTTGCCAGGAGGCACCTGTGACATTATCTAAACAGAGTGTTGTTTGTTCAGACCTGTCGCATCTGTTAATGTGTCATCTTTACTAAGTCACATGAGGACACAAGTGGACACCATGAGTGATCTGGTCCCAGTCTAAGGGACTTGGTAAATCAATGGTTTAAACCACAGGGCTTTTGGCAAAAAAAAAAAAAAAAAGTGCCACTGATTTTGGAGACCATTGTCTTCATCTGTATTTTCTCTGTATTGTTGCTATGGTATCTGCCTCCAATACAGCCAGACCTCCACCAAATGCGCCACCTTCGTGCTAGAGGAACCCCTTGCTGACTGCTCAGAGCGCATTGTGGAAGAGACCACGTGTGTGTGAGATTGTAAGAGTCGGTCCAAAGTGTGGAGTGATGAGGGAGGTAATCAAGACGTTACCACTGGTTTAACCCACGAGCAATAGGAGGCTCCTTGCTCCTCCCTCCTCCCCTGTGCTTTGGACTGTGGGCTCTGCTTGCCTTCCCTGCTCTCAGAGCTGCTCCAAGGTTACAGCCTTGAGATAGAAATGTGATGAGGAGACTATCTGGACTGGGTATGTGAGGCCCCGGGGGACATGACTGAACCCAGTTAGGACCTCCACAGGCAGCTGCCCATGACAAGCCTCGTAAGTCCCCTTGCTTACTGAACCTGCTACTTACGATCAGGAGTGGTCTGCCTCTTTCTTTGGTCCCTCCCCGCCCTCTGTGTACTGGGCCAGTTTCAGATTTCACCTAGGAAGCTTCCAAAGAGATTATAAACCAACAACAGTTCTCTGATTTTTTTTTCAAGCTTCCCTTTTAATTTTTGAATATATTCAGTGGTCTTTCAGTCAAGGTTTAACAACTGACTCTCTCTAGAAAAATACATTTTAAATAAATAAACATATAAATAAATACCTTAATTTATAGTGTTTGCCAACTTCTCTGGTGCAAATACTCCTCCCACGGCCAGTCTCAAGCTACCGACATGATATTGCTGAACATGGAGTTGGGAAGAGATGCTCACCATCGGCTCTGGTGAGCTAGCATCAGCTGCCTTAAGCACATCACTGATTTTAAACATATTTGAAGTTATATTCTGGTGTCTGAAGTGTGCGGGTCTGTTTTTGCTATCTATTGTTTCTACTTGTTTACACTCATGGTGCTGTGCTTCTTTACTCTGTGTGATTTTTTTGTTTGTTTGTGAGCTATACATTTCTTTCGAACTTTATTGTAGGTGACCTTGGAGTTCTGGTGTAAAGTTTGGTACCACTAGTGCCTAATTAATTTCACGTCTGCTACTCCCTGGGGACCCTACTTAAAATTTGTAACATCTTTAAATTCTTTGCTTCAGATATATATATATTTTTAGCATGAATTCAGGCCTCAGACATGAGTGAGGACCCCCTGATGATGACAAATTCTCAGGTGAGATTTTTTTCTTCCCCTACACTCAGCCCTAAGATTGAGCTGGGCCAATTTCATAAGCTGTTTCTTCTGTCTGGGATCTAGCTCTATGAGGGATCTATTGTTAAATTCTCACCTTGGGTGTGCCCTAGATTGTGTCTAGCTCTTACGTCTGCTGCGGCCTTTGAAGGGGAAGCTCAAATTCTCCAGAGTTTGGAAGAAACCCTCAGGAAAAAGCGGCTTTGGTGAGTGCTCACCACGCAGCATCCCTGACTTCATGTCTCTGGGGGCTCTGTTGATCCCTTACCTTTGTGCTAGATCAGCAAAGTGTTGAAAAGATGCATTTGAGTATTTTAGCCAGCCTTTTAGTTGCTTCAGTGGGCTGAGTATTAGAGTATCTAATCTTCCATAGTACTAGAATTAGAAGTCTCCTTATCACTTCTAATGTATACATGATCTCAAGGCATCTTACATTTACTAGAATTTTTTTCTTAGTCCTCCTCTCATTTCTTGAACAAAGTCCATTGTTCCCCAGACAGTAAAAGCTTGGCATAAAAAAATAAAATAAAATAAAAAATAAAAATAAAAAAATAAAAAAATAAAAGCTTGGCATAATCTCTAGTATTTGAGATAGCCACTATAGTTGCTATAGTTCCCTCTAGAACTCTTTATGACAAACTTGCACTAAATAAAAGCACTCTAACGTGAAGATAAAGCTACCTATGAGATGGCATCTCATTCCTCTACGCTTGCTCAAACCTAAGCCCAATGGCTCTGAACTAAAAACCTGCTCCTCCCTCTTTGTTCCCTGAGTCACCAAATGATATTCCGTCCAGCTGGCAGCCAGGTCAATGACCCAGAGCTCACGTTCCTCCTGTACCCCATCCTCCTGCTCCATGCAGTCTGTTTCCAGGTCATTTAATTATATGGCCAGTACTTTTCTGGAGTTTCTCATCCACCTTCCTCCTTCATTGCTGCCCAGCCTAAATTCTAACCTTTGATTCAAATTCTCCCAATTATCTCTCATCTAGCTTCCTATGTGGCACATTATTTGACAGTTAATCTTCCTGACAATCCTATGATGTAGGTACTATTATCATTCCCATTATAATGATGAAATAGCTGAGGCCTTACTTTTGGAGGTGAAAGTACCACTGAGAATTTGTGTAGATATTCATGGACAGTATACAGATTTACTACGATTATCTGACTATTAGAGTCCTGGTGCATGAAAATTCATGCACTGGAGAAGGGGTCCCTCAGCCCGGCCTGCCTCCTCTCACAGTCTGGGAGCCCTCAGGGGTGGGAGGCGACCTGGCAATCAGGGGAAGGTGATGACCCCATCACATCTCTGCTGCTCCCACTGCTGGCATCACAAGCCTCAGCCGGCCCTGGTTACCTGAGCCTTGGGCAGGCCTGGGCAGCTGGGCAGCTGCCATCCAAGGCTTGCCTGCACCTCGGGCCAGCCCTGGGCAGCTGGGCAGCCAATATCCAAGGCTTGCTTGAGCCTCGGACCGGCCCTAGGTGGCTGGGGGGTTAAAGGGACTGGGGGACTCTGGAGGCAGGCGTGTGGAGCAGCCGGACCCGCCTAGGGAGGGGCCTAGCCATGCTGTGCGCCTGCCGCCCCTGCTGGGCTGAGGGGACTGGGCACCACCATCTTGTGGCTGTGGGTGCTGCCATCTTTGAGGGCGTGGCAGTCAATTAGCATATTCCCTCCTTATTGGCTGTGGGCGCCACCATCTTTGTGAGGGTGTGATGGTCAATTAGCATATTCCCTCTTTATTAGATAGGATGGAGGTTTCCCACAAGAAGCCAACTATCCTTTCTTAGGAGAGAATGTGGATAGAGGAAAGTAGTCTTTGCAAACCATTTGTTTGCTATTGGCTTAAAAAGTCAAAATATCCAGAGAACTTCTTTCTCTTAAGAGGAAGCCATGAATGTGCTAGCATCAATCACATTACGGGTTCTATGATGAATGCAAACAAAGGTTTAATATCACATCGTGGAAGACTTGCACCAACTGTTCCACTGTCTGCCTACAGCTGCCATTGCAGTGAGGAGGTCTGTTGCCATGGAGGACTGTCAGCAAACCTGCAATCGAGGAAGCAGAGTTGGAGAGTTGTGAGACCCACCGATGTCCCCCATACACGTCTGCTCTGTGATATGCTGTGGTCCGACCCAGAGAAGGATGTGCAAGGCTGGGGAGAAAATAACTGGGTGTTCCCTTCACGTTTGGAGCTGAATGGATATGATCTTTTTGCTAAATGACAACAGGTAACCCTATTTTCAGCCTCAGATTATGGTGGCAATTCTGATCATGCTGGTGGAATGATGAGTGTGGATGAAGGCTGGGTGTTCATTTCAGATGCTGAAATAATCTGGAAAGAAAGCTAAGTACCAGCCTGGTGGGCTGGATTGAGGATATCCCGTCTCTCCACTTCAAACAGTTAATTCACTGAAGAAAAGGTGAAGAAAGGAATTGTGTAACATAACCATCAGATTTGTTAAGAACATACTTCATAACATACGTGTGCACTACAAATCCATCCAGCCATTTGACACCCTTTATGTTGTCACACCTTTAACTTAAGGAGACCGATAAAGGACCTTACAATTTTTTTCTAATAGAAAGATGTGCTGTACTGTATCGTAATAAGTATACTCTATAATAATATTCAACAAAGTTAAATCCAAATTCAAAATCACCCAATATGTTACATCTTCACTTATCACAGTTTTTAAAGTTGAGAAGCATCCCAATTAAACTAGATGTGACAGTTAAACCAGATGAAAGCATGATGATCCGTCTGTATGTGGTTTTAGTGGTATGTGGCTAATTACATTGAGCTTGTTTTGTTCTGTTTGTTT
Source organism: Cnephaeus nilssonii (assembly GCF_951640355.1). Taxonomy (NCBI): domain Eukaryota; kingdom Metazoa; phylum Chordata; class Mammalia; order Chiroptera; family Vespertilionidae; genus Cnephaeus; species Cnephaeus nilssonii. The sequence continues at coordinate 22,080,225 of NC_137073.1, read as the reverse complement.
GTTTTCGATAGAATAATGGCAACTCTTTTTTTTCCTAAACATTAAAAAATAATTTATTTATTTGCGTGTGTGTGTGTGTGTGTGTGTGTGTGTGTGTGTGTGTGAGAGAGAGAGAGAGAGAGAGAGAGAGAGAGAGAGAGAGGAACATTGATTTGTTGTTCCACTTATTTATGCATTCATTGGTTGATTCTTGTATGTGCCCTGACTGGTGATCGAACCCACAACCTTGCTGTATCACAACAACACTCTAACCAATTGTGCTACCCGGCCAGGGCTTTTCTAAACATTTTTAAAAGTAAAATGTGGGATGAGCTCTGAAGATATTCACCAACTATTATTCTCTCTTGTTTACTTACGCACCTCATTAACAGAAAAAGAAAAATTTATGCCTCATTACCATAAAGAGGAATTTTAGAGATTGATATTTTTAAAATATGCAAATTGTCCAATCTGGTAATTTAATCAAACAGTTTTGGGCAAACTTCACAGCTGATAGTGAATGTTTTGCTTCATATAGACATTGCCACAGATTTGGATTTGTGCGCCCTGATTTTTAACTGCTGTATGGTGCAGTAGCACTTTATTTAGCTCATGTAGTATTACCCAACTAGTTGGTAATGTGATTGTGTGGTACCTTGTCTTTAGGTTTTAATTCTCATCACACACCTTTTGGCAGGCGTGACTTTCTGGTAACACCCTTACCTGCGACAATTTTATTTTTTGGGTTGTTTTTTGTTTTGTTTGTTTGTTTTTAGATCCACAAAACATGAGAATCCTTTTTTGAGAAGCCTTATAAAGCTTCCATTATCTCTTTTTTCCTCCCTCTGTATAAAGGATATATTTGAATGAATGCTGGTCAGTGGGACATTTTATCAGCTATGGCTATGGGGTGCTTAACCTCTAATATTGCCATGTGGATGTTGTATATAATTGTAAGGCTAAGGTCACTAAAGATTTTTATTTTTATTCTTCGTGATCAAAGTTCATAGGATGTTGTATAGACATGTTTTGTAGCAATAATTTCTGCACATGATCCAGGGTTTATTGCAGCATTTCTTTTCCTGTTCTCTTTTTTCTATGGGTTAGTATCCTACCTAATAATAGACAAATATGCAAATTGACCATACCTTCGCTATGCCCGCGATTGGCCAGGAGGCGCGGGGGGGGGGCGGGACTCGGGGTGGCCGGGGTGGCCGATTGGGCCAGCGGGACGCTGAGCTCGTGTCGCCAGTGGCGGCTCGAGCTCAGCGTCTGCGCCATGGTTGTGCTGCGGCACAGAAGGGGCCTCTGGGGCAGCGAACTCACGTCCCACGGGCGGACCATCAAAAGCGGGGGAGCTGGGTGCCTGGTGCACCAGCGGACAGGCACCCAGCTCCCCTGTGATCGAAACCGAAAGCGTGTAGGGGACCCTACACGTGCATGATTCAATCATGCACTGGGCCTCTAGTTAACAAATAGCAGGAGTACAAAAGTGAGCATAAAGATTTTATAAAGAGAACTTAGAGACACAGGTTTGTCATTTTTGATGTCATAAAAGCTTTTACAGAGCACTGTCAAATTTGTAAGCTTCATAGGGATGCACTTCATTTTTCTAATGCCCTTCTATATGTGCTACCATAGATGTGAAATTCCTGGCCTTAATATCATCTTTGAAAATGTTAAATTGAGAATTCTGTTAACTTACATTGTATGAATTGGCGTATTGTATGACTGCAAGAGATTTGATTTTCCAGTACAGTGCAAAGTTCTGCCTAGTGCATATGTCTTTTTTCCTAGTTACATTTTGTTTTAAATGTAGTTTTCTCATTTAGTATAAGTTGTCTATTTGATGTGGGGAAAAAAGCTGAGGCTTATAAAGGTTAAGTAAAGGTCCCAGGGCTAGTCAGTGGTGGAAACTGACTCCACACCATGGTCTAATCTAAAGGGTAGATCTCAGCCATCACTCTCTACCAGTAAATGTGTCTTCCTACCTTCAGCTTCATCTTCTCTAATTCCCTATCCTCCACAGCAGCTAGAGGGTTTTTTCTAAACTGCAACACTAATCATGTCCTATCTCAGCTCCAATCCCTCCAGTGGTTCCCTATGGCCTTGGGACAAAGCGTCAGCTCTTCAGTAAGGCTCATGTCCATAACCTCTACAGCCTCATCTCCCATTGCACAGAATCGCCCTCACCCCATTCGGCTCTGCTGCAGCCACATCGCGGCCCACTCCCAGCCACCATGGCATTTCCGTCCTTCTTGACTTCAACTCTCGCTATTCTCCCATGGCATACATTGCATCCTCTTTTTCACTCAGAGAACTCCTACACATCCTTCGATACCCAGCCCCAATGTTACTAGTAGAAGACTTTCCTGACCTCCCCCAGGTAGAACTAGTCATTGTGTCCTTCACTCTCTATATAATACGTTGGCAGGCATTCTTGACCTTTGAGGATTATGAGGGCCAGAAAAAGTCAAGTAAAAGCATATCCAGTTAGAATGGGACTAAAATTTTACAGTAAATATCAAGGAGGATAAAAAAGGATTTGATTGAGGTGAATGAAACTTAAAGAATTCTGTACGAATTCTTAAACTAAACAGATGATGAACCAAGGACTAATATCCTATATAATAAAAACCTAATATGCAAATCAACCAAATGGCGGAACGACTGGCAGAACAACCAGTCACTATGACGTGCACTGACCACCAGCGGTGGCGGCGATTGGGGGGTAGGGCCAGCCAGTGGGGGGCAGGGCCAGCCAGCAGGCAGTGTCAGGCCACCAGCCAAGGTGGGTGCTAGTGGGGGCCCCCAATCACCCCACCCACTGGTCACCCCACAGATGGCCCTGATTGCCAGCCAGGCCTAGGGACCCTACCCTATATATTGGGAACAGTCTTTTATATTGAAAATTAAAACCTGCCAAGGCTACTCTAACACTGAAAAAACAGGATGATGCAGCGATGACATGCATGGACTCTGGCTTGCACATTTTGTGGTCAGTCCCGATTCTGACACTTATAACTGTGTGACAAAGCCAATTACTTAACTTCTCTCTGCTTCAGTTTTTCCACCCTAAGATGGGGAAAATGGTACTATTGCCTCAGAAGGATTATGTTATGTACTACTTTTTATAATCAGGGCAAAAAAATGTAGCTGCCCATACAACAGCAAGATGCCTTTCACCTGTATGAAAAGTATGGTCACTGGTGCATGCAGAGTCCCAGATTGTGAGAGGGATGTCCGACTGCCGGTTTAGGCCTGACAAGGGGTCCTGGATTGTGAGAGGATGCAGGCCGGGCTGAGGGACCCCCCCTTCGCCCCCATGCATGAATTTTGTGCACCAGGCCTCTACTATATATATATTTCTCTTTGGCATAATTTCCTGACAAAATTTTTTTTGAAAGCATGATATGACATCCTTTTCTTAAAGTTCCATACCATGATCACAGAGTCATCTTTGCAAAAATAGAAGATACTTTCGGTTTCCCAGCAGGCCTTAGTATTTTCATAATGAAATTATTCTCTTTTAAGCACCTGTCCTGTCTTCTTTGCAATAATATCCTCTTCTTTAGATATTTCTTGGTCTAAGAATTACATCAACCAGATGCTCATTTGTCGATATAGTTGGGGGTGAGTAGTTCTCCAACATCGCTTACATCAACTTTAGGAAAATCTGTAACTTTGCAAGAATTGCAATTTTATTTTGCAAAGAATTGCAAACACTCAAGACAGACTGACCAAACCCAAGAAAGAGAATGTTGATGTGATGAACAGAGCAGACATTGGTGTTCAGCTGGTCCTTGGTTGAGTTAATTCCATTGGACCAATGTCAGTTTCTTGGGTCTAACAATGCCCTGCAGTTGGTGCGATTTTTGCAACATCTTATGGGCTTATAATTATTTCAAAATAAGAGTTTAAAATATTATAAAAATATCTCACAGCCAAGAGGAGCCTAAGGAAACATGGAGACTAAATGCATGCGAATGAAGCATGATAATTAAACTTACAAATAACCAGATATTTCATTTAAATTTTCTTGTAATGATCACTTTTGCTTTCCTTGGCAACCATGTGGGGAGAAGGTGTTTTAACTAAATACCTGGCTTTTCACTAATCCTTCCATGGAATTCTAATTGTTTATTTAACCACAGTAAACCCTCGATTTGCAGATTTCAATTTAACAGACTTCAGATTTAACGGACATACAGACAAAATTTCCGGTCCATATGTCATATGTGAACATTAATACCCTGTTAATTTTTAAATGCTTTTAACCAAGATTTGCTTATAATTAAATTAACAAGTTGGGGTTTTTTTATTAATTCACTATTATTTTTAACAAATTTTAGCAAATAGGCCATATGCTGGAAAGAACACTAGTAATTTCGCCAACATAAATAAGTATTACATATCTAAACTATAGTCTAATCTATATATTTAAATCCAAGAGTCACAGTTTGTAAACAGTGTTTGGCAAATGATTAGCACATGATCACACCACATCCTGGTTCTGTTGTTGAGTCACGTGACTGTCTACAGCAGTTTTTATTTTTAATACTAGAGGCTCGGTGCATGAAATTCATGCACTGAGGGCAGGGGGTCCCTCAGCCCGGCCTGCACCCTCTCGCAGTCTGGGAGCCCTTGGGGGATGTCTGACTGACGGCTTAGGCCTGCTTGCCGCACTGCCACGGCAGTAGGACATCCTTAGCCAGCCACGAGCCTGGCTTCTGGCTGAGCGGCACTCCCCCTGTGGGAATACACTGACCACCAGGGGGCAGCTCCCGCATTGAGTGTCTGCCCTCTGATGGTCAGTGCGCGTCATAGCAACCGGTCGTTCTGCCGTTCGGTCGATTTGCATATTAGCCTTTTATTACTAGTATGTAGGATATATTGATTGATTTCAGAGAGGAAGGGAGAGGGAGAGAGAGATAGAAACATCAATGATGAGAGAGAATCACTGATCAGCTGCCTCCTGCACACCCCTCAGTGGGGATCGAGCCCGTAATGCGGGCATATGCCCTTGACCAGAATCAAACCCTGGACTCTTCAGTCCGCAGACTGACACTCTATGCACTGAGCCAAACCGGCCAGGGCTCTGCATCAGTTTTAACTCTGTGCTGGCCAATGTGATGTTGCCGTGTGCACTAAGCCACACCCCAGCCATGTGTATTTTATTTACTTGCGGTGACTGGTGAATGCATGCATTTACTAGACCTATTCAGTATAAATTTAAAATTACAATAACACGTATAGAAAATTTTCTGTGAAATTAAACTTTTCATACATATTTAATTTTAATCACACAAATGTGTCTACATAAGGAAAAACAGGTAAAATAACCAATTGGTCAATTTTTTAACCTACGCACTCGGAAAACCTACTTTATTATATAACGGACGTTCAGCTTTACTGGACACCCCTTCTCCTGAATTAGTCTGTTATTGTCGAGGTTTTACTGTACCAACCTTCTCCTGTTGGACTGTGAGGTCCTGCAAGCATGTCAAACTCGCCACCGGCAGGCTGCATGCCTCGTTTAAATGAGGATCTTGGTCATCTTTCTGTTTTGAATGCCTATCATAGGGCCTGGCATAGATTAAGCCTCTGATAAAAACTTAGTGAGCGAATAAGTGAGTGAAGATGTGAGCAAAGAGGCGGAAAGACTGGGTTTCTAATTTGGTCCTGGCATAGCTAAGCCCTGGGAGGGACCGTGCCGGTGATGCTTCCTGAAGAGGTGGTTTGGCTTGAGCCGCCCATGTAACAACACAGGCGCCTGCCCCAGGGATATGCTCTGCTTGCTCTTGGCAGATGCAGGCAGGTGGTGCTCACCCACATACCCGCCCTGGCCTCCCCGTCAGAGGTACCTCGCTGGGCTGTGCGTCCCCTTCCAGCCCAGCTCCACTTCTCAGCTACCTTCCTTTCTTCTTTATCTTTTCCAACTTCATGATATATAGTTAATATGTAACATTGTGTAAATTTAAGGTGTACAATGAGTTGATGCGATGCATTTATATATTGTAATATAATTTCCACTGTCGTGCTAGCTAACACCTCCATCGTGTCACATAATTACCATTTGCTTTTATGGTGAGAACATCTAAGATCTATACAGCACAGTTTGGTTATTGATATTCACAATGCTGTGCATCAGATCCCCAGAACTTATTCGTCTTATAACTGGAAGTGTCTACCCTTTGACCAACATCTCCCTATTTCCCCCACCCCCAGTCCCTGGTAACCACCCATCTACTGTCTCTGTAACTTCAGCTTGTTTAGATTCCACATGTAAGTGAGATCATGCGGTATTTGTCTTTCTCAGTTTGACTTATTTCACTTAGCATAATGTGCTCTAGATTCATCCACGTTCTTGCAAATGGCGGGATTTCATTCTTTCTTATGACTGAAAAATACTCCATTGTACTTATTTCCCAACTTCTTTATCCATGTATCTGTTTGCAGGCACTTGGCTATTGTGAATAATGTTGCAATAAACATGGGGGTGAGGCTATCTCTGAGATCCTGTTTTCATTTCCTTTAGATATATACCAAAAGTGAGATTGCTTGATCATGAGGTAGTTCTATTTTTAATTTTGTTTTGAGGAACCTCCATTCTGTTTTCTATAGTGGATGCAACATTTACATTCCTACCAACAGTACACAAGGGCTCCCTTTTCTGCACATTCTCACCAACACTTGTTATCTCTTGTGTTAGATTCCTCTCCTCCCGTTCTCTCTCACACATCCTTCCACCCACGGAAATTGCTCTTGTCAAGGTCACTGTTGCCTCTGAGCTCTTAAGAACAATGATCACATCTGACTTTAATACCAGCAGCATTTGGCACAGTCCATCATTCTTTCTCTGTCTCTCTCTCTTTTAAAATCCTCACCCATGCCGAAACCGGTTTGGCTCAGTGGATAGAGCATCAGCCTGCGGACTGAAGGGTCCCAGGTTCGATTCCGGTCAAGGGCATGTACCTTGGTTGCGGGCACATCCCCAGTGGGGGGTGTGCAGGAGGCAGCTGACCAATGATTCTCTCATCTTGCTGTTTCTCTCTCCCTCTCCCTTCCTCTCTGTAAAAAATCAATAAAATATATTTTAAAAATAAAATAAATAAAATAAAATCCTCACCCAAGGATATGTTTTTATTGCTCTTTTAGAGACAGGAAGGGAGAGAGAGAAAGAAGCATGGATGTGAGAGAGAAACATAGACCGGTTGCCTCTGTACGTGCCCTGACCTGGGATCAAATCCACAACCTTTTTGGTGCATGGAATGACGCTCCAACCAACTGAGCCACCCAGCCAGGGCCCTCGTTCTCTCTTTGAAACACTTTCCCCACTTGGGGTTGTTTTCTCCCATATCTTCTCTTCACCACCTCCACCTATCAAAGTCAGAGCACCGCAAGGCTCTGTGCTCAGACCTCATCTGCTCTAGCTGCGTTCACTCCCTGGGCGATCACATGCAGTCCCATGGATTGAAACACCATGCATATGCTCTCTGGACTCCTATATTACGTCGCCATCCCAGACCTCCGCCATGAACCCTAGACCTGCGTGTCCAGCAGTCTCTGCACCATCTCCATCTGGATGTCCAGCAGACATCTCTAACGGAGCACACTCCCCTGCGAACAGATGCTCAGGATGTTAGTCATCAGGGAAAAGCGAACCAAAACCACTTCACACTCACTAGAACAAGCATGTCAAACTCTCAGCCTGTGGCCCACAAAGAATATTTTTGCAGCCCAGCCAATATAACGGTATGTAAAACACATTTTAATAAAAATTTTGTAAGTTAATTTTTATAATATCCCGTTATATATAATCCTATATAATAAAAGGTTAATATGCAAATTGACCCTAATGGCAGAACAACCACTGGACCAGTCACTATGAGGTGCACTGACCACCTCTTGGTCCCTTTCCCTGGTGGCCAGGCTCCAAGCACCTGATGGTCACCCATGACAGGGGCAGGGGCGGGGCCGGCGAGCCGGCAGGAACAGCCAACCTCTCGGTTCCTTTCCCCAGCCATCAGGCACCAATCACCTGATAGCAAATGGGGAACCAGGGGTGGGTGGCAGCAGGGGGCAGGTCTGGCTGCAGGCAGCTGGGGAAGATGGCCCTGATTGCAGACCAGGTCTAGGGACCATACCCGTGCACGAATTTCGTGCACTGGGCCTCTAGTTACTAATAATGAACTACAACGTTCGCTAATGACTGATTACTATAATCGTGTTGCATTCATTTCCCTTATGCGCCTTACATGCAGGCGCACCATTTCTCTCCACTAATACTAGCAGTGAATATTTTAGCAGCCGATTGCCACATCATTAGTCTTGGACTGACTTGTTTTGTGTGCACAACAGGAAATATTTTGCTTTCGGAGAACAAGAAAAATAGGTTTATTTGCGTTATGCATATTAATTTGTGCAGTTATTCAGTGTCTGGTAAGTTAATGTTCAAGAAAAAATATTAATTTTTATTAAAATGTTCTATTATTTTATGTTAACAATTACTCATTTATTTCAGCCCTTTGTCTTCAGCATGTCTCTATTGAAATAAACCTACGTTTATATGAAAATTGAAGCTTTTGTTTTTTTGCAGCCCACATAAACTTATACCTTGTTTATTTGGCCCGTGTTAGCCTTTGAGTTTGACATGCTTGCACTAGAATGTCTAAAATCAAGAGGATGAAGAATAGAGGGTGTGGATAAACTGGAACCTTCTACATTGCTGGTGGGGATGGAATGTGGCGCAGCTATTTTAGAAAACATTTTGGCAATTCCTCAAAAAGTTACATGGAGAGTTACCATGTGACCCAGCAATTCCACTCTTAGGTATATACCCAAGAGAAATGAAAACATGTACACACAAACATTTATACACAAATTCAAGAAGCTTGACATCTTACAACATTTTTCACAGATCAAACAGCACACACTGGGGATGCTGGTAAACCTCTTCCAGGCTTTGTAACCTTGGGCAAGTTAATTGATTTCTCTGAGCTTTGTCTGTGAAATAGTAGTAGAAATAAGTCGCTATCTCTTAGGGCTGCATGGGCTAAAATGAAACATGGCAAATGAAACACCTGAGCCCAGCACATAGTAAGAGTCCAATACAGATTATTATTTATTACTAGAGGCCCGGTGCACGAATTCGTGCAGCAGTGGGGTCCCTCGGCCTGGCCTGCGGGATTGGGCCAAAACCAGCTTTCCGACATCCCCCGAGGGGTCCTGTAATGTGAGAGGGTGCAGGTCTGGCCAAGGGACCCCACCGGTGCATGATCAGGGCCCAGGAGGGACATGGGAGGTTGGCCAGCCAGGGAGGGACTGCAGGAGGGCTCCAGAGCATGTCCAGCCCATCTCACTCAGTCCCAATCGGCCAGACCTCAGCAGCAAGCTAACCTACCATTCGGAGCTCTGTCCCCTGGTGGTCAGTGCACGTCATAGCGAGTGGTTGAATGGTCTTAGCACATCATTAGCATATTATGCTTTGATTGGTTGAATGGACGACCAGACACTTAGCATATTAGGCTTTTATCATATAGGATTATTATTATTATCTCAAAGTAATGCTGCCACATAGATCCTCTGACCTCCATTTTACAGAAGAGGCACTCGAGGAGCACAGGGATGGAGCAACGTGTGTAGCTCACAGCAGCGAGCTGGAACACAAACCCAATTTCTGGCCTTTTGCTCTCCTTCCCCACGCCTTTTAGGGATTCTGTCTGTTTCTCACATTGTACTTTACACGCACTGGCATTTGTCCCATGTGTGAATTTTGAGTCATTCTCAGATTTCAGGTTTCACCAGCACCGATGACAATGCTGGGCTTCCCAGGTTTTCATGACTTTTGAAAGCACACCCATCTAGGTTATTTACACCACAAGGGGGTAAGGGGAGTCCTCGTTTCACAGACAGAAAAACTGAGGTTCAGAGAGGCAGGGCCCCTTGTTCATGATCTCACAGCAAGAAAGTGGAAAAGCCATCGTTAGAACTATCCCAGATTCAGCCTCCACAAACTCATGCCTTGCCTCTTCCCCTCTCCCTCAGCGGGCATGTAATTATTGAAAGGTGCCACCTGAGAGTGGGTGACAATAAACGTGCACAAGGCCAAGGACCATCTACAGAGACACTGAGGAAAACCCCAGAAGGGCAAGTGGGGGTGAGCTGTGCCTCAGACTCACTCAGCCTAGAAATTCTCCTGGCCCTCGCCAGGCTGGGCCGGGGCTCCTCCGCGCATCATCTGGACGGGGGAAGCTAGGAAATTCTAAGTATCCAACATTTTTTGGGGGGAAATGTTTCGAAACAAGTTTTGGTTGTTTGTTCTTTCCGTGGAACTTCCTCCCAGGAGGGAGGAACCACAGGGTTAAGTTCTCCTTTCCAAGTAAATTAATTAATCCGCTTCTCCAAATTTGTCCTGAGCCTGGGACGAAGATCCACCCAAGTTCCAGCAGAGTCCAGCTCCTGTCATCGAGGAAGCAGCCTGGTTTATTGCTCACTGTCCTTTAATCAACAAACACAGGGCCTGCGAACGTGCAGGGGGCACCTGTGCTTAGCATGCAAAGTGAAATGTTTTCATGCGAAGGACCATGGTCTGGGGGAGGGGGGGATGTTATGGACTGAATTGGGCCTGCTCCCCAAATTCATATATTGAAGTGCTAGCCCCCAGTACCCCAGAATACGCCTGTATTTTTAGATGGGGGTCTTTAAAGAGGTAATTAAGTTTAAATGAGGTCATTGGTGTGGGCCCTAATCCAATGCGACAGGCGTCCTTCTGAGAAGAGGAGATTAGGACACAAAGGGAAACCCTTGTGAAGACACTGGGAGAAGACGGCCATCCACAAGCCAAGGAAAAAGGCCTCAGGAGCAACCGCCCCTGCGGACACCTTGATCTTGGACTTGTAGCCCCAGAATTGTGAAAACAAAATCCATTTCTGTTGTCTAAGCCACACGGTCTCTGGTACTTTGTTGTAGCAACCCCAGCAAGCTAACATAGAGAGAATGCCCTCCTTAGTCGGACACAATCGCCAGCACTCCCTATTGCCTTACACACGCCTGCTTTACTCACTTACACTGCCTCTTTTGTCCTGATGGTGTGTGAGTTCCTACCTACTAAAAGGGTACTTGTGGAAAGTTAAGAAGGTAGCTACTTTTTTCCTCCCAGTTTTTCATTCATTGTGGTAAAATACACCTAATATAAAATGAATCATCTTAACCATTTTAAGTGATACTAAATACATTCATAATGTTGTGCTACCATCACTACCATCCATCTCCAGAAATCTTTTCATCTTGTAAAACTGAAACTCTGTACCCATTAAACAGTAACGTCCCACTCACCACTTCCCCTCGGCTCCTGGCAACCACTACCCTACTTTCTAGCTCTATGAATTTGACTATTCCAAGTACCTCATATAAGTGGAATCTTACAGCGCTTGTCCTTTTGTGACTAGTTTATTTCACTGAGTATAATGTCCTTAAGGTTCACCAGGTTGTAGCATATGTCAGAATCCCCACCTCTTTTTTAAAGGCTGAATAATATCCATTATATGAATACATTACATTTTGCTCATTTACTCACTCATTGATAGACACAGGTTTCCACATTTTAGCTCTTGTGAATAATGCTGCCATGGCCTTGTGGCTCAGTTGGTTGAGTATTGTCCCATGTACTGAGAGGTCACCGGTTCGATTCCTAGTCAGGGCATATGCCCAGGTTGTGGGTTCGATCCCAGGTCATGGTGCAGGTGGGAGGCAGCCCATTGATGCTTCTCTCTCATCTACATTTCTCTTTCTCTCTCCCTTCCTCTCTCTCTCTCTCTCTAAAATCAATAAAAACATTTAAAAAAATAATGCTGCCGTGAACATGGGTGTACAAATATCTCTTTGAGATCCTGCTTTCAGTGCTTTTGGGGATATGTCCAGAAGTGAAACTGCTGGATCATAGGGTAATTCTGTTTTTCATTTCTTATGGAACTGCCATACTGTTTTCCACAGCGGCTATACCATTTTACATTCTCACCAACACTGCACAAGGGGGCCAGGTTCTCCACATCCTCAGCTTCACTTGTTTTCTTTTTTTATAGCAGCCACCCTAATGGTATGAGGCGATGCCTCATTGCAATCTTGGTTTGCATTTCCTTACTGGTGAGTAACGTTGAGTGCCGTTCGTGTGTTTATTGGCCATGGGCACATCCTCTCTGGAGAAATAGCTGTTTAAGTTCTTTGCTCTTTTGGATCAGGTTATTTTGTTGTTGAGTTTTCCATAGAGTTTGAATAGTAATCCCTTATCAGACACATGATTTGGAAATATTTTCTCCCCTTCTGTGGGTTGCCTTTTAAAACTGCTGGTAGTGTCTTTGACGCACAGTTTTTGTGTGTGAAGTACAATTTACCTATTTTTTCTTTTGTTGCCTGGGCCTTTGGTGTCCTATTCAAGAAATCATTGCCAAATCCAGTGCTGTAAGGCTTTTGCTCTATGTTTTCTTTTAAGAGTTTTATAGGTTCAGGTCTTGCATTCAGGTCTTTTATCCATTTTGAGTTAGCTTTTGTAGATGGCATTAGGTAAGAATACAACTTCATTCTTTTGCATGTGGATATCCTAGTTTTCCCAGCACAATTTGTTAAAAAACAAAAACAAAAACAAAAACAAAAACAAAACACAGAACTGTCCTTTGCCCATTGAATAGCAAGGGTTTTGACACCCTTGTCAAAAATCATTTGATCATATATACGAGGGTTTATTTTTGGGTGGTCTATTCTATTCCCTTGGTCTATATGTCTGTCTTTATACCAGTACCACACTTTTGATTACTGTAGCTTTGTAGTAAGTTTTAAAATCTGTAAGTGTGATTTGTTCCATATATATATATATATATATATATATATATATATATATATATATATATAATTGATTTTTTTACAGAGAGGAAAGGAGAGGGACAGAGAGCTAGAAACATCGATGAGAGAGAAACATTGACCGGCTGCCTCCTGCACACCCCCCACCGGGGATGTGCCCGCAACCAATGTACATGCCCTTTACTGGAATCGAACCCGGGACCTTTCAGTCCGCAGACCAACGCTCCATCCACTGAGCCAAACCAGTTTTGGCTGATTTGTTCCTTTTAAAGACTGATTTATTCCTTTTAAAGACTGATTTGGCTCTTTGGAGTCCTTTGATATTCCACATGAATTTTAGGATGGATTTTTCTATTTCTGTTTTTCTGCAAAATAACCCATTGGAATTTTGGTAGGGATTGTACTGAATCTGTAGATTGATTTGGAGAATGCTGACATCTTAACAATATTAAGTCTTCCAGCCCATGAATATTTCTTTCCTCTTTAATTTCTTTCAGCCATGTTTTGCAGCTTTCAGCATACAAGTCTTCACCTCCTTGGTTAAGTTAATTCCTCAGTATTTTATTCCTATTGATGCTATTATAAATGGAATTCTCTTCTTAATTTCCTTTTGGGATCATTCATTATTAGTGCATAGAAATGCAACTGATTTGTGTGTATTGACTTTATACCCTGCTACTTTGCTGAATTCATTTATTAATTATAACAATTTTTATGTGGAATCTTTAGGGGTTTTTACATATAAGATCATATCATCTGCAAACAGAGGTAAGTTTATTTCTTCCTTTCCAGTTTGGATGCCTTTTATTTCTTTTCCTGGCCTGATTGACCTGGCTAGGACTTCCAGCACTATGTTGAATAGAAGTGGCAGAAGAGGGCATTCTTGACTTGTTCTGATCTTAAAGGAAAATCCTTCAGTCTTTTAACATTGAGTGTGATGTTCATTGTGGGTTTTTAATATATAATTGTTATTAATTTGAGGAAATTTCCTTCTATTCCTAGTTTGTTGAGTGTCTTTATCATAAAGGTTGCTGAACTTTGACAAATGCCTTTTCTGTATCAAATGAGATGATCATGTGATTTTTTCCCCCTTCATTCTGCTAATATGGTGATTACATTGATCAATTGTTATATGTTGAACCATCCTTACATTCCAGGAATAAATCCCTGGAGTGGTATATAATCCTTATAATGTGCTGCTGAATTTGGTTTGCTAGTGTTTTGTTGAGGATTTTTGCATCAGTGTTCATAAAGGATATGAGTCTGTACTTTTCTTTAAGTTTCTTTGGCTTTGGTATCAGGGTAATGCTGGCTTCAAGAAATGAGTTTGGGAGTATTTCCTCCTCTTCCATTTTTTTCAGAAACATTGAGGAGGATGGGTGTTCGTTCTTTAAATGTTATATTAATTATAGAGATTAATTAATGATATAGGTCCAGAACTTTTCTTTGTTGGGAAATTTTTGTTTACTGATTTAATCTCCATATTCTATATAATAAAAGGGTAATATGCAAATTGACCATCACTCCACAACAAATATGGTGGTGCCCACAGCCAATATGCAAATTGACACAACGAAGATGGTGGTGGCTGGGCCGGGTGCTTGCATGCAGGCATTCTGCCCCGTCCTGGCTGCTCCAGGCCTCTGGGCAGCACATACACACAGGCGCAGAGCAGCCAGGGCAGGGCAGGATGCCTGCTATGAGGAGGGGCTTGGGGTTGGAGTGAGCTACAGGAGGGCAGCAGGGCCAGAGCAAAGGTGGAAGGCAGTGGCCAGAGTGAAGGCCCGGGTCCCAGGTGCCAGAGGGAAACTGGTGCCGGCACCCAGGGGAAGGAAAGCCTTTTCTTGCACGAATCTTCATGCATCAGGCCTCTAGTTAGTTATATTTCTTTATTATTTAGTCTTGGTAATTTTGTGTTTCTAGAAATTTGTCCTTTTTATATAGGTTGTCCAATTTGTTGGCATACAATTGTTCATAGTACTCTCTTATAATACCTTTTATTTCTGTAGAATTGGTAGTAATGCCACCATTTTAATTTCTAATTTAGTAATTTGAGTCTTCTTTTTTCTTAGTTCATCTAGTTAATGGTTTGTTGATTTTGCTGACTTTAAAAAACACATTTGGTTTCATTGATTTTTTCTATTGTATTTCTATTTCCTATTTTGTCTATCTCTGCTCTAACTTTTATCATTTATTAAAATACTAGAGGCCCGGTGCACAAAATTCATGCATGGGGTGGGGGGTGTCCCTCAGCCTAGCCTGCACACTCTCCAATCTGGGACCCCTTGGGAAATGTCCGAGTGTCAGACATCCCTCTCACAATCTGGGACTGCTGGCTCCCAACCACTCACCTGCCTGCCAGTGTGATCACCCCCTAACGACTTCCCTACCAGCCTGATTGATGCCTAACTGCTCCCCTACCAGCCCGATTGCCCCCAAATGCCCTCTCCTGCCAGCCTGGTCACCCCCAACTGCCTTCCCCTGCAGGTCTGATCCCCCCCCCCAACTGCCCTCCCCTGTAGGCCCAGTCACCCCTAACTACCCTCTCCTGCTGGCCTGGTTTCCCCCAACTGCCCTCCCCTGCAGGCCCAATCACCACCAACTGCCCTCCCCTGCAGGCCTGGTCACCCACAACTACCCTCCCCTGCCGGCCATCTTGTGGCGGCCATCTTTGACCACATGGGGGAGGCCATCTTTTGCAAGGGCATGAGGGTCAATTTGCATATTACCTCTTTATTATATAGGATATTTATTATAATGTTTACTATTAAAATATAATAATTTTAGTATTTTCTTCCTTCTTCTAGCTTTGGGTTTAGTTTTCCTAGTTCCTTAAGTTGTAAAGTTAGGCTATTGATTTGAGACTTTTTTTTAATGTAAATGTTTATAACTATAAATCTCCCCCTTAGCTCTGCTTTCACTGCATCCTATAAAGTTTTGGTAAGAATTACTTTTTTAAAAAGTCTTCATCTGATATGTTTTTATTGATTTTGAGAGAGAGGAAGAGAGAGAGAAACATCAATGTGAGAGAGAAACTTTGATTGGTTGCCTCCCATACACACCCAACTAGGGATTGAACCCGTAACTTGGGTATGTGCCCTGACTGGGAATCAAACCCGAAACCTTTTTTGGTGTATGGATGGACACTCCAACTGACTGAGCCACCCGGCCAGGGTGGTAAGAATTACTTTTGATCCTCCACCTCATAAGACTGCCGAACCCACTGTCTCCAGGGTGCTTTCTCACCACATTCACTGGAGCAAGCTATTATAAGAACCATTGTTCATCCACTACTCTGTTTCCTTCAGTTCCAGGAAATTTTCTTGTATTATTTCTTTGGTAATTTCCTCCCTTCTGTTTTTTCAGTTCTTAATTTCTGAAACCCCTTTTAGTCAGATGGCAGGCACCCTGGATCGTTCCTCTCATTATTTTACCTTTTCCTTCCTGTTTTCTGCATCTTTGTTCGTTTGTTCTACTTGCTGGGAGGTGAGATAACACCAACAGTGGCATCCCTTCACATCAGTTCTCAGATGGCCCCTTCCCCTGCCCTGCTAGTCAATCACCATCTATGAGCTTTTTACCTTCCAAAAATGTGTGGATTTCTCTTGCCTGCTTTTATCTCCTCTTCCATTCTCTTTTGCCCCCCTTCTCTCTCTGTTTTTTCTTTCCCCTTCCTTCCTTCCTTCCTTCCTTCCTTCCTTCCTTCCTTCCTTCCTTCCTTCCTTCCTTCCTTCTTTCTTTTTGCCGTCCATTCCTGTATAAGTTACGCTGATAAAATATGTTCACACAGAGGAAAAAATGGGTAAAGAGGCCCACCTGTCTTATGTACCTGCTCAGGCTTCTGCCCCAGTCTCCCTCTTGCTCTATATGGAAAGCGGAATGATGGAAAATAAATAAAGACACCCCATGATATGTCCAAATCCTAACCCCCAAATTTGACCTTATTTGGAAATAGGATTTTTGTAGATGTAATGAAGGATCGTGAGCTCAGCCTAGACTTGGAGTGGGCCCTAAATCCAAGGACTAGTACCCTATGAGAGAAAGGACAGGAAGATCTGAAACACAGAGACACAGAAGGCCATATAAAGATGGAGGTAGAGACTGGAGCTATGGTGCCACAAGCCAAGGAATTCCAAGGATTTCGGCAGACATCAGAACTGGAGGAGGCAGGGAAACACTTTCTCCTAGAACCATCACAGGAGGCATGGCCTTGCCGACTCCTTGGTTTTGGACTTGTGACCTCCAAAGAGAATACATTTCTGCTGTTATTACAGAATTTGCTACGGCAGCGCTGGAAGCTAAAGATAGAGCTAGAATCAAGTTTGTGGGACCGTGAGCAATTCACGCTATTTTTTGATACATTAGTTCCCACCTCCACGAGATGGAAAGGGAGACAAGAATATTCCCTCCCAGGGTTGCTGGACTCTAGCATGCCATCGGATTCCTCAAGAGGGCTTGTTGAAACCCAGATTGCTGGTCTCCAACCCCAAACTTTCCGGATCAGTAGGTCTGGATGGGGCCTGAGAACCTGCATTTTAAACAAGTTTCTAGGTGATACTCATGCTGTGGGTCCCAGAACACACGTCGAGACTCACGGCTACAGAGGATCCAAGAGCGGGGCCCATCAGAAAAATGTCAACCCCAGAAAAACGAAGAAGAGCTAAGAGAAGAAAAAGAGGGAACAAGCAGGAAAGCCACTGGGTTGTGCTTTGGTAGGAGGTTTACGAGAGAATTTAGAAGAGTGGTTTTCCATCAGGGATGACTTTGCTCCCCCGAGGGTATTGGCAATGTCTGGAGATATTTTTTTGGTTAATAAAACTGGAGAATGTGGCACTACTGGTATCTAGTGGGTGGAGGCCACAGATGCTAAACATCCTTCGGGGCACAGGACAGCCTGTGACCAAGGATTATCTGGCTCTGAATGTCGGTGGTGGTGCCAAGACTGAGAAACAGACTCAGAGCAATGGTCCTCACCCGCATGTATATGAGACCCCCCTGGGGAGTTTTTGAAAGGTCTGATTCCCAGGACGGACCTCCACCCACTAATCAAACTCTCAGGAGTGGGATCCAGGCACCTGGTGACTCCAATGAGCAGCCAAGGTGAGACCCACTGATTGAGAGTTGAGAGGGGAACGTATCCCCACAAAAATCTTGCAGGAACCTTGCTGAAAGCAGCTTCTAGCTCCGTGGGCCTGGCCTGAGGTTCTGCATTTCCCATAGGGCTTGCCTGGCAAGAGTGCCTTGGAGCGGCCCTGAGCTCCAACTGAGGCTGGAGAAAAGTTTCTAACTCCTTTCTCTGACTTTTGAGATGCAAAGATTTCCACCCAAAACGGTCTCCCCCAGGACTTGAGTTGTCTATTTGAGATGCAAACATTCAAGGAGAGAGAAGGAGAAGGGCCTAACCTTGGCACCGGCTTCGACGTGCACACCGCCTCCAGTCATTACGATAGCAGAAGTTGTTTCTCCTCCAGACGAGCGTCATTTAGCAAATCCAAGTGACCTAGTCACATGGACAAACCCCTTCCAATCCCTCAGCGCCTTTCCCTCAGCAGAACACAGCCTTGCATCGCAGGGAAGTTGCGTCCAGTTCACCTGGCCCTCTGGCTGATGGCAATAGCATCACTGAATAAAACCCGGCCTCAGCACTTTATTAACCAGTCCCTCGTTTGTTGATTATCAATGGAGGGAGCCAGAGGAATAACTACCTCAAGCTCAGTCTCATCCACCTTCCCATCTCCTGTCTGGATCCCCATTGGCCAACGGAAGCCGAGGTCCTGGGAGCTAATCTTTTGATTGGCCCATGCGGGCCAGCCCCCTGTGCAGAGAGCAGGTGGGGAGGGGTGGAAAGGGCACTCTCTGCTTCCTCTGGGGTCTCCCCCTTGCAGTCTGACAACATCCTGCCATCGCTTTACCTCGGCACAGCCCGGGAAAGGCCTCCCTTCTGAAGAACGTGCTCCCAGGGACTGATCCCCCACTCCCACTCAGCCATGTCTCAGGCACACTGACATCCGGGCTCTCCAGGTGCCTTCTGATGTCAGGAGGAAGGTGCACCATCCGTGCCTCTCTGGCCTGGCATGCTACGCCTTTGAAGCTCTTGTGTCCGGCCCAGGCCCAAATCCCAGCCAAGACAAGTAGCCGGCCAGTCCAAGCCCCCGCTTTCGGTTTCAGGCTGAGTGTGGGAGCTTGAGGCCAAGCTAAGACCAAGGACTAGAAATGTTTCCTGATTCCACAACCTGAGGAAATCCCCGAAAACTCCCAGCGGGTGGTTGGGTGCTCCAGACTTGGGGGTGTGGCTTCTCTCTTGACACGTCCCCAGCCTGAGGCCACCCAGCCTCCCTGGCTTTCCTACCTCCTTCCTGGGGCTTGGAAACAAGAAGAAGGGGTCCGTGGGAGAG
Organism: Cnephaeus nilssonii; assembly: GCF_951640355.1. Classification (NCBI taxonomy): domain Eukaryota; kingdom Metazoa; phylum Chordata; class Mammalia; order Chiroptera; family Vespertilionidae; genus Cnephaeus; species Cnephaeus nilssonii. The sequence goes on along the minus strand of NC_137073.1, from coordinate 22,060,996 downwards.
GAGGTGGAAGTTGTTAATGAACAATGATCTGCCACTCCTCATCGGGTGGAGAACATTTTAAATCCAAAGAGAAAAATAAAACTGTGCCATTAGAAGGCAGGCAGGGTGCCCCTGGAGGGAGGGGCCTGAGGAGGGCCAGGAGGGCCGGGAGCCGCCTGGGTCTTGATCTGGGGGCGGGTTACCCGGGACCGCTCAGTGTGTGAAAATGCGTGGAGTTGTAGTTTGCACTTTTCTGTATGCAATGTTGTGCTCCCATTCATTTTTTTAAAAAATTTACTAAGGCTTTGGAGAACAGTCTGGCAGTTCCTCAAAAGGTACAAAAGTTTGGAATAAATGGTGGTGGAAGGAGACTTGACTAGGGTGGTGGGCACACAGTACAATATACAGATGATGTATTATAGAATTGTACACCTGAAACCTACATAACTTTATTAACCAATGTCACCCCAATAAAGTCAATAAAAATAAATAAGCAAATGTGAAGAAGAAAAAGACACAGAGTTACCATCTGACCCAGCGATTACATTGCTAAGTATTTACTGAAGAACAATGAATTTCCATAGCAGCGTATTCGTAAGAGCCAAAAGTGGACACAACCCAAATGTCCGTCAATGGGTGAATGGATAAATCAAGTGTGGTCTATCCATGCAATGGAGTGTCATTTGGCGATAAAAAGGAACAAGTGCTGACATGCTACGCCATGGATGAACCTTGAACACATACTTGGTGAGAGAAGCCTGACACAAAGGCCCACGTGTTGTGTAATTGCTTTTATAGAAATATCCAGAGTGGCACATCCATGGAGACAGAGTGGACCAGTGGGTGCCTGAGGCCGGGGGAGGGGGAAGTGAGGAATTTCAGGAATAACAAAGAAGGGGTGCAGGGTATCCTGGGCTCATGGAATGTCCTAAAATTGATGGTGGTGCTGGTAGGACAACTCTGTTTATATACTAAAAGCCACTGAATTGTCCACTTTAAATGGATGAATTGTGTGGTGTAGGAATTACATCTCAATAAAGCTGTTATAAAAAGGATACCTGACATCAGAATGAACACCAGCCGGACACGCCCTCAGGCTACAGCAGCTCGGACCAGGTGACCCCAGCCATCGGGCAAGAACATGGTCTGTTGGCTTCTCAGGCCCAGGAACACTTGGGAGTGCAAATGGGGTTGAGAATCCTGAATGCCGGGAAAGCAGCAAATTGGGCCCAATCCATGGGCCCTCTAGAAAGGGAACCTGAGATAAGGATGTGGGTGGAAACCGTTTATTTGGGAAGGGACTACAGGAAGAAAAGGAAGAAGGAAGCCAAACAGGAGATGAGTAACTGAGACTCAGTCCCAACTTAGGGCAAGGGAGCCGGCATATTTATCCTACACCCCAGGGTAGCTTGCGGAGCCACACTGCCTCCCCCGCTCCCCAACCCTCTACCCCCCTACCCCCATCCCCACCCCTGCATGGGCTGAGAGCCATGGGCGAGGAGTGGCTGGTATCTGCAGTGAGACGCTGGGCCTGTGCTAGGCTTGTATGTGCCGAGGGGTGTGGGAGGGCAGCCCTCAGGCGTGGGGAACCCTGGGTAAGCCCTGTCCTGCAGGCCTCAGTTTCCCTTTCTAGAAAGTACACAGAGAAGGTGAAGAGGGCAGCGTTCTCCACCTTGGGATGCTGTGCCCCTCGGGGGACACTGGCCATCTCTGCAGACGTTTTTCCTTGTCACAACCGGTGTGGGTGCTCCTGGCGTCTAGTGGGTAGAGGCCAGCCCGTGTCCCAGGGCCGGTGGAGAAACCTGGGCTGGGGGAGCTAAGCGTGAGCTCCAGCTTGAACGTGCGGAGCCCTGAGTCACCCAGAGAAGCTGACCTCACGCTAGTCAGCAATGACCGTCCCCTCAGCCATCCCAGGGCCCTGGGCTCCCAGCTGTAGACCTTTTCTGCCCGCCTACCCCCACGACACCAGAGACCCCCCAGTGGGCAATGAGGACAGGAGCGAGGACCCTCGCTGGGGCCTGCAGCTGGTCCTGGAGGCCCCCACTCCTTAATCTGAGCCCCCGACTTTGAGGCAGTGTGATTCAGAGGCAAGTGCAGGCTTTCGGGCACACACGCCTGGACTCAAGCCCCAACTCTGCCTCTTAGCAGCCGGACGGTAGCCGTGTTGCTCAGCCCCTGGCCGTGGGAGAACAGCACAGCTGTTAGGCAGCTCTCAGGTTCCGGAGAGTCTGCCCTGGGGCTTTTGATGGGGACTCGTGGAAACCGCGTTTTTTTTGTTGCTAGCATCTTAATCCCGAAGACCCCTCTCTCCATCTGGCAGTCCTGAGAACCTCTCAGCATGGCCGAGTTCTGCTCCCCTGGAGCCTGGGTGACTGCCTGTCTCTTTAAGAGGTGGCCCCAGACTTGGGTCATGGAGCCAACATTTTTTTTTTGCAATCAGGGTGTTGCAAGTCCTGATTACGCAGAGACGTTGATCACGAATCATGCGATCTCCAATCATCATGTTCCAATCTGCCCTCCAAAAGGAGGAACAGGTAAGGATTATCCTACCTGAGGGTAGGAGCCAACCTTTTTAACTCAAACCATCCCAGTGTAAGCTGGCAGGGGATGCATACCCGCCTAGCCTCTTCTACATGAGGTAGTGCACAGGCCATTCAGAACAAAGAAAGTGGCTCCCCGGAGAAACCCAGGCCCGCTCTCTGGCTTGGCTTTCCCATCTTCTCTCATGGCTTCCACCTCGTGATCCAAAACGGCTGCTCCAGCTCCTGTCATCACAATTGTGTTCCACCAGAGGGAAAGGCATAACCCCAAAGCAGCACAGCTGACCTCTGCTAACTGGGTCACATGACCTCACTAACTGCAGGGGAGGCCGTGAAAGCTGGTGTTTAGCTGATGGGGGCATGAGCCAACTAAAAATTCTCTCTCAATGTAAGAAGATACTGGGGTTAGCGAGTCGTTTTTGCCGCATCTCACAGAAGAACAGAGACCATTTTACTTTTATTTGTGTGGCTGGATGAACACTCAGACCAGGTGGTGTGAATAGAAGCCCCCAAACCTAAGGTGACCAGATCGTCCCGCTTTTGGCGGGACAGTCCCGATTTTTAACAATTTGTCCCGCATCCCACGGCGTTTTTAAAAAGTCCCTATTTTTGGAAAGAAAAGATCTTTAAAAATCGGGACTGTCCCGCCAAAAGCGGGACGATCTGGTCACCTTACCCAAACCCCAGCAGGGGAGTGGGCTGGAGGCAGGCGCAGGGCCTTTGGGAACCCTGTCAGTGCTTTTCTTGTGTCACAAACGTGCATCTACGTTGTACACAACCAGAGCAGGTGCTGGGTGTGAGGAGCGGGAGTAGGGGAAAGGCCTGGTTGTTTCCAGCCGACAGGACTGTCAGCTACTCGCGTGCCTTTATTCACTCCACCTGCTTACTACTATGTGTACTACTATGTGTACTACTATGCGTACTACTATGTGTACTACTATGTGTACTACTATGTGTACTACTATAATGCCAGGCTGGGTGGAGGATTCTGAGAAGGAAACAAACCCAATCTGACCCCGAAAGACTCTCACAATGAATCTGCAGCGCCCACAAGCCACCTGGGAAAGTCCTTCTGTTGAAATCATGCCTGCGGGGAGGTTGACAGGGGAAATGCCTGGCCTGATGCCTGGACCCCGCCCCACCTCCACACAGCCCAGCTGTGGCCCCGCCCCTTTTCTGACACGCCAGGCCTGGGGCAGGCACCTCTGGATCTCTCCTGGAGGCAGTGGCGACCCCTTCCTCTGAAAGTGGCCAGGACTAAGGGTGTGGCTGACAGAGTGGAATATCAGGCAGGTGGCTTGGGTGACAGACTCCTTCTGGTCTGCTGGGATAGCCCTGGTTTTAGGACCACAAGTCCTGAAGCCAGGAACCCACTCAGTCTGGTTAAACTGGGATTCTGAGTCACCCTGGAACCCGGACCCTGTCTTGTTCCCTTACTCCCCCCTCCCCCCAAACCAGTGCTTCTCAAGCCTGGCTGCACATTGGCATCACCTGGAAGAACCATTGAAAATGCTGCTGGGGTCCCACCTCGGCCCACTTCACTCAGAGCCTCAGGGGTGGGCCCCGGTTTTGTGAAAAAATCTGCAGGGGATTCTAACACGCAGCCAGGTTGAGAGCTCCTGGCCGGAGAGCGCAGCCGTGCCAAGGCCAGCTGGGGACGGGTTTTGTCTTCTATTTCTGTTGTTGTTGTTGTTCATCCTCACCCGAGGATATTTTCCCATTTATCTTTCAGAGTGGGAGAGAGAGGGAAAGACAGAGAGAAACATCCCTGTGAGAGAAACACATCGATTGATGGTTGCCTCCTGCATGCAACCTGACCGGGGCTGGGGCCGGGGCCGGGGCGGAACCTGCAACCAAGGTACGTGCCCTGGACCAGAATCGAACCTGGGACACTTTGGTCCGCAGGCCGACGCTCTATCCACTGAGCCAAACCGGCTAGGGCAGTATTTTGTCTTCTGGATGAGGTGGGAGCTGAGCAGGAGTGAGCAAGGACCACTGGACTGGGGTTCATTTGGGTTCACTGATCAGTTATGTAGAGAGGGCCTATCATGGATCCGGCACTGTCCTGGTCTGGAGATAGGGGTGGGGGTAGGGGATAGTGAGGACCTCTTTCATTCTGGTGGGGGACACAGCAGATGCCACCTGGATACTTCCAGGGGAAGACGCTCAATCGAGCGATGTGCAGAGCAACAGGAATTCATTCTCCAATGGTTCTGGAGGTCAGGGCTCCAAAACCAAGGGGTCAGATGGGCTGGTTCCTCGGGGGCTCTGAGACAGAATCTGTCCCATGCCTGTCCTGACTTCGGGGGCCACCATCAGTCCTTGACATTCCTTGGCTTGCAGAAGCGTCATTCCAACCTCAGCCTCTGTCTGCACACGGCGTTCTCCCGTGTCCTGGCATGGCCTCCCTCCCTCTGTCTGTGTCCTCTCCTTATAAGGACTCCAGTCGCTAGATCCTGAATTACATCTGCAAAAAAACTTTATTCCAAATGAGGCCCCATTCTCAGGTTCCAGGGGTAAGATGTGGACACAGCTTTTCTGGGGCTACAATCAACCCCCTACAGACAGGGTGGGCAGGGAAGGACTCTGAAGACGAGACTTGATGTGAATCTTTCCAGAAGCCAACTCCAAGGATGTGCGGAGACTGCAGAAGGTGATCAGGGCAGAAATAGAATGTTGGGGACCAGCTATAATGATAAGAAATCGTAATCGTGCTCTGTGAACCGTGACTGTTTTGTTCTGATTAAAGAAAGCCCATTCTAACCTGGCTGGGAGTTGCACAAGGGACCTGGGAGCTCACCTGGAAATGAGGCCCATCCTCCCCATCCGGGAGCTGCCTATTCTCATGGAACGTTAACAAGCTTGTTGCAGAAGCCAGAGCTGCCAGCCCTTTGAAGACCCCCACCCTTTGCATACCCACAGGCCTTTGCAAATCTCCAGCCTGCATTACCTGTAAACTGCCCACTTGGCATACCCTTTTGCCTACTTCCCCATGTAATCTTTGTCCTTCTCCCCAATATAAGCAGCTGGCTTATGACAGGGGTGAGGCACAGAGCAGATTTTGTGGGTGACCTGCTGCTCTCCCATCCTGATGGCAGTATGGGAATAAACGCTCATCTATGATTCAACCCTGTCTCTGCTTAATTGGCTCAAGCAGTGACAGGCAGCCCAGACAGACCCCTTGGTTGTCTAGTTACATAATTTCTGTTGGGAGACAGGGAAGGGGGGGGGGAGCAAATTTGAGGTGTGTTATTGAGCAGATGACCACTGTGGGCAACTGGGGCTCAGTCCCACCGGGGACCTCTGGAAGTTTCCATAGAGCAGGAGCCTTGGAGCTACCCACCCCCTGGGGGACGCGGGTGCTAAGCAGTCAGACACCAATTGCTGCAAGTCATCGTGGGAGGGGCTCCTGGGGCTTTCCCACCCCCTGCTGGGCTAGCAGGTTCTGGAGGACAGAGAGAGTTCCCTGCAGAGAGTGGAGGGTGTTTGCGGGCAAGGGAACCGGGAGTGCTGAGAGGTCCGGGTGGGACCCAGCTGCAGCTGCCCCGGGAAGTACCGCTTGAGCTGCCATCTGAAGGAGATGGGTACAGAAGAGCCAGCGACATGTGCCCAGCATGCCAGGCATGTGGAGACAGCAGGGCCAAGTCCCCGAGGCAGGAGCAAGCGCACGTGCTCCAAGAACAGCAAGGATGGCGGCGTGGCTGCAGTGGGTGGGGTGGGGCCATGGCGGGAGGATGGGGGAAGTCTCTGCGGGCGCAGAGCTGGGGTTGGGTGTGGGACAATGAGGCCTTTGGAGAGTTGCAAGCAGGAGTGGACCGGATCTGGTCACTGTTTGGTCTGGAGGAAGCCTGCAGGGAGGGAGGCCAGGCAAAGCGGAGAAGCTGTGTGTGAAGCGCCTGGCTCCGTCTCTCCCAGCTGCATGCCTCACCCTTCCCTCCGCTTCCCTGGCCTTCACTTCCCATTTGAAGAGTGAGGCCAACAAGCCTGGCCTGTCTGTTTCAGAAAGGTGCTGGTGACTGCTGAGATCACGTGAGCAAGAATCCCCCCTTGCTCAGGTGCGGGCCCCCTGGCAGTGGCTGGAGCAGAGGGAGGGGTCTTGGAGCCCCCCAAGCAGAAGTGGCCTTGCCTGGACCAATCCAGTCAGAGTGGGCCCTCCCCTGTGTGGCTGATTTTTGCCCAAAGTGAACTCTGCTAAAATTATGCATGATGAATGCCACGTCCTGGAGGCGTGAAGACCAAGCTAGTCTGAGAAATGAAGACTGAGTCTTCGGGCGCCTCAGCATGTCCAAAGAGCCTGGGTGGCTGGTCGTCCTGTTCGGGGCTCTGAGAGGCAGATCGGCAGCTGACCTTCTCTGTAACTGGCAACACGGCACTGACTCAGCACTCGCATCTGAACGTGGAGAACGTTGAACTGAATTCTCAGAGAGCTGTGTAACGGTCAGTTTCCCCCACAGAATCCAAATGGTCATGTTGCAGTTAATGCCCCAACTCCCAATATGCCCAGACCGTCCTGTTTGGCTACCAGGAGGTCCAGCCCTGTCCATGGTCCTCCCCAACTACATCCAAGAACCTCAAGGGTAGCTACAGGTACCCGGTAATGCTGGGTACCCATCTCTCCAGGGTTTGCCCTGTGTTGGGTACTGTGCAAAGCATTTTATATGAGGAAGGCTGGTCATCGTTCTCATTTTAGAGCGGAGGAAATGGAACCCCAGAGACATTAATTCACCTCGTGGAAGATGCTGATAGAAACCATCATTTTCATCCTTTATAAAAATAGGATTATAGTCGAGCACACAACTAGACTACATTTCCCAGCCTCCCTTGCACTTGGGTGTGGTCATGTGCCCAAGTTCTCTCCAGTGGCACCTCTGCCTTTTCTGGGTCCTTTAAGAGAGTTGGGCCTACCTCCTCTGTATTCCTTTCCTCCACCACTTTCTGGGGATGGAAGACAACGGGGTCTTGGGGTACAGCGGACCCCCTGATAGAAAGATCCTGGGCTCTTCCCCGTGGAGAACTGCCCTGCCAGCTTGAACACTAACTGGGGGCTATTAAGTGAGCAGGAGATACATTGCTGTTCTGTTAAGGCCTGGAAAATATGAAGCCTGCATGCTACCGCCGCCAACCCAGGCTTTTCAACGCTCAGTGCCGGAGCCGGAGCCTGAGCGGGCTGTCAGGCTCCAGGGGTCGTGTCAGCTCCTACTTGCTGCGGAGCATGGTCATGGGGATGGTCCTACAGCACTGGGCCCCAGCACTCCCAGCTGCGGTTCATTCTGTCAGTGCTGCTGGCCTCAGCCACGCTCCGCTGCTGGTGAGTTTGGAGTCAGGGGTTCCGAACTGCTGTCTTCCCCCCCACCCCTCTGGCTCTGCAGAGGGAGGAGCCAGGACCATTTCACCTGCCCCCTTCTGGGGAGCTGGACAGGGCACCTGGCCGTGCTGCTTAGCAAGCTGGGACTTCCAGCTCAAGGCCTGGTGCTCTCGCGGGACGAGGCTGCCACCCGCCACCAGGCCGCCCGTTCCCTCTGGGGCACATCTGTGTGCTCTCCCAGACAGCAGCGCTGCCCTCTCCACGGTATGCTCCCGTCCCAGGAGGTGCCCCACCGCCACGCTGCCTGGGCCCCCAGATCCTGCAACAAGCACTACGTGCCAGGAGACTGGAGCCACCTCCTCCCGACCCCAGGCCGCCAGCTGAGTCAGATTCCCCACCAGAGGATCCCATTTCCGCCCTGTTATCCTCAGTCCTGGTGCCCTTTCCCGCGTACAGATGCTGCGTTTCACGAGCTGCGTTTGAGCATCCCTGAGCACCCACAGGGCGGGGTTTCAGAGCCAGGGCACCCGTGTCTCCCAGGCTCCTCGGCCCCTCTGTAAGTGAGGCCCACGGGTGTGAGGTCTCTGCACACCTCCACCTGCCCACAGTCCTGGAGTGCCAGCCGGGTCAGGGTACACGTGGGTTGGGGTGAGTGGGTATGGTCACCCCGGTCCCCGGCAGCTCCAGTTCCAGTCTGTACATAGAGAAAGGAAGGCACCAAGAGGCCAGGGACTCATTTAGGGTCAAACCTCACCAAGCAAGTGGGTGGCAGGTGTGGGGTGAAGGCTCTGCCTTCAGTGCATCCAATGGATGGTGGGTAGCATCCCGCAGACCCCTTTCCCACCTTCATGCCCAGAGCCCTCTACCCCCTCAACAGCACCACCTGTGCCTCCATGATGAGGACAGCCCTCATGCCTGGCCTGTTGCCCAGAGCCAGAAGCACCGGGAATTCCTGTCCCTGGCGGGGACAGCCCTTGACCAGGGGCTGATGGTGAGGACATATAACACCCCCACTCCCTCACCCAAGTAGAGACTCTGAGTGAGCCAGGGTGACCTTCCGCTTGGGGCTGCACCGTGTCCTCCCCGACCCCAATTCGCAGGCCCAAGTCCTAACCCCTCACATCTCAGAACGCAACTGTATTTGGAAATAAGTCGTGGCCAATGTAACTAGTTACGATGAGGTAACACTGGAGGAGGGTGGGCACGGCTGGTGTCCTCATGGGAGGGGAGGTGTGGGCACAGACACACAGAGAGACGCCATGGGGAGGGGGGAGTGATGCTGCCACAGCTCCAGGCACCACCAGAGGCTGCGGGAGAGGCGGAGCCGCTCCTTCCCCGCTGCCCTCGGAGAAAGCACGGGGTTGTCAGCACCTTGACCTCGGACTTCCAGGCTCCAGGACTAGGAGATAAAACGTTTCTGACGTTTAACGCCTTCCATTTGTGCTGCTTTGTTTCGGCGGCACCAGGACGCTAATGCACCTTCTGTGGGGCTTTACCCAATAGCCCGTGGCTGCGTGGCCTCTCTCGGTCCTGCACCCCTCCCCACACCCCGGGGTGCTGCCTAGTACCTCCCGCTCACCTGAGTCATTGCCACAGGGTGCCCTCTGCTCCTGGGAAATGCCACCTAAGACCGCGGGGCCTAAGGAGCGATGGCACCTTACCAGGGGCAGACGGAGAACGTAAATGAGGGAGCTGGGTACCGGGGAGAGTGGACGAAGGGGCCAGCCCGCTCAGCTCCTGCCATGGGGGCTGCAGACTCAGTGTTGCCGGAGCTTCCAGTTTCTTAAGAGAAACCAAAAATGTGAATTTTTTAAAAATAGCGACATCTGGTTTTTAAGTATTGGCAATTAACTCCATTTGTTTGTTCGTTCTTTTAAGCTATTGCTCAGCTCCAACTCAAACATGTGCTCGGGTCAAGAGCTTGGCAGGGAGCGCACACCCGCCTTGTGTGGCAAGAAGAGCTCTGAGCCAGAGGCCCGAGACGGACTCAGGGGTCTCCCACCTGCTGGTCGAGCATGCCTGCTTTACACACACACACACACATGCATGCACACACACACACACATGCATGCACACACACATGCATACACACACACACACACACACCACTCCCTGAGCCTCAGGCACTTGTCTGTAAAATAGGTACCATCTTGTGTAGCTTGCTTACTCCTGGGGTGGTCATGAGGGCAGATTGACGTAATTTCTTTTGCAAACACCACGTGCAAGCAGTGCTCTGAGCATGCGGTCAACTACTAAGTCTTGGGCTCCCCCCCCCCCCCCCGCCCCACGTCCTTAGAAGGAGCCACCATAATCATCCCAGCTTCACACACAGAACTGAGGCTGAGGGCTCACTGACTTGCCCAGGCCTCCAGCTCAGGAACCAGGTTCAGATCCAGGCAAGCTTCCTGCAGGTCAGTGCTCTCGGCCAGGGCACGTGGCTGCCCCTCAGGATGCATTAACATAGTTTACCAATGGAGTCCTCTCTCACTACCCCCGCCCCCTCTCTCTCTCATAAATGGGGAGGAAGGAATGGGTGAGTGGCCCTGTCTCTTGGCCGGCAGCTGCTGCTCCAGGAGGAACTAGCGTTAGCTGATGTGGTTGGACAGGCTTCCTCACAGTCTGGACAGGGGCCAGTGTGAGGCCAAACAACCAGCCACCCTTTCTCCTCAGTCGAGCATTTCCCGTAAGTGGTGGCTCCCTGCCTGCTGGCTGGCCCGCCTGGTCCGCAGCCAGGAGAGGCCTGGGTGCCTCCTCCGTGAGGCCAGGGCTTCCACGCCGCCGGGCCCGGGCCGCCTGGCCCCCCCTGCCTGCCCATCCCCATCTGGGTCTGTGCTGTGTGTGTGTCTTAGAAAATCCTGGATCCAGACCAGAGCCCCAGGTGGGTGTCCAGGCCTCTGTCTCCCTGACCTGAAAAGTCCTCACTGGATGATGGGCAGAGCTTCGCTACCCGCACATCTCAGAGCTGGTCATCTCGTCATTCACTTGCTCACAGGCACCTGTCCAACGCCCCTGGGAGCCCAGCACGGAGCTAGGTGGGCGGAAGGGGCACCTGCTCTTATGAAGATAGTACCCTAGTGAGGGAGTGGGGAGGAGCAAGATTGCTAAACTAATAAGAAAACAAGAGAATTATAGATCATGGAAAGTTTGAGAAAGAGGACAAAACACGGCTAGATCCCAGACCCCAGAGAGGGACTGAGGGATGGGCTGGGATGTGAGCTGGGGGTCAGGGAAGGGAGACCTCAGATTTTCAGTCCTAAGAAAATCTGGAGGGGAGGGGCATTCCTGGGGGGCGGGGGGCGCGGGGAGCCGCGGTTCCACAGCCCTGGGGCAGGGAGGGGTTGGGAGTTTCTGGAACTCTGACAGTTTGGCCTGGTGAGTGGGAAGGTGTGGGGTGGGGCAGGTTGGCAGGTCCTAGCGAGCAGGGCCCAGTGGGGGCACGGTGGTGGGGGCCACCTTCCCTGGTCGGGGACTACCCAAGAGGGCCTCCGGCTCCTAGGGGTGAGACCAGCGCTCTGATCTCCCCGCACTGGCCCGTGGGCGGGACCCGCCCAGCTCCTGCCACTCCAGGCGAGGCCAGAGCTGCAAGACGAACAGGAACCATGCCCACCCTTCCAGCTTCCAGAGAAGGCCCCGCTGTGGGCATGGCTTTCCTGCCCCTTGTCCCAGCCCCTGAGCGACACGGAGCTTTCTCTGGCCTGTTTGCCGACTCCTCCCTGGCCTGGCCGGGTGGCAGGCGGGACACAGCAAAGCTGGGCCGGTATTGCCCCTCTCTGGGAATGCCAGCTGGCCTAGCGGAGGCCTCCCACCGCGGGCAAGGGCAGTCTGGAAGGGGAGCAAGCTTCCAGCACAGATGGGCGGCATCGCGGGCCTGCAGGAGAGGAGGCCCCCAAGGGTGGGAGCCGGGAGAGGCCGCCCGGAGGGGACAGCGGTGGCAGCTGCGGGAAGACCGAGCACGTCTGTCAGTGCCAGCACCTGACACAGACCAGCCCATCCATCCCCACGCAACCCCCCGGCAGGGCTCGTGTCCTTAGTCCACCACCCGAAGGGAAACGGAGCCAGGGCTCCAAGACGCGCAGACATCCTGCTCTATGTGGGACACACGTATCCTGAAAAATACATCAATCGTTTATCTCCGGCTCATATGTATCTGCTGTCCTATCTTTCTTGTGTTTTTTTTTTAATTTCTTTATTGATTAAGGTGTTACATATGTGTCCTTATTCCCCCCCACTCATGCCCTCACCCTGCTGTCCTATCTTTCATGTGGCAGCCCTATGACTCCAGGCCAGGGTACATCCAGGCCCATGAAGCCTGGGACTCCCCATCCCCCCCATCCCCACTCCGGTGTGTGGGCAGCTGCCCCTGCCTCTCTCACCCTCCACCTCCTGCAGAATTGTGCCTCGGCCATAGTGTTCCTTCCACCTGACCCGGCCTCTGGCCTTCTCCTCACTGGCACCCAAGGCAGGGGGCCCAGGAAGGCAGAGCAGATGGCCAAGAAAAGAAGGTGGGGTCCTCCCGTGGGCTGTCCTCGGGGGCCCCGTTCACCTTGCTGGGGACAGATGGTACGTGGAGCCCTGGATTCTACCCCGATGGACCTCAGCTATGCCTGGGCCTCCACCTACCCATCTGTGAGGTGGGGAGAGTCACTGCCCTGCCTACCCCGGCCGGGGTTCTCACCCACTCACCCACCGATTCTGTGCTGGATACACTGGTCCAGGCACAGGGGTGCAGCCCTCAGTGAGGTACTGCCCGCCGAGGGCCAGGGTTCTAGTTGTAGGTGAGTAAAAACAACCAAGTGAAAAAAGAAGTCACGTGAGCTTTTAGAAACGAGCACTCAATGCCTCAAACAACGCTGAGCTGTGCAGTCGGGAGCCACGGGTCCCTGTGGGCCCTGGGCATGCGGCGAGCTGTCCGTGTAAGCACACATGGCTGGAAGACCTCATAGAAAAATATAATATAAAATGCCCTTTTCGTAATTTTTAAATTGCTTACATGTGAAAATGATCACGTTTTGGATGCACTGGGTTAAAGAAAATTATGATTATAATCAATTTCTCCTGTTCCTTTTTACTTTTCTAGCGGTGGTTCCTACGCGATTTAAAATGACACATGTGGTTCAAATTACATTTCTATTACTAGAGAGTGCCTGGTGGGAATCGAAAGGAAAACAACGTTGCTCTGAGCCTCAACATTTAAAAAAAAATTGTGCTCAAATTTAAACAGTAGTAAACAGTAGTAAAGCCCTACATATTCATCCCAATACAAAATTCTCAGCGTGCGCAGCCTCTTTCTTGACATTAAGACATTCCCTACTTCCCTCTCCTGTATGATTTTGAAGCAAACTCTAACATCATGTCACCTGAATTTTTTGGCATGCGGCTCTAAAAATGGATTCTTAAAAAAACAAAGCCATAAGCTATTCAACTCCCGGGAGGTACCCAACACAAAACCTTGCACAGGAATGTTCACAGCAGCATTATTCATTGTAGCCAAAAGGTAGAAGCAACCCAAATGCTCATCAACGAATCAAGAGAGAAACAAGATGGGCTAGACCCGTACGATGAATATTGCTCTGCAATAAGGAGTGAAGTACCAATTCATGCTACAACCTGGATGCACCTTGCACACACTGTGCCCAGTAAACGTAGCCAGATGCAAAAAGCCACACATGATCCGATTCCACTTATATAAAACGTCCCAAACAAGCAAATCCATAGAGACAGAAAGCAGACTAGCGGTTGGCAGGGCCTGTACTAATTGCTAATTAGTACAGTTTCTTTTTTTAGGGTGAAGAAGCATTTCTGGAATTAGATAGTGCTGATGACTGCCCAACTGTGTGAATGTACTAAAAGCCACTGTATGTGACACTTTAAAAGGGTAAATTTTATTATATGCGAAATGACATTAAGTCTTCAACGCCTTTGATAGGTTCTTGACAACTGTGACTTTAAGTGAAACAACATATCATGAAAGCAATTTTCCCTAGGTTAATTGATAGAAAAAAGAGTTACGTTCCTAGGGTAAATTTCTAGTCACAAAAACACCACCAATCTTCTAAATAAAGACCCAACACGGCCCTGGCCAGTTTGCTCAATGGTTAGAGCCTCGGCCTGTGGACCAAAGGGTCTTGGGTTCAATTCCCGTTCAAGGGCACGTGTCGGGGTTGCGGGTTTGATCCTGGGACCCTGGTCAGGACGCATTTGGGAGGCAACCCATCAATGTGTCTCTCTCATGTTGATGTTTCTCTCTCTCTCCTTCTCCTCCCTCCCTTTCACTCTCTCTAAAAATCAATGGAAAAAATATCCTGGGGTGAAGATTAACAAGAAAATAAAAAGACCTAAAACACTTCTAATATTAAACTTTGAAATCAGTGTGAGCTAAACATAAACTTATAAACGATTAATATAAACAAGTAAGGAAGGTCATGATTTTCCAACATGCTTATTCCGCTTCAGGGCTATGTATGGGGGCGGGGGAGGGGCAGAATCTACCGCAGCAGCTCAGGGCTCCGTGAGGGACCCACCCTGGACAGGATGCCCGTCCACCGCAGGGCCACTCACACACCCACAGGGGCTCAGACTGGGGCAATGTGGACCTGCCATTCACCTCAGGTGCACGTCTTCGGGATGTGGGGGAAACGAGAAAACCCACACAGGCATGGGGAGAACACGCCAACTCCACACAGACGGTGGCCTGGGCTGGGAATCCATTTTTTCTCCCTCGTCAACGTTATAACAAAATGACGCTGCACGAAACAATGCTTTTTGAGGACCCGCTGTATATATCAATTTTTAAAAGCCACAATATCATTATCATGTCTTAAAAATGAATAATAGTCCTCAGTGTTATCCAACACCTCATCGGGGCTTATTCCCTGATTCCCTCATATTTTTACTTTCCTGTTTGTCCAAATCACATCGGAACCAGGCCCACACGTGGTGTGTGATAAATCTCTTTAAACCAGAAGGTTCCTCTCCCCAACCGTTTTCTTGCACCATGTTTAGGGGAGGACCTGGGCCCTTTGCATCTTGCCACAGGCTGCGTTCTGTTGCAGCCCTGGGGTGGGGGACCCCACATTCTCAGCCTGCAGGGAACCCCACCGCACCCCCAGGGGCAGCTGGCGAGATGGCAGACGACTTACCAAAGAAATGGCATATCCAGGTTGGGCCTGGGACGAGCCGGCGCAGGGGAAGGGGAAGGAGAAGGGCTGGGCCTTACCTGCTAACTGTTTGCGGAATGGATGGTGGTGGTTGTCAGACCAGGAGTCCCCAACACACAAGACCCTTCCCAGGCCCGTACCTTCCCAGGCCCGTACCTTCCCAGGCCCCGTACCTCGCAGGGCCCACCCATCCTGCCAGAGCCGTCCCTGGTGCAGTGCGGGAGGTGGGGCGGAAACCTGAGTCTCTGTCCTCCGTCAGGTGCTTCGACCTTCCCCCGCCCATCAGGTGGACGCCTAATTCCCCTCGGGCCCATAAGGCTTTGCGGGGCAGGCTCTGCCATGCACTCTGCTACGGTAGGCAGGCCAGATGCGATGATTCTGAAAGGCATCCAGGCCCTTCCCTCCTCAGAGCCTTTGCACCTGCTGTTCCCTCTGAATCAAAGCTCAGCTCCTCCACGTCACACACTCATTTTCCATGGGGCTGAAAAAGTAGAGGCTCAGAGTAGCTCTTCCTGACCTCCTCCCTAAGTCCCACCCACCACTGCCTCTACACCTTTGCTCTCTCTACTCTGAGTTCCTGAAAGACCTTTCAGTCTTTCCTAACTCTCTCTCTCTTTCTTTGCCAGGGTTGGCAATTCTTATTCTCTCTTAACTAGAATTTCATCCCATTGAGGATGGGACTCTGTGCTTCGACTCCAGCACACAGTAGGTGGGTGAGTGGGTGAGCAAAGGCCCCCCGAGTGGGCAGGGCAGTGATTCTCTCCCCATCTCACAGGTACAGCTGAGGTCCATCTGGGTAGAATCCAGGGCTCACCCCATGTACTACCTGCCCCCCGGCAAGGTGACTGGTGATACCAAACAAGTTTGGCTGCCTGCCACTCTAAAGCCAATAATCAAGAGACAAGGGCTGGTGGAAGGAAAGTAAGTTTATTAAAGAGCCAGCGGCTTGAGAAGTGACTCAGGTCACCGACCATCTTAACATCACAGCACAGGCAGGTGTTTTTGTAAGGAGGGAGACAGAACTAAATAAAAACTAGAGGAATCAAAAGAGTTCTCCATTGAGGGATTACAGGCAAGCCAACATAGTCTGTTCTTCTGACAACTGGTTGAAGGTCAGCAAATCACCCTGAGCTAAAATGTCTGAAGGTCAGAGTCTGCTTCTTTTTAAAAAAAATACATTTTTTTGTTGATTTTTTCTTTTTTTGAGAGGAAGAGAGGGAGAGAGAGAAATAGAAACATCAAGAACAGAGAAACATTGATCAGCTGCCTCCTGCACACCCCCTACTGGGGATCGAGCCCAGAACCAGGAATGTGCCCTGACCAGGAATCAAACGGGATGCATGGGATGATGCTCAACCACTAAGCCACACTGGCCAGGGCAGTTTGCTTCTTTTGAAATCAGTTCCTAGAATTCTTAAGCAAACAGGCTATTTATCTGCAATCACATATTAGTTAACAGGTCACCATTTACAGAAATAATGTTAAAAGACTGGTGGGCTGAGTTACTTGGGGATCCTGAGGGGAGCCCACAGGAGGGCCACACCTTCTTCCCTTGGCAATCTGCTCTGCCTTCCTGGGTGCCCGCGTGGCGAAAGACAGGACTGGTCAGGCGGAAGGAACAGGGGGACGTGAACTCAGCTTATGCAGGAGGCGGAGAGTGAGAGAGGCAGGGGCAGCTGCCCAGACACCAGGGTGGGGGCCCCAGGCCTGGAGTCACAGGGCTGCCGGATGAAAGACAGGACAACAGGTAAATGTGAATTGGAGATAAACACTTGATGATTTTTTAGTATAAGTGTGTCCCAAATATTTCATGGGACATACTTACACTAAAAATTATTGTTGTTTATCTGAAGTTCCATTTCTCTGGGCTCCCCTATTTTTATTTACTCGATCCGGCAACCCTATCGGTGGAGGGGGGATGGCAGGGCCATTGCCAGGTGCCAGGTGGGCAGATCTGAGGGACTAGAGGATCTTAGGGAGTGCCACCCCCGGGGAGCGCGAGGCTGAGGCTGTGGAGAGGCTGCTGGCCCGGGAATGACAGGCCTGGGGTGCCACACCCAGCCGGCCTGAGGGGAGAATGGGTGTAGCTCAGGGCCTTTTCCAGCGCCAGGTCTGATCACACACACGTCCTGCTCTCACTATTGAACTCTGTGCAAGTGCCCCTTTCCCACAGGATAAAGAGCAGAACATCCGTGTGGCCTGGACCCAGGCATGGTCCAGCCATACCCACACCTCCTGCCTCCCCAGCCAGGATCCGGGCTGCAGGACTCAGCCACATCAGTTCACACCCAGGCTCCTGCCTCCTGGTCCAGGGCGTCTGAGGTCCCATCTGGGGGGAAGGGCTGGGCATGGCCCCCTGTCCCAGATGTGTTTGTCCCGGGTACAAGCAGTGTGGGGCCCACGGTCGGTGCTCAGGAAACAGCCAACTGAGCTGGATGTGCAGCGCCCATTCCTCTATGAAGACAGATGCCCTTCAGTGGGAGTGACTCCGGCATGAGGCTCACCCCCTGTGTTCTGCAAGGCCCATGGGGGTTCCTAGGACCCCAGGCCTCTCTGCTGATGACCACAAGTCTCTGTCCCCAAGGCCACTGTTCTCTGAGCCCCTACTCGGAGGAGGCATTTTACACGTGTTTTCTCTAGTCGAGGCAAAACCGCTGCTGGGTGGGGGTAGATACGGCCCCATTTTACAGATGTGGAGACTGGGGTCAGAGAGGTGAAATCTCCTCCTCAAGGCCACCCAACCAGGGAGTGGTGAAGCCACTTTCCCAGCCAGGCCTGCCCAACTCCAGATGTTGACCTTCAAGGGCCATCCAGAGGCCAGTGGCTGCCTAAGCCTGGAGCCCCTCCCCTGAGTGGTTCTGGCTCCAGGGCCAGGGATCAGAGATGAGCTGCCCCTCACAGCTCTGCTCCCCAACCCCCTTCTGGGCCAAGACGAGCAGAGGGTGGCTTGTGTCAGGATCCCAGCGGCCATATTCAGTGGTACCAGTGTGAGGAGAGGTCGGTATTCCTAAAAGCCTCTGATCCCAAGAATTCCCCGGGGCCCTATGAAAAGCAGATTCCCAGGCCTGGTCCTGGTGATTCTGAAGCTTGGGGTGAGGCCCTGGAATCTGCCTCTTAACCAGCAGCCTCAGGTGAATCCACTGCAGCTGGTTTCAGAGTCTATGACGAATTCCCTGGAGAACCTCGGGCTCTCGGCCCACACCCCAAATTCCGCGAGACCCCCAGGGCCATCCTGGTGTGTGGGCAGGGAGGGTGCTTTCTCCTGGGAGGGGATACTGGGCCTCCCAGGTCTGGCCCCGCCATCTGCATCCTCAGCCTGTGCCCCCAGATGGACAGGTTGGGGGTTGGAGAGAACGGCATGACCCATTGCCTGTGGGGTGACCTCCACGTGCTGGGAGCTGTGGCTGTTTCTTGAGGCACCCCTAACCCGATGGCTGACAATGACAGTTGGTCCCCAAAGGGGGCTTCCAAGGGGGTTTTCCTGCCTCTTCACCCCTTTGGGGACTCTCTGAGCCCCAACTTAACAGATACCAACAGCTGGTGATTCTCAGAGTAGGAGAAAAAGCCCCTAAATGTTCGGCAACGGCTTCTCACCTCCACCTGCCCCCGCAGCTCCTCCCAGGCAGCTGGGGCCCAGCTTCTCAGTATGACACTCCTCTGTGCCTGGAACCAGCTTTGGGTTAGAAGAGCCAACAGCCTTTCTAGGAGACCAGGCTTTGGCGGCCTAATCATCACAGTGCGAAGGGTGGTCTGGAGGCCAGCGGCATCAGCATCACCAGAGACCTTGTTAGAGCTGCAGCACCCAGGCCCCACCCAGACCCCCTGCCCCCTAAAGATGACATTCTAGCCCCACATACCCTCCCCCGACACATACCCGCGGGCCTTTTGTGGGGCAGTTGAGGGAATGAAGGGGATCCTACCCAGAGATCAGAACTTAGGCAGCTCTGCTTCCTCCTCTCCTCCTGGGCACACCCCCGGTTGATCACTAGGGGGGCAGCAGAGGTTGAGGGTGTCAGACGCTTGTACCGGCAGCCCTTCTCTGGGTCACCAGGGATGGGGGACAGGGACCTATTGCCTGTGGCAGGAGGGCAAAGGGCAGGACTAGGGTGTTGGCATCTGGACTCTCAGCTGGGCCAGGAAAGACTTTCAGGTGGCAAGCCTTCTTTCCTGGGAGATGCCTGGGAAGGCCCTTACACCCAGAAACGCTGCTATTACAGCCAATAACAGTTACTTGGTGCTCAGTGTGTGTCTGCACGGATGCAGGCAGCTGTCACTGTGGTCAGCAGTGATTCCCAAGCTGTGGCTGCAGCAGAGTCTGCTGTAAAAGGCAGATTCCAGGACCCCACTCCCGGCTTCCGAATCTCCAGGGCCAGGCCTGGGAATCTGCTTTTACTAAGGAGCCTGGGAAATTCTTGGGATCAGAGACTTTTGGGAAACACTGACTTCTCCAAACTCTGAGTGGGGCTGCCCAACACTGACATTCATTCACTCATTCACTCGCGCATTGGAAACTTATGGAACATCCACCTCATTCACTGATCCAGCCCCTGTGTTCCTCCCAGGATCACTGTTCTAGGTCCCCAAGTCCGCCTCTGAGTCCAAATCCTTCCCTCCCTGCCATCGCTGTGTATGCGCCCCATCTCTCCACTCCCCAGTGAGTATCCTGGCCAGGGCCCCCCCAGGCCCCGCCCCATCCCGCGCGGGGAGCCCACCTCCCAGCCTGCGACTGCGCTCTGGGCCCGCGCGCCCCGCCCCCACAGGAGACCCGCGCGGAGGCGGCCCGCGGCCGCAGGCTGTGACTCCACCAGGTCTGCTGCCAGTGGCCTGAGGGGCATCCCAGCTTTTCCGAGGCGAGAGGCGGAGCAGGAGCCTGGGGCTGGGCTCCAGGTGGGCTCGAGGGAGGATGAAGCAGGTAGGGCCGCGGGGATGCTGGGCGTGGAAGGATGATGGTGAGGATGGGAGGAGCCTGCGGGAGCGCAGGGGAAACAAGGAGGAGGAGGAGGAGGGATACGCGAGGCGGCCGCCTGGGCCGGGCTGGACCCCAGATGGGCATGAGGGTGGAACCGGCCTTGAGTCGCAGCCAAAAGGGAGGGGCCCGGTCTGCAGGAAGGATGAGGGTGGGCTCTGCACCACGGGCGGGTCTGTCACTCGCCTTTGGTGTCCCCCCCACCCCCACCTCCACCCCCATTCCAGGCCCTGGTGGACGACACTGAGGATGTGTCCTTGGACTTTGGCAACGAAGAGGAGTTGGCCTTTCGGAAAGCCAAGATCAGGTATGTTTGGACTGGCTTTGGGCAAGCATCTCCTCAAAGCTGCAAATTCATTCCATGTTCATTCATTCATTCACTCACTCACTCATTCACTCACTCATTCATTCATTCAGAATGTATTGAGCACCGTCCTAGTGTGTGCCAGGCATGGGCTAGAGACACACCCTGGACAGATATAAGTTCCTGCCCTCCTGGCAGGAGGCTGGAGAGGTGGACAGGGCTTGGAGCCTGCAGTCTGGGGTGGGGGGAGACCTAACATTGAACAGGCAAACAAAGATATTTGGGAGGAAGTCAACAGTGTGACTGAAGAAAGAGAAAGTAACTGGGCAAGACCACTTGCCTTAGCACCATCAGGGAGGGCATCTCTGGAGAGGTGACATTTGAGCTGAGACCTGAATGATTAGATTTCCACCCGGAAGGAACAGCAGGTACAAAGGCCGTGTTGGAAGGTCAGAGAAAATCACCTATGTCTGGAGTGATGGGAGAGGAGAAAGGGGTTGGCAGGAGGCTGGAGAGGTGGACAGCTTGGATTTTTATTCTAATCCTTGCTTTAGTTCCAGCCAGCCAGCCAGAGTGTCCTTGGTCAAATCACTTCCTGCCTGAGGCTCAGCATCACAGGAAGTGGCAGGACTAAGGTGTGAAAAATGAGCCATAAACGTGGTTGCTGATGACCCAGCAGCTGCCACATTAGAAACACCCAAAGCTCAGCCACACTCACTCACCTGCGCCCCATCTCTCCTTCCAGCCATCAGAGCCAGCAGGCGTGGGGACCTGGCACCTACGTGCCATTCCTTTTACGTTCTCTGATCCAAATCCAATAAAGCTCAGAATGGAATAGGACAGTCTTAGTTTCCCAGGGCCACGGTAACAAATCACCATAAACTTGTTGGCTTAAACCAACAGAAAGTATTCTCTGACAGTTCTGGAGGCCAGAAGTCCAAAATCAGTTTCAAGGCGCTGAAACCAAAGTGGGTCAGCAGGCCCCAGGGAAAAATCTGTTCTTTGTCTTTCCCAGATCTGGTGGCTGCCGGCTTGGGGCCCCTTCTTCCATCCTCAAGGCCAGCAGTGTAGCATCTTCAAATATTCTGCCCCATTTTCACATTACCTTTTCCCTCTGTGTCAAATCTCCCTTTGCCTTCCTCTTACAGGGTTACTTGTAGTGCATTTAAGGGCCAGCTGAATGATCTGGGGTAACTTTCCTATCTCAACCAACTTACTAGTAATCACATCTGAAAGTCCCTTCCGCCATATGTGGTAACCCTCACAGGTTCCTGGGAGTAGGACCTGCATGTTTTGGGGGGCATTATTCAGCCTACCATAATGATCAGAGATTGTCTTTAAGGAAAGACATTGTGAAAGAACTGGGTTCCTGGGGCAAGAATCTTACACAACATCTAAGCTCAGTCTTTATTGAGCACCTCCTGTATGCCAGACTCTGGGCTGGTGACTGGGACTGTGCGGTATAAGGACACCTCCCCCTGCCTTTATGGAGTTGCCCGGTCGAGAGCAGAGATGGTCAACCTCGACACTGCCAACATTCTGGGCCAGGCACTTCTTGCTGTAGGATGGTTCTGTAGGGGCTGTCCCGGGCATTGTAGGATGTTTAGCAGCATCTCTTGCTTCTACTCACCAGATGCCAGAAGCACCCACCAATAATGTCTCCAGGCACTGCCAGATGTCCCCGCCGGAGGCAAACTTGCCCTCGTTGAAAACCAGTGGTGTGGGGGTATAGGGTGTAAGGTATGCCCATGGCTGCTACGACAGTGTTTCATGCTTGGGCACTTGTCCTGGGCAGGGGAAGAAGTGACAGCTGAGCTGAGACCTGAAGAATGGGAGGTGGGCGGGGGGGGGGGGGAGTTAGCTAAAGCAGGGAAAAAGAATGGGGTGTCACATGCACAGGCCTAGAGTTAAGATGAGTTTAGGGAGCTGAGAGTGGTTTACTGGGGAGCAGTCTGGGCAGAGACTGGGGCCCACACCCTGAAGGGCCTATACTTATGGATGTGTGATCTCTGTTAGAATGGGAATCTACTCTATCTGTGCTGTCAAATATGGCAGCCACCAGACACATGTGGCTGCTGACACTTGATCTGTGGCTGGTGTATCCAAGGGCCTTCCAACGGGTCTTTTAGCATTAATATGCTAACTGCTGTTTGCTTTAGCCTCCGGCATTAAATAGCCACAGGCGGCTACCCTATTGCACAGTGCAGTTCTAGAGTTGGAATTCGTACAGGGCAGTGACATGATCAGAATCATAGCTGGAACTAAAGAAGGATACAAGGCCGTGACACAGCATCTTCATCTCCTTGGGAGACCCAGCCCCCCCGCCCCCTCCCTACACACACACAAACACACACACACATTCCTGGTGTCTGTTAACCTACCTGGGCCAGGTTGGGCTGCCAGAGGCCAAGGCCAGGGTGTTGTGGGTCACCCGGAAGCCTAGAAGCTTCAACCTCTGTTTCCTGAAAACCTTTCTATGATTTTGTTCACCGAGACCCACGGCTGCCTGCCAGCCCAGCTCCTCCAGCCCAGGGGCCGTTCCACGCAGGTCACTCCCAGGCAAGCCTGGTGTTTACCCTTTGTTTACAGTGACCTTGATCAAGTCAGGGCACCTCCCGGATCCCCATTTTCTCATTTGTAAAATGGGGACGATGTTAGTCCCATCGTAGGGTTGTGTAAAGAGGACTAAATCAAGTGACAAACGTATGTAACAAGGCCAGCGGGAGCCCTGACACCTCATGTGGGCTTCATACCTGTTATCTGACCCCAATGGGGCTTCTGTGTCCTGGGGGCAGAGGCACGTCCTCAGCCGGAGCAGGACGTCGCCCTGGGGCTGTCCTTGGAGCGGGAGACTGTCCCTCCTGTGGAAAGTTGGTTTATGCTTTGAAGGCACCGGCTTCACAAATTCATTTAGACCCAAAGGTCATGGATTTCAGTGGATTCCCACCCAAAGCAGGATGGTCTCTTGCCTCAGTCAGGTCCCTTGGACCTGGTTTGGGTCTCAATTGTTAGGGTTGGATTGGTCAGCGTTTTGTGGTTGGTCCTCATTCAGCCCAGGGGGCATCCAATGAGAAGAACGCCATGGGGAGTCACATGTTAGTGGGGACCAGGTCCCCAGGCAAGACCCACATGAAATCAAAACTACCTTTGCAAACCCCTCACCAGCATCTCAAGTAGAATAACATTTTGTCTTTCAAGTAGTCTTGCATGTCAATTTATCTTCCCACATTGGTTACAAAAGCTGTTCCTCAAAATGAGCTGCTGATGAAATTGTTGGCTGTGTTTTAGGGGAAGTGATTTTGAATGAAAACAGTAATAGCAAACACTTTCCTAGCACTTATATGCAGGCACTATTCTAGGTGTTTTGCTTATTATAATTTATTTAATCTGTATTACAAACCTATGAGGTAGATACTATGATTTTTATTGGTTTCAGGATGAAAGAAATTGAAGGAAAGAGTTGAGTGACTTGCCGAACACCACACAGCTGTTAAGTGGCAGAGTGGGGAGTTAGGCTCTAGAGCAAGCATGTCAAACTCAAAGGCTAACACGGGCCAAATAAACAAGATTTAAGTTTATGTGGGTCACAAAAAAACAAAAGCTTCAATTTTCATAGAAATGTAGGTTTATTTCGATAGAGATATGCTGAATACAAAGGATTGAAATAAATGAGTAATCTTTAACATAAAATAATAGAACATTTTAATAAAAATTAATATTTTTTTCTTGAACATTGACTTACCAGACACTGAATAACTGCACAAATTAATGAGCGTAATGCAAATAAACCTATTTTTCTTGTTCTCCGAAAGTGAAATACTTCCTGTTGCGCACACTAAACAAGTCAGTCCAAGACTAATGTGGCAATCGGCTGCTAAAATATTCGCTGCTAGTATTAGTGGAGAGAAATGGGGTGCCTGCACGTAAGGCGTGTAAGAGAAATTAATGCAACACAATTATAGTAATCAGTCATTAGCGAATGTTGTAGTTAGTTATTAGTAATAATGTATAACAGGATATTGTAAAAATTAAGTTATGAATTTTTTTAAAAATATATTTTATTGATTTTTTACAGAGAGGAGGGGAGAGGGATAGAGAGAAACATCGATGGGAGAGAAACATCGATCAGCTGCCTCCTGCACACGCCCCACTGGGGATGTGCCCGAAACCAAGGTACAAGCCCTTGACTGGAATCAAACCTGGAACCTTTCAGTCCGAAGGCCTACGCTCTATCCACTGAGCCAGACCGGTTAGGGCGAGTTATGAATTTTTATTAAAACATTTCTTGCATACCGTGATATTGGCTGGGCCACAAAAATATTTGTTGTGGGCCGCATGTGGCCCGCGGGCCGCAAGTTTGACATGCTTGCTCTAGAGTCCGACCTTATATTACACTGTGCTTAGGAGCGACATGGGGGTGAGCGCTGCAGTGGGAGCAGCATTTCCAGGGCTTCAGTCTTATGCCTCGCCCCCTCCCCTTTCAGAACAGGCTTTCTAAGCCTTGGCTCTGTTTATATTCGGGGCTGGGTAGACCTCTGTGTGGGGCTGTCCTGTGCACTGCAGGGCTTCACAGGATCCCTGGTCTCCACCACTAAGTGCCAGCAGCACCGCTACCCCCTTTCCAGAGTTGTGAGGTGAGGTATATTCCTAGGGGCAAAGTGGACCCTGGTTGAGAACCCTGACGTAGGTTATTATCTCTTTCTCTAGGGTGTGGATTTGGATAAGTAAAATTTGCATTTAAAGGAACTCCTTGCTTTCCTGACACCTCTGTGTTTGACACTGACCCAGGGAAGCTGCTGGGGTGGGGGGAAAGGAAGGAGAGGGGACAGGTTATGGTACAGATGTTACATTAGTGGCTGCCCATCGTTCTCAGAAATCAACATAGGCACACACACACACGCAGACACACACAGGAATATACACAGGCACACACACACAAGCACACACACAGACATCATGCTCCAACACACTGAAGAGAAGATTTTGGTTGTTATTTGTGGTTATTCCAGGAAGTCTGTTTGCCTCAATAAGTGAGGACCCCTTGCCCTCTGGGTTCCCTCTGTTCCCATTGACTTTGGGGAACAAGTCATCCTGCCCCTCTCCCACTCTAAAAATATATTTTAAAAATATAGAAATATGACACATAAGCAGGTCTCACCAAGAGCTGATTATTTAATTTTAAGGAAGGCCTATGGTTACCAAGGAAAAGAACCCATAAAATCAGGGAACTAGACAAATTTCAGTTCTCTTTGATTAGGGCACGGAATTACACATTTTGAAATTAACTCCTTATATTTACAGCTGCTTAGCTTCCTCTTATTTATATTTCTTGTTAACATGAAATTGAATGCTGTCCCAGCAATGAAATCACTGAAGAGAGATTTCTGGTGAACTGTGACCTACACAATTAAAGGAAGTTGTTGATCAGAGGGGACATTGGTCAAGTTCTTTGATGTTTGATATTGGACAGCTTGACTGCATGCACCCGGAGGATTTAACTCACTCATTCATTCATTCCAGTGTTGACGCTACTGACGTTCTGGACTGAACATCCTTTGTTGCAAGGGCCGTCCTGTGCACTGTAAGATGTTTAGCAGCATCCCTGGCCTCCACCCACTAAATGTTAGGGGCAGCCTCCCAGTTGTGACAACCAAAAGTGTTTCCAGACATTGCTGGGGAGGTCCCAAATCGGCTGCCTTTTGAGAACCACTGGTTGGTTCTTTTTTAAATATATTTTATTGGTTTTTTACAGAGAGGAAAGGAGAGGGAGAGCTAGAAACATCGATGAGAGAGAAACATCGACCAGCTGCCTCTTGCACACCCCCTACCCGAGATGTGCCTGCAACCAATGTACATGCCCTTGACTGGAATCGAACCTGGGACCCTTCAGTCCGCAGACCGACGCTCTATCCACTGAGCCAAACTGGTTTCGGCTGGTTTGTTCTTTTTCCCACCCATTTACTCACTGAATCAACAAAAGTGTTCAAGGACCTTTGTGTGTCAAACACAGTTCCAGGGGACACAGAGGCCCCTGCCCTCCTGGAGCTGACATTTTAATTAGGGGGAAGACAGTGAACATGTAAGTAAAGATCCAAACAAAGTAACATCCAAATGTGGAAAGTGCCACGAAGAGGAATGCGAGAAAAAGGGGTCCTGGGCCAGAGGGCTTCTTTTTTTTTTTAATATATATATTGATTTTTTTTACAGAGAGAAGGGAGAGGGATAGAGAGTTAGAAACATCTATGAGAGAAACATCGATCAGCTGCCTCCTGCACACCCCCTACTGGGGATATGCCCGCAACCAAGGTACATGCCCTTGACCGGAATCGAACCTGGGACCCTTCAGTCTGCAGGCCAATGCTTTATCCACTGAGCCAAACAGGTTAGGGCCAGGGGGCTTCTTTAGGTCATGGAGGGCTCAGAGGCCTGAGGAGGTGCATTTGGACTGAGACCTAACTGCGAAGGAGGAGCCAGGCATGGAAAAGATCCACAGGAAGAGAGTTCTGGCAGAGGAAACAGCAAGTGCAAAGGCCCTGAGGTGAGGTATATTCCAGGGATTGTGGGAATCAGGCCGGGGGAGAGTGGGAGGAAGAGGCACAGTTGGAGGTTTGTTAGGGGAAAGGATGTGGAGGGCTTTGAGGATTCCCCTATGGGGGTTGGAATTTTGCCTGCTTTTGACGGACAATCTTTGTAGATGAGCAGGGCGTGGTCAGATCTGATTGACACTTGAGAAAGCTGCCTGTGACTGCCATGTGGCCTGTCGGGCAAGAAAGGAAGCAGTGAGGTCTGTGAGGAGGCCCATGAAGGGCGAAAGATGCTGGTGGGTGGGACTGGTTGTGTTCCAGGGATGCACAAGGGAACTCGGTTCATGCTGACCTTTGTCCAGATTCTTCCAGGTGCCGGTCTGGGGCTTCTGAGGTTGGAGAGAGGTGGTGGGAGGCAGGGTCCCAGATGCAGGTCTCAGGTCTGCATTCCCAGAAAGTCTCACCTTCGTCAGCATTCCCAGGGAACTCAAACAAAGGAAGGGCCGGAACCTCTCTATGGGAACATGCTGACTCAGCAGGTGTTGCGTGTGAAAGGCTCCGGCTGTGAGATTCTGCTGTGCTCCCAGGGGCTTGGGACATTTTTCCAGGCTGTCTATTTCTGGGTAAATACTAGTCTGGAATGCTCACACTGGTGCGCATGTGTTTCACTTTCATTGGGGTGGGGGTAGGTTTAGCCATATATTCTGGCAAGTGCTGATGCCAATGACATTTCCTTAGTAAAGACCAACTCGATGAATACGGGTTGGAATCCAAGGGGAAAAGCCTAGGGCTGGCCCTTTGCCAGCCCCAAGGAAATGCTCACAGGGCTCAGCCTGGAGTGTTCCATGGCCAATGACTCACTCCTCACTCATCACAGGAGCAAGGAGGCTTCCAGAATGACTCAGAAATAGCCACAAATACGTTAATAGAGCCTCACGTTTTTCCTGCATCTCAATACAGATGTGTCTGTCCCCTGAATTTTAAAATACTTTAGAATAGAAACTGCAAAAGGACAGTCAGCTGACTGCCTCTAAGCCTCAGAGATACTCTTAGTCCAGGGAAGTATTTTAAATGAATGTGAATTTAAATCTAAAAATTGGAATGGGTCACATTTGAAATCTGACTCAGCACAGAGACAAAAGGCAGACTGGTGGTTTTCAGGGGTTGCAGAGGGAAGAATGGGGGAAAGTGCAGCTACGTGTGGGGTTTTACTCTGGACTGATGGAAATGTTTTAGAACAACATTGTGAAATACTAAATGCCACTGAATTGTTCACTTAAAATGGTTAATTTATGTGATGTGAATTTCACCTCAATAAATTTTTTGTTGTATTATTTTTATTTTCTAAACTTTCTTTTTTAAGTAGTTTTGGGTTCACAGCAAAATTAAGGTGAAAGAACAGAGATTTCCCATATACCTTCCTGCCTCTTCCCACACATAGCCTCCCCCATTATCAACATCTGCACCAGATGAAACATTTGCTACAATTGATGAATCTACATTGACACATCATAATCACCCAAAGCCCATAGTTTACATTAGGGTTCACCCTTGGTGGTGTGCATTCTATGAGTTTGGACAAATATAATGATATGCACCTACCATTACAGTATCATATAAACTATTTCCATTGTACCGCCCCCTCTCCCCCGAATCCTCTGTACTCCACTTGTTCACTACCCCCTCCAACCCCCGGCAACCACTGACCCACTGTCTCCTTCGTTTTGCCTTTTCCAGCATGCCATATATTTGGAATCATATAGTATACTAGAGGCTCAGTGCACGAAATTCATGCATGGGGGGGCCCTCAGCCCAGCCTGCACCCTCTCCAATCCAGAACCCCTTGGGGGATGTCCGACTGCCGGTTTATGCCTGATCCCGGGGATTGGACCTAAACCGGCAGTCGGACATCCCTCTCACAATCCTGGACCACTGGCTCCTAATCACTCACCTGCCTGCCTGCCTGGTTGCCCCTAACTGCCCCCCTCCGTGCCGGCCTGATCGCCCCTCACTGCCTCTACATGCCAGCCTGATTGCCCCTAACTGCCCCCCCCCTGCTGGCCCCGTCGCCCCTAACTGCCCCCCACTGCCAGCCAGGTCACCCCCAACTGCTCCCTCCCTGCCAGCCTGGTTGCCCCCAACTGCCCCCTCCCTGCCAGCCTGGTCACTCCTAACTGACCCCCTTGCCAGCCTGGTCACCCCTTACTGCCCCCCCTGCATGCCTGGTCACCCCAAACTTCCCCCTTCGCCAGCCTAGTCACCCCTCACTGCCCCCCCCCTGCTAGCCTAATTGCCCCCAACAGCCTCCCCTGCTGACCTGGTTGCCCCCAACTGCACCCCCCTCCCCCCGCCAGCCTGGTCGCCCCTAACTGTCCCTCCGCCAGCCTGGTCACCTCTTACTGTCCCTCCTACTGGCCTGGTTGCCCCCAACTGCCCCCCTCTGCCAGCCTGGTCGCCCCTAACTGCCCCCCCCGCCAGCCTGGTTGCCCCTCACGGCCCCCCCTGCTGGCCTGGTTGCCCCACGCAGCCTGCTGTTCAGTCATTTGGTCGTCCCTCACTAACCCCCTGCCATCCTGGTCGCCCATGCAGCCTGCTGTTCAGTCATTTGGTCGTCCCTCACTAACCCCCTGCCATCCTGGTTGCCCCATGCAGCCTGCTTGTTCAGTCATTTGGTCGTCCCTCACTAACCCCCCTGCCAGCCTGGTTGTAGGCAGCCATCTTGTGAGGGTGTGAGGGTTAATTTGCATATTACCTCTTTATTATATAGGATAGCCTTTGCATATTACCTCTTTATTATATAGGATAGGCTTCTTCCACTTAGTAGTATGCAATTCAATAATTTTTAAAAATCTGGACTTCTTTTGAGAAGCCATTAGAGTTGAGAGGGTGGGCTGAGTTGAGTTGTGGGGCCTGCCCCTTCTGGGTGAGCCCCAGCCCTCACCCACCCAGTTGACTCATTTACCAGCTCAGGTTGGCCCTGTAAGCACCTGAGTTTGCAGCCTCCCCACCCCACCCCACCTCTTAGGACAGTGAGGAGCAAATATTACTCCATCTATAGCATCTCTACACTTTCAAGGGGTGCGAGGGGCTTGGAGTTGGAATTCCTCTCTAATGCCATGGTTTTCTCCCCAGACCTCCAGAAGCTGTGGCCAGGGGAGGGAGGGGCCTGTCTGTGAGGGCCCGAACTCGGGGGTCAGGCTGTGCCTGGCCATTCGAGGCTACTTACCCTGAGCCCCCATGTTCCTGCTCATCCCCCAGTCTTTGTATACCCTTTGCTCTCTGCTGCCTAAATTTGTCCTTTAGATCTTAAAATGTCTTTAAAACTTTGTTTTTAATTACCATATAATCCACACAC
Organism: Cnephaeus nilssonii; assembly: GCF_951640355.1. NCBI lineage: Eukaryota > Metazoa > Chordata > Mammalia > Chiroptera > Vespertilionidae > Cnephaeus > Cnephaeus nilssonii. The sequence goes on along the minus strand of NC_137073.1, from coordinate 22,030,866 downwards.
CATAAAAGTCACCCCTTTGAAGTGTATAACTCAGTGGTTTTTTAGTACATTCAAAAGGTTATGCAACCATCGTCACTGTCCAATTGCAGAACATTTTAATCACCCACTCCCGAAGAAATCCCATATCCTTTAGATCTTAATCCTCATCACTGCTAAGAAGCACCCCCTATCCTGAGCCATGTGCCCCTTCTCTCAGCCCCAGCAGCCCCGTGTCTGACTCCAGGCCCGATGACTGACTGTTGTGTCCACATCTTGGGTTTTCTTAAAATGTCAGTAACGACCAAGAACCGTGTAGGTGCCCTGCCTTACTCCCATACTGAAGGGTTGGCACCTGGAACAGTATGGACAGCTGGTGGGACGCTGCACCACCATTCTGATTGGACAGTGGCCATGCTGTGTGAGTTGTTGAAAATTCTGATGGTGACTCTTCTTACCCCATTAGTGACACTTTTCACACTGAGTTGAAATTGCCCGTTTGCTTCTCTGCCCCTTCCTCCTCCAGAGACTGGTGATGTCCGCGAGGGCAGGTCCATTTTGTTCACAGCACTTGGACCTAGCACAGTGCCTGGTTAAATATTAGGGTTTTTTTTAATGTGGTGCTGCTGCTTTACGCTCCATTTATTAAAATTGCATACTTCTAAAACGATTTTGAAAATCAACTGAAGACATCTATGTGTTGATTACAAATTCAGTCCTATATCCTTAGACAATGTCAACTACAGTTTCAATTGCAATGTTAGTCATTGTTTTGACTACCAGATTCATCTGCAAACAATAAGTTTGCGTGCACGGCAATTATAAAATGTTCTGCTTTCAGTGTTTTGGGAGTGTTGGTGGCTAATGGATCCACAGATGAAAGAACTGTAAAATACAGCAACAAAATATGTGAAGTTGGAAAATAATATTTTGAATCAATGTCCTTGTAAAGACTTAAAAAAAAACCCTCTTTTCTTTGAAATAATTTCAGACTTACCAGAAAATAGCAAGAATAGTACAAAGAACTGACAAGTGTTAACACTTTGGTGTATGTGAGTGTATGTTTTCTGAAGCATTTAAAAGTAAGTTGCACATACCATGCTTCCTGACCCCTAAATACTTCACTGTGTGTTACAAGAACAAGGCACTCTCTTATATAAGCAAAGTATGATGGAAACTGAGAAATATATCTAATCTAGAATTCATAGTCCAGTGTCTTTTCCCCCAGTTCAAGATCCAATCCAGGCTTGCCCATTGCAATTAGTCATTCTGGAACAGTTATCAGCCTTTCTTCTTTATCTTTCACGACATGAACAGCTCTGAAGAGTGGTGGCCAGCTATTTTGAGGCATGTATCTGAAGTTGGGTCTGTCTGATGTTTCTCATGGTTGGATCCAAGTCATGATTTTGGGAAGAAACACTGTAGAAATGATGTTCTGTTCTAAAAGAACATGTGTTTTCCAGATCTGTCACTCTGTCACTCTAAAGGTAGCCCAGGAATGGCACTTTTTTTTTTTGCCCTCCACTACTTCTTATCTGCATCTCAGCCCCCAGGTTTTGGTCTATTTTATTTATTTGAGAGAGAGAGAGAGAGAGAGAGAGAGAGAGAGAGAGAGAGAGAGGAAGGGAGAGGGAGAGAAACACCGATGTGAGAGTGAAACATTGTTCACCTGCCTCTTGCACACCCCCTACTGGGGATCGAGCCTGAAACCTGGGCATATGCCCTGACCAGGAATCAAACAGCAACCTTTTGATGTATGGGATGTCACTTAACCAACTGAGCTGGATTTTGGTCTTTGGTTCTCTTTACCACCCAAAGAATCCACGACTCCTTAAAGAGGAGTCAGTTCCAAGTTTTGGGGCAGAAACCAGTCGGCTGGATTTGGAACATCATTTTGTTATCAGAAAGCACATTTATTTCTTAAAATGTCACAGACTGTTATGAAGAATGAAGACAGCAGTTTAATGGGACCCCACAGGCCAGGCTGTGGTAATGATCAGTATTTGCTGAATGAATTAATATGAGTTCACTCAGTTCTCCCATTAAATAATTTATAAGTTGGGCTCTTTGTTCCTAAGGTGCTATCGTTTTAAAGTGCCCTGGTTCAGTTATAGTTTTGGGAGGTAGAAAATAAATACCTTAATAATATTTGCAACCATTAGTGGATGTATCCTGATTCCCAAAATATTAAAATGGTTTAAAAAAAAAAGAAATAAATGCAATTTAAGGCAGGATTCTCTCCACTTTGCAAATGAGGAAACGGAAGCTCCCAAGAGCCAAGTAATAGATCCAAGCCCACACGAGAGCTAATATTCGATGCCTTTAAATCCTGCCCACTTTCTAGCAGAATCTAGCAGCTCTTCAGAAACAAAAGCACATAAATGGGTGAATTCTACTTTTTACTTCCAGTGCAAACAAACAGCACCCTACTCACAACAAGGGTGAAAACAAGCAGGAATCCAGGTTCCTTACCTCCTTCAGCCTCTCCAGGTTGTCACCTGCTCTGCACACCTTCCTGCCAGCTGACTTCCTCCCCGGCCTTCTGGAAAGTCAGTCCTTGGCTGCTCTGCTCTCTTTCTCTCCCTCAGTTAGTAACTCCAAGTCTCCTGTGTAAAAGAGGTGAGTGTAACCGCAGCTGGCCTCATGCTCTCCTCCCACCGCAGCTGTCTTTAAGTAAGCCTGGGATTCTTCATTTTACCACCCTGATTCTTAGAGGAACCCAATCTCCTTGTCCTTCTTGCCCTTGGGAATCACCTGACAAAACAGAACGTGGGTTTTACATAGTTCAAAGTCTTCAGCATTAGAGCCTGTAGTAGTTAGCTACTGCTGCATAACAAATTACCCCCAAACTTAAAAAGGTAATAAGTATTTCTTACCTCACACTAAGCCTAATGGTCAGGGTCTGGGAGCAGCTGGGCTGGGTGGTTCTAGTGTGTTCTTCCATCAGGGAGCTCCTAATGCCTGGGTGTTCTCAGCTGCTACTCTTTAACATTGGGGGGTGCATCATGGGGGCATTCTAATTCTATCATTCTGTCTTCATTAGTGAGCCAAAGAAATCTAGAAAGAGAAACCCTCCTTCTTCAAATATATAGTCATTACAAGACATACTTTATAGAAAAATAACATAATAGATACTTGATTCTTATCCTTCCTTTTTGTTCAAGTAATGAGATCATTCCCCAACATCCCCTACAGCTGACCACTGAGGGTTTAGTTTAAGAATCACATGACTGGCTGGCCAGCCTGGCTCAGTGGTTGAGGTCATGGTTTGATTCCTGGTCAGGACATATGCCGGGGTCGCTGGCTCGACCCCCAGGGTGGGGTGTGCAGGAAGCAGCCAATCAATGATTCTCTCTCACCATTGATGTTTCTCTCTCTCTCCCTTCCTCTCTGAAATCAAGATATTTAAAAAAGAATCACATGACTCATGGATAAGACAGTCTTATTGCTGCTTAAATTGTCGAACCTCTGGCCAGTGGGAGCGCCTTCCTGTGGGCTTCTGAGTCTTTCTGACCCGACTCTGGTGTCTCTGGCAGCTTCCTTGCTACCTGGGGTGTGTCGAGGGCCCAGCCTCCTCGTATGCATTTCTCCACCTGTCCCTGGAATCGCCTTTTCTCCAAGGAACCCTGGCTCCTTTGGAGAATGGAGTTTAGAAGCCCCAGCCGGGGCTCATCGCCTGTGTCAGCCCTCAGGCTGTAGGGCTAGGAAGTGCATCAAGCAGGGCCACTAAAGCAGCTGTGAGCCATACTTTTCTGCGACCCAGAAAAGATGACCCTTCCTCAGGGAGTCGGTTCCTCCAGAACGGGCAGCTGGCCGGCAGCGCATGCGCCTGATGCCAGCAGCACATCACCTGAGTAAGCGCCTCTGCGCCAACCCTCGGCAGTTCACTGCACTCTCCCAGCTCCCGGTCCTCTGCAGAGCAGCTCTCCGTCCCCCTCTTAGCTCACTTCCTTTCTTTGGGTGCCTTTGTCCCAAGGCAGGTGTTATAGGTTGACAGGTTCTGGTGCTGATTCTGCTATCAGAGCAGCCACTAGTCTGTACTTCCTGTGGACTAGAAAAGATGTCCCTTCCCCAGGGTCATCTTCCCCCAAAAGGTATGTCCAAGTCCTAGCCTCAGTATCTTGAAATGTGACCTTACTTGGAACAGGGTCTTGGCAGATGTAATTAGTTAAGATGAGGTCATACTGCAGTAGGGTGGGCCCCTAATCCAATATGGCTGGCATCCTTATGAAAAGACAGCCGTGTGAAGACAGGCGGGTGGAGAAGGCCATTTGACAATGGCGGCAGAGATCGGAATGATGTGGCTACAAGCTGTGAACTGCAAGGGTGCCAGCTGTCATCGGAAGGCAGGAGGGAGGCCTGGGACAGAGGGTCCCTCACAGCCCGTAGAAGGAACCAACCCTACTGACAAGTCATTTTGGACTGCTGGCCTCCAGACTGTGAGAGAAAGTTCTGTTGTTTTAAGTCACCTAGTTTGTGGTGCTTTGTTACTGCTGCCTGGGAAACTCACACAGCCTGCGACAGCTTCCCTCTCTCCCCTGAGGTTGGTCTCTGGACCAGCAGCACTGGCATCTCCTGGGGACTCATTAAAATGCAGACGCTCAGCCCCCTCCCCACCCACCAAGCTCCAGAATCAGAAGCTTCCTTTCAACTAGACTCAAGCATGTCAAATTCGGCGAGTTTGACATGCTTGAACCAGGTGATTCCCACGTGGAGCACTGCCTTACACAAAAGGAGGGTGGTGGGATGGTCACGCCCATTAATTAGCTGGTACTAACGGAACCCTTGCTGCCCACCAGGCAGTGTCCTAAGCCCTTTTGCATGCACTCCCATTCTCATGTAATCTTCCCAGCAGGCACATGCCAGCGGTACTGTCACCAGTGTATATGGCCGCGCAGGCATGCACTGCATGACTCCAGGGAACATGACGGTGATTGAAAGGCACCCCCTGTGCACTGCAGTACCTCTGGCTCTTACCCCATTTGCGGATGAGGAAACTGGAACACACACATGATAGATCCTCCCTTCCCCCAACTGGTGGGCGGAGTATGTCATAACCTGCACCTGCGGCCTGGACATTCCTGAGCACCTAACCAGGCACCTTATATGGACTGTACATTGAACCACCAATCAGCACCTGCCAAGTACCCTAAGCTCTTGATTCCTAAGTACCTAAGTGCCTAATCATGTGCCTTATACGAAACCACCAATCAGCGCATGCCGAGGACCCTAAGCCCCATCCCTTCCCATTCCTCCCCTCAAAAGGCGTGTTCCCCTCTGCACGTGTTGCTGTTCTCCCCTTGCGGGACAGCCTGGCAGGGTCCTTCTCCTCTAATAAAGCCTGTAGTCCTGGTTTTCGCCCTGTCTCATCTTTAACACACAGAGGTTAAGTCACTTGCCCAAGTCACACAGGTCCTCAGTGACACCCCCGCCCCCCAACCTCACCCCTGCTCTGCTGCCTTCTTTCTAAAGGGGAGCTAGTGAAGGCAGTGTCTCTTGTTCCCCCCTTTCTTTTCTCTCTTAAAATGTGGTAAAATACACACAATGTAAAGCCGACCATTTTAACCTTTTTAAAGTGCACAACTCCAGTGGCACTTAATACATCCACAAAGTTGTGCAACCATTACCATCAGTCAGTTCCAGAACATGTTCATCTTCCCAAAAGGGAAACCCCATGGCCATTAGACAATCAGTTCCTACTCTCCCCTCACCCTTCCCCCCAGCCCTGGCAACCACTAATCACTTCCTGTCTTTATGGATTTGTCTATTCTGGATATTTCATATGAATGGAATACTATAGGATGTGACCTTTTGTGTCTGGCTTTGTTCACTTAGAAGAATGTTTTCAAGCTTCCTTCATGTTGTAGCATGTACTCATTGCTTTTTCTTTTCCATAGTTTTAAAATCGTGGTTAAATATGCATAACATCAAATGTACCATTTTAACCATTTTCAAGTATACTGTTCAGTGTCATTAAATACGTTCACACTGTGGTGTAACCATCACCACCATCCATCTCCAGAACTTTTTTGATCACCCCAAACTGAAACCCTGTACAGCCAAACCTTAGTTCCCAAACGTCTCCCATCTGGACCAAATTCAGTTCTTGGCCAAGTTGTTCGGGAAGGTGAGAGGGGGCGGGCGCCGGGAATGTCTCAGTTGTGTAACAAAACTTCAGTCATTGACCTGACAAAGCATTTCTCTGGCCACAAACAAAGGGGAGAGAATTCAGTCAGTTTACCACTAAACCTTGAATTGTTAACATCTCAAGAAATTGTGCTGTGAATATTTTTCTTTTGTTGCTGGCAAAATGGACAATTAGCACAATTTTAAAACATAAAGAGGCCATCAAGAGTGCTAATGTTGCCTCGAGGTGTAGATCAGTGGTTGAGGGTCAACCCATGAACCAGGAGGTCAAGGTTCGATTCTGGTCAGGGCACATGCCCAGGTTGCAGGCTGGATCCCCAGAAGAGGGCATGCAGGAAGCAGCTAATCAGTGATTCTCTCTCATCATTGATGTTTCTTTCCCTCTCCCTTCCTCTCTCTAAAATTCAACACTAATGTTGCTAAGGTGTTGAAAGAAACAATGACCATGGGCAGTTGAAGAGGTAGAAGAACTGTTGTTGATTTGGATAAACAAAAAGCAGTTAGCCAGTGATGGCATTTCAGAGGCAATGGCATGTGAAAAGGCAAAGATGCTGTATACTGACTTCCTGAAAGGGACCCCTGGACCGAGTGCTGAAAGTGATTGCTTTAAGGCTAGTAGAGGTGGGTCCATAAATTTAAGAAAAGGAGTGTTTGTTTGTAGATTAAATAGTACATTAGACATGTACTATATAAGAAAGGTTAAAACAGGGAATCATTTGGGGGTCTAGAACAAGCATGTCAAACTCAAGGGCTAACACAGGCCAAATAAACGAGGCATGTGGCCCGTGGGCCGTGAGTTTGACATGCTTGGTCTAGAACGAATTAATTCAATTTACATGGCTTCTAATGGAAAAAATGATTCAGTTTTCGAACAAATCACTTCTTGCACAGCCTTCTGGAATGAATTAAGTTCTAGAACCAAAGTTCCACTGTATTACCTTAACTCCCTATTCCCTCCACCCTCCCAGCCCCTTGTAGCCTCTATTCCACGTCCTGCCTCTATAAATTTGCCTATTCTAGGTACCTAAGTGGAGTCATACAATATCTGAGCTTTGGGTTGGGCTTCTTTTCCTTACCCTAATGTTTCCAAGGTTCATCCACATTGTAGCAGGTATCAGTGTTTCATTCCTTTTTATGGTTGAACTAGAGGCCCGGTGCATGTATATGGGTGCGGTCCCTAGGCCTGGCTGGTGATCGAAGTGTGAGCTTCTGGCGTGGAAGGGCAGGTCCCAGCTGACCTCTGGGCGCTGGGCAGCACCTGGGCCCCCCTCCACCTGAGTCACTGGGCCCCTGCCCAGCTCCCTCAGCGCCTGGGAGCCAGGCAGCGCCCCCCCACCCCACCACTGGTCTCCATCTGCAGGGCAATGGGGCCTTGCTCGCACCTGCCTTGGCCTGGTGCCACCTGCTCCACTATCCTGCTGCGGTCCCGCTCTCATTGGGGCCCATGGGCCGTAGGCACTGCCACCCACTGCCAGCGCCGAGTCGCTGACACCCGCCATGTTCCGCGCCACCCCCTAGTGGTCAGCACACGTCATAGGGAGCGGTCGAACTCCCGGTCAAAGGGACAATTTGCATATTAGGCTTTTATTATCTATACATATAAAGAGGTAATATGCTAATTTGTCCATTACAGTGTCCCAGTCACGACCAGTCTGTGGGCGGAGACAGGGGCGGGGACTTCCACCCCCAGCGCTAACGTCAGGCTACCTGCGTGCGTCCCCACCCAGTGCTGAGGTGAAGCTGCCTGCCTGCATCCCCTGCTAGGGACATGACACTGCCTGCGTGCGTCCCCGTTCAGCGCTGACATGACGCTGTGGGGGGAGGGCTAGGCTTGATGGGGGACCTCAGGCTGCACCCCTCACCCAGCGGGCTTGACAGGGAACCTCAGGCCGCTCCACCCCAGCTCTAGGCCGGGACACCTCAGGCTGCGCACCCTGCCCCACGGGGCTTGACAGGGGACCTCAGGCCATGCCCCCCACCCCTGGACCAGGCCAGGAGACCTCAGACCGCGCCCCCCCCCCCCCGGCCCCAGTACTGGGCCAGGGGACCTCAGGCTGCATCCCCCGCCTGGCAGGGCTTGATAGGGGACCTCAGGCCACGCCCCCACCCCAGCACCGGGCCGGGAGACCTCATGCTGCGCCACTTGCCCCAGTGCTGGGCCAGGGGACCTCAGGCCACGTCCCCCGCCCAGCAGGGCTTTACAGGGGACCTGAGACTGTGCCCCCAAACCCAGCGCCGGGCCGGGGGACCTGAGGCTGCACCCCCTGCCCGGAGGGGCTTGATGGGGGTGGGGCTGGCCGGGTCTGGGTCTCACCCAATGGGGGTGGGGCCGGCTGGGTCTGGGTTTCCTGCATTTTTTTTAATTTTATTTTTTAAATATATTTTTATTGATTTCAGAGAGAAAGGGAGAGGGAGAGAGAGATAGAAACATCAATGTTGAGAGAGAATCATTGATTGGCTGCCCTCTGCACGCCCCACACTGGGGATTGAGCCTACAACCCAGGCATGTGCCCTTGACCGGAATCGAACCTGGGACCCTTCAGTCCGCAGGCCCACGCTCTATCCACTGAGCCAAACCAGCTAGGGCGTTTCCTGCATTTTTAAAGTGCGTGCAGGTGGTGGGCGGGGACTTGACTCTAGGTCCCGCGGCGTGCCCCAGACTCTGACAGGAGGGAGATTTTATATACATTTTACTAATTTTCTTTCATCTCTGACACTTCTATTATAGAGAAAGGGCAAATAGCAATATTAAAATATTTCCTCTAATTAATTCCCTTTTAATGTGCACGGATTTCGTGCACCGGGCCACTAGTATAGGATAATATTCCATCGTATGGATGTGCTACATTTTGTTCATCCACTCACCTGTGGATGGACATTTGGGCTGTTTCCACCTTTTGGTGACTGTAAATAGTACTACTCTGATCATGTACTCAAAACCTCTGGGTCTTTAGCTAAGGAATCTGATCCCTGAGTCCAGCAGCAGCAGGAAGGTGTGGCCTGGGTGGGGATCACCAGGTTCTCTGGGCAGAGGGGAGAGGGTTCCACACAGGGCCCAGCCTGGGCCATGTGGCCAGGGGCCCATGGACTTGTCCCTGGGGTTCACTTTCATTTTGTAGCCTGAGCATATTCAGCCTCTAAGGTTGGGAAGTCTCTTTAAAAAAAATAAAGAACAGAAACAAGAGGGAATACGGTGGTGACCAGAGGGAAGTCTGTTCTTTTACTCATTTCCACACTCAAACCTCTGTTGTGCTGACCTTTGAATCAAAGCTGTGAGGACTTAGCAATCAGCATAGACTCAGATATCCCAACAGTCTGAAAACTTGGCAGTCTCCGGCTCAGATGTCGGGGAGGAGGAGGATGTGCTGTTGTTTGAAGCCGGAAGCCAGGGTCTGAAGGATGATGGTGCTAGCATTGCTGTGGAGCATTCTAGAGAAGAAAAGTCAGATTCCACCGAGGTGCTTCATCCTTGGAGCATGGGGTTTCTGAAGGCTTGCAGGGTTCTCTGCCTTTTCAGGCATGGGATCCTTCCGTCCCTTTCTGCTTTGTTCCTGGAACTGGTTTATCTTGAAAAGGGAACCGAGGAAGGCTCATCAATTGTAATGAGCATAGGAATCACCTAGGGCAGTGATGGCGAACCTATGACACGCGTGTCAGCACTGACACGCGTAGCCATTTCTGATGACACGTGGCCGCTGAGGCGGCCGCATGCCGAGGATGAAACATTTGCTGCTCCTGAGGATGAAACATTTGCGAAATAATGTTTTTTCCTCAAAGTGACACACTACCCGAGTTATGCTCAGTTTTTTGGCGAAGTTTGACACACCAAGCTCAAAAGGTTGCCCATCACTGACCTAGGGTCTTGTTAAAATGAAGATTTGGGCTCAGGAGGTCTGGGGTGGGGCTGCAGGTCCTGCATTCCTAACAAGCTCCAGGGCACGCAGGAGCTGGCAGATGGAGAATGGCTGAAGGAGGCAGATGTCATCCTAGCTGTCTTCCTCTCACACTGGAGGTCCCCTTCTGCCCACATCTCCATGATGGCATACTGCTGCTAGCAGAAGAGCCACCTGACTCCAGGTGGGTGTCAGGGCTGAAGAAATAAATAGTAGCACCCTCGTCACTTCTAACAATGGGAAAAAGCATGTCTGACATCACTGGTCAAGGCTTTTTCGTATTTTCTTCTATTCTCAAAAATCTTGACTGTTAATGAGTCAAACAGGGAGATTACTATTAGCCACAACCACCCTCTGGTCTGGCATCCTGGGTATTTTATCTCCTGGAAGCCTCAGACATCTGAGGTAAATGGTCTCCCATTTGATAGGTGAGTAAACGGAGGCTCTGAGTTTAGTAGCTTGTCCAGGGTGGTACATAGCAAAGATGGGGCTCAAATGTGGATTTAGCCTCCCTGGACTTCACTGTACCCACTGTCCAGGTGGGGGGACTGGGGTGGGGGTGGGGGGCAAGTAGGCATTTGTACTCCATATAGCAGTGGCCCTTTTTTTGCAGAGGGACCAGTAAGTGCAGAAGAAAGGACCTCCTTTCTGGAATTTTCCTCATGCATTCAACCGTAATGGCTAATTACTCAATTGGAGAATTTTAGGTCTGGATTTTTTTTTTTTTTTTTTTACCACACATAGCCCCCAGAATATCAACCCGTGGGCTTGGTTTATTCTGAAAGGTGTTTGGCCTCAATGCAAAGTTGAGGCTGCCTTGATGATTTATTTTTCTACTTTTTAATTCAAATTTACATAAAAGTACAGAGAACAATGACGTGGTGTTCCAGTTGCCCGGGTTCAGTCGTGATCAGCACATGGCCATCCTGTTTCATCTTCACCTACCCACTCCCGCCCCGAATTACTCTGAAGCAGATGCTAAATGTCATCGCAGATGCTCTTTTTGTGGTGGCAAAGTAAACCCCAGACCTTTGCCGCAGGGAAAAGCAGAAAGCTTTCCAGAGTGTCTGAAAGATGATGAAGAATTTAAAATAGGATGTTGGGTGAGGAATGCAAGCCAGAGACAGTCTTAAAAATCAGAGTCCAGTTTTCGAATTGAGTCCAGTTTACTTATCCGTTTAACAAATTAAATCAAAGGCAAATTTTAAAGATACTGTTAGATCACTGCTAATCTAACCAGCCGGCCTCCCCCCGCCCGCCCCCCTGTCCCCCCGCCTTCCCCAAATCAATCGTGACTTAGAAGTTTGTGGGAAAGGGGTATGTGTCTATGGGACATCATCTTCCCCGATTTACACCACGTACTGCCTAGACAGAATACCCCTCCCTGACCCATATCCATTTTAGAGTGGTTTTAGGTTTATAGAAAAATTGAGCAAAAATACAGTTCCCACAAGCCCCTCCCCACCCCAAATTTCCCTTTATGAACATCTTGCATTAGTGTCATAATTTGTTACAATTGATGAACCCATATATTATTACTAACTAACGTCCATAGTTTACATCAGGGTTCACGCTCTGCGTGTACAAATGTATAATGACATGTGTCCACCATTACAGTATCATACAGACTAGTTTCATTGCCCCCCAAATCCTCTGTGTCCCACCTAGTCAACCTCCCTCCCCCAACCCCTGGCAAGCACTGACCTTTTTACTATCTCCGTAGTTTAGTCTTTTCCAGAATGTCATATAGCTGGAATCAAACAGTGTGTAGTCTTTCCAACTGGCTTCCTTAGCTTAGTCATATGCACTTAGGGCTCCTCCATGACTTCTCATGGCTTGATGGCTCATTTCTCTTTAGTGCTGAGTAATAGTCCTTTGTGTAGATGTGCCACAGTTTATCCATTCACCTACTAAAGGACATCTTAGCTGCTTCCTATTTTGGACAATTATGAATAAAGGTGCTAATAAATATCTGTGTGCAGACGTACATTTTCACCTTCTGGGTAAATCCTGAGGAGTGCATTTGCTGGATTGTATCACACGTAGAATTTTTAGTGTGACTTGCACATGTTTTTCCTTGGTCAGTGGCTTCAATCAGAAACATTTTTTTTATGAGGTGTAGTGTTCATATAGTCAAGTACACGAATCTTAAGCATACGGTTTGATGAATTTGTACACGGTGTACACACACGATCAAGATGTGGACCATCTCAGCACCCAGAAGGCTCCTTGCGCACCTTCCCCGTCACCACCCCTCAACCGTCCAGAAACAGCTACTCTCCCAGCATAATCGCTGGTTCTGCTGGCCAGTCAGCTCCCACGCTGCCACTATTGAAAGCAGATTTTTTAGGGGAAAAGTGGCCGTTGGTAGCCGTTTGTTTCCTTTTTGGTTTGTTGTGAGTGGAGCCTGATTTCATCACCAAATTGTTCCTGCTGGTCTGGACCAGGGGTTGGCACACTTTCTGGGTAAATATTTTAGCTTTGCAGGCCAGCGAATGAGTGAGCATGACTGCGTTCCAATAAAACTTTAGTTACAGAGATGGGAAGTGAGCCTGATGTGGCGCTGGGCCTGCGTTTGCGAACCAGGGTAGAGCGGAGCTTTCAAAGCTTTGTGAAGTCAGCCCAGGCCCCTCTCAGCCGGCACCCGCGTGTCGGGACAGGCGCCGTGCACATTTGCAGGCCCCTCGGGAGACTTTCATGCACTTTCCAGGTTGAGAAATCTCAGTGTTTCCTTCTAAGGAGGAAGATAATAGGAGTTCTGGGACCAAGAACTCCACAAATAGGTTTAAATGTAAACAAAAGCCCATTGAGCCTCTTCCCACCTTAACACTTTGATGAAGGTCTCATTTCCCCTTTCACCACCTGTCATTCTTCCCGCCTCCTCTGCTGAGAGAACAGGCTTCGACGGGCCAGGTGGACCCAGTGGAAAACTCTCCGTATTAAAGTTGAGGAATGAAGGTGGTTCTTCAGCAAAAGCAACGTGGCAGGGGAATATGGAATCTGGAGTCTTGGGGGAATCCTGAGATGAAAAGTGCCCCGGGGAATGAGAGGGGGAAAGTTGTGGTCAGAGGGGGAATTTTGCAGTGTGGCTCCTCGAGGTGGAACAGTTTCGAGTGACTCCGGGGGCTGAGGTGACAACAGCTGCTTGCAGTTACGAAGCACGGCCTGTGTTTCTAGCACTTCATACTCGCCGGCTTCACTTGATCTGTTCAGGATCCTAGGAAGTGGCTGCTGCTGGCACTCCCATTGTACAGAAGCAGAGACTGAGGCTGAGGGGTTACGTAGTTTAGGGAGGACCATGGAGCGACTCTGAGGTAGGAGCCAGGACTGGAACCCTGCCAGTTGGGCACCTCTCAAGGGACGGCCAGGTGGGTGCCTGGGAGGGTGGAACTGGAAGCCAGTGGCATTGAGAGGTGGAGGTGCTGTCGGTGTGTGTGCTTGCCCTGCAGCTGCGGAGGTGGCAGGAGAGAATGCTGGCAGGATGGAGGACCCCATGGCAGGGAAGAATGGACAGGCTTAAGCCATAGCCTTCAAAACTCTCAAAACTAGCCAAAACCGGTTTGGCTCAGTGGATAGAGCGTCGGCCTGCGGACTCAAGGGTCCCGGGTTCGATTCCGGTCAAAGGGCATGTACCTTGGTTTCGGGCACATCCCCAGTAGGGGTTGTGCAGGAGGCAGCTGATCGATGTTTCTCTCTCATCGATGTTTCTAGCTCTCTATCCCTCTCTCTTCCTCTCTGTAAAAAATCAATAAAATATATTAAAAAATATTAAAAAAAAAAAACTCTCAAAACTAGAAAACTGGTCTGCGGCCACATTAGTGCTAGCTGGGGGCAAAGGCTGGGCAAATTCCAGAGAGAGACTTGCATCAGGCTTTGGAGGGTTGTGCAGAGAGCAACCTGCATAAGAAAAGATTAAAGCAATATTTGAAAATGCAACAGGCATCATTTTCTACTTGCTTTGGGCATTGTGCGAATAATAATAATTTGATTGAATGACAATAATAATACTTCCCAACTAAGCAGAACTTTCCAACAATTGGAATTTTTTGTGTGTTTTATTTCAGGAAACCACAGCCTAAAAAGAAAGAAAAAGAAGTGGTGGGCAGGGGATTTATTCAAATACACCAACTTCCAGGTTTTACTGCACACTTGGGTCTCTCTCACATCTTTTAAGTCTGTATGTGTCCTACAAAGAGGACAGATGTCCCAGTGGGCCTTAAAGGACTCGATCACAAGTTTCAACACAACCAATATTTGCTGAGAATTTTAAAAGTCATGTACTGTTGGGGATATAAAAGTATCCAAAACATGGTTTCTGCCTTCGAAGAACTTTCCAATATGGTGAGATGATTCATTTATCTTCAGTGTGAGGGGAAAATTGTATAGAGACAGTTTATTGAAAATCCTCAATATGATTTAAGGCAAAAAAGGGTTTAAGAAATTCCCAAAAGTCTTGTCTTCTGGAACAGTCCATATTTGGAAGTTCTGTGTGATCATGTCTAATTCTTTTTAATTTATTTTTTCAATCGTCACCTGGGATGTTTTTTTTATTTGAGAGAAACATCAATGGGTTGCCTCCCATATGTGGCCCGTCCAGGGATCAAACCCGAAACCTAGGTATGTGCACTGACTGGGAATCAAACCCATGACCTTTTGGTGTATGGGATGATGCTTCAACCGACTGAACCACCCTGGCCAGGGCATCACATCTAATTCTTAAGTGCGAGGTACTCTATCCAGGCCGGCCTTTCACCAGGCTGCCAGGAGAGCTCAGTGTCTGAAAGGCACCGATGAGAAACGTTCTGGCGCACAGCTGGTGTTTGGGCATGGTCCCCTGCTTCCTCTGGAACTTCCTTTGGAACATCAGGAGTACATGCAGAAGTCATAAATTCTGCTTCTGAATCTTAGTCCACGTTCCCTTGGGAGTTTGAAACCACACCATCCTATAGGAGCCCCTAGTTGACTTATTCTGACCCTGCTTCTTTTTGGGAAGTCCCTTGCAGGTGTGCTGGCTGCCTCTTTGTCGTCCCAGATGTTGCAAGCTGGCAGCTGGCGGGCCAGGGTGATACACAGCCTGCATTATTTTATTAACAGAATTAGTAGCCATCACTTAAAATCCTATTTGCCATCCAAGTCTGGATTTCTAGCTTCTTGTGAAATGTTGAATCTGGCAGTACAAGGGCAGATGTGCAGAGTACAGTCCCCTGCCCTGGAGGGAGGCCTACCCCCCACCTCCCTAGCAATGGGTGGCGCTTTCATTGCCATCATCACTGGCCCTGCCCTGTTGCTTTCTTGATCTGGATTGAGTGTTTTTCTCTACCTGAGCTCTATCAAAAGTGGATTCCTAAAGAAAGAAATAGAAAGCCATGAGTGTCTTCTCTTCTGCCTGGCCCATGTCACCACGGCTGTCGCCTGCCTGACCCCTACAGTTGTTGGTTATCTACCTGCTCCGACAAATGGGTGTCCCTCGTTATTGATTACCCTCAGGTCTCTCATCTTCCAGATTAATTTTTTTAAAATATATATTTTTATTGATTTCAGAGATGAAAGAAGAGAGAAAGATAGAAACATCCATGATGAGAATCATGGATCGGCTGCCTCCTGCAAGTCCCCCACTGGGGATCAAGCCCACAACCCAGGCATGTGCCCTTGACCGGAATCGAACCTGGGACCTTTCAGTTCGCAGGCTGTCGCTCTATCCACTGAGCCAAACCAGCTAGGGCATTTTTTTTTTTAAAGCATTTTGCCGAGAACCAATTCCAGCATGTAACAATTACAAGAGTTTCACCAAAAGGTTGGTGAAGCTTGGGGAGCTCAACAGGGTTGAGTCAAAAGTAGTTTACCTGTTGGAAACGGTAAACAGCACTTCCCCCAAACCTGAATAGGATTGTTAACTGCCAAGACAGCTCAGGGCATTTTACTGCCTCCTGTTGGCCAAACACCTGAACAGCTGTAGGCTATTCCCCAAACTGACAATGCTTCTGTACCCTTTGCTACCTTACCCTTTCAAGTGTGTATTTCCACCTTGCCTTGGGACAAATTGTGTTATAATAAATAGCACGGGGTCCTAGACAAGGAGAGTCTTTAGCTCCCTTTAGCTGAAGCTCCTCTGACCCCCAATGCCTTTCAAAATTATTTTTCGTCCTTGGACTCTTTAATCATCTACGTGCAGCCCCTTTCTCCAGAATGCTGAACCCTTTGTAAGGCTGGGAAAAGAACCCCAACAGCATCTGGTGTAGGATGAGCACATTCCCCTTGGCTCTGTGTCTTCTTTTGTGCCTAGGGGCTCAGTGAACAAAACCCATCTCCCCCTAGACTCCAGTTCATCATTTAAGTCCCACTCATCATGAGCAATCACGAGTTAGACCTGTCGTTGGCGCGTCATTCTCATTTCCCTCTATCCAGGAACATGTATTCCCCGATGACTCGAGACAGCACCCATGAGCTGCACGTGGACCCACTGCTCCACGACTGGGTGATAACCCAACCTTTGCTTTAGGGAACTAGTCCCTGTTGCTGCGAGGTGGGAAGGCAGTGAGTGACCATGGTCAATTTCACTTCAAAGGTGACCCAGTTTCAAAGAGGGCAAGCGATGTTTGTTATCAAATGAGGGGAAAGTACGGGATTCTTCAGGAGGGGAAAAATCGTGTACAATGCTGACTGTGGCGGGCCTTCTAATTTAGTGCTGGACGCCCTTGGAGCTGCAGCCTGGCTGGGTTTGGTGTGAAATGTGCCAGGGAGAGCGTGGGAAGTCAGACACCATGGAGTGAGGGGCCTCCTGGGTTCTTTCCTAGGCACCCCTTGGCCACCTTCTTCCACCTGTTTTTCCGAGTGAGCGCCATTGTCACTTACGTGGGCTGCGACTGGTTCAGCAGGAGCTTTGTGGGCTGCTTCGTCACCGTGCTCCTCCTCCTCTCCTTCGACTTCTGGTCTGTGAAGGTGAGTCCCCCTCTGATGCCGCTGCTCCCGCTGCTCCCGGAACACGTGGGCTGCTCCCGGATGGTGACTGTCCTGATGCAGGTGGCCGATTTTGACTGGAACTGCTGATACATTCTTAGGAATATGGAGCCAGAGTCACTTAAAATTAGAGGGGAAAATACATTGTTTAGTGTTGGGTAAATGGCTTCAGGATATCAACTGTTGCAAATATGTGCCATGTGAGATGACAACTCCATATGGCTTTGATTTTTATTAAAGTTTACATATAATATACAGAGATTTGAATGTCCTACCTACTGTGGATATATATATTTGGGGATTCTGTCACTTTTTAAGGTAAGCTTAATTAAAAATTAGAAGCCTCGAAAACTGAGAAACCACCGCAGTCCAGTTCCCCTCCTCTCTGCTCCCAGTACAAGTTTAACTTTTGTTTTATTCGCCAACAAACAGGTGACGCCCTGCCTTTTGCCCAAGGTGCGCTGAGCGTCATTTTGTCCCTTTTCCTCAGAACGTAACTGGGAGGCTCATGGTGGGCCTCCGCTGGTGGAACCAGGTCGATGAAGATGGGAAAAGCCACTGGATTTTTGAAGCCAGAAAGGTATTCTCCATGACGAGGCGAACCAGCACGGGGAGAGCGGCTGTGGGAAGAGTCCGTGGGTTCCTTTCGGGCTCTGGGCAGCTCTGATCCTGCCCTACCCAAAGCCCACGGGGGCCGGCGCCCAGCGCGTAACAGAAGCACATGTAAAATCAATGAATCACTTTCCCACAAAGGTCTCTCCTAATAATGTCGCCGCCACCGAAGCAGAAGCGCGAATCTTCTGGCTTGGCCTCATTATCTGCCCGATCATTTGGATTGTGTTCTTCTTCAGCACCTTGTTTTCCTTGAAGCTAAAGTGGCTGGTAAGGCAACACCTGACCCTGACGTTGCTTTGACATCTGCACAGAACCAGGGGTCCCAGGAGTGGATTGTTATTTATTGATAGATTTATTGAAATAGCTGTATTGAGATAATTCACACACCATACAGCTCACCTATATAATGTGTATAATTCAATGGCTTCCCTGTATTCAGTTGTGCAACCATCACCACAATCACATTCAGGATTTTTCATCACCCGCAAAGACACCCTGCAACCTTCAGCCACCACTCCCTCCCCAATGCCCCTGTTCACGCAGCCCAACACCCCCTCATCTTTGTTTCTATAGGTTTGTCTAGTCTGAACATTTCCTATAAGTGGAATCATATAATATGTGGTCTTTTGTGACTGACTTCTTTCACGTAACGTAGCATTTTCAAGGTTTATCCATGCCAGAGCATGTATCAATACATCTTTCCTTTTCAGGCTGAATAATATTCCATTGTATGGATAGGCCACATTTTATTTATCTCTCCATCCATTGATGGCTATTTTGGTTGTCTCCACCTTTGGTGCACGAATGAATAATGCTGCTAGGAGAGGAGTTATAGAAAACGCCTATGACATCAAATAAGCTAGCCTCAGAGTTCTGAAGTTTTATTTCAGAGTTACTGTATTTTGTTGCCATGACCTGTTTCATTTGCTGAGAAAACAAAATATCCATAGACGGTACAAGCAACAGTGTGATTCGAGGTGTGAACTCGGGAGTTTGGGTCCTGGTCTGGCCTTGCATCAGCTCCTGGTCTTTGGGCAACTTTTGTGTCTCTGGGATGATAATGGCACCAACTTCTCAGGCCGTTGATTAAAAGGTGTCCAGGAGCCTAGGAAGGTGCTCGTAAAGGTTGGCCGCTACGTTAGGTGCAGCCAGAGCCACCGCTACGGGGTGTGGGAGGAACATTTCCGTGGAAGCTCAGGAGCCTGACCTTTCTTTGTCTGAGCGCAGGCCCTCGTGATAGCGGGGATCTCCCTCCAGGCCGCTAACCTGTATGGCTACATCCTTTGTAAGATGGGAGGCGAGAGTGACATCAGCAAAGCCGCAGCCAGCTTTCTGTCCCAGACAGTGTTCCAGACGGTGAGTGACTGAAGCTCAGGGAGGGGGCCTGTTGGCAACTGCAGTGTTGAATGTTTTCCTTGTCAGTCAGGCTGCCACTGTTAGTTTTTTAACATTGTGGTGAAATACACACAACATAAAAATGTACCATTTTAACCAGTTATTTATTTATTTTTAATCTTCACCTAAGGGTATTTTTTCATTGCTTTTTCAGAGAGTGGGAGGGAGGAAAAGAGGGGGGAATAAGGGGAGAGAGACAGACAGACAGACATCGACTGGTTGCCTCCCGCACGCTCCTGAACAGCAACCCAGGTGTGTGCCCTTGACCGGGAATCGAATCTGTGACCCTTCAGTGAGCAGGCTGATGCTCTAACCACTGAAAAATGCTGGCCAGGGCCATTTTAACTATTTTCAAGTGTACAGTTCAGTGTCATCTAGTACATTTACATTGTTGTGCGACCATTCATCCCCAACCACCATCCATCTCCATCCAGAACCTTCCATCTTCCCAAACTGAAACTCTGTACCCATTAAACAGAAACTCCCTGTTGCCTGACCCCCAGCCCCTGGAAATCATTATTCTTCTTTCTGTTCCTATGAATATGATGACTCCACAGACCTCACACAAGTGGAATCGTACAGTATTTATCCTTCTGTGACTACCATCATTAGTCTTCAGTGATTTTAAAAACGATAGAATTTAGAAGCACACACTTTTTTAACCTCACATATAAATGCAGTAAAATATATGTGACCAGGCTCATCCTGAAATGGTGTGAACCGTGTTAAATGTTCATAGCGCTACTGTATGCTCTTGGCACGTGGTGGGTTTGCCCTGGCCTCGAGTGGGAATCGGGCCAGCACAGGTGGGACCGAACACCATGGCTGCCTTTCCCTTGCAGGCCTGCCCACGTGACTTTGAGAAGCCTGGCTTCGAGGGGCTGGAGATCCACAAGTGTTAGGTGAGAGGCGGGATCAAGGCAGGGGTCTGGACCGGGGCTGGAGGCTTGTGAGAAGTGCAGCTCCCCTGTGCTCGGCTGTGCCCGTGGCCTGGGCCGCCTACCACAGTGCCCTGAGTGGCCAGGGGCACAGCCAGGTAGGGGAACCAGCCCATGCACTGGGCATCCCTGGGCTTTGTGACTTCATCACCCTTTACTGGGGTCCCGCCCTCTCACGTTGGACATGTACAAATTCGACCATATGCAGGCATGAAGGGGAGCAGGGAGGGAAATGAGATGAAAGAACAAGGGAATTTGCCCACGTACCACTTACACTCGGATAAGATGGAAAACAGGAATTTACTCGTCCCTCAGCTGTCTCATTCCTGTGCATCTCAGAGGGAGCCCCTCTTGGCAGTGTCCATAATTCTAGAGTTCACACCAGTCTTTCCTGTGAAATGTCTTGGATGGCACCGGAAGTTACTGGGGTAGTGTCATGTGACTATACAGGGCAGACACAGACCCCAGTTTGGTTTAGTGGGTGATCTCAGGGCTGCTCAGGGGTGTTCTGACCACATGCAGCTGCATCGATGCTAACCTCAGAACAAGCCCTGGCTTGAGGCTCCATCGATGTTCCTTTTCCCCAATCTGGAGAGTAACTGGACTACTACTAAAACCGTGACCGTGTGCTCTGCACCGAAGCCATACATCATCCCTCTGCTTCCCTTTCAGGCATATCTCCAGAGGCAGCAGTAGTGAGGTGAGGATTTCTGCAGTCAAGCAAGCTCCAGCAGGCATTCCCGACCAACAAGCCGTGGGTTTTCAGTGAAGCAGGGACGTTTGAGGAGACGCTTTTATTTTTTAAACGGCACATTTGTAAAGAACGCCCTTTACATGTGATCTAAAGAAAACTGTACAAGTATCAGATGATTAAAGTGTCTGCAAAAGTGACTTCACACCAGAGTCTGGTCCCTCTCTGCCTTGAGCCCACTGTGTGCCCGAGCGGTCAGGACGCACTGGCCGTGCTGCTCGCGTCCACGTCCCCCCGTGTTTCAGGAACTAACGAGGGCCTCTCTTCTTTTGGCTGATGGAGACCACAATACTCCCGGATTCCTGGAAAACAAGGCGGCAGGCAGAGAAACACTGGCAGCTCCTCAGGGCCCGGGCAGCCCTGCCTGTGCCAGCCTGGGCACTTCCAGGCTGGGGTGGAATCCCCAGGTGCTGAACTCCCTAAAAAGCCCCATTTCTGTTGATGCCCCGAATCTTCCGTGACCTGAATACCACACACTGCCCATGCGTGGTGAGAACCACACTGGAGGCCCGTCCTCGGTTCATTCTTCAGAGCCCGGGAGTGATGTTACTTCCCCCAACACCACTTCACCAGGCAGAAAGCTCCCGCACAGACCAGGACTGGAGGCCTCTGACGACTGTCACCTTGGCTGCTGGGTGGGAACTGGAGCTGCACGTGAGTTTGGTGTGGCTCACTAGGCTTTGTGTCTTTTCTTAATTTTCTTTTGACAACTTTATCGAGATGTATTTCCTATGCCATAAAATCTACCCTCACTGTGTCTTTTAAACTATGACTTAGCCCACGACATTGACGTACTGACAGGTTTCTCATAGACTCCCGGTCCCTGGGTTGAGGGAGGCGCTCTCCGGGTCATCCCCGACCCCAATGGCCTGAATGCCCAGCCGAGGCTGTGTGGCAGTGACCACTTATGATCCTAAATGGGTTCTCCTCACACCCAGCCCACTTTGCTCACTTATGTCGCCTCCTGGCCCTACAGCCACCTGGATTCACAAAGCTCACATAAACACTTACTTTGAATTATACTTCTGTAGGCTAACGTAGCTGGTGAATCCGGCGCGTCAACCAAAAAAGACCGTCCTTCATCACAACTCTTCCCTTAAGGAAACAAATGAAAGGGAATTAAATCCCTGAAGAAAACCAAGTGGCAACATGGCCTTGGGGCTCTTTCTGTGCCTGTGACATTAGGAAGCTCCTGAACCTGCTGCAATCATAATGAACAACGCCAAGGAAGATGGCGGGGGCCTCAGAGGACCCCCTGCCTCCCTCCATCCACAGGGGCCCTCCCCTGGCCAAGGGTGTTCCGTGTGTGCCTACAATTCCTCTGGGTGGTGTGGCAATGCAGGTTCCAGGGCCCCACAAAGGACAGATTCAGCAGCTCCTGGGTGGGCCCAGGAACTGAGTTTTCAAAGATTACTTAGTTCTTTTGAGTAAAAAGATCATGAATGCACATGGAGAAAAAGTATGGGATACAAAATGTACCATAAAAGGGGAGGCTATCGGTGTTTCAGATGTCTTTCTGGAAACTGAATGTGCATATAAATGTGGCACGTATGTGCACACACACCCATATGATTAGGAAAAAAGAATGGCAGCATATGACACACATGTTCTGCCCCCAGCTTTTTCCATGGATACTCGCATCCTGAAGGTCATTCCACATCGGCATCAACCTGTCTGCTAATCTTTCATAAGACTGTCTACCCGGTGTCCTCCGGCGGACACGCAGGTTGTCTCTAGGACCTCATGTCAACCCAGTGGGCGCAGGGCCTTCTCGCCTCCTCCATCTGTCTGCCCACCCCCATTCCTGCGTAGACCCCTGCGGTCGGCGTTTCTGCCCCTGCCCCCAGATGCTGAGTACCGCTGGAGAAGCAGGCTCAGTGATTCCCCACCCACAGCTGCTCCCCAGTCTCAGCGGACCCTGGTGAGGCCAACCTGGAACTGTCATTTCCTCGACTCCCCCACGGGACAGGGAAACCCGAGCGAGGGGAGGAGCCCGGGTGAGGGGGCACAGAGGTGGAGCTCCCGTGGGAACGTGTGGAAGCAGCTCGGGACGCCCGCCGGAGTTCACGGCAGCAGAACCAGGTCTGTCCCCTAAGGGTCCCTTTGTTCATTTCCTAGTGCCCTCCCTGCACCCGGCATCGCCTGACCCATCTCTCCTCCACTCTTCCAGCCCCGCCTCAACCAGCCCTCCTCCCTGAGGTCTGCCTGCTCCCCTGGCCACCAGCCCGCCTGGTTCACTGCCTCTCTCTGCTGCAGGGGGAGCTCCTGGAGGTGGGCCGGGGGCCGGGCCTGGTGTATGAAGGCCCCACTCAGCGACGGAACTGGGCTGAGGGTGGAAGGCCCAGGGAGACTCACCCACCTATGTGTGGGTCCAGAGGCACTTTGCCGAGGAGCGGTATCTTCAGGTCCTGGCACATGGCCTCTGCACCCCCCGTTGTGGGCGGGAATATCTGAGACTCCTTCTGTGAGGCAAAGTAAATGGGGAAGAATCATGACTTTGTTTCAGGATCACAAGACGGGACCACATTTTAAAGAAACTTTTCAAAAACGTCCATTCTGAACGTGAAACACTAACTACCAAAGACTTTTCATCCAACCAGCAGTGCAGGACTGTCATTGTGACCCCACTTCTGGAAACAACGGGGAAAGCAACCGGCCTCAGAGACCCGCGCAAGGGGCTGGTCAGCACTCACCTTGCACTTGGGGCAGACGAAGCCGCTCATGTTCTCCACCACCCCGATGATGGGCAGCTTCACCTTGTGACAGAAGCTGATTTCTTTCCGGACATCCTGCAGGGACACCTCCTATCACGGTTCAAAAGACCAGTTGTTTCAAAGTCAAAGTACAAGAAAGAGAATGTGTGAGGTCAAGGGCCGGCTGCAATGCAGTGGATCGCCCTCAGAAAGCTTAGGGATGTGAGCGTTTATCCAATGAGTATTTACTTAGTGCCGACCATGTGCTAAGTCCTGTCCAGGGACTATTCATTCCCACAAAACCCAGAAAGGATGAACCCGAACAGCCAAACATCAAATATATAATGAATCTGCGGAAAAGTGACCTTTTAGCATATCTTTTTTTCCTTTTTATTGGATTTATTGAGGTGACAAAATTATACAGGTTCATGTGTGCAATTCCACAACACATCATCTCTACATTGTATTGTGTGAGCACTACCACAGTCAGGCCTCCTCGCATCACCATGTATCCCCCTACACCCTCCTCCACCTCCCCAACTAGCATGTCCCAATGTTTACTTCCTTTTCAACATACTATGCTGAGCCTAAGTATGCACTATTTTTTAGTTCGGGGGATAGGGAACTAGGCCTGTGGCGAAATCTGGCTGGCTGCCTGTTTTTGTCAAGTTCTTCTGAAACCCAGCCATGCCCATTCTTTACATACTGTCTCCAGTAGCTTCCACCCTACGTGGTACAGCTGAGTGGCTATGACAAGGACCACATGATCCCCAAAGGCTAAAATATGTACTATCTGGGCCTTCGCAGAAAAAGTTTGCTAACCTCTGATCTAGATTACTATGAACACAAACAACTTTGCGGACAGAAAGAAAATAAGATCTTTGGATCACTTAAAATTCACTTCTGAACTCTGCATGTATACTTCACGGTGTGGGTACTGAGTATGACCATTGCTTGCTTAGTATCCTCCCCGTTCCCCGGTTAATGTTATTGCAGACACATGTCCTCGCTCGCTGTCGTCAAGTATGGCTACTCCTTAGCACGTGTGACTAACAGTCACGGCTCCCGAAGGATCACAGCTTGAGTCATCTATTCTCCAGAGGCACACATTTGGCTCTAGGCCTCTGTGAGGCTGGGGTGCAGGCATGTAGCTAGAACGTAAACAGGCTCTGACTTTGTGCATCTCATTGCGCCTCTGGTTCTCTCCGTGGTGTCCTGTAATTCAAAGCCTGCCGGTCCAGATGTGAAGGGCTCTGAGAAAGTGGGTGTCCACAGCCCGAAGTTACATTCTCCGGTCCAGATGAGAGGCTCTATACAAAGGGCACACCCGTGGCGCATGCCCGCTCCCCATGGCTTCCTGGGGAAGGGCCAGCACCTGTTGGTCCGTCTCCTCTTCTTGAACCCTCAGGGACTCCATGTTTCCATTCACAACAAATGTGGCATGGAGAAGCCATCTTTGGGCCAACTAGGCTTCTGCTAATAGACTTACTTTTTAGAGCAGCTTTATGTTCACAGCAAACCTGAGCGGAAAGTACAGGGACTTCTCATAGGCCCTTTGCCTCCACACACGGAAAACATTCCCCACCATCAACATCCCGGGTGGTGCATTCCATCCAGACTGTTTCCTTCTAGTAATTACATTGGGAACAATCCATCTTCTCTCCACCTCCACCCGGGCCAGTGCCCCAGGTGGCCTCTAGCCACCCAAGCGGTGTCTTCCTCCTCCACATGCCCCGACATCTCTCTGCACAGGGAACCAGAGGGATCCGAAGACATGAACCCTGTCACACCACTGACAGCAGCCTGCGTGTGCCCGTATGCACAGCGCCCACGCTCCTCGGTGACCGCATGGGCCACGAGGGAGGACCGGTATGTTTTACTGTCCTGGTGCCTGGCCCGGGGCCTGCATGTAGTGATGCTCAGTGAAGGCGTGGTGAAGGATGGTGCCGGGCTGCCTGATTCAGAGGCAGACCAAGCCTCTATCCTGCTTTCTTAGGAGTGGGGAAGAATACTGTGAGAAGCATAACTGAAGAGAACCAGCTGTTGGTTTCTTGGGACCCTTAAGATCAGCAGCAATGATAAAGCACAACCCAGGCCTGATGCATTTACTGCCTGCCGGACTTACCCAGTGTGGGTTCCTCACAGCCCCGTGGCACAGCCTCTATGACTGGTGCACGAGGAGCTGGCAAGGCCCGCAGCAGCTTCCCCAGAAATCCCCGCCTACGCCGGGGCTCATGCTGTCGAAAACTGGGGAGAGTTCCAAACTGTCCTGCAATGCGAGTGAGGGGGCCCTGCAGACTGCGGACTTGATGCATGAGTGTGGTAAGGGTGAGGTGACCATGGCGGACAATCTGAATTGTAACAGCACCATTGCTCTCGCTGACTTTGTGAGAGGAAATTAAAAAGGCAATTTGAACCACTACTGGACCAAAAAAACCAGTAGTTTATAACCAGTGGAATGCTTATTTGTTAAACGCAAATGCCCGGACCAAAGATAAACGGGGTTTCTGCAGAGACAAAGCAGGGCTGCTCGTCCCGAAGGGCCCTTGGTAGACCGGGTCTCAGGGCCTGCGAGGAAGAGAGCTTCTGGCGGCGCAGTTCCCACCCCGCTCCCTCCGCACTCGCTCACCTGGGGGGTGGTGATGATCACGGCCCCATCGATGTGCGCGGCGGCCAGGTACTGGACGACCGAGAGGTGCTCGTCCGACGTCCCAGGTGGGGTGTCCACGATGAGGTAGTCGACCTCTCCCCAGTCCACATCGCGGAGGAACTGCTTGATCATGCCTGAGAGGAGGGACCACACTGAGGCCGGGCCTCCCTTTCCCCAGGCTGGGCTGGGGGCTCCACAGAAACAGTCTGTGACCCTCACGTGCAGACTCTCAGTCATGGCATCTGGAAATGCCTGGAGACATTGGTGGCTGCCACGTCGAGGGAGGGGGTGCTGCTGGCATCCAGCGCAGAGGCCAGGCTGCCCCTGACATCCGTGGTGTAGAGCACTGTCCACCCCTCCCCTAACTACTACAGTCCCAAATGTCCCAGTGCCGAGTTTGAGGAATCTGCCTAAGCCTCAGTGCCCACTCAGGCTGGTATCGATTTCAGTTCAGACATTTCTCTCTCTACACAAATAAGCCACTACAAAACCACAATAAATATGAATAATTTCAGGGTTATATAGGTTTTCAGGAGGAAAAACCCCCACAATAGATATTAAAAACTGTAAAACAAAAACTGGTATTTCTTCAACCAGTGAAGACAGAGGCAACTGAACACTTAAAAATCCTGCCGCATCGTCCCGACAGCAGGGGGGCAGGGGAACCCCAGCAGTCCTGCCTGGGAGAGAGCGACAGACAGAAAACGGAGCACAAACCGTTCTTCTTGGGTCCTCTCCAGATGACAGCGTCGTCGGGGCTGCTGAGTAAGAAACCCACTGACATCACCCCCAGGTTGTCTTCCAGGAACTGGAGAGGATGAGGCAAGAAACATTTTCCTTAAAGCCACAGCACAAGGCACTTCCCTATGTCTCGTCTGGCTGAAAAAAACCATTTGGGGGTAATATTACTGTGATCTATCAGTACATTCACTCTTTGAATCCTCAAATCGTTTTGAGGGGGAAAAAGTTACCATATGGTGGGATTGAAAGAGGTATCATTGGCCCTCAGCCACAATGACAGGCGACTTGGCTGAAATAAATGAGCATCATGTCCTCAACGGGCTGAGCCTGGGCTGGGCTGTGGCCCCTGGACCAAACCTGGCCACCATCTGCTTTTGTACATGAACTTTCACTGGAATACAGCCATGGTCATTCATTTACATATCACTGCTTTTGAGCTACAATAATGGAGAGCGTATGGCCCACAAACAGAAAATGTTCACTGTCTGACTCTACAGAAGCGGTCTGCCAAGCCCTGGTCTTAAATGGAGGCCCTAAGCTAGAAACGTGCCCGGGTAAATGCCTGCTGACTGATGCGCAGGCGGGCTGAGAGCAGTGTCGCCAGCCACCACATACCCACTATGCATACCTGGCCCATCTCCACTCGGTTGAAAATAACGCAAAAACGTGAGCACTCACCACTGGAGACCAGCCCGAGCCGCTCTGGTGCACCTGTGTGAACATGGGCATCGAGTCACTTGTAAATCCCGCACCCTGGTCACACTTCATGCGGACACATTTTACACAGCAAGAAGACAGTTTCACAAAATAGAATTAATCTAAAATGCCACTACTTAATGCTTAATAGGAAGTGAACAGCTGAAGGGGGGGGGGGGTGGTTAATGAAAGCGATAATTCAATATCCTTTTCCCCATCAAATTGGGCTGTTTTGAAACTGCGTAGCCATCTAGCCAGGGAACCAGTTACCCAAGTCAAATACAATTTGGGGTTGAGGTATTTTTAAAGAGTGACAGAAATTGCTTGTGGGTTACTGAGAAAATGCAGTGACTGTGGAGCAGCGGGGTTGCCCCTCAAAGCCCGGAAGTGAAGAAAGTACTGAGTGAGCCAGGTGACACAGCACCGCCCTGCCCGTGGCCTGAGCTTCCGCTGGGGCCTGCTGTCCCCAGGGAGCAAGCACTGGGAGGAAGGTGTCAGGGAGACGCTCCCGGGGGACTTCAGGATTGACTCTCCATCATGGGTGTTCATCAATAGCCAGGGCTCAACTTCGCACCACCTGTTACGAAGCTAGAACTTAAGCAACTCCCAATTACATGTCAATCTTAGACGTTAGAGCAGCGCAGGAGCCAAAACAGAAAGTCTGCTTTTCTTAATGAAGACTTACTTTCTGAAATAGCTCTATGGAGACATCGTCACATAGCATACAATGCATGTACTGAAAGTGTACAGTTCAATGGCTTTCAGGATAGTCACATGATCGTACATCCACCACCACAATCAACCTTAGAGGCCACCCTGCACCTCTCCCCTGTCGCCCCCAATCCTGACACTTCCCTCCAGAACTAGGTGACCACAGATCTGCTCTGTCTCTGCACGCTGCCTGTTTCAGACAGTCATAGAAGTGCAATCATGTAACATGTGGTCCTTTGTGTCTAGCTTGGAAGTCTCATGAAAAACAACACAACAAAACCATTTGTGCCCTGGCTGGTGTGGCTCTGTCAGTTGGAGTGTCATCCTGTGCACTGAAAAGTTGCTGGTTCAAGGCCTGGTCAGGGCACATACTGGGGTTGAAGGCGTGATCCCCGACAGAGGGTGTGCAGGAGGCACCCAACTGATGTTTCACTCTCACATCAATGTTTCTCTCTCTCTTTCCCTCTTCCATCCCCTCTCTCTAAAGATAATATATACATATAAAATAATAGATACACATAGTAGTATACTAATATACATCTATAAATTTAAAAAAATCATTCCTACTTATCCAATTAAAAAAAAAAAAGAAAACCTCCCCAAAGAGCAGCTCCCAGGCCTGCTCTGTTCCATGCTGTCTGCCACCTCACCCTGCTTTAGTTTTCTATTACCTATCGTCTGTCCCGTCTGTCCCCTCCCACGAGGGCCAGGGTCTGTATCTGCCTTGCTCACCACTGGGTCCCAGCGCACAGAACAGTGCCAGCACTTAAGTAAGAATGCACCACTCCCAGAACAGCCCAGACCTCCAGCCAGCTTCAATGCACTGCCCCGGGGGAGGGAACCCTTCCGGGATTGCTTCTTGCAGCTCGGAAGGGAGAGACTAGCACCTGCTCAGACCACTGCGGCCCGCCCCCACCCCACATCACTCTCCCACTTCACAGTCTCAGTTCCCCAGAGGTAACCACAGGGCAGAAATATTCCCTTGCTTCCAGGGTACAAGCCCCCAGCCCACTCTGGTCTGGCTTTCCCAGTCAGCTACGTTCCTGTGTCTTACTTCTGCATTTTACTTGCTGTTTCCCTTCCCCTCTGAGAAGGCATGGAAACCAACACTTCTTTAATGGTTTAGATGAACTTTATAAATAACCCCCCGGCTCAATGCACAGTTATTGTTGAAGTAGAAAGATGGATCAGCAAACATTTACCTGGTTTTATCACGTCCATGTAAAAATGTGTGGGCTGTGCTAATCCTTCGTTTAGGCTGAGTAGCTCAGCACAGTAGTCTGCTGTAAGAGACCACTCCACTGCATTTATATCAGAGCTCTTACCTGTTCTCCTTCCAATCCCATTATCTTGGGAATGGACGGCCCACATATATCAATGTCTAGAAGAGCAACCTGGGGAACAAGAAGAGACCAGAGCTGTAACATAACTGGAAGTACAATCCTCCAGACACACACAGTTGGGAGGGGAACAGGGTTAGAGGAAAAGGAGGGAGGGGAGAAGAGGAAAGAAACTGGGTCAAACATGGACCAAGGAGAATCTCACGAGGAAGAGTTACAGCACTTATCCTCCAGCCACGGAGACACAGTCCAAGACTCCCTAAGAGAACTCGGCAAAGCGCGTCAGCACGGACTCCCTCCCTCCCGCCCAGACTGACCAGGCTTGAGGTGCTCCTGTGGACCTGGGTGTCAGGTCACGTGGAAATTCAGGTCTTGGCATTGTTTACTTGGCCCTGACCATGTGCCTGGGGGTGGGGATCATTATCTCTGCTTTACGGAAGAGGAAACTAAGGTTCAGGGGCCCCCATGACCTGTTCAATGAGCCAGGACAGAGCTGGGACATAAATCGAGGTCTCTGACTCCAAAGCCAGGGCTCTCTCCACTACCTCAGGGGGCCTGGCAAGGAGCTGAGCTCTGACCAAACCCGTTTCCCTGTGATCCCGAGGCTAGTGATAGCCTAGGCTCAGCTTCCAGAAAACAAAGTGAAAATAAGAAGGAAATCTAGAGAACCTTTATGCTAGTGGTAAGCACAGCCGTGGATGACTCCTTCCACGCCAAACGCCCTGCTTTCCCTGAGGTAGATGAGGTCTGAACCGGCCTTCGGGAACTCTGAAAGGCGGCTAATATTCATCTTGAAAGCTCTAACGCGTTGCATACAAAGTGCAGCATCTCTGGGTAACTTTTTAACTTGCCCCAAATTCGCTTTTTGCTTCCCTCTTCAAGGCTCTCAACAAGCACCAACCTACTTCCTCACCTGCTCTCAGACCCTGGGCAGGAAAGCTTTTCATACATTAGATCAGCCGTTTACCTCACACGCCCTCTGCTGGACTTAGCCAGGAGTGCAACAGAATGACAAATTGATCTGTGAAACAAGTGTTGAGGGCAGTGGTCAGCAAACCGCTGCTCGCGAGCCACATGCGGCTCTTTGGCCCCTTGAGTGTGGCTTTTCCACAAAATACCATGTACGGGCGCGCACGTACAGTGCGATTGAAACTTCGTGGCCCACACGCAGAAGTCGGTTTTCGGCTCTCAAAAGAAATTTCACAATCATTGTACTGTTGATATTTGGCTCTGTTGACTAATGAGTTTGCCGACCACTGGTTTAGGGAGATTGTTAGGGCCCTTCTAGTTTTAGAGTCTACAAACCCCAGAGATGGGCCTAAAAACTCAACAGGCCTAAAGCACCTAGCGTGGACCTTTTAATGGTCAAGTTCATCTTTTAGAGCACAAAGCAAGATGATGAAGTGGTGATTCAGGGAAGCTGGTGACTTGTGGTGGAACGATGGCGTGAGAGCTTTTGATGTCAGAGGCTGGGCTCCTCCGCCTCCCTTCACCACAACTTACACATTTCCCAGTCTGTGATTGGTCAGGAGCTTCCCAATTCTGCTGCCTCCTGATGCAAAGCCCTTTGCAAACGAGTTGTCAGATACCTGCCTGCCTTGAGCGCAGACACGAACAGCCTTGCTCGGGGTTAGAAAAGGGACAGGGTGCTTCCCACCATCCTGCTGAATTCAGGGCAGGGAGGAATGTGTGTGACTGGAGTGTAATCTACGAGACACACTGAGCATCTACTATATGCCCACACTGGGCACCTTTTGCAAAGTGATACACTTTCCCAAGTACTGACGTTTTTAAAAAGCACCGCTGCATAAAGAAATTCAGCTTATCTAGCCCTATTTCCACACCGAATGGTGTGCTTTCCTTCAGGATACTGCAAAGTCTAGACGTGTGTGCAGTGGGGATTTCTGAACATAATTATATGGATGCGCAATTCTATGTAAACAGCTGTTGAGTCACAAGTGGTTACTTGCAACTGGCCCGGCGAAAGCCCACCTCCAGAGAGCTGAGAAGAATATGCCCGGCAGCTTCAGAAAGCCACGATGACTCTGGGTAACCTGGACCGTGAGAAAACAGACTTCTTGGCTGGCCAACTGGACCATACAAATTTGCAAGAGATTGGTGACTGATAAAACGAATTGACAAATATGTTTTGAATCTGCTCAGCACTGTTCAGGTAGGCTATAAATCGTTATCACTGAAGCAAAAATTTCATCACCACCCCTATTTCAGTTAGTGGAATAAAGTAATAATGATGACTGCTATCAAGGACACTCACTGAGCACTTACTGTATGTCAGGTACCCTGTTAAGCACTTTAGGTTTACATGTATCATCTCACTCAGCCTGAGTCCATTTTACCTACCCGAGGTCACAGCAGTGGTGTGGGTGGGGCTGGGTGACTCCAGGGCCTGTGCTCTTGGCCACCACGCTAGACTGCACCCCAAATGCTCAACCACTAGTAGAGTTCCAACTCCTCTCTCCTCCAAAAGTTGGGAGGTTCTGCTCTGTCTCCCCAACTTTGCCCTCATTTGTTCCCTGCCGTTTGCTCCAATCCCTGCCCTAGTTTGGACCCTTGGAGCCTCTCCTGGAGACATGCCTTCGCCCGCTCACGGTACTCAACCACACACTCGCTGGCTGTCACGTGGTGCTCCTAAAGCACAGGTCTGGCTTAGCCTCCGCCTTGACCCCCTTCCCCCGAGCAGTCCCCCAGACTGCCTGCCTCTCCGTGTCTGCCCTGGCGGCCCCACCTCTGTGCCTTGGTTCCCCCTCCCCCATCCATCAGTCGCCATCACAGTCCTGATGCCCCCTTCGCCAAGCCAGTCGTCTCTCCTTTCCCCTAAATCCCTAGAGAACATCTTGATGCAGACACAGATTCTAGAGAAGCCCACGTCAGCCACGTACATAGCTCCATGGGATACACAATGATCGGAACAGAAATGAGGGATAAGGCAGAATTCAGAGCCCTAATGACTGACAGGAACACGGAGCTTCACAGGTCACGTAGTCCAGCTACTTCACTGCCCCAGGAAGGCTATGCCCTGCCCAAGGTTCCAGTCCTCCAAAGAAGTTCTTCCCAAGCCTGGTGTTAAAAAACAAACAGGTGCTTCTGGTGTTAAAAAATAAACCAGGGCCCAGCAAACTACACCCTGGGGGCCCAATCCAGCCTGCCACCTGTTTTCGTACAGCCCGCAAGCTAAAAATGGTTATCACATTTTTAGAGGTCTGGAAAAATAAAAATCAAAAGAATACTTTTGTCATGTTGTAAAAATTATGTGAAATTCAAATTTCAGTAACAATAAAGTTTTATTAGAACACAGACATGCTTGTGGTGCACAGGTTGTTGAAGGCTGCCTTCATGTTTAAGGGCAGACTGAATAGTTGCTACAGAAACTGTATGGCTGGCAAAGCCTAAAATATTTGCCATCTGGCTCTTGACATGAAATGTTTGTCAACTCCTGAAGCAAACTCTAATTTTGTAATCCAATGACTTAAAAAAATGTATTTCTGGAGTTCTTAGATACTGGTGAGGTGTCTTGGGGGCCACTGTGTGTGTATGTGTTTGTATGTTGAGGGCATATCAGAATGGTGGCTTGATCCCCTTGCCCACTGTAGCTGGCTTTATTAGTGTGGTGTGTGTGTGTGTGTGTGTGTGTGTGTGTGTGTGTGTGTGAAATAAAGCCTTTATTATAGTAAGGTCTTAGGGTGCTATTGCTCACTGAAGTAGAATGGTTTATCTCACACAAATAGAAAGTACTGAAATTTATCCAGCTTTTAGAGTTTTAAAATATAATAGGCAACATGTGGCAGTTTTGAAATTTCAAGAATAAATATCCCTCTACAGTCCCTCTAGAACTATCTTACTTTCTAAAAAAGTCAAACAAAAGTAAAGGGCTATTTGTCAACAAGTAAGAAAAGAAAGTTGAAGTGAAAGTGTTAGCCCTTGTATATAAAAATAACTTTCAATATTCAGAATGTTAGAAAAGTAATGTTCAGAAATAAAACAATGCATGAAAGAAGGTACACACAAAGACCATGGAAAGAACACACGAAGACCATGGAAAGAACACACAAAGACCATGGAAAGAACTGAAATGGCAGGAAATGGCTTTCAACACAAACAAAGTAAGATGGTTTCTAGGTTACACTGAGCTCTTCTGCAGCCCCAGAAAGTGCTCTGATGGAGCAAACAGCATTTAGCTGGCGACTGAAATAGTGACCAGCAAGTTCTCTAACCCAGAGCACACACATTGCCAATTCACAAGTCCTCACGAGGTCTCTCATTTCAGGGGTCAACACAGCGGGAGGCTGGGTTTTAGAGACACCCATGCCACTCTAGCAGTTCTGATATGTCCAGGTTTCTTTCACTGGAATTTTGGGCAAAATTTCATTTTGGAAACAACAGGTCATTTTAGAATGTGACCTGTGTTAAAACAAAACAAAACTGAAAAACACAATTGTCATGGTTTTATTAGATATAAAATGATAAAGTGAATATTGGGATCATTTTCTAAGGTCAATGCAAAATGACCATGAGTCCCAATGAATAACCTAATGTATTTTAAAAATCACAGGTACTGCAAATTTCCATTTGACCTTTTGGTAAAAAGTATTTTTTTCTTCCATCGGAAAACACAGATATTTACATTACGATTCATTAACAGTAGCAAAATTACAGTTATGAAGTAGCAATGAAAATAATTTTATGGTTGGGGGTCACCACAACATGAGGAACTGTATTAAAGGGTCGCAGCATTAAAAAGGTTGAGAACCACTGGTCTAAGGGAACCACTTCTCCACAAACATCATGAGCCCTCAGACAGGAGCCTCTCCCCCGTTTCCCCCTACCTGCGTGTTTTCATCCTCCGCTAGGGCGTGAGCAAGGTGGGCGCTGAACGTGCTTTTCCCTACGCCGCCTTTCCCAGACAACACCAAG
Source organism: Cnephaeus nilssonii (assembly GCF_951640355.1). NCBI lineage: Eukaryota > Metazoa > Chordata > Mammalia > Chiroptera > Vespertilionidae > Cnephaeus > Cnephaeus nilssonii. Next base: position 21,996,431 of record NC_137073.1, on the reverse strand, counting down.
ATTTTGTGTTTCACCGTCTTCATTTTCTCTTTGATTTCCTCTATGGCTGCAAAGAAAGCAATTCAGGTGATGCCATCCTCCAACTAAATCCCAAATGTCACTCTTCCAATGGGCTAGAAGGGATTGTGTGTGAAATACCACCCAGTCAATGGTAGTAATAAGTGCTACAAAGAAAATAGGGCTATTATCACATCTGACGTTTTCTTACTTATTGACTTACTTATTTCTCATATCTTACTAGAATATAAGCTCCACGAGGGTGAGACTCTGTCCTGAAGTGTTCACCACGTTATTCCCGGCTCCATAACAGAGCTATGAATCATACACCACTTAACAACAGGGAAACATTCTGAGAAACGTGTCATTAGGCAATTTTGTCCCGCAATCATCATAGAGTTCACTCACACAAACCTAGATGGCAGAGCCTATTATATACCTAGGCCAGTGATGGCGAACCTATGACACTAGCCATTTCTGATGACATGCGGCCGCATGCCGAGGATGAAACATTTGCTGCTCCTGAGGATGAAACATTTGTGACTAGAGTCTTGGGGTTAGTTTTTTCCTTAAAGTGACACACTACCCGAGTTATGCTCAGTTTTTTTGGTGAAGTTTGACACACCAAGCTCAAAAGGTTGCCCATCACTGACCTAGGCTATACGATATGGCCCACTGCTCCCAGGTTACAAGACTATAGAGCCTGTTACTGTATGAAATAGCACGAGATTAAATCAAGCACAAGAGAAGATGATATAATCAAAAGATAAACATGAGATATATGAGGCAGCTGTCAGTGTAACACAGCATACTATTTTACAGCAAACTCCTATTAAGTAGAAAGAGTACATTTAAAGTAAGTATAATATACAGTAGTAAATACATAAGCTAGTTAACATAATAGTTTATTATCACGTATTATGTGCCGTATATAATTATATGTGCTGTACTTTTATATGACATAGGTTTATTCACACTAGCATCACCACAAACATCTGAGGAATGCTTTGCACTATAAAGTTAGGACAGTGACTAACTGGTGATAGGAATTTCTGAGCTCCCTTATAATCTCATGGGACCACTGTCACATATGCAGACTATGGTTGATCCAAATATTATTATTTGGTGCATGAGTGTAGTAATGATTCTCAAACTGGCGGGCAAAATCTGCCGGGGGACATGTGGTAATGTTTGAGGACATTTTTAGTTGTCACAAGGAAGGGGTGCTCCTGGCATGTAGTAGGCAGAGGCCAGAGATGCTGAGGACAGCCCTCACCACACAGAACTGTCAGCTCCCAAAGTCAGTAAGTGCCCAGGTTGGGAAACCTGACAAACAGCAGGCACTTGGTAAGTAACCGTCGCTGATGACTATCACGTATTACATTTGTTGTGCTTTCACGATTTCACCTTCTTTCAAACCCTTCAAACAACACTGTGAGGTAACTAATTTTCTCCCCCGTTACTGATGAGGAAATAGAGGCCCAGAAAGGTTAAGACTCTTGCTCAAGGTCAATACTGTTTTTGAGGGAACTACAAATCAAACCCAAGACTCTCTTTGAACTCCTTCAAAATTCTTCTCCCAGCTTCCTGCCTTTTAAGTTCCAGAGTCCTCCCCACTCTCCAATGTGACCCCCCTAGTGCTTATCGCTGTGATGACTTATTGCTTGCTTGCTTGGTTACTGTGGGTCTCCCCTACTAAACTAAAATCCGCTAGAGCAGCCACCTCTCTCTTTCACAGCTGTATCCCCAGCACAGGGCACTGTGCCTAGGAGGCGATTAATACATATTTCTGTGGAATGAATGGAAGAATCGCTCCTCAAAAGGAAGAAATTCTGTCCAAAGAAAGTAGCTGAGGGCGCCAGGATTTAAGATCAAGCTCCCTGACTTCAGAGTTTATAGCCTATTCCATTGCTGGTGGCCTCCTCCAGACCAGTCACTGTCACTCAAACTTCTGGCCACACCCCTCAACCCAGCCAACTTCTCCCGTGCCCCGCCCTTCTTAAGACCCCTTTGGACTTCAGGCAAGCCACTGAACCTTAGGCTCCACGGCAGCCGGCCCCTTTCCTTGCTCCTGGCCTTTTAAAGGCCCTGCCCCTCGGGCCCCGCCGCTGTCATTCATTCCTCAAGTCCCGCCCCTCGTCGCCTCCCCTCCCCCCACAGACTTCACCAAGCCCCGCCTCCTCGGCCCCCGTACCTGCAACGCATCCCTTAAGTCACGCCCACATCCCCGCCCAGTTTCGCCATAAGCTCCGCCTCTTCCGGCTCACGCCTTTTACGTTCCGTGCAGAGCTTGCCCCTTCCTTACCTGGGTCCGGAGCTTCGCCGGCGCCTGAGGCGCACAGCCGCTGGTTGGGGCACCCTTGGCATGCGGCCCCTCGGCCGGCCTGGGCGCTGCCGGTCCCGGGACAGTCTGCGCGGAGACAGAACCACAGTTAGAGCGGCTCCTGTCTTCCAGCCCCGCCACCCACGCCCCTCCCGCGCGCTCACTGTGAGGCGTCTCCTCCATGTCGCCGCCTTAGTCGCCGGAACCTGCGCGACACCGGAACCCCTTTTGCGTATTTCCGGCTCGTGGCACTCAATGACCCTTCCGCTGCGTCGGAAAGAGAGCAGTGCGCACGCGCGAACCTTGTGCGGGAAGCCTAGGGCTGTTTTATTACTCTCCGCATTGGAACTGCTGCAAATATCAAATACTTAAGCATGTGTCTCCTAGGAACAAAGGCGTTATCTTACATGACCTCCATACCACCTTGCTAACCAAGAAATTTACCATTGGTGCAAAATTACTAGCCAATGTGTCTTTAGTCTCAGTACAGCCCTCCTCCCTGCCCCTTCCCTCCCCGGGCCACATGTTTGGTCTTTGTGAGGTTAATAAGTTTGAACAGTTCAGGCCAATTGTTTTATAGAATATCCCATAATCTTTGTTTGATTCCCCCACCCCTCCTGATCAGATTCAGGTTGAAAGTTTTTGGCAGAAGACAAATAACATGCACTATTAGTATCACAGCAGGAGGGACATATGCCAATTGGTCCCATTGTTGGTATAAAAAAAACAAAAGTCAGATAAGTAAACTTTAAAAATCTTACTGGCTTTGTCAACCAATGGTCTTTGGCACCAACTTTACACAAACGGGAACCCCCAGTTTGGGGGTGTGGTGAAGAAGCAAACTTGATTCAGTGCAAAACAGCTCAATTGTAATACAAAGCACGGCTTTGAAAGCAGCACACAGGTCCCTCTCTGGTTAGAGAGCTCTGCTCTGCTTCTCAGGGGTCTGTTTTGTGTTGTGCAGTCAGCTCTGGCCTGTGCCAGTCTGCTATGCTGCAGTGAGAGACAGCTCCAGTGTTTCAGCTTCACTGCGGAAACGCAAGCCTGGACCTCAGGTGAAAAAGAAAAGTATACTTCCAAAATCAGAGGGGATCTGGCTTATATAGACAGAAGTCCCCACCCCTACTCCCTGATTGGTCAGTTCTGCAAATGAGGGCTCCAAAGCTTCAAAGTTTGATTGGTCAGAATAGAGCCACTCTGATTGGTTGGAACTCTCAGCAATGGGATGAGGAAAGCCTCAGTTCTATTGGTCCTTTATATGGGCTGACTCAGATGGCAGAAACAATGCAGGCAGGCAAGCCAGTGCAGAGGCAGGTGGATCAGTGCAGGCTTCTCCCAGAAGTGCAGTTTGTGAAGGGACCCCTGTGCAGAAATGGCTGTTGCTTAAAATTTGAGCCCAGTTAGCCACCAGGAGCCCTTCTTAGTAGGTGTCTTCTTTCTCTTGGTTCACAGCTTTATTCAATGATTTACAAATCAGGTAGCATCCCATCTAGCAGACAGAAAGGAGCTGTATAAAACGAAAGACTTGCAGACTTACACGGTGGGGATGGGTGAGATGGGTGAGGGTAGATTACATAGGAGTTTATGGAGCTCTGAAGTCAGATGACTCGTGTTTAAATTTTGACTCCAACCAACGCTTATAAGCTGAAAACACTGGGCAAGACCCTTCATGTCCCCAGCCTCTTTTTACTTTAAAATGGGATAATGAAAACATTTGCCCTGTGAAGTTGCTGTGGAGATAAAATAATTTACCTCATGCAAAACACCAAGCACAGAACATCCAGAGAACAAAGCTTCAATATAGGCATAGCTCGGAGATACTGCAGGTTCAGTCCCAGAACACCATAATAAAGCAAGTATCACAATACAATGACTCGTAAACTTGTTTGCCTTCAATCTGTGAAAAACGTAACACCTGTGAAGCGCAATAAAGTGAAGAGCAATCAAACAAAGGTCTGCCGGTACAGCTTGTAGGGTTGTAGTGACAGTTGCAGAAATGATTTCCTGCACTCTTATTTACAGATGGGAGGACTGAGCCTACAGAGGGAAAGTTGCCCCAGATCACGTGGCAGGTTAGTGGAGGAAACAAGACTAACACATGGGGCAAACTAGTTAAACTAGATGCTGATTCAGCAGGACAGGAGCATTTTAACACAGGTGGTGAAAACTAAGTGCACAGGAGGGATCTGTGGTTTTTGCATTTCACCACTAGATGGTGCCCTTCCCCTATCTATGAAGAAAGTAGTCAGGAAATTGGAAGAAAAAGAAGTTAGAGCCTTAGCTGGTTTGGCTCAGTGGATAGAGCGTTGGCCTGTGAGCTGATGGGTCCCGGGTTTGATTCCAGTCAAGAGCACATGCCTGAGTTGCTGACTTGATCCCCAGTGTGGGGTGTGCAGAAGGCAGCCAGCCAATCAATGATTCTCATCATTGATGTTTCTATCTCTCCCTCTCCCTTCCCCTCTGAAATCAACCACAAAAAATTAGACAATTTTCTACCTCTTCCCTTATCCAGCAAAGATAACTAACAAAGGGCTATACACCACAGGTACTTAATATATAATTGAGATGAGAAATGAAGTTCCATTTTATTATTATACTAGAGGCCCAGTGTCACGGGTAGGGTCCCTAGGCCTGGCAGGCGATCAGGGCTGATTGGGGCCTTGATCTTCCCCGGCTGCCAGCAGCCAGCCGCCAGCCAGGGCCTTCCTTTGTTCCGTGTCACCCCCTGGTGGTCAGCACACATCATAGCAAGTGATTGAACTCCCAGTCTCCCAGTCGAACTCCGAAGGGGACACTTTACATATTAGCCTTTTATATACAGTACTAGCGTTCCCGTTGCAGGAAAAATCCTGCAATAGGATTTCCTGCTGCACTCTACCCCGCCTCCGCTCCTCCCTTGTCGCCCGCCCCGCCTTCTCCGCCTTCTCCGACAGCCCGCCTGCTTTTCCCTTCGCCCCCGGCCCCGCCTCCGCTCCTCCCTTGTCGCCCGCCCCGCCTTCTCCGCCAGCCCGCCTGCTTTTCCCTTCGCCCCCAGCCCCGCCTCCGCTCCTCCCTTCTCCTCCCCCCGGCTTGCTTGCTTCTTCGAAGCTTTACTCCCTTCTGCAGCTCTTGGCTTCTTTCGAGGCTGTCTTGATATGCAAATTAGCCGTCATCTTTATTGGGGTAATTTGCATACTCGTCCTGATTGGTTGGTGGGCGTGGCTTGGCTGGTGGGCGTGGCTTGGGTGTAGCAAAGGTGTGGTCAATTTGCATATTTGTCTATTATTAGATAGGATATACTAGAGGCCCAGTGCATGAAATTTGTGCATTGGGGGGGGGGAGGGTTTCCCGGTTCCCTCAGCCCAGCCTGCACCCTCTCCAATCCAGGACCCCTCACAATCCGGGACCACTGGCTCCTAACTGCTTACCTGCCTGCCTGCCTGATTGCCCCTAACTGCCCCACCTGCAGGCCTAGTTGCCCCTAACTCCCCCACCACCACCACCACCCCAAGCTGACCTGGTCGCCCCTTACTGCTCCCCCTGCCAGCCTGATCACCCCCAACTGCCTCCCCCACCAGCCTGGTCACCCCCAACTGCCCTCCATGCTGGCCTGGTCACCCCTCACTGCCCCCCCCACCCACCCCGCCAGCCTGGTCGCCCCCAACTGCCCCCGCTGTGGGCCTGGTTGCCCCATGCAGTCTGCTGTTCGGTCATTTGGTCACCCTTCACTAACCCCCCTGCCGGCCTGGTCACCCCACGCAGCCTGTTCAGTCGTCTGTTCAGTTTTGATGGTCGTTTAGGCTTTTATATAGATAAAAAGATGGAGAAACCAGCATCTGTTGGTTAAGAACATGGGTTCTTGAATGCCAGCTGTCTGCGCTCAAGTCCCAGATCCCCATTCACCAGATTTCCATCTTTTCTTCGTGCCTCAGTTTCCTCCTCTGTAAAATGGCAATAGTAAGTTTAACTTTAATCCTCCCACCAATAACCTCAAAAGGTTATTGGTGGGAGGATTAAATAAGTTAACATGAGTGACACGGTTTTTTAAAAGGGCACATTTGAGCCTGCTTGTGCTTGCAGTGATTAGTTTAGTTCTAAGCTTTATTAAAACCATCACAATTAAGACAGTGAACACATGTGTCATCTTCCAACGTTTCCTCATGACCTTTTGCTAACCTCTCCTGACCCCATTTTCAGGCAATCACTCATCTGTTTATTGTCTCCATAGATTAGCCTGGGTTTTCTAGAATTTTATACAAATGGAACCTTGTATATGCTCTTTCTGATCTGGCTTCTTTCACTCAGCATATTTATTTTAGATTCATCCGTGTTGTTGTGTGTGTGAAGTTCATTTCTCCTGGTTGCTATGTAGTATTTCATTGTCAGATTACACCATAACTTGTTTATACATTCACCTGTGGATGGATATTTGGATTGCTTCCAGTTTGGGCAGGTTACTAATAAAGCTGCTAGGAACATTGTTGTGAAAGTCTTGGTAATGACATATACTTTCTTTTCTCCGGAGTAAACACGTTAAGAGTGGAATGGTGCAATGGTAGGAAACCGCCAAACTGTTTGCCAAAGTGGTTGTACACTCTCACCCACAGTGGGAATGGCCGGTCTTTTGGTTTTTTGACCCTTTAATAGGTGCGTAGTGATATCTTATTGTGGTTTAAATTTGCATTTTTCTAGTGAATAATTGTGTTGAATGCTAGGTGTCTGTGTTCAAGTCCTAGATCCCCATTCACTAGCTTTCCATGTGTTCATTCACCATCATCATGTCTTCTTTGCTGAAGGACTCCTCAAATCTGAAGCCCATCAAAAAACTTTTTTTATTATTGAGTTTTGAAAATATTACATATTTTCTGGATACAAGTCCTCAATCAGTTATATGTTTGGCAAATATGTTCTTCTAGTCTTTGGCTTGTCTTTTCCTTCTCTTAAAAATGTATTTTTAAGAGCTATTCTTTGATGAGGTCCAGTTTATCAATTTTTAAAAATGTGTTGTGTGTTTGACATCATATCTAAATCTTTGCTGAACACAAAGAAATCTTTGCCTAACAAAGATTTCCTCCTATGTTTCCTTCTAGAATATTTATAATTTTAGACTTACATTTGGGTCTATGACCTATTTGGAGTTAATTTTTGTATGTAATTTTTTTATACGATGCAAGGTATGGGTTGAAATTCATTTTTTACGTATGGATACCCAATTGTCCCAGCACCTTTTGTTGAAAAGACTATCCTTTCTCCATAGAATTAATTTTGTACCTTTGCTGAAACTCTATTGATCTTGAATATATGGGATATATTTTATTTCTGGGTTTTTATTCTGTTCCATTGATCGTTGTTTATCTTTATGCCAATACTAGGCTGTAGCTTTAGAATAAGTCTTGAAATCAGAAAGTCTAAATCCTACAACTTTATTTTCCTTTTCAAAGTTGTTTTTGGCTATTCCAGGCCCTTTGGATTTTTATATAAATGTTAGAGCTGGTTTATTAATTTCTACAAAAAAAAAAAGTGCCTGTTGGGATTTTGATTAAGTTTGCCCTGAATCTAACCTTTGATTTGGGAAAAAGTGACATCTTAAAAATATTGAGTTTTCCAATTCACACACATGACATATTTCTCTATTTAGGTCCTTTGGAGGCAAGATAGTAAGAAGCCAGGGAAATTCCTTGGCAAGAGAAATGGGGAAACTGAGACAGGTAGCTGATTCACATTGGCCTCCTCCAGTACCCAACCTCACCTGCCTCCTTCTCCCTTGCACTGCTACTTCCTTAAGCCCTCAGGACAATGAGGTTCCGATCAACATCAAATAATCTTGGGAACAAAGCCTCAGGTCTGTTGACCACAGAGACAGCGTTTTGATCAAACTAGAGATAACTAGGCTTCCGTTGTGTTTCAGCTCCAGGCTCGGAAAAGCAGCAAAACCAGATGAAGCAACACCACAGCTGGCACCAGGACCAGACGCAATGTCCAATGACCCTCTACCCTAGTGTCGACCAATCAGTAGAGACCACAGCCCTGACTCTGTACACCCATTTGGATGCATCAGCCCATATTAAAGGACATTCCTGGCACACTGATGAGTATTCTGAGATCCTCCCCCTGAGACCTCCCTTAAATTCCCACCTTTAGAAAACATAAAAATCCTTAAGACAAAGGACCCCTGGGAGCTCTTTCTGGAGTGCACCTGTGCCTTCCCTCTACTTTCTTCAGGCACAAAGTTTTGCTTTCCCCCCACACTAAGTTCTAAAGGTTTCCAGATACTTGCAACCAGGGGAGCAGGAGGCAGCAGCAGCTAGTAGGGGGCTAACCCCCTGAACCTGTCTCTAAGGGCCCTCCGTTTGCCTCTGTAACTTGTTTCCTGAGTCCACCCAGCCCCGCTGGCTTGCTTCTTCTGCCTCTGTGACTTTCTTTCTAAAGGCCCAGGCAACTCTCAAGAAGCCCGCTCAAATCTTCTCTTCAAGTGTACTTTATCTTTGAAAGCTAAATAGATTAACTTCCTTTTGGCTCTGAATTCTTTCTTTGCCGAACTCAAGAACTGAGAGCTGACATTGCCACTAACACTTTTAAATTTATTTCAGCAATATTTTATAATTAATTTTTTTTCAGTCTTTTTTCTTTTGTAATGTCTAGCGTGCCATGTCATAGACCGAATGTTTGTGTCCCCTCAATCCCAAATTCCTATGTTGAAGCCCTAACTCCCACTGTGGTGGTATTAGGAAGTGGGGCCTTTGGGAGGTATTAGGATTAGATGATTTCATGAGGGTGCGGTTTCATGATGGGATTAGTGCTTTGTAAGAAGGGACACCAGAGAGCTTGCTCTCTCTCCACACTCAGAAAGGCCAGGTGAGGACACAAAGAGAAGGTGCTCATCTATAAGCCAGCAAGCGAGACCTCACCAGAACCTAACCATGCTGGGCACTTGATCTTGGACTTCCAGTTTCCAAAACTGTGAGAAATGAATTTCTGTTGTTTATTAGATACCAGTATTTTGTTATGGCAGCCTAGGCTGACTAAAACATGCCTTCAATCCCATCTTGTGTAGTTTTCATCTTTGCAAGTCCATTGCAGGTATTGTGTATTTTTTTTAAATATCTTCCATGTATCCATTTAATGTGTTCAGTTTCTCCTTTAGCTTCTTGAACATGAAGAATGCATTATACAACTTTTTAGATGCCCTTGTCTACTAATTCTATTGACCATATGCTGGGTCACAGGCAAAATCTCTTCAAATTCAAGAAGATAGAAATTATATCAAGCATCTTCTCAGATCACAGTGGCATAAAACTGGAAATCAACTACAATAAATACAATCCAAAGAAATCAAACACATGGAGACTAAACAGCATGCTATTAAACAAGGACTGGGTCACCAGAGAGATCAAGGAAGAAATAAAAAACATCATGGCAACAAATGACAATGAAAACACAACAATCCAAAATCTATGGGACACAGCGAAAGCAGTCTTGAGAGGGAAGTTCATAGCTCTACAAGTCTCTGTTATTCCTGGTTTGGTTTCAATTCATTGATTCCCTTCTCCCTGCATTACAGGTCTTTTTTTTTTCTCCTTTGCATGACTGATCGTTTATTATTGAATATTGAATGCCAGACATTGTGAATTTTACCAATTGAGTACTAAAAATTTTTTGTATTTTTACAAATATACTTGATTTTTTTTTTCTGGGACAGAGCTAATTGACTAGAGACGCTTTTATCTTTGGGGATCTTACTCTTCAGCTTTGTTAGGCAGGACAAGATTGGTATTAGGTTTGGGGCTTATGTTGGCCTGATCCTGAGGCAAAACCCTTCTGGGTATTTGACTTGGTGCTGCACAAATTATGAAATTCTCTACTGTGGTTGGCAGGATGGGAGCTCTGGGGCTTGTTCCATTTAATCCTTTTGGGTGGTTTCCTCACATGCAGGCACTGATCCTGCTCAGCTGGAAACCAAGGGACCCCTCTGCAAACCTCCAGAGCTCTCTCTGGGTAGCTCTCTCCTCTTCCCTGCTCTGTCCTTCAGACTCGGGCTGCATTGGTGTCCTGCCCTCCTGGCTCTGTCTCCTTAACTCAGTGATGGCGAACCTATGACACGCGTGTCAGCACTGACACGCGTAGCCATTTCTGATGGCACGCGGCCGCCTGCCGAGGATGAAACATTTGCTGCTCCTGAGGATGAAACATTTGCGACTAGAGTCTTGGAGTTAGTTTTTTCCTCAAAGTGACACACTACCCGAGTTATGCTCAGTTTTTTGGCTGAGTTTGACACACCAAGCTCAAAAGGTTGCCCATCACTGCCTTAACTCAAGGAGTGACTGACCCCTCCTGACTCCTTCCTGTGCCAAAGCCTGGAAACTTTGCCCAGGTGGAGAGCTGGGGCAATCGTAGGAGTCACCGCATTTGTTTCCCATCTCAGGGATGACCAGTCTCCACAGCCTGATGCCATGGCTACCACCAATATGGCAATGAACACACACACGGATGCATGTTAGCACATGTGCATGTGTGTGCCTGCAGGGACATTTCCAGAGACATTACTGGGTCACTAGACGCCAGCCAGGGCCAGTGCTCTAAGCACCAAAAAGATACCTTTGGAAATTCAAAGTGAAAAATAAATGCTTTATTGTAAAGAACAGTTTTTGGTTTTGAATGATACAAACCGACGTGGGTGCTGAATTCGAAGCAGCTTTTCTCTGTCTTTCCTGTGTGTGTCCTTATTTTGCTGGTTTTCTAAGCAGCGCTTGAAGCCACCTTAGTTACAAATGTTGGCTGCTAGGTGGGCGCAGGTGAAAGATTCCTGCCTCCCCACAGGGGGCACCCAAGGGGCACTGCCGTGATGAGTTGATTGGGTGGCTGCAGGAAGCTCCATCAGCCAGCGCTCCAGCCATCACCTTTCTTCTGCAGACAGATTGGTTTTGCATTAAATTCACAGACAGGGACTGCCTTCCCGTCACAGACCACAGAAGTCAGGCTGCCAAAACAGCAGATTCCAGACAGAGATTGCAATAAAATAGAGTCAGTGCAGTCCTGGGCCTGGAGGCTCCAAAAGTTGGGAGGAGGAGCTGTGGAGGAGGATTGGGAGCTCCACTTGGGGGGGCTGGGTGTCAGTCAGGTCTCCCATCTCTCATCTCCCCAGCCTCCCCTACTCCACCTCCCATGGAGGTTTCAGAAAGAGAATGAGTTTTCTATGGGCGGGGTTTAAAAGAGATTGAAAACGACTGTCTAGTGGGAACTCTAAGCAGTGATGTACCTGATGACACACAGAGTAGATAACTTTATCACACACACACACACACACACACACACACACACACACCCCTCCCATACAATAATATTTCCAGAATCATTGTGCTCCTGGTTAGTTTTTTAGTTTTGATACACTTGACAAATACAACGATTACATATTCAAAGGGCCTTGCTTTTAGTATTTTCACTTTCTAAATATTTAGACGTTGGTTTCCTTGAGTCTTCTGGACTGAGTTGTCAGGCTTTACTATTCTTTTTTGGTTGAGCTGTGGCCAACTACTTTCAATTTATTTTTCTCATTTAATGGCATTTGAAGTTCTATCGCTTTATTCATTTGTTCATTCATTCATTTATTTATTCATTCATCCACCCACTTATCTACTCACTGACTAATCCATCCATTCTCCATCCATTTTTTCATTCATTCAGCAAACCAAAATTGTGCACCTACTATGTTCCAGATACTCTACTCCGTGCTGTGGGTAAATGATGAGCAAAATCAAACAAGGAACCTTCTCTCATAGAATTTATTTCAGGATCTCGCTATTCCAGGGATGGCAAGTACCAGTCTCAGCTGGGAGCTTGTAAGAAATGCAACATCTCTGGTCAGCCCCAGCCCTACTCAATCAGAATTTGCATTTTAGCATGCTCTCTCCCCCCCACCCCACCCCCACCCCCACCCCCGTGATCTGAGGTCACATTAACATATGAGAGGCACAGATCTGGGAACTTAAGTTTGGATGAGCCAGAGTATTATTTTTTAAGACTTAAAGCAAATGCATCGTAAATAAACGAGACCTTGGGAACAGCAGTGGTTTAGGAGATGCTTCAATTTGCCCCTCCACCCCCTGAGTCTCTTCACAGTACTTCTGCCTGACTATTTATCACCCAGCATGCTTTCATATTGCTTATGGTGGTATAAAGGATAAATGTCCCCCAAAGATGTCCATGTCCTAATGTCCTAATGTGGGTATGCCTTACCAGGCAAAGGGGACTTGACAGATGTGAATAAGTTAAAGATCTCCAGATGGGAAGATTATCCTGGAATATCTGGGTGAACCTGATGTGATCAGAAGGGTCTTGTAAGAGGGAGGCAGGAGGTTAGAGGAGAGAGAAGTTGCTGTACTGCTGGGTTTGAAGATGAAGGAAGGAGCCTTGAGTCAAAGGATGTAGGCAGCCTCTGGAAGCTGGAAAGTGTGGACGAAAGGAGCCACATGCTAACCTGACAAGCACAGGGGAGGCCAGTGTGGCAGTCTTGCAAACTCAGAGACTTAAAATAACCACAAAAGATGGCCTGAAAATTAAATATTTAACTACAAACAGGTTATAGTGGGCAGTCATTCCTAGGCTGATATTTTCCCTGACAAAGATCAACTTAGATCTTTCCTGAGCCCATTTGCCTTTTTGCCTCTAAGATAACATATCTGTGAGATGTCTGGGTAACTTGTAACTTCCTTTTTGCTGGAGCCCCTGGGGCACAACAAATGTGGTGGGCACCAGGACAGATGCCTCAAATTCCTTCATTATCATGTTAATTGTTCCTGTACCCACCTAAGTATGTGTCCATCATTTTGCTTTTTATCCAATCCCAGGGGTTTCCCACCGTTTGACTTTATCCCACCTCCTTGATCCATCACCAATGAATTTCACGTAACCCACCTATGTCCCTCCTTTGATGGCAATGTATAAATACAGATGTAACCCGCCATTCTTTGGAGCATTATCTCAATTCATTGAGGTTCTGTTTCCCGGCATTGTCGACAGTTTGGCTCAAATAAACTCACTAAAATTCTTTACAGGTTTCAATGGTTTTTTTTCCGTTAACAAAAGGCAAGGAAACGGATTCATCCTTGGAGCCTCCAGAAGGAAGCAGGCCAGCCTGCACCTTGATGTGAGCCCCATAAGGCTCTCTTTAGAATGAGTTTGTGTTGTTTTAAGCCACAAACTCGGTGAGGATTTGTGACAGGAGCCATGAGAAACGTAAACAGCCACACTCATCCACAGCACGATTGCAAATTCAACAGAATGCTTTTTGGTTACTATAGCAATCAAATCCTTTCTCTAACAGTTAGTCTGACTTTAGAAAACTTGGACATGGAGTCTGGCTTTTCCCCTTCTTGGGTAGGTGACCTTCATTTGAGAAATGGGGTAGGGAGTGGACTAAATCAGGGGCTTCCACTGAGCTCCATGGAGCCCTGTGGACTCACGGGTAAGGCCCCTCCCACCTCCAATCCCTCCAGCCAGAGCACCTCAGAGCTCTTTGTGCCACATGCCCTGCTTCTGTGGGAGTTTATTTGAAGACAACCTTTCACATCAGACAACGTGTTTGAAAACCACTGAGTTTTTAAAATTGTTTGTCACTTGGGGATATAGAGACCTGACTTCACTGAGATGTTCTCTGAGCTCCCTGCCAGCCCCGCTGGAAGCACATCCAGGATTTTTATCTGGTTCAACTTTTCCCCTTGGGAAACAGAGAGGGTGTTACCTGAGCCGATCCCAGAGACTAGCTGTGTGCCCCCGGGCAAACACATTCACCTCTCTGAGCCTCACTTTGCCCACTGTAAAATGAGGGAGTGGATAATGCCCAACTCCCAGCATTTTCAAAGATAAAAACATAAAAGGACGTGGCAACGTGTGGTGTCATGATAACAATACCAATCACAATTGTTTAACACCTACTATGTGCTAAGTACCTTTCTGTGCCCTACTTGGTTCTCACTACTCCCGTCCACCGCACACAGGCTGGGAAGGAGGCGGAGCTGGGATTCCACTGGAAGGAAAGGCCACCTCGACCTGAACAGCATGGACCAGATTTCCCTGTGTGCATCCTTCCTGGCCAGGGAGGCCCGCTGCCCATGGCCACTGATTACTGCGGCTGATGTTTTTGTAAACAGGCGGAAGTGGAAGAGCAAGTACTTAACAAGTCTGAGAAAACAGATTTGTTTGTGTCAAACCTCTTGCCAACTTTCCACTTCTAACATGACATATTCTTCTCTCTCTTTACAGTAGGGAAAAAAAAGCATGAGTCATATATATATATATATATATTCGTGTACAATATATATATAAATATATATATTCGTGTACAATATGTATGTTAAAAAAATGTACAGGTAGTATGGATGAAAAAGAGGCACAGTAATAAATCTAACTGAAAGTAACCTCATAGGGTGATCTGATCATAAATTTCTAACTGGGCAGGTCCTGGTGGGTAGTCACCTCCCAGACCTATAACTTTTTAGTAAAAGGTTTATTTTTGCCCTCAGCAAGCCCTTTCACCATAATTCTTATGCATCTAGGTTAACACACCTTTGAGATGCCAGAGTAATCCTCTTTTTCAGACCCCTCTGAAGAACCACCACCCTCAAGGGAGCACAAAATCTTATTAACTATTCAGTAATCCGATCCCTGCCTTACGTTCCCCCACCCTCCGGTCATCTTCCTTCCTTAAGTCCAAATGTACAAACGAAACAGCAACACTGTTATTCTTCAGAACATTTGAGATCTTGCTTCCCAGCAATGTTCCTCAGTTTGGCTCAAATAAAATCTTATAAAAATTCTCTACAGGTTTGGACATTTCTTATGTCAACAATAGTCAAATGTCAGAACTTGGAGATCCGCTCTTTTCTTCAAGGAGTCCCTGCCTCGCTTAGGGAAATCAAGCCCGAGCCCAAAGCGCTGAAAGGCAGATGGGCTGGTTTCTCTGGTGGCAGTTTAACTCTGTGGGGGGCTGACTTTCAATGGGGTTTGTCCTCCCACATTTCGCCAGATCAGTCAAGCAGGCCACCTGGAGCCCAGGGGAGTGAGGCCACAGATCCTTCCGGCCTGCTTGGAGCTGTCCACACTAGAGGTCAGCAAGGGACTTATTTCACAAGTTCCCGGATTTTTCTAAGACCCTGCTCCCCTTCTACAGCAGTCCTGTAACTGGTGCCAGGTGGGGGGCCTTGGTGTTCACGTCTGAGCCGCCCACACCTACGTACTGGGCTTGTGGCCAAGGCAAACAGGCAGGAGCAGCCACCCCTGACTAATGCCCCTCAGTGTCTGAATTGAAAGCCGTTGCCAGGGTTCAAGGAAAACCCTGGCTGCTCCCCCTCCTTCCCCCCCCCCCCCCCCGTCAATGCCAACAGGACAGGAAAACCTTCAGGACGATATGCATGCACATAAAAATACATCTAGTAATAAAGTATATTTCTAGGGGCCCCCAAGAAAGGGGAAACCTTCATGAATATACACTGAGTGGCCAGATTATTATGATCTCTGAATGCATAATAATCTGGCCACTCAGTATATATCCTATATAATAAAAGGCTAATATGCAAATTGTCCCCTTGACCAGGAGTTTGACCAGCAGGCAGGCCGGCCAATCGCCCATGTCCCCTCCCCCTGGCCAGACTGGCTGGACCCCACCCATGCACGAATTCGTGCACCGGGCCTCTAATACACACACACACACACATACATATATATATATATACACACACACACACCCTGAATGGCCAGATTATTATGCATTCAGAGATCATAATAATCTGGCCACTCTGTATATATCCAAGGAAAAAATATACATGTGCTTCCATCTGGTAACTTCTTCCAGAAGTTATGCTCAGACTTGCCCAGAAATGTATGCGGAGGGTTACAGATTGCATTTAGCTTCCTGCTAAGGAAGAGAGGCAGGCCCAAAGGACTGTGTGCTGCATGATCCCGTTTATACGGCATTCTGTGGGGGCAGAGACAACAGAGGACACGCGTGGTTGCCGGGGCTAGGGGCACAGGGACAGCACAGACCTCTTCCTGGGGGATGGAAATGTGCTCATCCTGGTGGTGGGGCGTCTGTGTGCCTGTCAAACTCATGAGACCAGCATGCGGAGAGGGAGAGGTGAGCTGGGTGAAAACTGGACTCCCACTAACCTGCTTAAAGGCGCGCATGTGGAAGGCCATTTGTTGAAGCAATGTTTGTAACAGCAAGAAAGAGGAAAAAAGTCAAATGCCTAGGCATAGAGAATGGTCAAATACACAACAGTAACTCATAGAATGCAGGGCCGCACAGCTACTAACAGGAAAAGATCGAAGTGCTGTCCAAGAGTTATGGTTGTATGGAAAATGGCATATTTATCATTTACGTAAAATGCATATTTATCATTTACGTAAAAAGATATAGATTTATGTATGCTTGTATATGCATAAAGTATTTCTGGAAAGATACAAAAATCTGAGAATGGTAGTTATAGCTGAGGAGACTAAAAGTAGCTAGGGGTGATGAGAAAGTCTAAATTGTACTTTCTACCCGTAGCTAGTGCTTGTATTACTGTTTTTACCTTGAATGATAAAACTCTCATCCTGGATGCCCATCCATTCATTCAATGGTTGGCTGGGACTTACTGGTGGAGCAATTAGACATGGTCTCTGCTGAGTCGTGGAGCTCAGAACCCCTCCCCTCAAGATCAGGTTTACTGAAGTATAATTTAGGTACCGTAAGATTCACCTTTTCTACTGGTTTTGACAAATACATTTAGTTGTGTAACCCCCGCCACCATCAATACGTAGAGCAGTACTATCGCCATCCCCGAATTTTCTTGTCCTCCCAGCCGCAGCCCCTGGCAACCACTGATCTGTCTGCTGTCCACATGGACCTGCCTCCTCCAGAATGTCATCCAAGTGGAGCCCACAGGATGTGCCTTCGGAGCCTCGCTGCTTCCCTCAGCTGAGTGCAGGGGAGATTTACTCGGAGATTTGCGACTGTTTTGCGTGCCAAGAGCCCGTTCCTTCTGGCTGCCGAGGAACAGTCCCTGCTGTGGATGTACTGCGCTGGTGCCATCTTGGGGACAAAGACAAAAGGAAAACGAGTAACCTTGACCCAGCTGGCCTGACTGTGTGCACCAGCATGGACTACATCAAATGTTCTCCCACAGGCAGAGTTAGTAACATTCGATTACTAACTCGATTAGTAAATTCGATTGTTATGGAAAAATAGACAAATGTCACTTCTTGCACCTCCAACCGTGGATTGAGAAACTCACATTGACTTTGTTGATTTTGTGTGTTTTGATCGGGACAATATGGTCCCCGCAGGCCTGAAAGGGAGTGAGGGCCCCCGGGAAGCCCTGTCCCCTGGGCTTTATGACAACAGTGCCGAGTCATAGAGGCCCTGCGGGTCCCTAAGGGATACCGGTTCTCCTTGCTGTGGCCTTGGCTCTCCTGGGCGGAGTTTTGCCCTTGTGGGCTAATGGGAAATGATGGAGTTTCTTGGAACCACTCAGAACGCCAGTTACTGTGGCCCCAGGAAAACCTGTAGCTTCAATGAGCCTCTGGATGTGCAGGCCCCAGTGATGCAGGAATGTTACCAGCCCTATTACCTGCCGGGGTACCGCTACCTCAACACCTGGAGACCCAGCCTCTTCCACAAGGTCTCCACCGCCCAGATCTGCCCGGAGGAGGGGGCCACATGCCAGGGCGTTCAGAAGCCGCCCACCATCCTGCCCTCACTCCGCGCAGGGCTCTTCTGTCGCTACAGCCCCCACGACTGGGACAGGTCCCACGAGATGCAGATGCGCGGGGCGGAGGCTTCTCGGCTGTGGGCTGGCCGGCTGATCGGTGACTCCATGCGGCTCATGCAGGACAAGGACCAGCTGACGCACCAGATGCAGGAGGGGACCTGCCGGAACCTGGGCCAGAGGCTGTCGGACATCGGTTTCTGGAAGTCTGAGCTGAACTACGAGCTGGAGAGGCTTCTTAACGAGAACCGAGGCTTGGACGCAATCAGGAAGCGGCTGGAGTGTGCAGCGGACGAGGTGAACTGCCCATTGCAGGTGAGTGTGGGGCGGGGAGAGGGGCGGTGGCTGCTGCGATGCAGCCCCATCACGTCCCTTGAGCGATCACGTGACAGGCACCTTGCAGGTTGGTTTGTGCTGCAACATCATCTGTAATCTGTTTATAACATACAAAATATAATCTTAGCCCGGCAGGCGTGGCTGAGTGGTTGAGCGTTGACCTGTGAACCAGGAAGCCATGGTTCAATTCCCAGTCAGGGCACGATCCCCAGTGTGGGGCATGCAAGAGGCAGCCAATCAGTGATTCTCTCTCATCATTGATGTTTTTCTTCTCTCTCTCTCCCCCTCTCCCTTCCTCTCTGAAATCAATATATTTTAAAAATATATAATCTTAGTCAATTTAGGACAATCCCAGTCAAATCAGGGTTCCTCGCACCGAATAGAATGCCTTCTTCTCCTTGGGGTTATATCAACATTAAAGAGTTTCATCAAGATATTACAAGCATGTGGGGGCCTGCATGTGTGTGATGGATGGACACACTTAAAATAACCACTTCATTTTCCTCCAAAGCTCTTAACACCTTCTTACAATTCTAGAACATTCTCTCTTATTTATTTACTGTGTTTCTCCCCACACTAGAACATAGGTGCCACGAGGGCATGGAATTGTGTCTGCTTTGTCACCAGCATGTTCAAGACATACTCATGTGTCTATGCCTGACTAGACAAGTGGCTGGAATGTCTTCCCAGCCTAGCTCAGTGTTTGACACATAGTAGGTACTCATAAGTATCTGTTGAATAAATATCTCAATGTGGACACTTGTGACACTTCCTTGGCCTCCAGGTCTCCCGTCATATCCTGGAACGGTGAGGATGGCTTTGGGCTGCACGTAAACAAATAGGTGGCCACAGCGACTCAACCAAATAGGAGCTTCTTTGTCTGTCATAGTGAGAATTCTAGAGGGAAGCACATCAGGCATCCACTTGATGCCAGAAGGCAGCCAGGCTCTGATCTTTCTGCTCGGCCACCCTTAGCATGTGCTGCTGTCCTACTGCTCCCGCCTGCAAGGAGCGCTGTGATGTTCTCATTTGAGGCAGGAGGGTGGGGGTAGGGCAGTGCGCCCACTGGGTCTGTCCCTTTTTATGGGGAAGATCCGTTTTCCCGAAGGCCCCTCATGGGATTCCATTTTTAGCCCATTTGCCGGAACTCACCTGGGCTCCCTGGCTCAGAGGAGTCTGGGTGAGTGAGTGTTTTTCTCGGGGTCCTGGAGTGGACATTGGGTAAGGAACCGGCAGTGTCTGCCTCAGGCTGGGGAGCTCATCTCGGCCACAAAGATGATGTTCTGGGGCTCCCTGGAGTGTGTGGGGACTCGGAACCTCCTACCTGGAAACCACGTCAGGTGTGGGGACTTCTGCAGGAGCGGTCTTGTCTCCAGACCCCTCAGGAGTCATGGCACAGGGTCCGTCCACTCTGGTGGGATGGGGGCGGGGTCCTACTATCTCCCCACACCCCTAAGTTTCTTCTCTGGGAGGAGAGTGGGCAGGGATGCTGCTCAGAGACCCAGGGCAGTGTCCCAAATCTGTGTTCTCCTCTCCCACTGTCTCCTACCTCCAGCCTGTGTGGAAAGCCCAGCTCTGCCCATCACATGTGCCGCCTCAGGCAGCCACGTGGTGGCACAGGCACCAGAGTCATCTCAGTTCTGTCCGCTTCTCTCCGTCTCCATGGTCACCACCTCAGTGCGGGTGTCTCTCACTGGACAGTGGTGACTGCCTCCCCCCTGGCTTCCCCACTCCTGCTCCCCTCTAACCCCTTTCCCAGACAGCAGCCAGAGGGGTGATTTTCAATATTGAACCGGATTTCCCCACTCCCCCGCTAAAGCCACCTCAATGGCTTCCTCATGCTCCCGAATTAACATCGACATTCCTAGTCACAGCCTCTAGCGCTGCATGACCCAGCTTCTGCTCATCCTTCCAGCCTCGCTTTCTCCACTCCAGCCACAGTGGCTTTCTGTCTCCTCCTCCTCCTCCTCCTCTACCTCCTCCTCTTCCTCCTCCTCTGACCTAGGCCTTTGCACCTGATGCTCCCTCTTCCTGGCGCATTGGCCCATTCATCACTGCTGCTTCTCATGATTCAGGTCATGGTTTGTCACCTCCAAGAAGTCCTCCCTGACCACCCTGATACCCTGACTCCCCACCCACACATCACCCTGTTTTCATCACAGCTCTCTGATTGCATTTATGTGTTTACGTGTGTGTGTTCTCTTCCTTCTGTGAGAACTCCATTAAGCTGGGGCCACCTATTTGGCTTACTGAGGTATCCCTGCTACCGTGACTGAGGGGGACACAGAGTGGGGGTTCAGGAAATCCTCGTGGAATCCATGAATCCCTCGCCTTCCTGAGTTCCCAGGTGCGTTGGCATTCCCACACCAGGATGCCGAGCTCCCCACTGCCTGCTCCCCCGCTGCTCTTTGTGACATCACAGGCTAGCGGCCCCTCCCCGTTCTTTCCTGGTGTCATGGCAGGGGCTCCTGAGCTGCCACTTGTCCTGTCTTCCATTCCGCTCTGCTCACGTCCCCACGACAGTTGTAGGTCCATTGCTGTGTGGCAGGCTTGCCTGGGTCTCGGCCCTGGTCACTTTGCAAAGCTTCCCCCCTTTTAGAGATCTCCACATCCAGCTGGCCCGGACACTGATGGGGTGAGGGGCACTGGTGCCCATGCAGCCAAAAATCCACGTATAACTTTTCCCAAAAACTTTACTACTGATGGCGCACTGTTGACTGGAGGCCTTACTGATAACATAAACAGTCAATTAACACATATATTGTATGTTATATGTATAATATACTGTATTGTTACAATAAAGTAAGCTAGAGAAAAGAGATGTTATTAAGAAAATCATAATGGAGAGAAAACAGATTTACAGTATTTATTGGGGGGAAAAAATCCTCATATAAGTGGACCCGTGTAGTTGAAACCCGTGTTGTTCAAGGGTCAGCTGTATGTTCAGAGTCATATTCACCTGCACAGCAAACCTGTGAGATACTCACCAATATTGCACCCCCTGCGGCCGTGATAGCTCGCCGCTGTGGCGAGGAGGCAGAAACCCACTCAGACGCACGATGGTGAGGCTGCATGAAGCATCCAGGTTTCCCCGGGGAATAAATCAGATCACGGCCAAGATAGACCGGAGTTCCTCTGATTTCCCGCTGCTTCCTACAGGTGGCACTGGAGTGTCTGTACCATCGAGAGAAAAGGATCGGGATCGATTTGGTCCATGACAATGTGGAGAAAAACCTCATCCAGGTAAGGTGCCTCCTGGTGAGCCCAGTCCCCCCTAAGGGAGGAGGGAGGCCAGCTGGTCAGAGAGCTTTCTGAGCAGAAGCCACCTGTCAGCCCAGGCAAAGTCAGGGCTCAGAAAGCCAGGGTGGGGGCCCAGGTTGCAGTTTAGGGACAGGGAGAAAGATCATTGGACCCTCAGTCTTTTCATCTCTAAAATGGGCATCATCATCGTTACACCAGTAAAAATAATTTAAAAGGCTAGCATTTATTGAGCACCTACTGTATGTTATTACGCACTGTACCACTTAGTATGCCTTATTTAATTTAACGATCAAACAATCTATGAGTGAGTAGTTGGCACAGAGTAGGTGCTAGATGTCCTTTTAACCTGGAAGTATATAAAAAGAGAAGAAAGTGGGTGAGGAATGTTGAAGCTCCCCAATCGACCCTTAGCTGTCTGGCCCGGGGATCACGTGGGGTGAGGCAGGACATGGGCCCCACCCTTGTGTCTCAGCTTGTGGGGCCGAGGGTGGGCAATGAGAGGGGAGGGGTGGTCACTGGCCTGGGGGCCAGGCTGCTGTGCGTTTCTAAGGGGCGCCGCTGTTTCTGACATTTTCATTCAAGGAGGTGGATTTGCTGAAATGCTGCCAAGAACAGATGAGAAAACTAGCTCAAAGAATTGAAATCCAGATGCGGTAAGGGCTGCTTTCTCTCCCTCTTGCAGCTTGTTTGGGCCCCCCAGGTTGTGGGGGGCAAGCCAGATGGACCCCAGCACTCGGTGGTTCTTTTGGTCAGTGGTGTACTGGTGTTTAACAACCAGCTCCCTGGGAAAGAAGGAAAAAAATCCTGATTTGGAGCATTTGTCAAAGTCCGCGTATAAACGCTGCCCCGATAGTGGATTCCATGCTACCAATGGGGGTTACTGAGATGTGCACATTGATTTCCCTGAGTCAGCACATCACTGGTGGTTCCTGTTTGCAATGGGGGCCGCAGCACAAGAAACCGCTCTCACCGTGGCCCCCCCTTGCCTGCGGCTCCCCCCCTGTGAGCCCTGAACCTGGGGCGATGGCAGAGTGGGTGGCAATTGGCATCAAGGCGAAGGGCCGGGCATCTCCAGAGGGGAGCTGGTGGACGCCTGAGCCATGTGTCTTCAAAAGGAATCAGCTTTTCGTTCTTGGAAGATTATGTAACTGGTCTCATGACAAGCCAGGAGGCTCCCCCATAATTAAAGGGAGGCTCGAGTTTTACGGGGCTTGGGACCCACAGCTAAGCTCTTGGCACCCAGCTCTTCCAGAGGCAGCCTTCCCGCCCGGCCCTTGACCGGGGCACTTGCCTTTAAGTCACGCAGGGCACGCTGCTCTGCTCGCTTCTCCTGCCCATTTCCTCAGACCCTGGTGGCAGGAGGCAGGATGGCAACCTTTCCAGGGCACCCCTTCCTGATGTGGGGGGCACAGGGGCAGCCTGATGGGTTGCTAAGAGGCCAGGCAGCTTGCAGATAGGCTCTGGGGGTTTGGTGCTCTGGCTTGCTATACCCCAGGAGCAGCAGTAACCCCCCAACACACACACCCTCCCTACAGCAGCCCCTCAACTCCACCGCAGTGAGAACTGGGTGGCAGGGATTGGAGAGAATCACCCAGGACAAAAAGCACCCCGGGCAGTGTTGAAAAGCTACCCCCAGAACATGAGGGCATGGCCAGGGGCAGATTCAGGGAGCTGCCCGAGAGGGTGGTTGGAAATGAGGTGCAGACTCAGCAGTGGGTGAAGGGCCCGTTGAATGGCTGAGGTGGGGTTAAGTTCTGTGTTTGACGCCTCGTCCTGATTTCGACGATTCCCCTGCCACATGGACCACTGGTTGCCTAATGTTGTCTATAAATGAATCCACTTTTTAAAAAACCTTAAATCCTTGGATTTAAACAGGAATGTTAGGGCAGGCAAGCATCTCTATTATATTTGTATTGCTCTTATTTTTACAATTATATATTTCTGGCAAGAGAGATGATTTTCCGTTTGGTGTTGACATAAGGCTGTGACAGAACTTGGTGTTGGGGTGACGGGAGGGCTGAAGTTTGGGGAACGGGACAGTTTGAACCAGCAGAGTGAATAAAAGCCCAGACTTGAAATTGGGGAGCTGGACCCTGAAAGAGAAATTCCGAGACTAGGGTGGGGAAGGAGTGCTGCTTGGCAACCCCAGGCAATGAAGGCTGAGGTGGGAGAATTGGAGGATCCAGAGAGACCGAGACAGACCAAGACAGTCCCATCCACTGGGAGACACAGAGGGGGCCCAATGTCCGAGGGAGAGAGACAGAACAAGAATGACATGAAGCGAAGGACAGAGATGTGTGTGTGGCGGGGGCGGGGGGGGGGGGGGGGAGACAACGGGTCAGAGAGACACAGATGTGCCAGACAAAGAGAGAAAGCAGGAGGGGCATCAGAGACAGAGAACTGAGATGGAGGGGGACATAGAGAAAGAGGCTGGGAGGGACACAGACGAAGCAGCTGAGGCAGAGGAGGTGGGAGGGAATGAGCAGGTGTAGGGGACATTCCCTTGGCAGGACCAGAGGCCGGGCCACCTGGATAGAGGCTATTGGACCTTGAGGAGCAGCCGTTCGCCAGAGCTTCAATACCGTGGGTGCTGGCCCCCTGTGGGAGGCTCTGCCGCTGACCCCCTCGGGTGGCCAACCTGGCACTGACAGGCCTGGGCTGGCTGGTTGACTTGTGGTTTTGTGGGTGAGGCCGAGGCCCCCACCTGGGCAGGATCGTGTCCTCGGCTCACCAGCTCTCTAACAAAGCAGAAGGCTCTTCCTGATGGGCCGGAGCCAAGTTCCGGCTTTTCCTGGTGGACCCACAGCCGGGTGAGCCTCGACAAGGGCTGGGCTCTTCGTCACGGGCCCACGAAGGGAGACAGGGGCTGTCCGTCCTTCCCTGGGCATCGCCAGCGAGGGCCCGGAGTCTGGACCAGCTGGCCAGGGATTCTGAGGCCCCAGGTGCCCCTCCAATACTCTGGCAGGTTCTTTCTACATTCTGGTCTTTCTTCACATGCCAGTTCATTAGACAAGATGGGGCTCTATTTCTCCACGGCGCTGCTCATTCCGAAGGCTCCAGGATGGTTCCTCCTGCCCAACGTCGCCCCTGAGTATCCTGATAGACGGGGGCCCACCATCAGGATTTCATTTTCTGGCTCCTGGCCTGTTTGAAGCCCTCACCAGCTCCCAGTGTCGGTAGCAGAAAAAGAAAGTGACAAAAAGACAGAGACACACTGGGGAGAGGGAGAGAGGAACGGGGAGGGGAAGAGGGAAGGGAGGGGGAGGGGCCCTAAGACATAGAGAAAGCAAGAATGAAGAGGGAAAGAGAGAAATATGTCAGAAAGAGATATGGAGATAGAGAGACAGAAGAAAAGAAAGAAAAAGAGAGAGAATGGGAGGATGCAGAAGGGGAAAGAGAGACCAATGTAAGATGTGCACCCATCACTGTAGTTGGTGTCTGGACCTCAACTTGCTTAGTCAGAGTTGGTCCCTTATTACCGCCCAGTTCTTCAAGGCAAAAGTCCCAGTCGACGCTTAGGTGTCTTTAACTGACTAATCCACTCTTTTCAATCAAGAGAGAAACAGAAAAAGGTCCAGGCCTGGAGCCTTCCAGAGACGTGGATTCTGTCAGTGCTTGCTTAGGGTTTATGTTTGAGGTGACCTATGGGAAGATTTATTGGTTTTCCTTTAAAGACCGTGGTGGAGGTTTTCCTTTTACAATACATTTATTTATATTCTAAAAGTTATTTCATAAAAAGACAAGTAGCAAGTAAGTAATAGTATATACACGTTGGGAATATGACAAGAATCATGAAAGTGGTTCTCCTATGTTCAGAGTTTAGCAAATAGTAGCCTTTATGTCTAAACTTCTTAGCCAAGATACCAGCCCTGGAGGTTCAAGTCCTAGGCCCTCCCTATTGTCCCCTCCTTACCTCTGCCCAGTCCCTGACTCTGTCCAGTCCCTGAGTGCCCAGTCCCTAAGTGCCCAGCCCCTGACCATCCAGTCCCTGAGTGCCCAGTCCCTGACCATCCAGTCCCTGACCATCCAGTCCCTGACCATCCAGTCCCTGACCATCCAGTCCCTGAGTGCCCAGTCCCTAAGTGCCCAGTCCCTGACCATCCAGTCCCTGAGTGCCCAGTCCCTAAGTGCCCAGTCCCTGACCATCCAGTCCCTGAGTGCCCAGTCCCTGACCATCCAGTCCCTGAGTGCCCAGTCCCTAAGTGCCCAGTCCCTGACCATCCAGTCCCTGAGTGCCCAGTCCCTGACCATCCAATCCCTGAGTGCCCAGTCCCTGACCATCCAGTCCCTGAGTGCTCAGTCCCTAAGTGCCCAGCCCCTGACCATCCAGTCCCTGACCATCCAGTCCCTGACCATCCAGTCCATGAGTGCCCAGTCCCTAAGTGCCCAGCCCCTGACCATCCAGTCCCTGACTATCCAGTCCCTGAGTGCCCAGTCCCTGACCATCCAGTCCCTAAGTGCCCAGTCCCTGACCATCCAGTCCCTGAGTGTCCAGTCCCTGACCATCCAGTCCTTGGCTCCACCCAGTCCTGGACTCTGCCTGGACCCTGGTTCTGACAACCTTACTGAGCTGCTTCTAGGCCCCTAAACACTTACAGGTCTCTAGCTCCTCTGCTTTTGCACACGAGGTGTCCTCAGCTTGGAATTCTCACCCCCCACCCAACTTTGTCCGGAATGTCTGCTCCTGTTATTATGAAATCCCAGCCCAGACACGTGCCTGGGAAGACTGCCCTGGTTACCCCGCACCCTGAGCTGATGGCTTCCTCCTGTTACTGTCTATCCTTTACAAACCTGCACTGTTGCCCTTGCCACTCTGTACCATATGTAGTTTTACTGTATTTATTTACACAAATCTGTGAGCAACGTGAAGGTAAGCGACTGGGTCTTATTCATGTCTTCTCCCTCTGTGCCGGGCATAGGATGAGACACATGGTTTAAAGCGATACCGGGCTTTGTCCAAAGTGTGAATTCGTAGCTTCTCAATCAGGTTAGCAAACTACAGCTGGAGGGACAAATCTGGCCCACCACTTGTTTTTGTAAATAAAGTTTTATTGGAATGCAGCCATACCCATAACTTACATATTATTTATGATGGCCTTCTGCATAGCTTAGTCTTTGCCACAGAGACCATATGACTGACGAAGCCTAAATATTTAGTATTTGACCCTTTACAGTAAATGTTTGCTCACCCCTGTTCTAATGGCAACAGGTTTGCTTGGACTGGGGGGAGGTTGAGGGGTTGCGGGGAGGTCCTGGGTATGTGGTGGGGGCATCGAAGTGGGAAGAGGCCTGAGAAGCTGCTGGGTGGACAGAGCACCCTCCTGGGAGTCCAGAGACTTGGCTTTCAGCAGTGGCTCAGCACCGACCTCCCATGAGACCTCGGGGGAGGGACTCTGGATGAGGGCACAGTCCAGGGATAAATCCTTGACGCCCCCTCCCCTCCACCCCAGGGATAACCGAGATGCTCAGCATGCTCTGGAGAGAGACCTTGAGGACAAAAACTCAGCCCAGTTTATTGACGAAAAGTGTTTTAACCTGAGGAACACATCCGATTGCATCAGCTTCTTCCATGGCGTGGAGAAGGTTGATGGCACGTAAGTACTGGGCTCTGGGTCCCCATCTGGCCCTGTCCAATGGGAGAGGGGGGCTCTGAGTCTGCTCCCACCAAGCAGCTTAAAGGAGCATTGATCGTGTGCCAGTCAAGTGAGAGGCAGTGTGGTTCAATGGGGATCCTCGGTTGCAACCCATAACATCCAATTCTGTCAAAAACACTTAAGACAAGATGAAATTTACTGGAGAGCCACAGACTCAAGGGGAAGGCTGGAGGGGAAGGCTCTGGCAGCTTGAATGAGCCAAGAAGTGAGAGCTAATCAGAGCACCACCATCCTGCCATTCTTGCCCCACTTTGCCCAAGATTCAAATTCCAGCAAGACAGAGCAAGCGATCGGCTGAGTGAGGCTCACCCGGCCACTACTGCTGGGCCAGGACATGCTGGGGCACCTCGATTGGCAATGCCACCAAACCAACCCCACAACAACATGGCTATAGCCAGAGGGAGAGGAATTCAAGCTCGGCTGGGAGCCGATTGATGTCCACCTGTGCTGGTAGTGGTCACGAGTGGACCCCGGCTGCCCAGCCTCAAATCCAGCCTCAACACTGGCACGTGGGGTGAATTACCTAACCCTCTGGGCCTGTTTCCTTCCCCTGGGCTAATCATAGTGCCACTGCCCAGAGTTGCTATGAGTATAAAACGGTGGGCGTGTGAAGTGCTGAGCACAGAGCCTCGTGTATGCCAACAGCCAACATTTATGAAGTGCTTGCTGTATGACCTCACTGTCTCAGCCCAGCAGCTATGAGATACGTGCCTTCTGCATGCTGGGCACTGTTGTGGGCTTGTCACAGCATCCCGGAACTTCATGTAGAACTGATGCATGCTTTCCCACTCGGTAGCTTGAAGGCTGGAGAGAGAGACACATACAGAGAGAGAGAAAGAGAGAGACTCTGGGGTACAGGCAGGGGTGGTGTCCATCTTGGGCCATTAAAAAAAATCTCTTGCCTATAGATTTGTGCTTGTCATATAGTAGGTGTGCAATAAATATTGGTTGAATGAAAGGGGGGAGAGAGGGAAAGAAGGACGAAAGGAAGGGAGAGAGAAGGAAAGAGGGAGAGAAGGCGTTTGTTGGCAGTCCAGTCTCCTGGACCACCTTCTGGATCTTAAAATACACGTGTTGAGAGGACCCTTTGGCGCTTCCAGCGATGGCAGCTCCTAGGGGCATTTCTTTTCCTGACAAGGTGACCTCCCCTATGGCACTGGCAAGGTGAGCAGGGAGGGCTTAGGGGGCTTGGTGCCCTCATCCACAGCTGCCCATCAGGATAGGGAGTGGGAGGACTGCCTTCCCACACGGGTGCCTCCCTGAAACCCGGGCAGCCAGGCCGGCTGGGCTGGTGGAGACTCCGACTTCCGTGCCCAGGAGGCCTCTATTTAAAGTCCCTCAGCCAGCACCTCCACTGCTGTTTGTGGTGACTAACCGCTCCTCAGGTGTGCTAGCTCAGGGCTTTCATTTGGGTTTCTTTTTTTAAAAAGTCTTTGTTGTTGAGAGTATTACAGATATCCCCATTGCCCCTACCCTGTTACCCCCTCCACCTGGTTCCCGCCCCACCCCAGTCTTTCACCCCCTGTTGTCTGTGTCCATGGGCAATGCACATATGCATAGAAGTTCTTTGGTGAAAGCAGTGTCTGGGCAGCTTAAAGGTTGTTTGGAGACTCTGAATTGCAGTTGTCTCTGTTCACCTCAGTTCTCTTTGCCACGGGTTAACTGATGATGGTGGTGGTGGTGGTGGTGGTGGTGGTGGTGGTGGTGGTGGTGGTGGTGATGATGGTGATGGTGATGATGGTGATGGTGGGTGTCTTTTACCTGATGTTTACTATGTCCCAGCCCCCTGCTGAGAGCTTTATACACAGTGTCTCATGAATCATAAATACCTTATTGAGTGTTTACTATTGCCGGGTGCTGTGATGGGGGCTTCACATTTAGTCACTCAACAACCACGGGCTTAGGCACCATTATTATCCCCACTGACAATGAGGAAACTAAGGCTCAGAGAGGGGAAGCTCCCGGCCGAAACTCACACAGTGAGGGGCCGAGCCGTGACCTGAGCCCGCACTGGATGGACACCGAGTCTGTGCGTGTTATCCAGGCGCCTTTCTGCCTCCCCAGCAAAGCCTGCCGTCTCTGTCTTTAAGTCTTCAGATGACACAGGCTACAGAAAGCACGGCCTGCCTCCCACCGGGGCACACCGCCTGCCAGGAGACGGGCTGCCCCTGGCAAAGCTCCCCAGGGAGAATGTGCTTAGCGGGTCATTTTCTCGGGAGCCCAGCTGCCTGCTCCCGAGGAGGGTGAGGGCTCCGAGGTGGCTGCTCCTGACATTGACGGTGCCCCGTTCAGCAGCGGGTGAAGCTGCTGCTCTCCTCTGCTGTCCTTGTGCCTCCTCCTCCCTCATCTGATGGCGAGGAGCTGTGTGACCTTGGAAAGGACACTTCCCTTCTCTGAGCCTCAGGTCTTTGTTGGATGACAACTCTGCAGGCACGGTGCCTCTCCCATCCCCAGAAGCCTGAGACCCCTGTCTATTGCTGGTCGTTAACGCCTGCGAACGCCAGGACAAAACAACCACCTATGACATATGCTTGAAAATGTCTACCCACCATGCAGTCCAAGTGTGCTTTAAAACGTCTGGAACGAGACTTCTATTTCAGACAATTCAGTCTCTTTTTCCTACTGCCCGAGAATAGAAAGGGACTTTATTTAATGACTGGACAGACCTCCTGGCTAGAAAAGGCCTTGAAAAGATATCCCGTCTGGTTTACGCAGGAGCTGAAGCCAGCTCGAAGGCCCCCCAGAGGACAACACTCTCGCGCGTTGTGGCTGCTTGTGGGGTTTCTGTATCTACAGGAAGGGCTTTCTGTTGCCTAAACTGAGTCCCTGATGAGTCGCCGCCTCTGAAAAGCCTTCCCTGCCCGCCCTTTCCAAGGCAGCCTGGGTCTCCATTCCGCCCCTACCTACCCTCATTCCTTAGCTGTAGAGGCGGCTGCCCAGTGCAGACTGGCTCTTTGCCATCTGGTTTCCGGTTGAGTTCAGCCAATAGGAGGGACAGCAGCAGGAGACGGAGGGAGGAAGGAGGAGAAGGATGTGGGGGCTTATCCTCCCTTGCTCCCGCTCTCCCTCCCTCTCAGTGACCCTCCAAGCCTCCTCCTCTCCTGCCTGTCCCTCTCCTCTTGCCCTTCAGAGCTGAGTGGTAACAACTTTGTGCAAGAGCTAATCCATGAGCACCTCAACACCCTCGGAGTATAAATTCCATTTCTTTCTTTCTATGACCCTGACACCTGATGGCCCCGCTCCCTTTGTCTCTCTTTCATCATCCTGCTCCTGAATTCCTTCATAGCCCAAACACCCTGTGTAAGCATCTTTATTTATTGTCTGTCTCCCTCCACTAGAAATGTATTGCCACGAGGTCAGGGATGTTGCTGTTCTTGTGTCTGGCTCTATCTGAGTGTCTAGAACAAGGCTTGCCATGTAGTCAGTGTTCAAAGAACATTCGTTGAGCAAGTAAGTCAGTGCAAGTAGCAAGGCCACATGCACATCCTGCATGGAAGAGACCCCGCAGCCAGCATGGTGCCCCGTCTCTGTGTTTTTTTGTTGTTGTTTTTTGGGGGGGCGGTGTTATGGAGAAGAGACTTTCTGGGACTCTCCCTCTCCCATAACTCACCCTGGAAAGCAGCTGCCCTCTCTACACTGCAGTGGCCACACCTGTGAAATGGGGGGGGGGGGTTGGATTAGCCCAGGGGTTCTCAACTGGGGACCATGGTGCAATGTCTAGAGACCTTTTTTGTTTGTCACACTGGAGGGGCATTGCTGGGCATTACTGGCATCTGGTAGGCAGAGGCCAGGGCTGCAGCTAAATATCTAATAGTACATGGGACAGTCTCCCACCACAGAGTCTGACCCCGACCACAGGTCAAGAGAGCCGAGGCTCAGCGACCCTGGATTCGGAGGTCCCCAAGGCCTGCCACACACCCCTGGTCCTCACCTGTGTTGAATTCCCTTGTGCCTCTTGCAGGATCTCCGTGCCTGAGACCTGGGCCAAGTTCAGTAATGACAACATCAGGCACTCGCAGAACATGCGGGCCAACTCCATCCGGCTGCAGGAGGAGGCCAAGAACCTCTTTGAGACCCTGTCGGATCAGATGTGGAAACAGTTCACCAACACCAACCTGGCTTTCAACGCCCGCATCTCCGAGGTGACCGATGTGAAGAATAAGCTGCAGATGCAGCTCGCTAAGGTCAGTAAGCGAGAGGCGTCTCAGGACCGTTGTCCACTCTGCCACACCCTCACCTTCCTCCCGTGGTCCCAGCAGCATCTGGCCATGCTATCCACCCACCCCTGCCACTGACATGCTGCCACCTGTCACACAGTCTGTGAGCGTGCCCAGCCCAGAGGAGGGCAGGGGCCGTGAGCTTCCTAGGAGGATTCAAGCATCTAGGGGTAAATCTCCCTTGCTCCCTGAATGTTGGCGCTGGGCTGTCCCCACAGCGCCCAAAGGCTGCTGATGGCCGAGAGGGCCGAGGATGGGTGTGGATATCAGAGCCCCAGGAACCGTGTCTGAGCAGACCTACTCCCCTCACATCAGCATCTTTGAAAATGTGACCTTTTGACCTTCAATGGCTTCAAAGCATCAGGACGCTGCGTTGAGGGGTGAGGTGCTTTTGGAATTTGAGGAGTAGGCAGCACTGTCAAGTTCTGTCACTATCTCCTGCCACTCCCATACTCACATGCCCCCTTTCGCTACTCCCTTATTCCGATGTGTCATGCTGTTCCACACCTCCAGGAAGTCTCTTCTCTGCGTGGAATTTATCCTTCCTGCCCCATATAAATTTAGACAGCTCCTGGTCCCCCACTGCTTAGCATACTGTCTGGCACACAGTAGACACTCCTTAAATCTTTGTGCGACGAATGAAATGAATTACAATGATAACTTTTGAACTGATGTTTTTAAGAGAATGATGCGTGAATGAGTGAATGCTTTTAATTTCAAGTATCTTCTTTCTGTCTTTCTCTTTTTTGTAGGGAAAAATTATTTTTATATTGTGGTAAAATATACATAAAAAATTGCTATTGTCACCCTAGCCAGTGTAGCTGCATGATTAGAGCATCGGCCTGCACACTGAAGGGTTGTGGGTTAGATTCCCAGTCAAGGCCATGTACCTGGATTGCAGGTTCAATCCCTGGCCCTGGTCAAGGTGCGTGCAGGAAGTAACTGATGGATATTTCTCATCTCTCTCTCTCTCTCCCTTTCCTTCCCCCTCTTTCTTCCTCTCTTAAAAATCAATAAAAAAACATATCCTCAGGTGAGGTTTAAAAAACAGGAAGAATTCCTACTTGACATTATTGTGAGGATTAATGGTGGATCTCTGTGGAGCTTGTAAAACAGAACTTGGCACACGGTAAACACTCAATAAAAAGGTAACAAGTATAAATACTATTACCAATGGAAAGAAAAAGGATCTTCTGGGTGGAAGTGGGGAGCAAAACCTTTTCCCTTTCCAAATTTCTCTGGGGAAGTTTTGAATGATTACTAACAGCCTCATCACTGCTGATCAGAGTTTTTGCAACCGCATGGATTTTTATTAATAGGCATTATATAACCACCAGCTGCTTTGCAAACAAGCCAGCACCCATTTGAGATCTACCAAACCCCAACACGACACTACTGACAACACTGCCTGACCAAGAACTTGTCTTTGGCTTTGTTAAGACGGTAAAAGAAGGAGTTGATGTAATGAAGATAAATATATAGCACCTATTTCCCCTTTTCACAGTTTGTTTCAGCCGGAGGGTTTGAAATGCTCCCCTTAAAACTTTAACTGTTAATTGTTAAGCTTGGTCTGATCCCCTTGGCAAGAGGCATTTCTGGAAATTCTAGGCCCTCATCCTCACCTGTGCTGGAAAGCAATTAAATTATTGCCCAAGTGGTCATGGGAACCCACTTGAAAGGCCAGGTCTACACGGCTTCCCATGCGGACATTGAACCTCCCCCCCCCCCCCCACCCCATGCAGTGGTTTGGGGATGCGTACCCAACCTTAGCTGTTCACCATGATCCTGGGGTTCCATCCCCCAGGCCACACCCCAAACCTTACAACTTGTCCTGGCCCCTCATCCCTGTACTTTGTCCTTGCACTGGGGGGTATGTGTTGGTCATGTTGCCAATGGCTAGGAAAGGGGCTGGTGGCTTCTCTGGGCTGAAGCAGTTGATGACCAGCAAGCAGGAGACTGCCCTTGAGGACTGATCTGTCCTGAGAGCCAGGGTCTAGGGGGGTCTCCAGATAAACATAAGTCCCCACTTGCATCCACTTACCTGGTTGAATGTGCCTTTTAGAGGGAGGATTCTAGATGAGGGGAAAAGATGCAAGGACTTACGGGGAGGAGGTATGGGGCAGGGACACTGCACTAGAACAGCACTTATTCTAAAGGTGTAGGAGCTCGCCTGACAGGGGAAATGACAGCAGGTGAGTGACATGGACAATAGTGTTGATATCATTGAACCACACAGTGAGAAAGCGATTCCTTCTTCAGTCTTTTTACAATCCTTGTGATGACCTCAATGTTACCGGACAGGGACAGACCCGGAGCGGGGCTGCCTCAGGCCAACCTGTAGTGTGTAGGTTCTTGACTTCATGTTGGAAAGATTTCACGACCTGAGTCGAGGTGGGTTTGAGAGTCTATTTATTAATGCCTGGGACAGTGAAACAAAGGAAGAAGTTAGGGTGGAAGAAACAGTGGGGTAAGTCTAGGCAGTGCTTTGCTTTGACTCCCTAGAAATGTTGTAGGAAAGAAGTGAGCCATGGCAAGTGAAGGTCATGGTGATAGAAGTGAGCAAGGCGGGACTGCTTTAGCTCACGGGGAAGTCAGAGAAATGGGGGTCCTTGGAGGCAGGATCAGGGGGTGAGCCTTGGTCAACTTGCTGCTGCCCTCCACTCCCCTAGTTGCAAGTCTTGTGGGGGACCCTTAGAGTTCAGGAAGAGATAAAAAGTTCACGTCTGGGAAGGGGCCTGGGCGTGCTAGAGCAAGCCTGTACTGAGTCTTGGTCCTGAGGGCTTTATATCCCCTTTTTTCCTGCAGGTGAGAACCTTAGGGGAGGGTTTCAGTAGAATATTCATCAGCTTTCCAGGTGCATTTTAATAGGCTGACGCATCAAAATGAGCGTGTAGGGGAATTTGGGATTATTCTTTGGTCTGTTTTATTTTTTATCTTGGGTCTGTCTGGCTTTAATAAGTTTTTTTGTTATTTATTCCCCAACTTCATCTGTCCTTGGGCTTAGCTGGCACAAATGGCATTAATAGGGTCTTTGTTCTCTATTTTCCCAGGCCAGGGTGATTTAAGCTATGTATTCTCTGGTTAGGGCGGGGAGGTAGTAACCATTTGCTCTCAAATGTCCTTGGTTGGGGAAGATAAGGTCTTGCAATTCGCCAGCTGGCTGTAAAAAGTTCAAATTGTTTGGTCTTGTTTTATTTTCTTGTCTTAGTTTCCCCATTCCACTTGCCCATGGATTTTCCTAGCTTCTCACTATCTTGCTTCATCAAGAGGAAGGTCTTGGTTGGATGCTACAATGCCTCCCTCATCCCTTTAACATGGGCTGATTTCCCTTTTACACAGAGTGAGGACCTCAGGCTAGGAAGGCTGGGCAGGCAGCAGTAGCCAGCCAGAGCTGAAACAGCATTGCTTTACTTGTATCTTGTTTCATGCATTTTTATGGTGATTTCCACTTATGACAGATAATGCCAATTTTCCGCTGAGGATAGTGATATAAAGTGTTATTTTTTAAAATATATTTTTATTGATTTCAGAGAGGAAGGGAGAGGGAAAGATAGAAACATCAGTGATGAGAGAGAATCATTGATTGGCTGCCTCCTGCATGCCCCCTACTGGGGATCGAGCCAGGGCATGTGCTCTGGCCAGGAATCGAACCCATGACCTCCTGGTTCATAGGTCAACGCTCACCACTGAGCCACCTTGGCCAGGCTAAGTGTTATTTTTAAATAAACACATTTAAGTCTTTTTGCAAAATGAATTGACTTGAAGATTGTTAATCATGTTACAAGTGGTGTGAGGGGATATGGCAAACATGGTAAAGATGGTTGGTGGATGCCTGACATTTAGAAAACAGCAGTGTAGGCCTGCGTGTCTCAAACATTACTGCGTGCATGGTAATCACCAGTGTCACCTGGGGACTGAATCACAATGCAGGCTCTGATTGAGCGGGTCTGGGGTCGGGCCTGAGAACCTGCATTTGAACTGGGTGGTAGGAAATAGCGGGAGTGTGGGTTGTAGAGTGCTTTTGTCTTTGACAAACATCTGGGTAAGCAGCTGTCTCCTTCCCTTCTCTCCCTCCTCCTCCCTTTTTCTTCCTCCCTTCCAGGCTCAGAATACTCAGAGAACCAAATCCTTCTTAAATGCAATCCTGGGTCATTTAATTCTCATCGGATTTTCTCTAATTGCATTTTGCTTCCGAGCTTCCGAGCCAAGTCCTGTCACTCCTCCTGCACGGGGCCAGCCCAGCTTGCCCCATCACACAGACGGTGCCCAATTTGTGAGGATGCAAACGCCCCTCTGTGGTGCCTGCCACCCTCTGCAATGTGTGCCCTTGAGTCACATTGCATTTTCCCACCTTGGTGGTTAATGTGGTTGGAGCAAATGACGTTATTAGCCGGGGGATCAGGACAAGCCAGGAGCACCGCCTGGATTAGGTTGTCAGTGTATCAGATAAACTGGATTTCTCTGCCTCCTCTCGACAGCTCACCCCGCCACCCTACCCCTTTGTAGGCTCTCTCAGAGGCAGCCGACAGGCGGAGCCAGCTCCCACCCTCAGACTTTCACCCTCCCACCCGCTCTACTTGGAGCCCTCTCATCTCAGTTGGTGGCTCTGACTTCCAGATGCTTCTAGGGGCTTCCAGGGGCGTTGACTTCCAGGTGCTCCATCCCAAACCTTGGAGTCCACTTAGATGCCTCTCTACCTCCCACCCCACATCCACTCC
Source organism: Cnephaeus nilssonii (assembly GCF_951640355.1). Classification (NCBI taxonomy): domain Eukaryota; kingdom Metazoa; phylum Chordata; class Mammalia; order Chiroptera; family Vespertilionidae; genus Cnephaeus; species Cnephaeus nilssonii. The sequence goes on along the minus strand of NC_137073.1, from coordinate 21,960,203 downwards.
ATCAGCAAATGTGATTGGTTCTACCCTCGAATGTCATCACTTCTCATTCCCTCCCCTGTTCCCTGCTGGCCGGGTCTCCACCACCTCTTGCCTGGATTATTGCTGTGGTCTCCTAACTGCTCTGTTTGCTTTTGATGTTGCCAATGATTAGCTGGCAGCTAGTTCCCAGGGCATTCGGTCCTTGAGCAGGCCAACTAGATTCACAGAGGAAGAAAATTCAAATCTTTAGATTCTTCAAAAAACCTCGAGAGTTTAGCCGCAGAGTGAGGGCAGAGGCTCTCTCTGGGCCATGCCTGCCCGTGTCTGTGGGTCTCCATCTTCGTCGCGGCCAGGCCGGCTTGCACCACTGCTGTCCTGAGAACTTCAGCACCGCCCACCTTTGCAACCGCAGTGCCTCCCAAAATGCACAGTGAATTTCAAGGAAATGGTGGTGGAGTGGTTTAAATCAGAGGATCAACACCAGTAGTCCACATGTTATTTGGCTCCTCACATTTTTCTCTTAACAGCTTTATTTTTCCTTGACCCATAATTAGATGCATGTCTTTCAAGTGTACAATTTGAGGAGTTTTGACATTTTTGTCATGAGGTCATCGCCTCAAGGTAATGAACAAATGAAAGGTTTCCTTGTGCCCCTTTGTCATCTCTCCCTCCTGTCCTGCCCCCCTCCCCACCATTCCCACACAGCCCCTAATCTACTGTCACTATAGGTTTGCATTTTCTAGAATTTTCTACGAAGGGAGAAATATCCTATGCACTCTTTTATTTTTTAACTAGGGGCCCAGTGCACGAATTCGTGCACCTTGAAAGGAACTGTGGGCTGTGATGCTGCAGTGGGCACAGGAGCGGGTCTCAGCTCATCTCTGGGACCCTGCCCACCCCCTCCCACCACAGCCCCCAGTCCTCTGTCTACTGGCAGCCCCACTCCCGCCCCGCTGCTCCCATGCACTGACAGCGCCAACCCCTCTCGCACCCGCTCACAGCGTGCAGCAATTGGGGCCGGGGCCAGCAGCGGGTATAAGTGGCGGCTGCTGCCCCGATGGCATCTCAGGAGCAGGGGGAGGTGGCAAAGCCCTGAGGGGGATTGGGGCTGGCAGCCGCTGCTCACATGCACTGACAGTGCTGAGCAATCAGGGCCAGCACCAGGCGCTGACAGCAGGTGCAAGCAGGGCCAGTGCCAGCAGCAGGTGCGAGTACCAGGCGGGACCATGGCGCTTAGGAGCAAAGAATTTTCAGTAACCACCAGAGGCTCGCCCCAATGACAGTGACTGGCGCCTGCCTTGGTCTGGCGCCCCCACTCACCTGCTCCCCAATCCCCCCATGGCTGACACCCGCCATGTTCCGCGCATGCCCCCTGATGGTCAGTGAACTTATAGCGACCGGTTGTTCCGTTCGGTTGTTCCGCTGTTCGGTCTATTTACATTTTAGCCTTTTATTATATAGGATTTGGCATCTTTCACTAAGCATAATTGAGATTTTTAGTTTATTCCTTCTTATTACTGAGGAGTATTGTATGGTATTGTATTGTACAATACACCCTACTATGTATGGTGCTCATATGCCATCATTTGTTTATCCATTCACCTGCTGATGGACAGTAGAGTTGTTGCGAGTTTGGGGCTGCTATGAACATTTGTATACAGATTTCCAGAATCTCTAGAAAAATTGTTAGCTAATTGGTGGAAAGCAGGTGGTAGCTCTAGCAAATTTTTTTAAAAATTGATTTTAGTGTATAGGATGATGCTCCAACCAAAGGAGCCACACCAGCCAGGGCTCTAGCAACTCCAAGCCTCCTGTTTTGCAGGCAGGAGTTGAGCGGCCACTGAGTCTCTTTGGCACTGTCTGCTCTGCATCAGAGGAAATGCAGGAAAGCAGGTGTATAACAGTGGCCATGAAAAGAGTCTAACAGAACACCGAGGGCTGTGAGTTTTCACCTTGCAAGGCTTTGCTCTTAACGCTGAAGTTTCTTTAGGGTTTTGACTTCTAATGGTCATTAACCCCGGCAGAACCACCCCTGCCCTGGGAGGCAATGCCAGGGCAGGAAGGCGTGGTGTCTGAGGGGTGAGGGCCAGCGATGAGAGGGCCCCAGTGCCTGCGCCAGCCCCTCTTTTTGTCCAGGGAGGTCTGGAACCCATTGTGGAGTGGGAAATGCTTTTGTGCTTTGCAAGCAGCCGGATCCTTTCCAGTGCCGGTGCCGCAGCCAAGCTACTGACTGGCTCGCTTCTAAAACTGGCTCAGCCCAGGGGAAGCGGAGCCCCTGTGTCCCGTGGGCAGTCTGGTGAGGAAGGGCAGGGGCCAGGCCTTAAACACCATTGCAGTCTTGGTGAGAAAATTCTCTTCAGAAGTTTTCCTTCTGAGAATGTCCAGGAGCAAGAAGGATTGATCCAATTTGTCAGTTACCTCTCTCTTTCATGTGTGATCTCCCTTTCTAACAGCAAGGCATCCCCCCTCAGGCAGGCTCTGAAACTTTGAAAGACAGACAACAGAACCTGGATAGAAATTACTTCTTTTTTCCATTTTCTCTATTGTTACGGGACTCTGTGAATGGCAAGGGATACTAGCTTTCCACTTGCATGTAAACATTCCATTTCTAATACATTTGTCAAAGGCTGAAACAGGAGATGACTTGAAGAAAAATATTAACTAAGTGTATAGGTTGTACGTGGGTTGGCAAGCTAACGCTCAGGAAGAGCCGCGGGGCCGTGTGGTAGGTCTCTTAGGCTGGCGCTCACCTGAGTGCCAAGAGGAATCAAAGGCTCTGCAGTGTCCCAGGTCTCATCGCTGTCCCCGGGTGGTGTGTGCGTGGGGACACTCAGCATGAGGGGGTCCACGGGAGCTGAGGGGGGGTGAATCACCAGTGTTTGCTCACAATGACACTGTGCCCAATGGGAGGGGAGCTGCTGGACTCAGGGAAACAGAGCCAAGGTCCAGAGCTGGGAAGGTAGCCAACAAATACAGGAAGTAGAAGGGACCAGGCAGGATGGGGAGGAGCAACAAGGGTCAGCATGGCACAGGTGGAAGGGGGTGTGTGTACAAGTGAGGCTGTATTGAGCTCATTTTGGGTACATACACCACTGCTACTCAAGGGAGCCATTACTTCCCCCTTCCCACTGCGCTCTACAGTTGGTGTTAGCCCATCATATGCTTTGACTGGACACCTTGGGCCGGGCAATCATTGGAATTGGTTATTGCTGAGACAAGAATATAAGTTGCAGCATGGGCGAGGCAGAGGGTTACATGGGCATCTCCCGGGTATAGGTATGTCCCAGCGCTCTCCTAGCTTCTTCCAAGTTGTGACTTGTCCACCTTTGGGGCCGCAGCTGCCTGCCTGCGCGGGACCTGCAGCCCACCCTTGCCCACACTCCCGGCTTCTGCATGCGCTTGCCCCATGCTGGTCCAGATTCCCCTTCCATCTCGACATTCTTCCTCCCCCATGCATGAGCCCCCCGGTGCAGTGCAGACAGCTGGGTTCAACTCTGGCTCTAGTACTTCCTGGCTAAGTGACCAAGGTCGGGTTGCCCCACCTCTGTGCCTCAGTTCCCCCTCTTTAAAATGGGAGTAATAGCGATAGGCAAATATTTGTTGTCAGAGTAAGGACAGCAGCCATGGTCACTTTGTAAGTGCTCAGTGAATATTAGCTCTAAAGAGCGGGGGAAAGCCAGGACTGATTTTTGACCTGCTGAAGGGGAGGGACAAGCAAAGTGACTGAAAGGACATGGTGCCTGGAATCGAAGGACCAGGGTTGAATTTTGGTACAGCTAAGGGATCTTGGGAAAGATCTGAATCTCAGTTTCTTAATTTCTAAGAATGGAATGCTCCTACGGGCTGTGAGGGTTGCATGAGAAGGTAAATCGGAGCCGTCTTCGTCACTAGACCATAAGGCAGAGGGCAGAGCTTGGCTGCACACTGGAGTCATCTAGATGCCGGGTCCCGTCTCTAGGGATTCTGATTTCATTGGTTGGGGTGTGGCCCGGGCATCCAGCCTTTGAACTCTCCCAAGCCAAGAGTGAGAGCCAGAGGTTCAGGGTTCAGACCTGTGGTTCTCAAGCTGTGTGGTCCTGGGACCAGCAGCGGCAGCATCACCTGGGAACTTGTTAGAAATGCAAATTCTTGGGCCCTGCCCCAGACCTGCTGAATCAGAAACTCTGGGGCCCAGCCATCTGTGTTGTAAGCAGCCCTCCAGGTGTGTCTCCCAGCTGTGGGCATGCAACAGATGCTGGTTAATTTCCTTCCTCCCTCCCTCCCTCTCTCCCTCCCTCCCTCCCTGAAGCAGATATTCACTTAGTACATCCTGTGTAGCGGACTCTGAGTTAGTTGCTGGGGATACGTCACGAATAGGACAAGAGTCTGTGCCCTCAAGGGGCTTATGTTCTAGTTGTGAAGACTGGTTTTAAAAAAATAAGTAGATGCACAATTAAAAATTGCGATGTGTTAAGGAGACCCTCCAAGGCCCAATAGTGAATTACAGGTGTTATCTCTTATCCAGCACGGAGCCCCCACCCGTTTCCAACCCCCTCCAGGACTTTCAGGACCTCTGATCCCAGATGGCTTCTCAGCAGCTGAGATTTTTATTGACAGGCAGCTGGCCACCTCTGGACAGAAACAGCTGCGAGCAGGGCTTACACATGTGTCCTCCAGAGTCGTTCTCCCCCAGGGTGAATTTACTCCTCAGTGGTGTTCGCCAGCGTCTGAGACATTTTGGTTGTCATACCTCAGCAGTGGGGGGGTGGGGGGGTCAATGTGCTACAGGTAGTGGGCAGAGGCCAGGGATGCAGCTGAACGCAAGGCACAGGACAGCCCCCAAAGAAGGTGTGGCCCAAAAAGTCAAGAGTGGGCCCGGCCAGTGTGGCTCAGTGGTTGAACGTTGACCTATGAACCAGGAGGTCAAGGTTTGATTCCCAGTAAGGGCACGTGCCCAGGTTGCAGTCTCTATCCCCAGTGGAGGGTGTGCTGGAGGCAGCCGATCAATGATTCTCTCATCGTTGATGTTTCTATCTCTCTCTCCCTCTCCCTTCTTCTCTGAAATAAAAAAAAATTTTAAAAATAGAATGCCAAGTTTGGGACACCCTGTTCCGGAGCCTCCCAGGTGAGGTCCCTCCGGAGCACCCCTCTCCTCCTTGCTCTCCTTGCCCCCGGGCTTGGTGGCACTCAAAAACCTTCCACCACTTGACCAGAAAAAGGATTCCAAGCTGCCTTCTCACTTCCTGAGCTGGGGAGGCTGCGCTGAGCCAGGCATCTCCTTGGAAACTCCTTGGCTCCGTGCAATTTGGAAAACAATAAATTTGCAAGGTTGCACAAAGCATCCAGAAACTGAAAAGCCGGCTGGGACTGCTAAATCCATTTTCCCCCTCCACATCAAAAATAATTTCCTGGCCTTGGATTTTCACCGCTGTCACAAGACAAGACGCAGGCAGATAGTTTTACATGGCAAACAACCCAGCCAAACACATCTCCCCTTTCAAAGGCGTTTTTGGGTGGATTTCCATTCCAGCCAGGAATATCCGTGCACTTTTCTGCTGAGCCGAGCTTGGTTTCATCCTAGGCAGACCTGGCCATTGCCAGACGTGGCCGGAGACCATTTCCAGAGCAGACCTCAGCCTTTCCCGACACTGGGGACTGGGGTTTGCCCTCAGCTGGTCCCCAGCAAGGGCCGAGGGAGGATGGTCACGGTCTGGTTTGCCATCCTCCACAAGTGGAAAGAGAAAAAAGCGAAAAATTACCCATAACCACAGAATACATATTAACCTTATTATGTGCAGCCAGAGTTCCAAGTGCTTTTCTTTGGTTAACTCATCTTTGCCTCCTACAACCCGATGAAGAAGGGGCCATTATTAGCCCCATTTTACAGACGAGGAAACCAAGGACATGTGATTTGCCTCAAGCGTACCCTCACCTGGGCCCAGCCAGTAAGTGGCAAAGCCAGGACTGGAATCTAGGTGTCTTGCTTCAGAGTTCATGCTGTCAGTTAATGTGAACCTCTCCCCCACTCCCACCAGCACAGTCTAGTGACAATATATAGGTAACATCCAGATGGGTGGTTCTGGAACGGGACAACTTTGCACCCAGGGGACATTCGACAATGTCTAAAGACGCTATTGCTGGGGTATTACTAGCATCTATTGTATAGAGTCGGGGAGGCTGCTAAACATCCTACAGTGCACAGGACGGCCCCCACCACAGAGAATTATCAGTCCAAGATGTCAGTAGTCCCCAACTGAGAAGCCCTGGTCTCCCGGCATTAAGGTTTGATTTTAAAAAGGAAAGAAAGGAGAAAAGGCAAAAAATAGAAAGATAGATGGACATGAAGATAGGTGGATGGATGGACGAATGGAGAGCAAGTGCTGAGGTTGAGAAACCCAGATCTATGCGTGCCGGCCGTAGCGCGAGTACCTAAATCATCCTCACAGTCACCCTCTGAGGTAGAGACTTGTTACCTCCATTACACAGATGGGGAAACTGAGGTGCGAAGAGGTCTGGAGCTTCCAAGCCTTTCTTCTAGGAGGGCCCTCCTGATTCAGGGGCTGGGCCGGCTGAAGTCTGTGAAGTCTGACCTCTCCTGACTGGGCACACTCCATGGTGACGTGCACACCGCTTTGCCTGCTGTATACACTGTGACCTTGCTCCTCTGCTTGGAGTGGGTCCTTCCGCCTCTCAGCTCTCTCTGGCCTCCTGCCCCCTGACTGTCTGCTCTGTTCAGTCTCCAAATGACAGCCGGAGGGATCGGCCTCCAACTGCACATCCAGCCATGTCCTTCTCTGCCTTAAAACTTTAATGTGCATGTGATCCGCATTTTAAATCTTTTAAGATGCAGATTTCATTGGTAGATCCGACTGGGATAGGGCCTGAGAGTCTGCATTTCCAACAAGGGCTCAGAGTCCCATGATGTTGGTCCCTGGGCCACACTTTGAGTAACAAGGTGCAGCCTTGAGTGAGATGGGCTGCTTAAAGGGAATCCGACTTCCTCTGTGCTGGGCTACAGCAGGGGTCTCAAACTACTGGCCCCAGGGCTAAATGGCCCCCTACCTGTTTTTATAAATGAAGTTTATTGGAACACAGACCCTCCCCTCCCCCATATATTTATGTATTGTCTGTGGCTGTGTTTGTTGATGGATTTTAATGGCCAAGGTGAGTAGTGTGAGACCCTATGGCTCATAAAGCCTAAAACATCTACCACCCAGACCTTTACAGAAAATTGTGGACATTGTGTAGCACATCTTCATGATGCTCTACAAGGGTGTGTATTGGGACTGCAGCCATCTGAAGGGGGTTCTCTCTCTCTCTCTCTCTCTCTCTCTCTCTCTCTCTCTCTCTCACACACACACACACACACACACACACACACCAGTCATACCTGCAGCCGACGGGTCTCAGGATGGTCTCTGAGGATGAGGCTCGGGGGCGCATGGGAGATTGATGATGGACTGGAGCAGGTATAGGGCCTTTAGTCACACCCAGGAGCACTTGCAACGCCCGCCAGAGAGGAAGCACGGGCCCTGAGCCCCCGTTTTCTGGATAAGGAAATAGGGGCTCGCGCAGCCCAGGACTCTGAGTGGGCCTGTGAGTTCCTCAGCTGGTTTGTGTTAGCGCTTGGATGGGAACCCTGGTCTCCTGACTTCCTGCCCAGGGCTTCTACCTCCAAGCACCCTGTGTGGAGGCCCCTTCGGCTGGGAATCTGCCTGGTTAACAAAAAGAACTTCGGTTTGGGGAGGGGGTGGCTCACCATAAGGATAATCTCCCTCCTCCATTGCACAGACGACCCCTACATCCAAGTAAGTTGATGGATTTTAAGCCCAAGCCTTGGACTGGAGGGCTGAGGGGGTTTAAGTTGCCTGTAGAGATAAATTCCGTCAAATGAATCTGAGTTTCCTATTGTCTTCCATAAATATAACAAAAAAAGACCAATGATCCCAAAGGAAAAATCTAACAGACTAAACATTACAGGGTGAGGGTTGGCTTAGGATGCAGGACAGTCTCATGGCACAAGCCAGGCACTAGACCAAGCACTTCACACACATTATCTCATTTAATCTTCACAGCAACCCCGTGGGTGAGCTGTTATGATGATGATGTGGGTTTTACAGACAAGAGAATAAGTGCCCCACTTATTCTCAACAGAAGGGGCTGCTGCTTGAGGGGGCTCAGCAGATGCTGAGTTCATGATTGCATGAGGCACAGAGAAGCTAAGAGAACGGCTCGAGGTCACTCAGCAGGGAAGAGCAGGAGCTGGAATTTGAACCTAGAGCTGTGTGACTATAGAGGGGCTCAGTCAGCAGAAGTGACCGGCTCCTTCCCACCCCCCTCCGCAGGGCAGGCGGGAGGCTTAGAACCCCCCACCCCCACCACTCCGTCTGGCAGCCTGGACTGGCAGGCAGCCTGCAGCAGGCAGAGCAGGGAGTGGAGGCCTGGGGAGCAAAGTGAGGTGGGAACTCCACTCCCAATTGAGTTCCTGCTCGCTGAGGCTGCAGAGACTCCTCCCATGGGGTGACCCCCTGGGCCAATCTCCCAGCGGCCCTGCCCAGCTGCTGGGTGAGCCAGGCTGAGCCCTGCCCCAAGCAGCCTTTCCCTCTAGCTCTTTGGCTTTGTGAGAACAGAAAGTAGACCAAGGAGAGGGGGGGCCTCTAGGGCTCAGGACAGCCATTCAGAACTCAAGGTCTGGGGGGGGGGGGGGGACAGGAGGAGAGAGGGAGGAAGGATGGGAGGATTACTCTAACTGGTCAAGGGAAGGCGGGGGAAGGGGCATATGACTTCCTTGTGGCCCTTTCCAGGGTGTGTCTGTGGGGAAAACGTGCACACACAGCACATACTAGTACACACTTGGTTTTTGGAGAGCAGACTCCGCACCGCTGCTCTGTGTGTGACCACAGCAGTGCCTGCCTCTCCCCAGCTGTGTCCCAGCAGCGAAGGGCACTAAGGTGTCCTAGAGCTCCTTCTCTCAGGCCGGGCGCTGATCGCCTAATTTCCACCCTATGGACTGGAAATGATGACTATGATCCCTATTTTTTTTTTTTCCGGAAAGGCTCAGAGAGCTTCAGACACTTGCCTAAGGTCACGCAGCGTGGAAGTGTTAGGTCTGGTAGTCTGATGCCAACATCTGTACTCTTGTTTTAACCAAACACCCAGGGAGCAAGTGGTCATTGAACACCTACTGACTGGTCAATAAAAACTGCCGTCCCCAGTGGCCCTGGTGAAGACACCCTCCAGTATGTATCCAGGAGTGGATGTGCTGGGATATGGGGTCACCCTTTTAGAATCGGGGCTCTTCTCCCAGGGAACATCATGGAATTTGAGGCCCAGGCTGACCTGGAGCTCAGAGTGCGGTGGGCCCAGCTGGCACTTGGAGCCTGTGTTGGCACCAAGCAAATCCTTTGCTGCCTCCTGAGCATGAAGGTCAAGGCTGCTCTGTCTCAGCCTCTGCCCCTGGTCAGCCACCTCTGTCTCTGCCTCCTGGCCCTTGGGGGTTGCATTCCTCAAATTCTAGAGGTGAGTCCCCACACCTGGGCTTCTGGAGGTACACCCTGGCAGGACTGGGTTGGATGGCAGGGGCTGCCCCTAGGACAGAGTGTATGTGGCTTTTTCCTCCCCTCTAATGAAGAGGACCCTAGCTGTGAGTGACAGAGGTTGGACAAGAGGTTATAGGGAACATTTTTGGCAGAGTACACACCCACCTGCTCACCGATTGGTTCTAGAGCAGCCTATTCTGGAAAACCACAGGCAGATCTGCTCAAGAAATGCCAGCAGTTGCCAGGGGGTGGTGGCATGGAGAAACAAGCAACCGTCTCATTTCTAGTCTCCCCACCCCCAACCCCGTCCCCAGACACACACACACACCCACCCACACACACACACCACCAGATGCTGCCCTAAGAGGGAGATGGGAAGCTAGGGACTTCACGGTGGTCCCCCCTCAATTCTCTCACCCTCTGTACCTAAGTTCCTGAAGCACCTGGGAGACACTGTAATACGGGGTTTCCCAAAGTCAGCACTCCTGGGCCACATACCCAATTTTGCCATTTCCATGTGCCACCTGGGCTGTTATTTACTTTATTTCTGTTTAATTGAGTCACTTAAAAATGCATTCATTCAAAATGTGTTTATAAAGATACACTTAAAACATTAAAATTAAAATAAAAAACACACACGAAAAAAAAGTGTTTATATTACTTCCTATCAATGAAAAACCAACAGCACTTGCCCTAAGTAGAAAGATACATACAAGGAAAGCAGAGCAAATGTGTAGGAATGCAGCTGGAACCTGCTGTCTGCAGAAGTCTCTTTAAAACAATTTTTTTAAATTTCATAGAGGAAAGAAGAGGGAGAGAGAGATAGAAACATCCATGATGAGAGAGAATCAATGATTGGCTGCCTCCTGCATTCCCCCTACTAGAGACCGAGCCCCGAATCCGGGCATGTGCCTCAATTGGGAATCAGCTGTGACCTCCTGGTTCATGGGTTGACACTCAACCATTGAGCCACACCAGCCAGGCAAGAAGCCTCTTGAATCCATAGCTCTCCTTTGTCAATCAAGAGACACGAGCATGTGTTGGAGAGGCTGTGCCCAATACTGACTTCATGCTGGAGTTCATCTGGGAACTCCCATTCATTGTGCTGCTGGGTCCCTGTTCCTCCGCTGTCCTCAAGTGGGAGCTCCTGGCGAACTGAAAATGAACATGTGTTGGATGCCTTGTACGTGGCCACATCCCCCAACAATGTCCTGCACACTGAAGGCGTCTGTAATGCTGAAGAAAGCACTGACGACATTGTAGTAAGGGCTTGGCGGCGAATAACAGACGTTTGTTGCATAAAGGTGCAAATGAATGCATTTACCCTAGAATGTAAACTCCACGTGGACAGGGTTTTCTGTCTGTTCTGTCCCCTGCTCTGTCCACTGCCTACGGTAGTGCTTGGCCCTTAGTAGGTGCTCAGTGAGCATTTGTTGAGTCAATGAGAGAATCAATGAATCCATAAATGAATGAATGAGTGGACGAAGAAATGGCTGAGCACGTGAATTACTGTCAACTCCCCCCCTCCTCTCCCCCTCCTCCTCCCCCCCCCCCCCCGCCCCCGCACTCCAGAGACAGGCCTTTTGTAAAGTTGCAGACCCCGGTGAGGCTGGCCAAGCCTTGAGCTGGGAACCAGGGGGTGGAAGAGCAAACAGAAGAAACCAAGATAAGGGCAGCCTCACTGGCTGTGGCATCCGAAGGTGCCCCTAGAAGCAGCCCTTACTGGCAGCTGCCTTCCATGGGCTGAGGTTGGGGCAGGGCTGACAGTATGACCAGCAGCTAAACTCCCAGTAACGCCCTCCTCAGCAATAGCCCTCCCCAACCCCAACTAGGGTCATCTAGATGGTAGAGTGAGGGACTGTTTTCCACACCGGCAATGTGGTACCAAGAAGCATTTTTCATCTATAAAAGTGTTAACATAAAAAACAAAAAACATTCAAACCTGTAAAGAATTGTGAGTTTATTTGAGCCAAACTGTTGACAATTGCCAGGAAGCAGAATCTCAACGTATTGGGATAATGCTCCAGAGAAAGATGTTTTTTTACCTTGTTTTATACATTACAATCAAAAGAGGGGATGTACCAAGGATCTTTTCATATTTGCTTTTTATTTTTTCCCAAAAAAATTGGTCCTTAAAAAAAAAAAAAAAAGAGGAGATGTAAGTGGGTTATATGAACTCCATTGGTGATAGATCAGGGAGGCGGGAGTAAGCAAAGTGGGGAAACCTCTGGGATTGGATAAAAAGTAAAATGATAGACACCTGCTTCTTTTACTTAGGTGGGAGCAGGATAGTTAACAGTCAACAATTACCTCAATAACAATGAGGGTCTGTGGTCTCCGCAGAGCAGTGCCTGTGCTTTGAGGGGTCTGGAAAAAGGAAAAGTACTTTGAAATTCCAACCGTATGTTATCGTAGATGCAAAAAGACAATAGGTTCAGTTAAGGTAAAGATTGACCTTTGTCAGGGAAGATACCGGCCTAGGCTGTGACTACCCACCATAATTGCTTTTAGTTAAAGGTTTATTTCAGACCATCCTTTGTGGTTACTTTAGGTCTTTGAGTTCACAAGACCACCATGCAGGCCTTCCCTGAGCTTGTTATGTTAGCACAGTGGTCGGCAAACTCATTAGTCAACACAGCCAAATATCAACAGTACAATGATTGAAATTTCTTTTGAGAGCCACATATTTTAAACTTAAACTTCTTCTAATGCCACTTCTTCAAAATAGACTCGCCCAGGCTGTGGTATTTTGTGGAAGAGCCACACTCAAGGGGCCAAAGAGCCACATGTGGCTCGCGAGCTGCGGTTTGCTGGCCACTGGGTTAGCATGTGGCCCCTTTTTTGTCCGGAGAAGGCTTGGTTTTCTTCTCCACTCGGTTGGTGCTTTCTGAGCTTTGCATACCCTCCACACGCTCCCCTTGGGAAGGGCAGGTTTCTGAAGAAATTCTCCAGGACTTCTAGAGAGGTGTTCCCAATGGAGTGTTCCCACGCCAGCTCAGGTGCTGGACCAGAGCATTTCTGTGGGGTAATGTTTAACCGGCGAGAAGCAGCATCGTGCTGGTCTGTGCAGCTCACTGAGGCCGGTGAGGCCAGCCCTCCTCCTCTGTGGTCTCCGAAGGCGGCACAGCAGGCCCCCTGCCTCCCATTGCTCTGCAGCCCGTGTCTCACCCCAACAGGAAAGGAGCATCCTTTCATCCTCCTGAAGCAGCGAAATGCTCTCTTTCTAGGCTTTTGTCCTAAGCTAATAGGAAAGTGGACTTTAATTCTTTGGAAAACATTTTTAAGCAATTTCTTGGTGCCCATCGAATATGAGCCCAACTCAGCTAAAGTAGTCATCCTAGTAGCTATTATGATTTGTGAATATTTCATAACTCACAAAAAAGGGGAAAACAACATGACTGTAAAGTCCACGAAGGCGGAGGTTGGGTCTGGTACTTGTAGGGCCAACCCGTCAGGAGCACTCACGTGGAAGCAGTTTTCCCTGATGTCGAAATCTGAGAGAGACAGGACCATGTAAACTTTAGGCCACACAGTTCCCAAACCTTAGCGTGCAGAGGGACCATTGGGAACCTAGCTAAAAATCGAGACTTCCAGATCCCACCATGATTCACTCATTCATTCATTCATTCATTCATTCAGTATCATCGAGCTCCTACTATGAATAGAGTTGCCAGATTTAGCAAATAAAAATGCAGGATGCTCAGTTAAACTTGAATTTCAGATCATGCAGTCGTTGAGACATATACTAAAAAATGCTTCATTGTCGATCTGAAATCCACATTTAACTGGGCATCTTGTGTTTTACCTAGCAGCCCTCACTCTGCACCAAGCACTGTTCCTGGTGATCAGGACACAGCATGGCTGACACAAAGCCCCTGACTTCTTGGAGCTTACATGCCAGTGAGCGTGACAGGCAAGCAAACAGCTGAGGGAAGGACGTTGGGGGCACCGTGGCAGGAACCACTTCTAGGCTTGCCAGGAACAGAGCACATGTAACCTCTCTATTGGGCCTGGCCAAGTCTTGGAGGGGGGTGTTGACACCCACTAAAAGAGTTCTCCTAGCCCTAACCGGTTTGGCTCAGTGGATAGAGCGTTGGCCTGCAGACTTTGAAGGGTCCCAGGTTCTATTCCAGTCAAGGGCATGTACCTTGGTTGCGGGCACATCCCCAGTAGGGGGTGTGCAGGAGGCAGCTGATCAATGTTTCTCTCTCATCGATGTTTCTAACTCTCTATCCCTCTCCCTTCCTCTCTGTAAAAAAATCAATTACACACACACACACACACACACACACACACACACACACATATATATATATATATATATATATATTAAAGTTGTCCTAGCAGAGGGGCATGAAAATGAGAACTGCTCACAGATCCAGGGCTGCTGGTGATGGTGGGAGGATAAGGGATGTTTCAGTCATAGCAAGGTGACATCTGTTTAGTACTCTCAGTTCTGGATGTGCTTAACGTTGGCTAAGTGCAAGATCAGGTTCCTCCGGGTAATGGGCTGTGCTTCCTTCTTTATTCACCCTCTCATGCTTTTATCTTTTATTATGGAAAATTTTAAACACAGAATACGGAGACATATAAAAGATCCCCATATACCCAACATGAATATTAACATGTTGCCAATCTTTTCCTGTGATTGACCTTTTTCTGATTTTAGTTTTATCTTCTGTTGAGGTATAACAGTCTTATAATAAAAGCTTGATGAATTTCAATGCTGCTTCCCCCCTCACCCCATGTTTACACCTGTGAAACCTCCACCGAGAGCAAGATATAGACCATTTCTATCCCCAGCTGGTGCCCTCCTGTGCCTTCCTGGCATCTGTACTTTGGTCAATTGTAGTGCACATTAGTGGTATTACATTGGGGGAAACATTTCTATAGATAAATATAGAAAATGTCTCCCTTCTTCCTTTCCTTTTTCCTTTCTTTTTCTTTTTTTTTTTCTTCTAGTTTATTTACTGACCTAGTTATTAGGAAGGTAAACTCTGGATTGTAAAAAGATATAGAACAACCAAGATTAATTCAGATTAAAGTGGATTTAGAAATTAGCTATTATTTGGGGGTTATACGTGTTAATCTTAAAAACCTCCCTCCCTCCAATTACTTTGCCTCCCTCCCACTGAACATTAATGGGCTGGCTCAATGGATATATATTTCTTAAAATACATTTTTATTGACTTTAGAGAGAAAGGGAGAAGGGGAGAGAGAGAGAGAAACATCAATGATGAAAGAGAATCATTAATCGGCTGCCTCCTGCACACCCCACACTGGAGATCAAGCCTACAATCTGGGCATGTGCCCTGACTAGGAATTGAACTGTGACCTCCCGGTTCCTAGGTCGATGCTCAACCACTGAGCCACACTGGCTGGACAACTCCAGTGGATATTGGAGATAGAAAACAGACCTGACCTTGGCCCCTGCCCCTCCCCAGCATTCACAGTGGCCTGGGTAGTGAGAGATGCTGAAGCAATTTCCCAAGACTGTGTTAGGAGGAACAAGGTGCCCTCCCCTCCGGTTGGGGAAGGGGCCACTGAAACACCTGAGTGGATGCTGAGCTGGTCAGCCCCACGCTCCCTCCGTGACATTACATGTTCCCCGCAGACGCTGCAGGAGATCTTTCAGGCAGAGAGCACCATCGCGCTGCTGGAGAGGTCCATCATGGCCAAGGAGTGCCCACTGAAGGTGGCACAGACGCGGCTGGAGTGCAGGACCCGGCGCCCCAACGTGGAGCTGTGCAGGGACATCCCACAGTTCAAGTGAGCGGGGAGGCTGGAAGGAGTGGGGAGCTCCCAGGAAACCTGGGTCTGAGAAGGGTCTTCCACCAACCAGGGCATCTAGTCTCACAAGTCAACAGGGCCCTGGGCGGGGGGGGGGGGGGGGGGTGTCTGAAATTCTGGGGGTCCCCTTGAAAACCGCCCATCATGCGCAAGGCCAGACGCTCTGCACTGCACTGAAGCCTTCCCAACTGCCTAAGCCAAGGAACCGGGGTGGGGAATGTTCGGCCCGAGGGCCTTTTAAGGCCTGCAAAACCATTTGGCCTGGCCTGCCAAGGCATTAGGGGGGGAGTTCATTAAATGTTTGACCAGATATAGCAGGCTAGTTTTTAAGTTGATAATCTTGTATGGCCTGTGAATGATGTTATAAATATTCAAATGGCCCTTAGCAGAAAAAGGTCTCTCCCCCACTCGCCCCACACACACACTCCCCACCCCCGCCCTAAACCAAGGATGGGAAAAACCAAGCATGGCTTCATATCCCCACTGTGCTCTGGGAAGCCCCCACTTTCCCTGAAAGCTAAGGAGAGGTACCCTCCGGCAGAGATGTGGCCTTTGGCCCATGGTTTCTCCGCCCAGGCTCCCATACAAGAGGCTCCCAGCTGGCACCTCACTCCTTCTCTCTTGCTGTCTGTGTTCAGTTCTCACCTGTGAACCACTGGAACAGCTTCCTGCTCAGGGATGGAAGGGCTGCTTCTGTTGAGAAAGGGCCTCCTCACAGCAGGGGGTGAAAGCGCTTCTGGGGTGAAAACCCAGAAGCAGGGTTTGTGAGCTGGAGGAGGAGCTTGGGAGGTGATGCCGGCCAGGTGAGGGAGGACCATCACGCGGGCTTGTTTCCCCATGACGGGCTGTGGAGCTGGCGCAGGCCACCTGGCTGCCCAGTTCCCCCCATGCTGCGGGCACTGTCGCAGTCTCTGTTGCTGTGTAACAAATTCCCCCACAGCTCCGGGGCTGGATGTGGAGAAGGGAGCTGAACGAAAGAGAGGGAGGGACATACTGAGAGAAGACGCTGGCGGTCCCCTGTGGTGATGTTTGCACGGGCCCCAGCGACTGCCTGAGATACTCAGGAAACAAAAGCTGGGCGTGTGCGTTGTGGGGGTGGGCGGCTTTGAACATGACGGCCTGGCCAGCTGCTGCTCCTCAGCCTGCTGCTGGCCTGGAAAGTTCCCACGCCTGGAAGTGGGTGCAGTGTGGCCAGGGTCCCACCCTGCTGGGCTGCAAGGGGCCCGGGTCCCAGGGGAGGGCTGGGGGAGGCTCTCCTGATCCTTCCTCCATGTGGTTCAAGCCTCTTAGTCCCTCAGGTTGGGCTCCTGCCCCTCCTGGGGCTCTGATAACCCCCTTGTCCACCCAGGGGCTCACACAGAGCAGGCCTTTAGGGAGTGACCAGATGTCCCGGAGGACCTACTGCTCTTGGACAAGCTCCTGCCCCTCACCCACCAGCTGGGCCACCCACAGGGGTAGAGAGGGAGCATGAATGGGAGCCCCAGGCAGTGTGTGTGTGTGTATGTATGTATGTATGTGTGTGTGTGTATCTCTGTATTTATGTGCATAGTATGTATAGGTATGTGTGTGCATGCGATGTGCATGTGTGCGTGTATATGTGGTGTGTGTATGAATGTGTGTGCACAGTGTGTTGGGAGCTGAGCAGATGATGGGACTCGAGCTGTCTGCCTTCTCCAGCAGCTGAAGTGCCCGATCTGTGCATTGTCTTCCTTACCTGCATTCCCTCTCACCACTGCTGGGCCTTCGTCCGCATCTTCCTACAGGTGGCCTCTCCTCTCCTGAGCCCCTCTAATCACTCAGGCCTCATCGGAGCGCAGTCCCCAGAATGAATGCACATTTAAATTTAAATGAATTAAAATAAAATAAAACTTAAAGTCCAGTTCCTCATTCACACGAATCACATTTCAAGTGGTCAGTGGTCAGTGGCTTCGGGCTGCTGTATCGGGGAGCACAGAACAGGACATTTCCGTCACCGCAGAAAGTGCGGCAGGACAGCGCTGGCCTAGAGATCCCCAAGGAGAGAAGGTGTCCTGCTGCTCCCGCCACCCTCTCATTCTGTCACAGTGCAGCTCCGTTCCTGGTACCCGCTCAAGGCCTCCCAGCGCGTCCTCCGGGCCGCAGCACAGTTGCATTGCCCTTCCCCCTGCAGGTGGGCCTTTCGCAGTCACTCCCTATGCGCTTCCCTCCTGCCCTTGGTCACCACTAATTTCCCTTCTGACTCTATGGATTTGCCTATTCTGGACATCCTATATAATAAAAGCCCAATATGCTAAGTGTCTGGTCGTCCATTCAACCAATCAAAGTGAAATATGCTAATGATATACTAAGGCCGCTCAACTGCTCACTATGACATGCACTGGCCACCAGGAGGCAGACGCTCCAACCGGTAGGTTAGCTTGCTGCTGGGGTCTGGCTGGTTGGGACTGAGCGAGACAGGCCAGAGATGCCCTGGAGCCCTCCCGCGGTCCCTCCCCGGCTGACCAACCTCCCATGTCCCTCCCTGGCCCCGATCATGCACTGGTGGGGTCCCTCCGCCTGGCCTGCACCCTCTCACAATCTGGGACCCCTCAGAGGATGTCGGAGAGCCAGTTTCGTCCCAACGGCAGAACGACCGGTTGCTATGACGTGCACTGACCACCAGGGGCCAGACACTCTGGAGCTTCCCCCTGGTGATCAGTGCACTCCCACAGGGGGAGTGCCGCTCAGCCAGAAGCCGGGCTCACGGCTGGTGAGCTCAGTGGCGGTAGCAGGAGCCTCTCCCACCTCCACGGCATGCTAAGGATGTCCAACTGCTGGATTAGGCCCGCTTCCATGGGGAGAAAGGGCCTAAGGCATCAGTCGGACATCCCCCGAGGGCTCCCGGACTGTGAGAGGGCGCAGGTCAGGCTGAGAGATCCCCTGAGTGCATGAATTTCATGCACCAGGCCTCTAGTTTTATATAAATGGAGTCATACAACATATAACCTCTTATGACTGGTTTCTTTCACTGAGCACAATGTCTTCAAGGTCCCTCTGTGCCATCACATGTATCCTGCTTCATTCCCTTTTTATGGCCGAATAATATTGTATGGACAGACCACCTTGGCTTATCCACTCAGCTGTTGATGGATATCTGGGTTGTTTCTACCTTTTGACTGCTGTGATTGATGCTGCTATGAGCATTCATGTACAAGTGTTTGTTTGAGTGTCTGTTTTCAGTTCTCATGGGGAGATAATCAGGAGCAGAATTGCTGGGTCATGATAAGTCTACATTTAACTTCCTGAGCAGCAGCCAGATTGTTTTCCTAAACATCCTGACGGTTTCTCCCTATCACCCCTGGGAGCTCTGTCCTGCCTTGACTTCCCTGCCTCTTCCACCCCTGTCTTCCCTGTCGGCTGAGCCTCCCCAGTCTGGCTTACCGCAGTCTCCCAGCGCCTGGCATGATTCCTGGCACATAGTAGGTGCACCTGTGTTGAACAACTGAGTGAACTGTGCCTTCTCTGCTCTCGCCCCAGGCTCGTGAACGAGGTGTTCACCATCGATGACACGCTGCAGACCCTCAAGCTGAGGCTGCGGGAGACGCAGGACACGCTGCAGCTGCTGGTAATGACCAAGTGCCGGCTGGAGCACGAGCTGGCCATCAAGGCCAACACCCTCTGCATCGACAAGGAGAAGTGCATGTGCATGCGCAGGACCTTCCCCAGCACCCCACGCCTGGTGGGCTACACGTGAGCTGACACTGCCTGCGGTGCCTGCTCCGTGTCGGTTCCTTATGTAACATAAACTTTGAAAAGGCAGACAAGTGAAATAAACAAAAGTGTTGTTTTCTCCCTTTCCTCCTATCATAGAAAAAACAAATATATATATATATATATATATCCCAAATAAATGTGCCCTAAACCAAGGATCCTGGCGCTCGTTCCTTGCTATAGAACGGGCCTCGGGGCAGATCCAGAGAGGAGACAGGTTGTGACCCTCAGACAGAGCAATGTGAGGCTGTCAGCATCCCCAGGAACATAGGAGGCCGTGTTTTATAAAACCTGATTGTCCACTTAGGAGAACAATATAGACAGGCTGTTGTGCCCAGAGACTGGACAGGAGCGGAGAGTCCGCAGCCCACCTATCAGGAGCTGTGGGCCTTGAACAAGCGTCCAACCTGAGCATCCTTATCCATCCAGTGAGGTCAGTCCCTGGAGGAGGTGACTCAGCTGTGTGAGGCAGTGCCAAGAAATAGGATTTGGGTCAGAAGTCCTAGGGCTGAAACTCAGCTTTGTTAGGTGGGGTGTTTTAGAGATTGATATGGCAGAAGGCAGAGGCAGGTAAGGGTTCAAAGAAAGCTCTCTGAAGAAGTGAGATCACTTCAAAAGGTTAATTGTAGAATTACCAAACGACCCAGAAATTCTACTCCTGGGTATATAAGCAACAGCATTGAAAACAAACAAAAATGAGCACATGAATGTTCATAGCAGCACTAGTCATAATAGTCAAGAGGTGGAAACAACCCAAATGTCCATGAATGGGTAAGTGGGAAAACAAGATGTGATCTAGCCACACAACGGAATACTATTCAGCCTTAATAAAGGAATGAATGACAGAAATGTACACTTGAAATCCACATAATCTTATTAACCAACTAGAGGCCTGGTGCACAAATTAGTGCACAGGTGGGATCCCTCTGGGTGGCCTGCAGGGATCGGGCCGAAACCCGCAGTCCAATGCTACCTGCAGCTCCTATCTGCCACTCTTACTCATCCTGGCCCTACTGTGCCTGCCGCCGGCTCAGGCCCAATCAGTCCTGATCAGGAAAGGCTCGAGCTGCCACAGCAGCACTTGCCAGCCATGAGCCCTGCATCTGGCTTCCTCCCAAGGGGAGTGGCCTACGGGATCGGTCTGAAACCAGCTCTCCAACATCCCCTGAGGGGTTCTGGATTGCAAGAGGGTGCAGGCCAGGCTGAGGGAACCAACCGTGCACGATCGGGCCGGGCAGGGATCCTGGGAGGGCTCCAGGGTGTGTCCAGCCCATCTCACTCAATTCCAATAGGCCAGACCCCAACAGCAAGCTAACCTACTGGTCGGAGCATCATCCCTCTGGTGGTCAGTGCACATCATAGCGACTGGTCGACCAGTTGACTGTCTGCCCCCTGGTGGTCAGTACATGTCATAGCAAGCGGTTGAGCAGCCTTAGCATGTTATGCTTTGATTGGCTGTTCGGTTGTTCTGCCGTTCGGTCTAGTTGCATATTACCCTTTAATTATATAGGATGTCACCCCTCCCCCCAAAGAAAACTACACACACACACACACACACACACACACACACACACACACAAAAGAAGGAAAAAAAGAATGAAGCTCTGACCCATGTACAACACAGATGAACCTTGAAAATATGGTGCTAAGTGGAAGAAGCAAAGGTCACACATTGTATGGTCCCAGTTGCAGTGTATGATCCGTCCACAATAGGCAAATCCATACAAACGGCGGATCAATGGTTGCCAGGGAGAGTGGCATGGGAAGTAACTGCCTGGTGGGTACAGGCTTTATTTTGGAGTGGTGAAAGGAGGAGAAGAAAGTTGAAGGAAGAGAGAGGTGGTGGCACAACATTGTGAACATGCTGAATGCCATCGAATGGTTCTCTTTAAGTTGTTTATTTTATCGTATGTGAAATTCGCCTCAATTAAGTAAGAGAAGAAAAGTCCTATTGCAGCTGAGTCTTGAGTGATGAGGCGGTTGAGGCAGAAGAGGGTGGGATTTCTGGAGCGAGGAGTAGCCTGGATAAAGGCCAGGAGCTGGCTGGAGGAGCTTTCCGAGAGGCCCGTGAACCATGTGGAAGGGTCATGAGGCCAGATCGTGAGTGACAAATCGTTTTTACTTTTTCCTGAGGTCAGTGTTTGCCAGACTTTGTTATCCACATCAGTGCTTTCCGGTGTTAACGTGCATGTGACATTCACCTGGAGACCTTGCTAACATGCAGATTCTGAGTTGTGTGATCTGAGGTGGAGCCTGAGACTGAATCGAGCTCCAGAAGATGCTGACAGCCCAGAGGTCACACTCTGAGCAGCAAATAACACCTCCTCGATTTTTGCCATAACCAAGAACTGCCTTTACTATTACTCACTCTCTTAGATTGGTGCGCTTTAAAAAGTCCATTTATTTTAAAGGCAAATTTATGGCGTGACTGTGACAGGAAACCTGCCTGGCCCAATGTCGAACAAAACAAAGTATTGTTAACGGTGTCTGGTTAGGGAATATTGTCTGTCTAAGGTAACACTGTCTGAGATCTTTGCTTTTATTCAAAAGGGAGGTCAGCCAGCAAGTCTTAAAGGAAAGTTAAAGGCCACTTAGCATTCAGTGGAGACTCTCCTTGAAGCAAGTTTGCTTGAAAGAGGAGAAAAAAGCCAGTTTTTCTACAAATGAGTAGGGATCCCTAAAGTGGGGATGTGAAATGACCCGATTGGTGTTTTAGAAATAACCTCTTCATGAGGAGGAGGAGGAAGCTGGAGGGAGGTGGGGAGACCAAGCTGTTAGAATTTCAGGCAAAGCTGCAGGGAGGCTGGATTAGGACAGGTGCATAGGAGTATTCATGAGGTGGGAGCCAGAACCCTTTGAGTGTGGGCTGTCAGGGGCAAGTGGGAGATCAGATAGGGCAAAGATGCCAGGCTCGGGCAGCGGTGCTTAGGGTGCTGCACCCCAGAGGAGGGGAGTGAGTGAGTGGCAGAAGCAGAGCGAAGTCGATTAACTTCTCTTTCCCACGTGGACTTTGAATCACTGCCCTGAGGAATGTGCTGGTGTAAGTGGCTGAAAGGCAAATGGAAATGTGGTCTTAGAGCTCAGGCAGAGGCTGTGCCTGGGGACGTGGGAGAGATCTAAAGCCTCAGGAACAGAGGGGCTGATGCGGGGAGATCTTCAAGAGTGAAAGAGAGGTTCCCAGTGGAATGTGATGCTGGGGTGGGTGGGTCCAAGGAGGGAACAGCGAGAACACAGTGAGAGGCAAACAGCCCAGAAGAAGCAATGGCAAGGGGATCGGAGGAAGAGTTGCAAAACTGGGGATGTTCAGATGAAGAATAATGAAAGCCCTTTGGGCCCTAGCCAGTTTGGCTCAGTGGAAAGAGCGTCATCCTGTGGACTGAAGGATCCTGGGTTCGATTCCAGTGAAGGGCATGTACCTCGGTTGCAGGCTCAATCCCAGGCACGGTGGAAAGGCAACCAATCAATGTGTGTCTCTCACATCGTTGTTTCTCCATCTCTACCTCTCACTTCCACTCTCTCTAAAAGTCAATGGAAAAATATCCTCAGGTGAGAAGGAGAGAGAGAGAGAGAGAGAGAGAGAGAGAGAGAGAGAGACATAACTGGTTTGGCTCAGTGGATAGAGCATTGGCCTGTGGACTGAAGGGTCCCAGGTTCGATTCCGGTCAAGGGCATGTACCTTGGTTGCAGGCACATCCCCAGTAGGGGGTGTGCAGGAGGCAGCTGATCAGTGTTTCTCTCTCATCAATGCTTCTAACTCTCTATCCCTCTCCCTCTCTGTAAAAAAATCAATAAAATATATTAAAAAGAAGAGAGAGAGAGAGAGAGAGAGAGAGAGAGAGAGAGAAAGCCTTTGGGAAGTGGGCATTCTAAATAGACCAATGACCCAGATACCCATGGGTGTATACATTTTTGAAAAGCAAATTGGCAATATGCGTCAAGAGCCTTAAAAGTATCCACATTCTTCAGCTTATGAATGTCTTAAGACTGGTCATTAGAAAACTGTCCCAAATGCAGCCCCAGATGCACGTGTTAAAGATTTATCACAGGCAACCTTTGAAAGTTATTCAACAGCAGGGAGCAGCTAAGGAAAGTATTAGCACAACCAAGTCACGGAGTTTTAAGTAGCTGCAGAGATGACGCACGCCACATGCTCGGATGCTGAAGGAACGGCCTGTGAGGCTGAAAGTGCGCAGGAAGAAAGACTGCACTGGAATGTTAACAGTGTCCATGTGAGCGACCGCTGGGCTCTAGTTGTTGATACTGTGAGTTATCTACGGTAAACATGTGTTCCTTCATGAATCAGGAGGAAATGCTTTTTTAAATAGACATTTTATTTGGCATTAGCTTTTGATTTATTTATGGCAAAGTTGCAAAGATGACACAGTTCCCACTTACCCTTCACCCACCTTCCCCATTTGCCGTGTGCCTTGGTCCAAGCTGAGAAATGAACATGAGTGCATTTCAAACTCCAGGCTTTGTTTTTCTGTTCCAAGACCTGATGCAGGGTGCCACGTTGCCCTGAGTTATTAGTCTCCTCTGTCTGTGACTGGTTCTCCATTTGTTCTTGTTTTCCATGACCTTGACAGTTTGGAAGAGTACTTGTATTTGTAGATATTTACCAGATGCCCCTGAATTTGGGTTTGTCTGATGTTTTTCTCATGATTAGTCTGGGCTTACAGGTTTGTTTGTGTGTGTTTTTTGGAAGACCACAGATGTGGTATCCTTGTCATCCCTCATATCAGGGCATTCAGAATCTCCCCTTGGTGTCCTGGTGACGTTACCTGGGTCACCGGGTTAAGGTGTCCGCCAGGTGTCTCCACGTGAAGGTACTGTCCTTCCTTCCCATTCTCCATCCTTTGGAAGTGAGTCGTTACGCTCATCCCACACTCAAGGGCAGAGCGGATTAAGCTTCACCTCTTGGAGGGGGAGTATTTACATATATTATTTGTAATTCTTCTCTAATAAAAGTATGTCCCTTAACCTTTAGTTATTCTGTGATTTATGTGTATCTATATGCACTCATGGACATTTAGTTGACACTTTGGGTTATAATCCAAAACTGATTCAGAAAGGGTGGGGCAAAAGTAGGTTTACCGTTGTGAGTGCATGGAACACAGAGTTTATTCTTGTATTATTATTTATTAATTATTGTATTATTTTCCATACAAACAACGGTAAACCTACTTTTGCCCCACCCTGTATATACTACTTATTCTGTTGTTCAAATTGTTCAGCGCTGGCCATCGGGAATCTTTCAGCTGGTTCCTGTGTCCCTTTGACACACCCCATCCTTTTGGGTGTGCCGTTGAGCACTTCCTTACTTTCTGGTAGTATAGGATGCTCCAGGCTCATCTGGATTTTTTTTTTTTTTTTCTGCTCCAGCCTAGAGTCAGCCATTTCTCCAAAGGGCCCTGGTTTCTTTTATTGGAGCATAGTATTTAGAAATCAAGGTCTGGGTGCTGGGTGTGCTCATTGTTAAGAATTTTTTTTTCAATTTTTCTTATTGTGGTAAAATCCACGTCACATAAACTTTACCATCGTAACCATTTTTAAGTATGCAGTTCAGTGGTATTAAATGCATCCATAATGTGGTGCAGCCATCACCACCGTCCATCTTCATGACGCTTCGTCTTGTGGAGCTGAAAGTCTATACCCTTAAGCCACTAGCTCCCCAATCTCTCCTCCCTCAGCCCCTGACAACCATCATCTACTTTCTGTCTTTAAGAGTTTGACTACTCTAAGTACCTCATATTCACAGAATCACACAGTGTTTGTCTTTTCGTGACTGGCTTATTTCACTTAGCACAATGTCCTTAAGGTTCATCCACGTTTAGCATATGTCAGAATCTCCTTCTTTTTAAAGGCTGAATAATATTTCACTGTATGGATAGACCACGTTTTGCTTATCCATTCATCTGTCGATGGACACTCTGGTTGCTGCCACGTCATTTTAGCTCTTGTGAATAATGCCACTATGAACGTGGACGTACAAATATCTCTTTGAGACCCTGCTTTCAGTTCTTTGAGGGTATATGCCCAGAAGGGGATTGCTGGATCACATGGTAATTCTATTTTAATTTTTTGGGGGAGCCACCACACTATTCCCACTAACAAGGGTACAATTTCTCCACATTCTGGTCAACACTTGTTATTTTCTGTGTGTTGTTTTTTTATTTGTTTTGTTTTTGATAGTAGCCATTTTAATGGGTCTGAGGTGGTACCCCATTGTAGTTTTGACTTGCATTTCCCTATGATTGGCGATGTTAGGTGTGCTCATTTTTTTTTTTAATGAGTTTTTCAGTGTTTCACCAAAACCTTTTCCTGAAAACGCCAACTCCTTTTGACGGGAAAAATAAATGTAAACAGTGTCACACTCGGTTCTCAGCTGTTTGAACAAGATATGCCAGTGACAAAATTGTGCTGTTCAGATATTCAGTCTATTGGAATATGTATTCCTATTGTGTGAAGCACATTTCTAAATATTTCCCTAGTCTGGAGTGGTAAGTTCTCAGTGCTACACACCAAATTGTCCAGTGATTGAAGCTCATTCATTGTGAATAGCCAACGTTACAACACCGTGACCATAACCCTGTCCCTACCCCTCTAATCCTAACCCTAAACCTAGCCCTAACCTGAGCCTGAACCCTACCTAGCCCGAAACCTTATCCTAACCCTAACCCTGAGTAGGTGTGCTCATTGTTAAAGTTTTTTAATAAGAAAAGAAGAAAGGCCACTGGGTTTGGTGCCCAGGAGGCTTTGTATGAGCTGAAAGAAGTGGTTTTGGCTGAGTGATGGGGCAGAAGACAAAGTGGAGAAAGTGGGCATGCCCTGAGATTTTAGTCACCTCTGTACCCTCAGTCCTGGCACACAGTGGGTGTCCCATAAAGACTTTATTAAGCGCAGAGTAAATGGCTAAACAAATATATATGATGCATGTATATCTATCTTGGACCAGTGGGTTCTTTCTGAGTTTTAGGAGAAAAGGGGTGTGGTTGCCTTCGGATGTGGGAAGGTAAGCCTCCCAGTCCAGCTGCTGTTTACAAGTTAGGGATCAGTGATGTGGGCTCCCACCATGGCTCCCAGGAGCTGGCATGCTGACCACAGCCTCCCACAGTGTCTCCCCCTCTGCAGCCCAGGCAGGAAATCCGAGAGACAACTCTACGTGCTGGCTCCCTGCCAGGTCTTAGAACAAACTGGGAGAACTTGGAGGACCTCCCAGTTGACTTGCTTTCCCTGTTGGTTCAGGAAGGATACTGTCCAGCTGGCTTCAGGGAACACAGCCCTCCCTAAGCAGGGTGTGTGTGTGTGTGTGTGTGCGTGTGTGTGTGTGTGTATACATATGTATGTACACACACATATGCTCATGCTTCTAGCCTTTTTTACCTCCTTGGCCTAACCCAGCATTTTAGCAGTTTTCAGAAGACCAAATTTGGCTAGAAAGCCGGCAGGCTTTGGAAACAAAATGAGAAACCATAGAAAGGAGATGGAGTTAAAGATGCAGGGACTGACAAGGCTGATGGGCATAGACCTGAGTCTCAATTTGTAAGAAGTCTTTTAAAATGTATTGAATTCATTGCCAACATTTATTATTAAATTCTGTGTCAAATATTTTTTTGGATTCTCTTAAACATGGGATTACCTGGTTACCCTGCACCCACAATCCCCTGTGTAGCTGATATGCTGAGCTTGCAGTATTCATTTTGCTACAGTCCCCACCTCTCCCTATTGCCACACACTCACATATGTTACCTGCTGACCCTTAAGGCAGCTGATTTTGTCCCTCTGCCTTGTTGAGGCTCCCTGTAAATCCCTTTGATTTAGCCTAGAAAATTGAGGCCTAGGGAGTGGAGAGGAGAAGGGACTTCAATTGGGGTCACACAGCTACATAGGAGGCAGATTTGGAGTAGGCCTCAGGCCACCGGGACCCCGTTGCATTGATTTCCTGTGATACCACGCTTCTGCCTTTGTGAATTGCTCAGAATTTATTATTGTGCAGGCACCAAAAGAGACTCTCTGCAGTCCACTTCCTAACTGAGGTGCATTAAAAGAAGGGGCATGGGCCGGGTTGCCGGCTCCATCCCCAGTAGGGGGCGTGCAGGAGGCAGCCAATCAATGATTCTCATCATTGATGTTTCGATCTCTCTCTCCCTCTCCTTTCCTCTCTCTGAAATCAATTAAAAATATCCATATACTGTATATATGAAGAAGAGGGAACATAGGGGCTAAGACATAAAGGCTGGAACTGTTAGAGGGCAGGGTGCTTATTAATTTGAACACTATTGTATCCTCTTTCCCAATTCCACTTCACTAATTCAGCAAAACCCAGTCTAGGAGAAGAACAGTAAAACCACAGCAGCAATGCTCCAGGAATGCAAAAGTCCCGGCGATATTTCATTTTCTGGTTAACAAAGGTGAGACCTTTTCTGGTTTTAACCTTTAGAATCACAGGATGTTTCTTAAGGGCATGGATGGATGAGTCGATGGAGCTAGTGAGGGCCTCAGGAGGTGATCCTCTCAACCCCTCACTTTTCAAAAGAGAAAGCCCCATCCAGAGAGGCATAATGACTTGCTCACAGTCACAAGGCAAGTTAGAGGTGGATCCAGTACTCCGTCCCCTTCAGAACTCCCAGGCCTGCTGGGGTAAACCCTGCTGAAGGGTATCTCCCTCGGAGGGGAGCTGAGGAGTCAGGTGGAGTCTTCCTTTGATGAGGATGACCTTGAAGGCCTGGGAGTTGTAACACCTGGTCTGAGAATGAAGGTGGCTATGAATTAGGACACACAGGAGAACTGTTTTTGGAAAGTGCCTTACTCTATATGAAGTTGTTTTCATTCATTCATTCGTTCATTCATTCATTCATTCATTCACATCTTTATTCGAGATAATCACCAAGCACCTGCACATGCCGACACCTGCACACTGATTGCAGCCCCAGCAGGGAATACACAAGGTCAAGTTCTGCCTCCATGGAACTCCCAGCCATGGTTGTCTGTCAGACATTCCAGGGGAAAACAATTCTGTTTCACTGAGGAGTCATATGAGATTTTTAAAAATGGGCTTCAAATGTATGTACTCATCTCTTGACAAAGAGAACTTGCAGAGCCTTCTTTGACTCAACACCTGGGTTAGAAGAGGCACCTGGGTCTGCAATTCCCTGAAGCTGACCGGAGCCTGTCCCATGGGGACCCATCTCCCTTTTGTTCTTCCTGAGCAGCATCTCTGGGGCCTGCTGGCACTCAGGCCTCAGCCCCACGTCTGCTCATTGAACCCACACCATGTCCCTCAGCACTGAAATCCCCAGAGGCTTCCCACTGCAGTCTTCCAGCCTTGTTGAAGAGTTAGTGCAGTGGTTGGCAAACTCATTAGTCAACAGAGCCAAATATCAACAGTACAATGATTGAAATTTCTTTTGAGAGCCAAATTTTTTTTTCCTTTATTGATTAAGGTGTCACATATTTGTCCTCATCCCCCCATTCCCATCCCACACCCCTCCCCACGGATGCCCCATCCCCCTGTTGAACTTAACCATTGGTTAGGCTCATATGCATGCACACAAGTCCTTTGGTTGATCTCTCCCCCCTCCCCCCACCCTCCCCTATCCTCCCTCTGAGGCCTGATAGTCCGATCGATGCCTCCTTGTTTCTGGTTCTGTTCTTGTTCATCAGTCTATGTTGTTCATCATTTCCCCTAGATGAGCGAGATCATGTGTCACTAGAGATATACTTATAAGAACTGAATGTGAGACGAGCAATAATAGTTATGCTGACAGGCAAATGAATCAGTCTGTAGTGAGTTTCTTTCTGGACCAACAGTTCTTTTGAGACCCAATATCAATGTCCACCAGTTCCTTATGTGTACATGTCGGCACTGACCCCTCAGCTCTGGATGGTGGACAAATGGTGGTAATGCAGGTCCGATTCCCTCTGGTTTGGTCTCGCCCGGACCCAGGGGCACGGCTTCACCCGGACCCAGGGGCGCGTGGCCTCACCCGGACCCAGGGGGTGCGTGGCCCCACCTGGACCCAGCTGCGCGGCTTCACCCGGACCCGGGACCCAGCCTCACCCGGATTCAGGGGCACACGGCCTCACCCGGACCCGGGATCCAGCTTCACCCGGACCCAGGGGCGCGTGGCCTCACCCGACCCAGGGGCGTGTGGCCTCACCCGGATCCAGGGGCACATGGCCTCACCCGGACCCGGGATCTAGCTTCACCCGGACCCAGGGGCGCGTGGCCTCACCTGGACCCAGGGGCGCGTGGCCTCTCCCAGACCCAGGGGCGCGGGGCCTCACCCAGAGCTAGGTGTGTGCGGCCTCACCCGGACCCGGGACCCAGCCTCACCTGGATCCAGGGGCACACGGCCTCACCCGGACCCGGGATCCAGCTTCAACCAGACCCAGGGGCGCGTGGCCTTACCCAGACCCAGGGGCGCGTGGCCTCACCCGGGCCCGGGACCCAGCCTCACCCGGATCCAGGGGCACACGGCCTCACCCGGACCCGGGAGAGAGCCAAATTTTTTAAATTTAAACTTCTTCTAACGCCACTTCTTCAAAACAGACTCGCCCAGGCTGTGGTATTTTGTGCAAGAGCCACACTCAAGGGGCAAAAGAGCCGCATGTGGCTAGCGAGCCACAGTTTGCCGACCACAGAGTTAGTGACATATTGCAAACCACACATACGTAAAAGGAGAACAGTATGTCCACCCAAGAAACCATAGCCACAGTCAAGATAGTGAATGAATCCATCACCCCCAAGCGTGTCTTCGCGCCCCTTTGTCATTCCTCCCCCTAGGCTAGGGGTCCTCAAACTTTTTAAACAGGGGGCCAGTTCACTGTCCCTCAGACCATTGGAGGGCCGGACTATAGTTTAAAAAAAGACTATGAACAAATTCCTATGCACACTGCACATATCTTATTTTGAAGTAAAAAAACAAAACGGCAAAAACACCCGCATTTGGCCCGCGGGCCATAGTTTGAGGACGCCTGCCCTAGGCTATCACTGATTTGCTTTGTGTTGCTATAGGCTTCTTTGTGGTTTCTAGAATTTTATATACATGGAATCATACACCATTTCTGTTTTTGTTGCAATTTTTGCAGTCACCGTAATTGTTCTGAGATTAGTCCACGTTGTTGCATGAGACAATAGTTGATGCATCCTCTACTGACCCCCAGATCTCTGTCTCCTAACCTCAGACTCCTGTATCCCCTGCCAACAACATCATCAGGTTCATCTATCCTTCCCTAAGGAAACGCCCCTGCCAATTCCATCCAACCTTGCAGTCATCTCTGATCTCTTTCCTCTCACCCTCCACATTGAATTCATCAGCAAGTCCTGGTGGCTCTACCTCTATAATCTCTTCTGAACTTGACTGCTACTCACCTTCTCCATTACCACCCTAGGCAAGTCCCATCATCTCTCACCTGGAGACAGGTACGGTTGGGAATGAAGATGACTGTAGCCCCGAGGGCGTTTACAGGTGCCACAAACAGAGAAAGGACCTGAACACTGGACACAACTCACATTCAGTGCGGCAGATGGAGGTCGGTGATCTTTCAGAAAAGAAGATCAGCTTTGAGGTCACACAGACCTGAATTGGGAAGGTTTCTGCACTTCGGTGAGCCGCAGTCTCTGATCTGTACCACTGTCTCCCTTCATGAGAGTCCCTAGGGAAGCTCAGCACTGTCAGGAGAGGGTCCTTGAGCCCATGTGAGCAACAAGACACAAGTAGGAAAATGCAGAATACAACCCAAACAATATTTAAACTATTATTTAAATGTTCATATGCCTGGTGGGTGTGGCTCAGTGGTTGAGCATCGACCCATGAACCAAGAGGTCCCCAGTTGGATTCCCGGGTCCGGGCATATGCCCAGGTTTTGGGCTTGATCCCCAGTTAGGGGGTGTGCAGGAGGCAGCCAATCCATGTTTCTCTTTCATCAATGTTTCTCTCTCTCCCACTCCCTCTCTCTTTAAAATCTATAAAAACATATTTTTTAAAAATGTTTATAGATGTGTCCAACCAATACATTATTGAATTGATACTGGCCTTCTTACAGATTTTTCTTGACAAATTCTGAAAACAGGACTCTTGCACGTGGAGAAGAGGGCCTCTTAATCAGTGTTTTAAGTGGGTGGTGATAGAAGGTCATGGTTAAAAGCAGAGCTTTCAGATTTCACCTAGGTTCTAAATTTATACTCCTATCAGCTGTGTTGCTCTCAGGAGAGCCACTGACCCATTCCGAGCCTCAGTTTTCTCATCCACTTTTAAAGGACAATTGTTAAGACTAGCATGGCCCTTCACATAAAAGGTATCCAGCAGTATTTTTAAAACAACACCTCACATTTATTGAATAGTTGCTGTGTGCCAGGCAGTTTTCAAAAAGTACTATCTCCTTTAATGATCATTCAGCCCTGGTCCATGGCTTCTATTTATCATGCCATTTTATGAAGTGGCAATGGGGGCCCAGAGAGGTTAAATAACTTGCCTGTTGTCACACAGTCAGTAAATGGCTGAGGCAGGACTGAAACCCAGCTGTGTGACCTCAGGGTCTGAACGCTGGCCACAGCCTCCCAAATAAAGGACAAGCTATTGTTTAAGGTGGATCTCGAGTCCCAAGGGGAGTCTGGCGAGGCGATTGGCCAAGGCCAGCCCCGCAGGGTCGTCTCGAGAAACAGAGGAGCCCACATCCTGACTCTCCAGCAGCTGACCTGGGGGAACAGTCTCTCCCTTCTCGGCTAACAAACAGCTTTAATAATCATGATAACTGGACTGAACCTCGAGCGCTGTGAGATGCCAGTGCTTCACCCTCTATCTGGGATCCTTTGAAGTAGCTGCTGTGCCTGTCCCCACTTGACAGATGAGGAAACGATGGTACAGACAGGCTAGGTCACTTGCCCACAGCGGCACCGCTATGATGAGCTGGCACTGGCCCCCAGGTGGCTCCCCACTGGTGCTGCCACCCCCCACACCCACACACACCAGCCAGTGTCAGACCGCAGGGCGCTTGGAGGGAGGCGGCTGCATTTTTTGCCTTGCCCAGAAATGTCAGTGCGTCACCATCACACAAAGTCCTGGCTGTTTGCTCCTATGGTTCCTGGGGTGCTCTTGACAAGTGTCCCCTCACGCAGGCTGAGGGGGAGGGGCAGGAATGGAAAGCAGGTTCAAAGCACACAATTAAAATTCCTAAAGAACTATGTGGAGTCCTTCTCTTCCTCCCCTAAAAACACACAGAACATTCTTGGTCTGTATATCAGGCTGGGGGCTGGGCTTTAAGCCTCTTGCTGCACCTTCTTTGGTCCCATGTGACCGCAGAAGGGCTCCCAGCTGGAATTCTCTGTGTCCCTGAAGCAGCCGGTCCTTCCCTCCTCCCCACCCAACTATGCTGCTTGGGATTCCTGGCGCTCCTCTGGGGGCAGGCACGGGTGTGGGCACCCATGGGCAGCGGAGCCCAGGGTACCCTGAGTGGGGGCCTCCCAGGGGCTGCTGGCCTGGCCCCTCCCCTGCTACATGCCTGTGGGTTTGGGCCCAGCAGAGTGTGTGTGTGTGTGTGTGTGTGTGTGTGTGTGTGTGTGTGTCCTGGGAGGAAGTATCCACAGCTGCCCACAGGGCAGCCCCAGGCTGTTGGTGGTCTCAGAAGATAAGGGAGACCCATCAGCTGAGAATGTGAGTTAGAGAACTGGCTTTCCCAAGGAATGTGTGGCCTCCTGTCCTGATAAGGGGTCCTCCTCATGGGGAGCCGAGAAGCAGGCCCGTGGACCCTCGCTTCCTAGCAGGGAAGGGCTACAAGGACCTGCTCCTTCTCAGGTTCCCCTCACTTTTAAGGGTCTGGGGCAATAAGGGATGGGGCGTGACGGCTTCACAGGTGCCAGGAAAAGGTTTTGGAACTGAGAGAAGGTGATGGTCACACAACATGATGAATGTACTAAACACCACTGACTTGTCCAGTTTCAACGATTAACTTGAAATTTTCACATGTGAATTCACTTCAATTTTTGAAAAAGGAGAAAGAGAATCAGCTGTGGCTGGTGCCGCCCAACCCATTCCCTCCTTCCTCCACCCAGCCTGCTCTCCTACCCAAGTCAACATCGGTGTGGCTCTGACACATTTCCACTAGATACCAGAGAACATACTGATCACAACATTAGGAAATACCTTGAAAATCTATGTAATATATTGAAACACACACACAAGTGTAAGGAGGCCCTTGGGCTCAGCGACCTGTGAGTACAGGCCACGCAATCACAGGGTCCCCACAGCAGGAGCCGGGGGCCTCCTTACGTGTTGCTTCTCACGTGCCTTATCTAGTCCCAGTTCTGCTCCCAGTCACCTGCTGAGCTGCTCTGGGGCTTCTGTCTCCTGTCACCTTCCCGTCCAGGTGAGGGGGATGACTTTCGCCTTCTTTGTGGGCCAGCATGAGGGTAAGGCACACACTGTGAGGGGTCTGAAGCTCCTTGTGCTCACAGGAGTTTAGCCAGTTATTTGGGATAATGTCCATGAAGTACAGACTGCAGAGACTGGCGAGACAGCAGCCGTTTGATCGCTAGGCTGGGCCTGCTTGCCCAGTATCTGTTATCCACACACCCCTCCCCCCCATGAAGTACAGCGCTCCAGCGGAGGGGGAGAGGTGGGGGAGGGGTGTGGGGGGGGGTGTTTGGCCCTCAGAGGCCTTGCCAACCCAGGACTGGCTGATCCACACAGAATTAGCAAAAAGGCAGAGTGAACTTGGTGATGGAGGTCCTCACTGCTGCCTCTGGAACAAGGGGTGGGGAGAGAGTCTGAGGTCCCCAGGAGGGAAATGAAGGGAGCGAACCACCCTTGAAATAGAAGGATGCAGCCCTAGCCGATTTGGCTCAGTGGATAGAGCGTCGGCCTGCGGACTGAAGGGTCCCAGGTTCGATTCCAGTCAAGGGCACATGCTTGGGCTGCGGGCTTGATCCGGGGGGCTTGATCCCCGGTGGGGGGTCATGCAGGAGGTGGGGGGGGGGGCATGCAGGAGGCAGCCAATCAATGATTCTGTCTCATCATTCATTGATGTTTCTTTCTCTCCCTCTCCCTTCCTCTCTGAAATCAAATAAAAATATATTTTTTAAAAAAATAGAAGGATGCAGAAAACGTTGGTGGAATATGGCCCTCTCCCCCACCCCCTCATCCTCGTTTTTCATAAACCCAGTGGGCTTGGTTTTTCCAGAAATGGTTCCAGGAGTAGTTTTCTTCAGTTCACATCCCTGGACTCCAGGAACTAGGCGGGGAGCTTTACATTTATTAAAAGAAGAGCTAAAATGTTGGGGGGTGAGGGGGTAGGGAGGTGGGGAGGGGGGCTGAAGGCGCCCCTAGGTTATGGGGGTGGTGGTCATGACTACTGTGGAGGTGGGGAAATCACAGATCAAGAATTATGCGGTGGCCCGGCCCTTCTTGCCCCGCCCCCATGGTTGTATGCAATTGAGGTGCAATCTGTAGCCACACCCCCACGAGCCACACCCCGCCCCGCTCCCCTCACCCCTGAGTGCTGTGGGGCACCTGGCTAGCTCCGTGCCAACCCATTCTTGGCAGTAATGCCCACTTTCCCCCACTGACTCATCCCACCCACCAGCCTCTGCAGGACTTCGGAGGGGCTGAGGACCCCATCTGTCAGCCAGACTGCTGTGCAGCCGGCTGGTGGTGATGGGAGAGTGGGCTCAGTCGGTAGAGAGATGAGAGTTCCCTGAGGGGCTGAATATCTGCTGCTCTGCATTCCCCTTGCCCT
The DNA here is from genome assembly GCF_951640355.1 of Cnephaeus nilssonii. Classification (NCBI taxonomy): domain Eukaryota; kingdom Metazoa; phylum Chordata; class Mammalia; order Chiroptera; family Vespertilionidae; genus Cnephaeus; species Cnephaeus nilssonii. Next base: position 21,925,452 of record NC_137073.1, on the reverse strand, counting down.
GTCTGTTAGCATCTTGGCAGGTGACTCCAGAGGGCAGAGGAGGTGGGTGGAATGTGTGTGTGTGCGTGTGGGGGGGTGTCCTGGCACTGCTGTCTGAGGGGCAAGGGAAACAGGGGTGGATTTTGGCAATGGGACTAGAAAACAAGATTCTCTCTGGAGCTGCCCACCTGCAGCTGAGCCTGAGGGGATGCAGAGGTGGGCACAGCCAATGGGAGCAGAAACCAAGTCCAGAGCCTCCTGTCCGCCAAGGTGGGCCTCCAGGCTCTGCCAAGGCCCCACAGAAGGAGGCAGTTGGGAAAGAAGCCCGATTCTGCCAAAATCTGGCCCAGGGCCTGGGAGGCTCAGTGTGTGTTTCTTCGAATGAAAAATCTTTCCAAAGCACCAATCATGTCAACCCCTCTCACATATAAACCCTTCCGGAGCTCCCCAGTGCTCTTAGGGTACCCTTAGCCGCAGCTTTAACTCTGACCCACCTCTCCAGCTCTCCCTTCCTCCTGAGCTCCAGCCACACTGGGCTTCCACCTTCCCACCCCAGGGCCTTTGCATGCGCTGATCCCGCTCCAGGAATACGAGCCCCTCCCTCTTCACCCAGTTAACAGCCTTGTGCTTTAGCTCCGAGCTCTCAGTTTCCCAGAGAGCCTTACGGATCTCTCTGGCCGGTCCTCTCAGCTTCCTTTCCTTCCCAGTAAGTAGGTCTTTTTATACATTCTTGTTCCTTTGGGATATGTTTCCAAACTCTCTTTATAATAAGAAAGATGAGCCCTGGCCCGTGTGGCTCAGTTGGAGCATCATCCTGTTATCCAAAAGGTCTCAGGTTTGATTCCCAGTCAGGGCACATACCCAGGTTGTGGGTTTGATTCCCAGTCGGGTGCTTGCAGGAGGCAACCAATCAATGCTTCTCTCACATCAATGTTTCTCTCTCTCTCTCTCTCTCCATTCCTCTCTCTCTCTAACAACAACAACAAAAAAGGAATTATGTGAAACACTTTTTAAAATTGCAGATTCCTGGGCTCTTTCCCAGCCCTGGAATCAGAAACTCCCGGAGAGGGGGCTGGGCACTGTTTAAGGAGCCCCTCAGGTGTCTTTCTCCATCACTGCAGTGGAGGCTGATAGGTGATTGTACTCAGCCCCCTGACTCCTCTGAGTGCCAGGAGGCGGGCCCATCTTTTTCTTTTTCCTTGCAACCCTACCACCAGCACAGGGTCTGGCACATAATGGGGTTTAAGAAATATTTGTTGAACAAATGGATGACTATAGAATAAACAGGATTAGTTCCAGTGACTAACTTTAATTCTATTCTGAGTGTATTTATCTCCCTGACTACACAAGGCCAGCAGAATCCAAGATGATTGACATGTCCCCGGAAACTACCTGAGAGAGTGAACAGGATATTAATAAACCTAAGCTGGGATCTGACAGAGAAGTGAGTTGGAGACGGGGACCCTGCCTTGTGCTGTGAGCCCAGAGCAGAGGACCGGAGAGTCTTGGAGACCATCCTGAGGTCGCTAAGCACCCCCCCCCCTTCTCTGGAAGGCACCTGCCCCCCAACCCAGGTGGAGTAGAGGAACTGTTTACACCTGTGGGGAACCGAGGACCCAGAGAGAGTGCAAGGCAGCAACAACAGGAATAATAACAATAGTAATTAAGAAAGTCGCTTTTGGCATTCCTATAATGCTAGGCCCTATCCTGAGATTACACAAGTTAGCTCATGCAATCTACCAGCTCTTTGGGCAGAGACAGCACCTTGATTTCCTGCCCTGCGCCCCCTTCCTCTCCCTCCTCTCACCCTCAACTCCTGCCAAGTGTTGAGCAATGAGTTGGAACAGCTCTAGCCCTCCTTCCACGCCGCCGCCGCTGTGTCCTGGATTTCAAACAGCCCCATCTTCCCGCCAGTCTTTGCAGAGGGGGCCTCTCGGTCTGATGCAAGAGTGTAGAGGTGAGGGGAGGAGGGAATGGGGTGCGCCCCACCCCAGCTCTCCTCCCCGCTGGCTTCCCACCCTGCGGCCGGCACCCACAAAGGCTGCAGCTTGCACTTCAGGATTTTGAACTTGGCCTGATGCCTCTTGGTTCATTGCTGAGGAGGCGGGGAATGGAAAGGCAGGGTAGGAGGAGCCAGAGGCTTTCCCCAGCTGGGATGGCCAGTATCTTTGCGATCAAAACCCAGCTGGCCCACACCCAGGCCTGTGGGGTGTCCCTCCCCTTTGATGAGGGAGGGGAGGGATGAAGATGCAAAATAGGGGTGGGTGGGTGGTAGCAGGAGTTGGGGGCGGGTTGCCCTGCATCATTGACCCCAGGGGTTACTATCAGGCCCCACCCCCCAGGAGACAGAAGGGACGTGTTTCAGGGCTGGGTGGGCTGCGCTGACACTAAAGGCTTGTTTGCCTGCTGCCCACACTCACTAGGAATCGCCTGTGTGGCTGGGCACCGCAGGGCTGCCACTCACGCCAGAGCCTCTGCCAGTTGGCTCCCCCTTTCCCCCTTCCCCCTTCCCAGCCTGCATCCCAGTGTCCCCGGGGCAGCTCTGAGAGTGCCCCGCAGGGCAAGGGCTTCCGAGTGAGCAGGAGCCCCTAGCTTTGCCCGGCCAAAGAAGTACAGAGCTCTGAAGTCTCTCCAGACTCTGGGAGGCCAACGGGGTGACGCAAGGGTGGGGAGTGCGCGGACAGGCTGGGACTCGCTCCTGCCCGGGGCGCCCTGGAGCAGGCTCCCCTGAAACCAGCAACTCTGAGCCTGCTCTAGACTGAGGCTCCCAGAAAGTCTTACTCTACCCTTCCCCTTTCCAAACCACGCCCCCAGCTCCAGGGGATCCAGAAAGGAGGCCCCCTGGAAATTCTGGATCCAGGATTTCAAAAGGAAGCAGGCAGCAAAGCATTTATTTGGCGAGGAGTGCAACTGTGCTGGGGTTCCATGGGTCCAGAGAAGTGAGGTGTGTTCACACCCAGGTCAGGGTGTTCTGACCCAGGTGGCGTAGAGCAGGCTGGGCAGGGGAGGGGAGCGTGGGCTGGCATCCTGGATTCTGGCTTTGTCCTTGTGGTCTGTAGATCTTAAGCAGAGCTGGCTTTGTGGGCATGTGGCCTGTGCAGTCACAAAGGGACCCCAGCTCAGAAGGGCCTTGCGTTTGATTTAATGGTCTGCCAGCGCCATCTTGAAATTCTTAATAATGTTGAACAAGGGGCCCTGCATTTTCATTTTGAATGGGAACCTTGATAATTATGTAGAATATATAGCTGATCCTGGCCTTAAAACTCAAGGGAAAAGTGGTGGCTCTCAAATTTCTATTTGGGGGAAGCTTCAAAGTAAAAAGCTGGTTGGAAGTGAGAGCTGTACAACTGGTCCTGAAGCTACACTTGAATAATAATAATAATAGTTAATAATAATAATAACCAAACAGCATACTCTTAGGGTATTTACTATGTGCTGGTCACTATTCTTTATATGAATCAGCTCACTTAATCCTCACGATCCCTATGTATGTTCAGAACTATTATATCCCCATTTTTACAGAAAAGAACACTGAGGCTCAATGAGGTTAAAAGAGTGACCAGATTATTCCTGGGCAGTTTGGCTCCACAGCCCTTCACCTTTTGCTAGAGCTCCCCTTCATTAACATTTAAAGTAGGTTTCTTGTAGGCAACATAGTCAGGTATTGCTTGTTTTTTTTGTTGTTGTTTTTTATCCACTCTTGACAGTCTCTGTTTTCTAATTGGTGGATTAACACCATTCACATTTAATATAATTATATAATTGAATTAATATATACCATGGTTGTAACTGTTTTGTAGTCAGTATACTTGTTCTTTCTTTTTAAAGATCGTCCCCTCTCTTTCTGCCTTCTCTGTTTTGAATCGTTTTATATGATTCCATTTTTTATTCTCTCTGAGCCTATCAATTATACTTCTAAAAATGTTTTAGTGGTTGGCCTATAGGTTTTGAAATGTACACTTACAGCTAATCTAAGTCCACTTTCAAATGGCTTCACAGAACCCTCCCTTACAATATGGCTGCAATTCATTTCTCTTGAACACCTAATTGCTATTCTCCGTCATTATTGCGTTATTCATTTCCTGAATCTTCACAAAGACCTGACGAGATGGGGCTGTCCTCACCTCATTTTACAGGGGCGTCTATAAAGGCACAGATGTTTAACAAGCTGCCTAGGTCGCAGCCAGCAAGTGGCAGAGCTGAGCTTTGAACCCAGGCAGCCTCACAGCATGGCAGGCAGCCTGCTTCCGTTTAGTTGATCTATTCCATGTCATCCAATGGAGCAAAGTTTCAAAAAAAAAAAAGACTTTTATTCTTATTTTATAGGGTGTCTTCATTTACTATTGTTCTGGTCAATCTATTATTATGGGGGGCTTTGGGAGGGCCAATGAAGATGGGAGCTGGCAAAAGAATTTGGGTTCTAGTCTCATCTGTTGACTCCTCCTCAAATCACGCCCTGCTCCCCCACAGACTTAGAGAGAGAGGGAGGAGCTGGCAGTGCCTGCCCTGTGGCCTAAGAACTCAGGGCTGGGCATCCTCTGTAATAAAACAGGCGTCTGCTCCCAAGGTCGACACCCTGGCCTCTGTTGCAAAACCTCTCTGCAGAAGAACCTGAACTCTGGAATCTCAGGCTGTTCCCTGGTGGCCCCGGGGTAGCCCCTTGGTCCTTGGAGAGAGGACAGGAGAGGCATTCTGGGGACTTTCCTTGCAGGAGCCTGACTTCCTGAGCCAGCGGGGCAGCACCGTTCTCTGGGGTGGACAGGAAGGAGCCACTTTCTGTTTGTAAACAGTGACCACGCCCTGCTGGCATCCTTCCTTCCTCCCGCCCTCCCTGAGCTCTGCCCCATTGGCAAAGAGAGGAAACCTGGCCAAGGGTCCTGGGACAGGAATGGGCAGGACAGTTCTCCCCAAGCTTGCTGGGCCGATTTTCCAGGCCAGAGGGGATCCTTGGGAAAGGGCATCTGGAGTCAGATCTGAATTCCTGGGGTAGATACAACCTTGGCGGATCTTTGAGGGGGAAGCCAGGCTAAAGCAGAGGAAACCTGAGGACCCTCCACCCCCAAAATGCCTGTGCAGCTGGGGCTGTGGGGCACCCAGTGACAGGCCAGGAGGTACACATTAGGGTAGGCATCTTTTTGTCTGACCAGCATCCGTTCTTCCTTCGGTCTCCAGCATCTCAATTTCCCTTTGCGGAACCACCCTTCCCCTTTTCCTTTTTCAAGTGACCTCTCCCCTCTGGTAGGTCAAGCCTAGCCGGTCCCTGTGGCCATGTTGGTTCACGCTGTCCACTAAGTTCTGGGGCTTTTGCTGGGATTGCTGAAGAGAAGACCTCGATCTGCTGAGCTTGTTGAGCTGGTCCAATGTAAACTGAGAGCTGCTGGGAGCCGACTTGTCTACCAACAGAAGGAAAACTGAGCCTAAAGACGATTTTTCAAATTGCATTTCAAATTAGTGGGGAAAGAATGAATTATTTACTAAGTGGGACAATCGGCTACACAAGTAGGGGCAAATTAAGTCAGATCCCTTCCTCCTATCACAAACAGAAATAGATTCCAGTTGGATGAAAGAAAAAAAAGATTAAAAAGTGAATGTGGTGGAAGGAAATGCAGGATAATACTTTTCCATAAGTTTGGGAGTGGGCAAAATATAATCTTCTTGGTCATGACACAAAATCCAGAAATCACAAAGGAATCTATTCTCAGATTGGCCGCACACAACAGAAACGTGGATAGCCAAAGACACCACAGGAAAAGTTGTAAGGCCGATTATTGCCACTGACAGATGTAAATACGCCTGATTACAAAGAGGTCGGACCCTCAATAGGACAAAAGGAAAACCACTTAAACCCTAATTGGGCAAAGGACATGAACAAGCAAAATGAGGGAAGAGTCAGCCAGACCATTGTTCACTCCCAGGAGCACCCATCAAAAGGAGCGCTTGAGGGGAGGATTAGAAATGAGGTCATGTATGAACTGTTGAAGGAATGGAGAATATTTAGCCAGAAGGAAATAGGTCAGAGCAGCAACTGTCCAATAAAATACAATGCCAGCCACACATGCAACTTGAACGTTTCTAATAGCCGCTTAGAGAAAAAGCAAAAAGGAACCGGTGAGATGAATTTTAACATGTTTTATTTAGCTAAAATAATGTCATTTCAACATGTAATCAACCTGAACATTATTTCTTGGTTTGGGTCCTAGCTCTTAGAAATCTGGTGTGGATCTTAGATTGAAGGCGCATCTCCGTTTAGCCCAGCCACGTCTCAAGGGCTGGAGAGTCATACAATTGTTAGTGGCTATTTTGAGCAGCCTGACTGTTAGAGGCTAAGAGAATGGATTCCAGAGCTGGGACCAGGTCCAGGCTTTCCCATTTCTCAATCGCTAAAGGGCTTTCCCATTTGCTAGCTGTGTGACCTTTTTAATGTTCCAGGTCTGCATTGGAAAACTAGCACTAAAGGGCTGTGTAGGTTTTCAATGGCATCCACATAAGCATCCAGCTCACTGGCTGGCACAGAGTTAAGAGCATAACAGTTGTTTATTTGTAGTTATAATAAGTACCAAATAGCTGATCAGCCTGTAAGCACAGCGGACAAAACAGAGACCAACATGTAAACACGGCGGGACATTAGATTTCATTCAGCATAAGAAACATAACCCCCCAACTGAGAGCTACTACAGCTGCCGCCAGCCCCGTGTGGCCACAGAGCACCAGACTAGCTGGTCTGATTGAGAAATGCCTAAATGAGAAGGCAGACTTCCAAGAGGTAGCGCAAAAAAAAAAAAAAAAAAAAAAAAAAAAAAAAACGGAATGGAAAACATCTCACTAAAATTTTTAATGTTGATGACATCCTGAAATGATCACATTTTAGACGGGCTGGGTTAAAGAAAATATTAAAATTAATTTCGCTTGTTTCGTTTTAAAGAACATGGATTCGTTCGCGTTACAGTTCTGTTGGGTGGCACTGATTGAGAACTCCGCCACAGTGGGATAGCATGCTTTGTTGAGTAGCGAGTTCCCCGTCCTGAGAGTGTTTCATGCTGAGGATGGATGATCAGAAAGCAGGGATGGCACATGATGGCTGGAGCTGGGGATTCGTGGGTTTCTCCAGCCTGGGTTTTCTCGCCATGCAGCGGCCTCTGGCTTTGCAGTTAAGTGTGTGGCTGGAAGGCAGCTGCCCGTCTGCCTGGAGGTGGCCGAGAAAGCAGCGCTCACTCCCAGGCAGCAGGCCTCAGTGCTTCTAAACAGGATTCCAGCATGATACACTGTTGGCCAGCAGGGAAGGGGGTGGGGGCGACTGGCCAGAGGGCGGACCCGGCCCTGCATGCCTTCTGTGTCCTTGTCTCTTAGTGTCTCTGGGCAGCTTCATGAGTTCTCCATTCTCTCCTGCTCCCAGACAGTGTCTAGAGGGAGGCCCCCCCCCCCGCCCTGGGCACAGCTGCCACAAGGGAAGTTCTTGTCTGCCTGGATGTGCGGAGAATCCCTTAGAGCAAGTAGTTTAGCAGATGTGAAGTAAGAGCAGCTGTTTCTTCCACCCAGACGGCTTCCCCCTCACAGCCTGTGTCTCATCCAGGAAGCAATCCTCCGTAACCGCGTGTGGGCTTGCCCGATGCAAGCCGGGCAACCAAGACCCGGCGTGAATTCTGCTTAATAATTGAAACCCACAACTAGCAGGATGCCGTGGCCAAGGCTCCAAGTCTGTGTTCCAACCTTGTCTTCTCCGTTACCATGAGACCTCAGGCAAGTCTCTTCCTCTCTCTGGGCCTCAGCTTCCTCATTCATCAAACAGGAGAGGGGACGCCAAATGGTCTTTCCAGTTCTTAAATTCAGGGATCATTTGTTTGATCAATGTCAGCTCCTCATAGCTCCTGTATGTGCATCCACATATATATATATTAGAGAGAGGAAGGGAGAGAGAGAGAGAGAGAGAAACACCAATGATGAGAGAGAAGCATTGATTGACTGCCTCCTGCACACCCCACATTGGGGATCGAGCCCGCAACCCGGGCATATGCCCTGACCGGGAATCGAACTGTGACCTCCTGGTTCATGGGTTGACGCTCAACCACTGAGCCACGCCGGCTGGGCTCCTCTTATTTTTCATTGCTGAGTCTTATTTGTCCCAGCTTGATGACAACAATGATGGTAATAATAATAAACCACAGTAGCATTTGTTGGTTTCTGTTTTACTTGCATTTGAAAGGTTTGCGACGCAGGAAACAAGACACAGAGTCCAGGCCATGGAAAGGGGGGGAGGTTTTAATCTTGCGCTCCCGGGCGAAATTCAGAGTGGGCCAGGGGAGTTCGCGCCAAAATGGGGCTTAGGTACTTCCTTTATACAGCTGTTTAGTGAGGGGAGGGTGGAGGGCATGGGAGGTGTGGAATTCCTGCCTCGGGCAAGGGTCTGGGAAGGCGCCAGTTATCTTTGTCACCATCTACCTTGTGGATGCTTGCATGGCTGTGGTCTTTCCCCCCTGCCTCGACCTAACAGCATTAAACTTAATTCTCCCAACCACCTTAGGTGATAGGGACCAGTATTATATCCATTTTACAAAGGCAAGGACTGTGTGGCCCTTGTATTAGTCTGCTCAGGCTGCCATAATAAAGTGCTACAGACGGGTAACTTAACAGAAATCGATTTTCCCACTCTTCTGTAGGCTAGAAGTTCAAAATCAAGGTGCCAGCGGTATTGGCTCCTTCTCCTCCTCCTCCTTCTTCTCCTCCTCCTCCTTCTTCTTCTTCTTCTTGTTGTTTTTAATGTATATATTTATTGATTTTTTACAGAGAGGAAGGGAGAGGGACAGAGAGCTAGAAACATCGATGAGAGAGAAACACCAATCAGCTGCCTCCTGCACACCTCCTACTGGGGATGTGCCTGCAACCAAGGTACATGCCCTTGACCGGAATCGAACCTGGGACCTTTCAGTCCACAGGCTGACGCTCTATCCACTGAGCCAAACCGGTTAGGGTGTGTTGGCTCCTTCTGAGGCCTCTCTCCTTGGCTTGCAGATGGCTGTCTTCTCCCTGTGTCTTCCTTCACACGGTTACCCATGTGTGTGTGACTGTGTCCTAATCTCTCCTCTCCTTACTAGAGCACCAGTCCTATTGGATTAGGATCCACCCTAACGATCTGCTTTTAACTTAATTGTCTCCTTAAAGACCCTGTCTCCAAATACAGTCACATTCTGAAGTACTGGGGGTTAGGACTTCAACATAGGGATTTGGGGGGACACGATTCAGTTCATAACACTTCTCAAAGGCAGGAAGAGACTCTTCCACTGTACCCCTCACAGGCCTGGCCCACAACAGAGGTCCTCAGATGATCTTTGTTGAAAATCAAGATTGGGGGCATGGGGAAGGGGGAAAAATAAGGGGATATGAGGGTGAGAAGTATTTTCTCAGGGTTCTCTAGGTCCACCCTAACAGTACCTGGTGGGGGCGGGGGGCAGAGGGAGACGACTTGGCCTTCTCTTTGCCCCCGTGTGTGGCTGACACCCTAGATCAGTGGTCGGCAAACTCATTAGTCAACAGAGCCAAATATCAACAGTACAACGATTGAAATTTCTTTTGAGAGCCAAAATTATTTTTAAATATATTTTATTGATTTTTTACAGAGAGGAAGGGAGAGGGATAGAGAGTTAGAAACATCGATGAGAGAGAAACATGGATCAGCTGCCTCCTGCACACTCCCCACTGGGGATGTGCCTGCAACCAAGGTACATGCCCTTGACCGGAATCGAACCTGGGACCCTTCAGTCTGCAGGCCGACGCTCTATCCACTGAGCCAAACCGGTTAGGGTGAGAGCCAAATTTTTTAAACTTAAACTTCTTCTAACGCCACTTCTTCAAAATAGACTCGCCCAGGCCATGGTATTTTGTGGAAGAGCCACACACTCAAGGGGCCAAAGAGCTGATGTGGTTCGAGAGCCGCAGTTTGCCGATCACAGCCCTAGATGAGGGAAAAGACCCAGGGAACAGAAATTGCCTTTTCATCACAGAAGCGTGCTGACCTCATTGGGGAGGGTCAGGAGGAGGCACTGGAAAGAGGATGAGTCCTAGTCAGGTAAGAGGGGAAGGAAGAGCTTTCTGAGCAGAGGGAACAGCAGTGCAAGCTGGGAGAGAGAGTGTGTCCTGTGAAGGGGGCTCCAGCAGCATCAAGTTCAAAGCTGGGGACAAGGAGACAGGAGGGGCAGTCCAGGGAGGACTTGGTGCTAAGGAATGTGGACTGAACCAGAGCTCCAGGGGTTACTGAATGATGTCCGGAGGAAAGTGCAGGGATGATTTCCCCACGTTCACGCAGTGGCATGTGGGCTCCTGACCAGGCTGGCTCCTCCTCACCCCCTCCCTCTAGTTCCCCAGTCCCTGCCATGCCTCCAACTCACTCACAGCCCTTTCTTCTCCTTCCCCTGGGAAGCCAGGGACCCCTCTCATCTGTTGTCCAGCTAGGACCCTGAGCCATTCTGCCTCCCAACATTAGTCTCGAACAATCACTTTGCAAACTCAGCTTTTGGGCACAGTTTGGGAAAGTTGTCCTGGCCACGCTGAAAGCGGGATGTGATCTCCATCTTTATAAGGACTGCATGCGCCTTGCTGAGCTCCCATCCACTGGCTCAGGAGGCAGTGTCTCTGACTGAGCCTCCAGAGGGAGGGGAGAACGCAGGGACCCAGAATGGGCTAAATTGGGCACATACTGTGACACAGAGACCCCGCCCCCCCGCCCCCCCGCCAAGCTGCTTTGGCTAGGAACAATAATCCTAATATATAAAGAGCCAGGGTCTGTAACGCCCAAAACGACCAAACGGATGACCGAACGCCAGGCTGTGCGCACAGCAGGCTCGGGTGGGCAGGGACTGGCGAGTGGGCTGAACTGCTGACTTCTCAGTCCCTCCTGGGTCGCAGGCACTGTGGCAACCCAGCACTGACTGCTGCTGCCAAGGTGGGTGCGATGCTATTGGTCGGGGGGGGGGGGGGGGGAGCCCTGCCATGGCCCCATGATCACCCTGCAGAGGGAGGCCCAGGCTACCTGGCTGGCGCTGGTGGGCAGGGCCTCCCTCTGTGGGGCAATCAATCGCGGGGCTCCCAGACTGTGAGAGGGCGCAGGTTGGACTGAAGGACCCCCCTCCCCCAAGTGCATGAATTTCATGCACTGGGCCTCTAGTAACAATAATAAAAACAGAGTGAATATTTAGCAGGCACTTACTCCATGCACACTTTACAAAATTAATTGTGAATCTTCATAGCTGCCCTATGAGGTAGAAATGAGTTTTATCTATTTTACAGATGAGGAAACTAAGGCATAAAGTGACTAAGTCACTTGCCCAAGTTCATTGGTTCAACTGCTCAAATAAAGAAAGGGAGCTTTTTGCTGAGTAGAGACGAGGAAGGCTACCTATGGCTTGGAAATAGTTACACTGTCCATTTTGGGCCAAATGCTTCACAAAAATTAGAGGACGCAAGCTGGCTTCTCCAGTTTTCCACACAGCACTGAAACATTTAGAAATTAGATGCCATGTTTACATAGAGAGATGTATAGAAAAGTCTGGCTCCTGCTCCCTGTTGGAAAATTAGAGGTGTTGGCGCCTTGGGCCCACATTCCCAGCAGTTGTCCGGGGCAGATCTGCTGGCAGGTCCATCTATCCTCCTGGCCGCACTCCCTGGGTCCTGCACTCGTGGTGGCTGCCTGCCCTGGGGGTGGAGACACTGAGTTTGTCTCCCACTGGATGATTGTAGCCATAGAAAGTAGTGTTAGAAAGTCCTTTAGAAATTGACTTGGAGCCCGGCCGACATGGCTCAGTGGTCTAGTGTCGACCTATGAACCAGGAGGTCATGGTTCGATTCCTGGTCAGGGCACATGCCTGGGTTGCGGGCTCAATCCCCAGTGTGGGATGTGCAGGAGGCAGCCGATCAATGATTCTCTCTCATCATTGATGTTTCTATCTCTCTCTCTCTCTCTCTCCCCCTTCCTCTCTGAAACCAATAAAAATACATTTTAAAAAAAAAAAGAGAAATTGACTCGACACCTTTTCTTTACATACATGGAAACTGAATACCAGAAAGGCAACTGCAGATTACACAAAATCTATGCATTTTCATAGGTGAAATGTCATTGTCTCTAAAAACCACTTGGGGGAAGTCGTTAAAGTACAGATTCCCTGGCTCTGGTCCCACATGTTCTGATTCAGTAAGTCTTCCCTGAGGTCCAGAAACTATGTTGGAAGGAGCATGTTCCCTCCTGCCCCCAAGGGGTTCCCTCACTGGTGGTCCTTGGGTTATACATAGAGAAACGTTGCTTTAGACCCTGGGCACTCAATACCTGGGTGGCACACTAAACACAGCCTTGGACCAGAGTCCGAAGGCCCAGGTTTTATCCTTGATCCTGAATGGCCATGCTAAACCCATATTCAGCTTACTCCGTGTCAGTGTCTGCCAACACCAAGATCATACATGAGGCTTTTCTTCCCAGAGCATCCAGTCAAGGCTCACACACCTGCATGATGAGGCCTTGAAGCTTTAAGGACTCGTCAGTCCCTGCCCATCCTCACCCTCTCTACCTGCCCCACCTCCCACCTAGAGCTGAAGGTGCCAGGTCTGGGTGGAACCTGTTTCCCTGCTCGTTGTACAGGTTTGGATGAAACAGACTTTGAGATGGGATGGGTTTTAGAGGAAGGAACCTGGGTCCTGCCTACTCCAACCCCTTACGACACAGAAGGCTGGTTTATGATCTCGTATAAAGGCTTTCACATAAGTGGTCAGACTTACCAGCCTGCTCCACTGGCAGCTGGGGTGTGACCGTGTAGAGAAGCATGGAAAGGGAATGGTCCCATTCATACTGCGTTTACAACGAGGAATCAAATTGGATGTGGGCGTGGAGGGGTCCCACACTGCAAGCTCCCTGAGAGGTGGGGCAGGACTCCAAGACCCGCTGTGCCCCCTGAAGGTCCCAATCAGCCCTTGACATCAACATTCCCACACGTGGTCACCACTGTCACCAGCAGAAAGCCTCTGTTGCTGAGGACTGCTCGCAGCTGGGGAGTTATCATAGGGCCAGCTCTCTCTAACCCTTCTCTTGTTCTGGCTGTTCTCTATGCTCAGGCAAATCCCACTACAAACAAATTACATTTCGTCCTGCTCTTCAGGGCTCCCCTACCCAAGTCACGATTAATACTAATCCTCACAAAAACATCCTGAGAGCTGTACCACAAGCCCCATCTCATAGATGAGGAAATGGAGGCTCAGAGCTCGGGGGTGGGGGCGGGGGGGACTTGCAGAGGTTCTCAGTGACGTTTGTGTGTGCGTGTGTTTTTAAGACTCATGCTCCTCCTCTGATTCCTAGCTTTGGTTAACCCATCCTCTACGTCCCAGCAGGTCTGGGATAGCCTTGAACCTTAGAAAGAAAGACTTACCTGTCCAAGGTGATAGCTGCACTGCCCAATTGGGGGCCACAAGCCACAGGTGGCCACTGAGCACCCGAAATGTGGCTAGTGCCAACTGAGATTTGCTCTAAGTGTAACATACACTCGCGGTTTTGAAGACTTAATACAAAAAAGGGGATGTAAAATAACTTACTAATATTTGTATCTTGATTGCATGCCAAAATAATATTTGGGATATATTAGGTTAAAGAAAATACATTATTAAAACTCAATTTCACCTGTTTCTCCATTTATTTATTTTAAAAATATTTTTATTGATTTCAGAAAGGAAGGGAGAGGGAGAGAGAGATAGAAACATCAATGATGAAAGAGAATCATCAATTGATCAGCTGCCTCCTGCATGGCCCCCCCAGCAGCCCTACACTGGGGAGCGAGCCCGCAACCTGGGCATGTGCCCTGGACAGGAATCGAGCCATGACCTCCTGGTTCATAGGTCGACACTCAACCACTGAGCCATGCTAGCCGGGCTGTTTCTCCACTTTATAATTGTATCTACTAGAAAACATTAAATTCTATGTGACTCCCATTTTATTTCCGTTGGACAGCAACTCAATCACTTCCTTCCCAGAAGGTCCTGGGCTCCTTATACAGAATTTCCCAACATATCCTAGCCATCTTTCAATTACAAACATCACAGGGAGGAAGAGATGGAGAACTTCATTCGCCTACTGAGCCCACGTTAGAATTATATCATTAGCACTTTCTCCTTTCCTCGAGTTTCTCTTTGTGGTGCATGCCCATATTAATTTTAAAACAATAGCACGTATGAGTCTCTTAGGGTTGCTGTAACAAGTTGCCACAATCCAGTGGCTTAAAACAACAGCGATTGATTCTCCACAGCTCTGGAGGCTACAAGCCCGGAATCAAGGTGTGGGCAGGTTCCTTCCGGAGGCTCTGAGGGGGAGCGTGCTCCTCATTTTTGGAGGAGGCCAGCGATTCTTGGTGTCCCGTGGCTTGCAGCTGCCTCACTTCCATCTCTGCTTTTGTCACCACAGGGCCTTCCCCGCTGTGTGCGTGTCCAAATTTCCCTCACAAGGCCACCAGTCATTGGATTGGGGGTCACCTTAATCCAGTGAGACCTCAGCTTAATTACTAACTAATTATACCTGCAAAGACCCTGTTTCCAAATAAGGTTATACCCACCCCCAGGGGTAAAACCGGGATGGCTGCCCCATGTGCCCAGGAGCCCCGTTCTCTGAGTCTGGCATTGAAGTAAGACCTGTTTGCTGCAGGGGCTCCTGTCCCCATGGGGAGTTTGGTGTGACTAGTGGCCCTAGAGTAATCGGGGATCCCGAGTCCCAGCTAGTCAACGACTCAGCCAGCCCTGCATGAGGTTCCCACATCCATGGTCAAGCCATGGGGGGCCTGGGGCACATCTTAGATGCCACTGCCTTGTCGTCCCAGCCTAATGTCTGCATTTAGTCTCCCAAGTTTCCATTCATGGGGAGCTACCCCAACACAGCTGGGCACTCCAGGATTGGTCAGTGAGAGAACTGGCACGAGCCCATGTTCGGGGCTGTGCCCATGCTGCTGCTTCTCCCTATTTGCTTATTTTATTCACCAAAATAGGGCACCCCGCCCCCAACACTCTGCTTTACAGATGAGAAAACAGAGGCACAGAGAGGCTGGGTGACTTGTCCAAGGAAACACAGCTGGAAGTGGTGGCGGTTAGATTTAAATCCAGCCTGTCTAGCTATAGAGCTGAGACATATGGACAAGGAAGGTTTGGGCAGGCAGGGGTGGGAGAGGTCATGGCAGGTGGAGAGACCTATGATCAAAGGCCCAGAAGGAGGGGTGGCTCCTGGGAGGAGGGCCCATTGTTCCTAAGAGCCTATTAAAGAAAAGGGCAGGGAGAGAGGGCTGGGAGCCCGGGCAGAGGTTCAAGGGCCCATGGAACTCGCTGCATGACACCGACCTGGTTACTCAATTCCAGTGCCCAGTATGCCATGTGCCTGGGATGGGGTCCCCAACATAGCGGATCGTGAAGGGGGTTGGGGGCTCCATGGGTGGCCTGCTCCCATCACTCAGCCCCATGTCCCCTGGCAGACCCCAGCAGGCCTCTGGGAGCTGGAGGTTCTCTGGTCAGGTTGACATTGACGGGAAACAGGGACATTCCAAACCTGCAGGAATTGGAACAATGTGGCCACCGAGGGCTGAGGGCTGGGGGTACAGGGGGTGGGGGTGCAGGGGGAGGTGGAGTGATGGCAGGCAGGGTTCCAGCCAGGCCTAGCTGCAGACAGGCCTGGCCTTAGCAAACACTTCAGGTGCCTACTGTGTGCAAGACACGGAGGGAGAGGCATTCCTGAGCTCCCTGCCCAGAAACTGTGGCAGCCAGCCCATGGGGTGCGGGGTCAGCACCCTTGGAAGGAGTGAGAGAGTTTCGCTCTCACCTCTCTTCTGCATCTCAGGCTCCTTGAGAGCTCAGGGCGGGGCAGAGCCGTGCCATCTGAGCTGCCATCTCCGTGAACACTGGGCAGGGACAGTATCAGCAGGGCTGCCACCCAGAGAACCGTCCCCAGGCTGGGCCCAGAGCCGCGAGGTCCTGCGGCTCTGCTTTCATGTCCTTAGTACAAAAATTCCTCTTGGGCTGGCATCTGAGCCAGAAGATATGACAAACATCTTGAGAGAAGGAACTCCAAGCCAGAGTGGCGTGGGTGGTGACAAGCACAGAGTAGGGCAAAACCGCTCCCTCCCCTGAAGAAGGTTCCTCTGAACTGTGGGAGGCTCCAGGAGACGGATTCTGAGCTAGGGGAGTCCACCCCCACCCCTGCCCCACCGGCCTGGCTCTTGCTGTTTTCTCCCTCTTCCCACCCCTGGCTCTTGTCTGTCCTATCTGCTGGGATACCTCAGGATCTTACCCCATCCCTCCGACATCCAGCCTCTGAGCGGGTATCTGGGGCCTGGTAGCAGCTAGTACCCACCCTCCCATCAGGTTTATCACTCAAGGTGCAGTCCACAAACTGTGTGCCAGCTGCCACCAGCGCAGGAGAGCTGCGCAGACAGGAGTCAGGGTTTGGAAATCTCTGCAGCAGTACGCCATTGCTGCGATGTGCAGGCACAGGGTGGCTTCTATTGTATGTTATGGAAATATGGGTTCCTGATGAACAGGCAAACGAACCGGACCTTTACGCAACTGGGTTGGTGAGCACTGAGCTCTGCGAATTGCAGAGCAGGAAAAAGTTGTCCCAGGATGCTGCCGGCCTCACTCTCCTTCCCTGGGAGCTTCGGGGGGCCCTCCAGAGCTTCCCAGGGCAGGGAGTGGGCATGGCCTTGCTAAACTCTGAGGGATCCTCTTAGCTGAGCCCTGGGGCCTAGGATGCCATGCAGAGAGGACATCCAGGAAGGCACCCCCTCTTCACCAGTAGCCCCTTCCCCTCCCTCCGGAGCCTCCAGGATGCTCTCCCTGTGACTCTGTCATTCATTCCCATGAGTTTGCCCAGTTGCTGCTTTAGGCATCAGATTGACATGGCCCCTGACCTCATGGAGCTTGTGTTCTGAAGGCTGGGGGAGGTGTTGGCCCTGCAGATGAACAAATGAGTCAGGTGATCTCAGGTGGGAATAAAACAGGATGATGTGACAAGGAGCAGGTGGGTGTGCTTGGGAGTGCAGTATATTAAATGGGACAATATGCATGCCCGGTGTGCCTCATTTGGTTGAGCGTTGACCCATGTATAGGAGGTCACCAGCAGCTAGATTCCCGGTCAGGGCACATGCCTAGGTTGCTGGCTTAATCCCTGTAGGGAGCATGCAGGAAGCAGCCGATCAACCCTCATCGATGTTTCACTCTCTCCCTCTCTTTGAAATCAATAAAAACATATTTAAAAATAACTAAGTGGGGACAATATGCCACCCACAGGAAATGGTGGTGGCATATTGTCCCCATTTATTTATTAAGCTATTTTAGATAGTGTAATGAGGCATAGGGGGTCTTTCCAGAAACCCTCAGGGGAAGAAAGAAAGAAGACAACGAGGAGAGAAAGGAGAAGAAACTGTGCAGGGGACTCAGCCCTGCCCAAGTTCAAGGTCGGCCAGGCCTCTGCTTGCTCACACCCTGGAGGGGTCCAGCCACCACTGTGAGGAGACCAACAGGAAGGATGGAGATGTCCCCCTCTGACCAGATCCCACCTCCCAAATGCAAGAGGAGGCAGGCCCCCTTCAGGGGGCTTCCATCCTATAACCCCAAATCTCACCCAGGTGTTGGTTGGGGGCTATGGATTGGTATTGGTGTGTGTCCAGTGTCCCAAACCCTGCCCTTGCCATCTCCTTCTGCCTGCAGACCACGGCCTCCGTGACCTTCTCTCTGTGCCCCTGCCCATGTGAGTTCTGAGAAGCGCTGAGAGGGGATGCTGGCCATGCGCCCTGCTCCCCTGTTTGCAGCCGTCCCCTGGCTGGTCTGTCTGCCTGGCCTCTTTGGTAACAGGCCTCCAACCTCACCTGAACTCCGGGGGATCCTGTTAGCTGAGCCCTGGGGCCTAGGATGCCATGCAGAGAGGACGTCCAGGAAGGCACCCCCTCCTTACCAGTAGCCCCTTCCCCTCCCTCCGGAGCCTCCGGGGTGCTCTCCCTGTGAGATGACCCTCCATTCCCGGGGGCTTTGGGAAAAGTCTGGTTCTGTCGCTGAGGGTCAGGACCCCCGAGCTCCTTCCTCAGCTAGAGCACGGGTATTGGTTTTCTACGGCACAAAACTAACTCCCACAAACTTCACCACACAAAGCAGCATGTACCTATAGCTCCCCGGACGCGGCGGGGCTGGGTTCTGTGCTCTGGGCTGAAATCGGGCCGTCGCCTTATAACTGGGGGCTCTGGGAGAAGCTACTCCCGGGCTCACTTGGTTTGGTGTGAGAATGCAGTTCCTTTCGGCTGGTGTGTGAGGTCCCCATGCTGTTGCTGGCTGTCAGCCGGGCTGCTCCTTGCTCCTAGGCCGTTGCATTCCTTCTCAGATGGCTCGTCCATGTTCAAAGCCAGCAGCGGCGCAGAGTCCTCCGCGTCACCTGCCAGAGCAAACGCCTGCCTTCAGTGGCCTGTGTGATTAGACTAGGCCCGTGGTTGGCGAACTGCGGCTCGCGAGCCACATGCGGCTCTTTGGCCCCTTGAGTGTGGCTCTTCCACAAAATACCACGGCCTGGGCGAGACTATTTTGAAGAAGTGGCATTAGAAGAAGTTTAAGTTTAAATAATTTGGCTCTCAAAAGAAATTTCAATCGTTGTCCTGTTGATATTTGGCTCTGCTGACTAATGAGTTTGCCGACCACTGGACTAGGCCCCCTGGACAACTGCCCTTTAGAGGGACCCAAGGACAACTGAGAAATCCCTTTCGCTGTGGAAGGTGACAGAACCCCAGGAGTGACAGCTCATACACTCACAGGCTCCCCCATACCTGAAGGGGGGGGGGACCATATAAGGGTGATGGTCACCATGGGCATTCTTTCAATCCACCCCCCTCACAAACGGCTGGTCTCAGATGGGGTCTTGCGTGTCCCCATCTGAGACCTCCCCATCAGGGCGCATAGTGCCAGCCTGGGAATCAGGAGTCTTGATTTTAAGCTCTGCTTTTGCCACTAGCTGGCTGTGTGACCTTGGGCTAGTCACCTTTCTCTGGGCCGCAGTCTCCCTACCTATAGACCGGGGAGATTGGACTATCAGAGGTTCTCCAGGTGACTGCCTTTTGAAGTCTCCTGGGGGAGCTTTTAAAAACTTTTATAAGTGCCTGCACCCCCTCCTCAGTGATCCTGGCTTACTGGGTCCAGGGTGGGGCTCAGATGTGGATTTCTTTAAAAACCTGCCCAGGAGATTCAGACAATGAGTCAGGGCTGAGAAACACAGAATTGGAAAATTCCTAAAGCCGAGGTTCTCTGCCTGGCTGACATCAGGATCCCTTGGGGAGATTTTTAAAAGGCCAGTTCCTGGCCCCACCCCAGAGCCCCCTCTGAACTGGGTGGAGGTGAGGTCCTGGCAGCAGCATCTCTTTAAAGCTCACCAGGGGGTGCCTGTCCAGTTAGGTGATTGCAATTCCTGACATCCTGTCCTTCCCCATGACACCGGGTGGGAGGGGGACAAAAAAATGCTAGATCGAAGGAGGCAGCAGGGACGGGGTTCGCCCCACAGCTGCTTTTCTCAAGAGCCCCCCTCTCAGGACTGAGGGCTGAAAGCCAATTAGTGGCCTGTGTGATCAGACCGGGCCAGTTTAGCACAGGGCTCCAAAAATGGCGTTAAACCCGAGTTCTTGGAAGCTTCCTGGGGCAAGGTGGAGGCTTTGCAAACGGAATCAAACTTCCTCAGCCCCGAGAAGGCCTCCTGATTCCTCAGCCACTGGGACCTGAGCCCTGGAAACGGGTCCCGGGCCTATTTTCAGTGTGGGCACTGCTTCCTTCTGCACCATTTCCTTCCAAACAAGCGGCTTCCCCTGCGGGGAGGTTATCAGTGCACAGACCAGGGCAGGCAGGGCCGGATTTCTGCCCTGGGCACTCCCAGGAGGTGAGAAGGACCAGAGGGTGGGGCCCTGGCGGGGCTGACTGACCTCAGGCTGATCTTGGACCAGAGTTCCAGGCGGGGATGCCTCAGGGCTAGCTGTCAGCCCAGGGTATCCGGATGCAGGGAGTTCACCTCTTTCCCTCTTGGAATAATGCAGCCTTGCAAACAAGGACCAGCCTGCTGGCCAGTGAGCCATGCTGTTCGATTGGGGTTGCCCAGGTGCCTGCCTATATACTCTGTAGGCACCTAAGTAATGGGCTCTCCATTCTCACCATTTCTCAAGAACCTCACACTGGTCTCTCCCCTCCCAACGTTGTCCCCTTCCATTTGTTTTCCTCAGAGCAGCGGGTGACTGTCGGAAAACATGAGGTAAATCCGTCACTCCCCCGCTTAAACTGTTCACAGGCTTCCTGTTGCCCTGAAGATCAAATTCAAAATCCTACCACAGCCTGCGAGAGCTGCTTCAGGTGGCCTCTGCCCGCCTCTCTGAGTTTTCCTCTCCCTCTTGCTCATCCCAGTCACAACAGCTCCTCCTTTTCATCAAACATACTGAGCTCCTTTCTACCCCAGGGCCTTTGCACTTGCTATTTATTCCCCTACATGAGATACTCTTCCCTTGGCTGATAATTCTTCAATTCTATATGTCACCCTTCAGAGAGACCTTTCTAGATTACCCTGTTATTTCCTCCCAATACTTATCACTGTTAAAAGTGTTTTGTTTGTTGATTTCATGTTGTTGTTTTTTTTTCTTTTTGGTCAGTCTCCACCCCTAGAAGTAAGCTCCTCAAGGGCAGGGGCCTTGTCTCTGTTGAGTTTCTGTGAGTTTCTGGGCCCGAAAAGTGCTCACTACGTGTTGGCTGAATAAATGAACAAAAGAAATGGACAAAGCGTTTCAAAGCATGTAGTGTGTGCGAGGCACTGTAGGGGTTTAGGAATGCATACATCACCATCTCAAATGGAGTACACGCCAGGGATTGTTCTAAGTAGTCTAAGTAGATGGACTCTGAGCTAGGCAGTGGTGGTATTGTTCACATTTTATAGATGCGAAAATGAAGGCACAGAGAAGCTTAGGTGACCTGGCCAAGGTCACACATATGGTCCAACTCAGGTATAGTGGGCTCTCTATGCCAGTGGTCACCAACGGGTGGTCTGCGGACCACTGGAGGTCCGTGAGGTCTGAAAGGTTGGCAACCGCTGCTCTATGCTATGCTGTCAATGGGGAAACATGAGGCGTGGTGCAAACTGCTTAGCTGGTTGGTTGCACAAGGCAGAGGAAATCCATTTCATTGTACTCCCCTATGGGTGTGATAAGGCTGCAGAGGGCAGGGGCAGGGGCGGGGGTGAGGTATTCCCTAACAAACCCTAAAAGAAGTGGCAGCATCCCACAGGGGGTTCAATTAGGAGCCCCACTGCTGCCTGCCACCCCAGACTCAGTTTCCCCAGTTTCAAGGTGCAAAGGGGATGGGATGGTCTTGGGTATCTCTCCCTATCTTAAGATTCACGTAAGTGACAAATGAGTGCCCCCAACAAATGTCACACAAACTCCAAGGTGGGGGGGTAGGGGAGATGGCAGTGAGTGGGGTTCGGGTGGTAGAAAGGCAAGCGGGTCTAAGTCCGCACACGGGAGACAAGTGGAGTGGAGGGCGCAGACCCCTGAAGTTCCTGCTCGCAGTGTCCAGGCCCCGTCCTCGGCTGGCGGCAACCCATTCGGCCCCGGAGACTGCCCAAGGTCATCTCATGGGAACCGGAGGTGGGAGGAAGGGCTAGTCAACAAGGTGCTCAGCATTCCCCTGGCCCCAGGGTGGGCACTGGACCCCTCCCATGCCGGTCAAATCCCCCCTCCAAACCCAGTCCCAGCTCCAGGAGCAGGAGGGAAGGGGGCAGGCGATGCCCACTTCCGGACTCCGCCCAAGGCTTGCCATGCCCTGTGGCTCCTGCGGCTGCTTGCACTCACAGTCCTCAGAAACCCCTGCCTACCCTCTGACCTCATTCCCTACCACTTTCCCCTTCACTCACCATGTTCCTGAAACACTGTCCCCTTTTTATTCCTCACACCAGCCAAGCTCCTCCTCACCCCAGGGCATTTGAACTTGCTGTTCCTGGGCTTGCAACCTTTAGCCCCGTCCTTATTTCACAAGACTGGCCTCTTCTCATCATTCCAGCCTTCCTTCAAGGTGGCCTCAGAGAGGCCTTATCACGCAGCCGAACCCCAGGCCCATCCCTCTGTCCGGGTCCATCACATCCTGCGGTTGTGTTCTCCGCAGGGCACACATCACCAGCTCGGTTGCTTTACTGACTTATTTGTCAGCCTGTTTCTGCCTGTCTCCCCTCGCTGGTCAGGAGCCCCTGAGAGCCCTTCTCTGAGTGTCTTGCCTCCCACTGCCTCCCAGGCCTGGCAGAGTCCCAGCACTTGGCCGGTGCTCAAGAAATATTTGAATGAATGAATGAATGAATGAATGAATGAATGGCCTAGGATTACGTCTAATGCCCAAGAATCCTCATAGGGAATGAATGAATGAATGGTCTAGGATTACGTCTAATGCCCAAGAATCCCTCATAGGGGATTCTTTGTTGTGTTTTCCAATGGGGAAACTGAGGCCCAGTGAGAGAACAGGAGGCCACATCAGCGCTCACTCGGCCTGTCTTCCTTCCCTGTGGGAGTAGAACTTCTCCACCTCCCTCCACCTGCACACTTGGGGGTTGGGGTCACTTCCCACAATTGTGAGCCAAGTCACCCCAATGCCAGGGGATCCCCATCCACAGGCCCCCCTTTCTCCTCTCCCCAGGCTTCCAGGAAGGCGTGCTTGTCTCCCTTTGCCAGAACACCAGGCACTCTCATGTGGGGCTGGAGGAGCCTCTGAGCACCTGGGCCTACGGCACCTGGCAGGTGGGAGGGTGGGAGGCCAGGAGGCAGATGAGCCGGGTCCTGCTCTGTGCCTGTCCAAACGGATCCGGCTGGCATGTGGGTGGTGTGGTCCAACTGGTTGGGTGAGTATAGGGTGTTGGCTGGCAAGGGTGCCAGCCAGTGAGCTGTGGCACCCCCACCCCGGAGACTGGGAGGCCCTCTAGGGAGGCAGCTGGTCTCTCAACATCTCTCCTGCCCGGTCAGCACTGACTTGGGGTTTGAGACCCTCAACTTAAGAGACCCAGAGGTTCCCTGGCACCCTTCCAGGGCTTCCCAAGAGCATCTCACCTCATGGAGGGCAAGGAGGAAGCATTCCGGGGCTGGGATGGAGTGTCTGGGAGCATAGATAAGGGACAAAGAAAGAGGCCAGTGAGGAGAGAAGCCTCAACGGAGGCAGTAAGAGAGCTGAGTGTGGTTAGTCAACGTTTTGAGCCACAAAGACCTTTGAGCCTTGGCTCTACCACATATTAATTAATCTGTCTGAGCCTCAGTTTCCTCATCTGTAAAGTGGGGGTCATAGTACCTAAATCCTCGTGTGGTATTAAATGAGCTATGGCATGTAAGGTGCTTAGCACTCAGTACATGCTCAGTAAAATCAGCATAAGGAGGAGGAGCTTAGAGGGGAAATACTAAGCACAGTCTTGCTTTTTGTCCTCAGTTTCACTTTCCTAGCCTAGGAAATGCAGAAATGGGCTCACCTCTCTAGACCCTTTCCCTTCCATAATCTATCCTGCTCCTTTGTAAAGCTGGTTGATAATGGCTCTAGCCAAAGGGTTAATGGTTGGTTACAGCTGATGAGTAATCGTGGCTTAGTGGGTTTCCCCATCTAAGAATATTTACATTGTAATCAGTGACAACTGGGGAAGACAAAGGAACAGTCACTACGGAGCCCAGGGTGGGGTTGGAGGTAAGAGAGGGGTATTTTGGCTCAAGGGGGCTTCCTGGGTTCTCCTATGTTTCCTGGGGGCATTTGTATCCAGTCCTGGGGGTATTAGATGGGTGGGCACTGGACACAGCTGGACAGAGGAAAGACAGGGAACTTGACAGCTGCCTTACATGTTTCCCTGGGTTTCTGACTTCCTCTGTGGGGGCTGCAAAGGGGCAAGATTAGCAGATGTGCCAGGAAAAGGTCTGGGGGCTACGCTTGGGAAGAGGCCCTACGATTTACTCTCTCTTCCTCTGTGTCGCTGTTCTCGATCCCCTGGGTTTATTCTAGAACAAGACTTCCTGTGTTTGGTCATCTCAGTACTACCTTCAGCAGACCTCAGTACCGTCTTCGCAGACCCACCCATAGGCAGGGAAAACTTGTATTTACTCAACCTCTGCTCTTATCACCCTGCAAAGACCCTTTGAAGCCTCCCCGAGATGGTTTGCCTCATTGCTAGCTCAAGATGTCTTCTCCACCTCCATCCTCCTTTCTATCTCTGACCCTCTCCTGCATGTGGGGTCCCTGACCCTCTCAAGTATATGAGGTTCCCAAACATACTAGTATGCATATATTAAATTTGGCTATTTTGCCCTAGCTGGATTGGCTCAGTGGATAGAGCATCAGCTTATGGACTGAAGGGTCCCAGGTTCGATTCTGGTCAAGGGCACATGCCTAGGTTGCGGGCTTGATCTCCAGTAGGGGAGTTGCAGGAGGCAGCCAATCAATGATTCTCTCTCATCATTGATATTTCTATCTTTCTTTCCCTCTCCCTTCCTCTCTGAAATCAATATTTTTTTTAAAGTGCTTATCATTTAAAAAAATTGGCTATTTTTTCTTGCTAATCTGTCTCATATCTATTTGATTGTTAGACCAGCCAGAACAACTGTGAGGGTATGAGAAACATTGGTCCTTTCACACAAAAGCAAAATGATGGTGTGTGTTTTTTTTAATTTTTACTTCCACACTCTTGCCTAACCAAACTTCTGAGGTGAGGCCTGAATAATGCTTTCTTTTTTTTTTTTAATTTCTTTATTGATTAAGGTGTCACATATTTGTCCTCATCCCCCCATTCCCATCCCACACCCCTCCCCACGGATGCCCCAACCCCCTGTTGAACTTAACCATTGGTTAGGCTCATATGCATGCACACAAGACCTTTGGTTGATCTCTCCCCCCTCCCCCCACCCTCCCCTATCCTCCCTCTGAGGCCCGATAGTCCGATCGATGCCTCCTTGTTTCTGGTTCTGTTGTTGTTCATCAGTCTATGTTGTTCATCATTTCCCCTAGATGAGCGAAATCATGTGTCACTAGAGATATACTTATAAGAACTGAATGTGAGACGAGCAATAATAGTTATGCTGACAGGCAAATGAATCAGTCTGTAGTGGGTTTCTTTCTGGACCAACAGTTCTTTTGAGACCCAATATCAATGTCCACCAGTTCCTTATGAGTACATGTCGGCACTGACCCCTCAGCTCTGGATGGTGGACAAATGGTGGTAATGCAGGTCCGACTCCCTCTGGTTTGGCCTCAGCCGGACCCAGGGGCACGGCTTCACCCGGACCCAGGGGCATGTGGCCTCACCCGGACCCAGGGTCAGAATGCTCTTTCTTTACAATGGCTAATATTTTTTCATTCATTCGACACATCATTGAGAACCTCCTATGTGCCATGCATTAGAATGACCGTTGCCCTTGTGGAGCCTACTCGGTGCCACGCACTGTTCTAAGCAGTTCATGTGTGCTAACTTGTTAAGCATTCTCTATAGCCCTATGAGGTAGGTACCATCACCCCCTTTTATCAGATGGGCAAACTGAGGCACAAGGGGTTGGGACATTTATGAACGTTTGGACAACTAGGGAGGTTGTTATGGGCTAAAGTGTATGCCTCTCTCCAAATTCATATGTTGAAGTCTTAACCCCTAGTGCCTCGGAATGTGACTGAATTTGGAGATGGGGTGGTTAGAGAGGTAATTACAGTTAAAATGAGACCATTAGGGTGAGCCCTAAACCAACATGGCTGGCATCCTCAGAGGAAGAGGAGATTAGAACACAGACATGCACAGAGGGAAGATGATGTGAAGATACAGGGAGGAGACAGCCATCTACAAGCCAAGGAGAGAGGCCACAGAAGAAACCAACCCTGCCAACACCTTGATCTTGGACTTCTAGCCCCAAATTGTGAGAAAATATCTTTCTGTTGTTTAAGGCTTCAGCCTGTGTTCCTTTGTTACAGAAGCCCGACCTGAGCAGACTAACACAGAGGTGCAGAGCTCAGAGTCCCTGTCATACCACCAAGAGGCATCTGCAGGTGATGAAGGCATCCTAGCACCCAACAGAGACTTTCTCCTTGTGATCATCAGAGAACAGCATTCTTATTCTATAATTCAATATCATTAATTCCATCGCCATGTATCACCAAAAGTAATCTCCAGGACTGCTAGGGTGTACGCCCCTCATTTTGGGAAATATAAACCTGACCAGTTAGGACCAGCCTGGGTCCATGACAACCCATGGGTCCGTGATGCCCAGCGGTTGGCTCTACCAGACGTTTGCGTGACGGATGAGCGTCCTCAGATTCCCTGGGCCAGCTCTTGTCTCTACTGATTTTCTTGGTCTTCACCACCTTAAGCCATTTTCTGGGACCCCAACATATGGACCGATTCCTACGTGGCCTCATGGTGTAGGGCAGGGCTTCGCAGTTTGGTGTGCATGCACACCTTCTGGGGATCCTGTTAAAATGCAGATTCTGATTCAGTAGGTCTGGGCGGGGCCTGAGATGCATTTTTAACAGTGGGTGATGCGGATGCTGCTGGCAGGGTGACTCAGGAGCTGGATCATGTGAAAACTTCAGTAGATGCTGTGGTCCCCACCATGCATCAGAATCTGGTGGTTGGAGAGGTGAGTGGGAACGTTTATACACCATTCCAAGAAAAAAAAATAGTATGTCCTTATTTAGTCTTTAGCCAAATGCTCATTTGCCGTTTTTCTGGCTCCTAAGTCTGGGCTCTGTCATGAAGGAGCCCCTGGGATAACTGTTTGCAAGTCATTGGACCAGTGCCTAATAGATTTGTATAATCCTGGAGCAAGAAAGGAACTCGGCACAGTTCCTCAGTGCCACGCTGAATTGGGTGAGTTGAGGAGAACCCTATGGATGTGAACTAATGCTGCTGCATGGTCAGAGCCTCCTCCTTTTCAGGGAACTTACAACCTGAGCTCTGAGACTCCAGGTTCTAATTCACTGCATGATTCTGGACAAGAGTTGGCCATTCATTCTAGAATCTTCCAACTCCTTCTTTAAGGATCCCCAATCTTTCAAGTTTAGAAGGTACCTCTTCAGAGAGACCTTCCCCGTTTAATCCCTATAACCATTCTGTGTGACAACTTCCTCTCCAAGTCTGTCGTTTGCCTTATAACTTTTTACAATTAAATTCATGATCACTGATACTTTTCACTTCCTTAATAGCGGTTGCCACACCTTGTAATTATATGTTTGTCTGTTTCTTTGCTTATTTCATGCCTAATTGTACCCTCCACTGGGTGGGAGACCATGTCATTTTCATTCATCTGTATTTCATTCATCTCCCAACACCTGGTATAGAGCCTGGCCCTAGGGGGCCCTTGATAAATAGTTGTTGGAAGAAGGACAGCAACTCTTCTAAACTTTAACACGCATGTGATTCATCTGGAGATTTTGTTAAAATGCAGATTCTGATTCAATAAATCTGGTCTGAGAGTCTGCATTTTTCACAGGTTCCCAGGGAATGGTGATGCAGCTGGTCCATGGACCACACCTTAAGTAGCAGTAACCTAGGTAACATCTATCCTATTCAGCCATCCACTCCGCCGTCTACCGCCCCCTTTCTCATTGCTTAATACCTAGGAGAGGTTTCAAGCTTGTCAGAAGCGAGGAAGGGGCTATTAAAACCAAAGAAAGGATCAATAAAGAAGTAGGACAAATTGCAAGGAGCACAGAACCAATAAAGCTCCGGAAGTTTAGCTGAGCAGAGCACACTGGGCTTTCAGGGTCCCATAGCCTCCATGACCTGGCTTCTCTAGACCTGGGGGCACTGGGGGACTGAACAAAGATGGTCCCATCCTGCCTGCCCAGGATCTCTCCCAGCAAGAAGATGGGCTCTTTCCGGAAGACTTAACCCTTGCCTCACCAGCTTGTCTCCATGCACGTCCCAGCGGTTTAACATCCCTGGACTGACTCTTCCAGTGATGGGTGCTCCACATTGCCTCGGTGACAACATCTGTCCCTAACTCACACAAAGCCTTCTAGCAGCAGAGAGATGCAGGACAAGGTAGTTCAGCTGAGCAGATGATGCCTCCAGGGGCCCATCTCTGTGGGGAGCAAGGTGGCCCTCCATCATCCAAGGTGTCAAAGCACCACATCTGAGGGTGTCAGGAAATGCCATGTTAAATGTGATGCTCAATGCCTATGACCATGTTTAGTTGAAGGATTCATGCAGTGTTTTTCAAAGGGTGGTCCACACACCACAGGCATCAGAATCACTTTTCAGTTGGGGGTGGGCAAAGAGCTTATTAAACCTGCAAAGTCCCAGGCTCCAGCCCAGACCTGCAGTTCCAGCACCTTTGGAAGTGGGGCCAAGGAATTTGCATGATTCTTAGGTTCCCCAGATGATTCATAGATGCTTTTGCCTTTCAAAATCACTGGGCTCATATATTTGCTTTCTTCTCAGTCCGCATAGTTTTTATTTCCTTTTGTGTCAGCTCTATTGTGTGCCTGTCTTTGATCATCAGCTTCCTGAAAACCCTTTGGAAGCCAGATAGTAGAGTAGATCCAGGAGGCTTCATACATGACCAGGTGCCCCAGGGAACCACCCCTGGCCCTTTGATGCTCTTCTTGCCAACAATGCCATCATCAAAGTGCAGCCCACAGAGAAGCTGCCCAATTATCCTTCCTTATGACCTAAGTGAGCCAACGGGTCCCCGAGACTCTTTAGGGAACATCTGCACCTTTGGACCCTCCAATTGACCATTTCACTTGAGTCCCAGACTCTTCAGACCTCTATGCAATGTTATTTTCCTTCTACATCTCTTTGCAGGGACTTCTGAGCCACCTTTAGGATATTCTTCTCCAAGATGCAGTGTCATTCTATAGTGTGAGTAGAATCTTGGATCCCAAGTTACTATCCCTCCTCACCTCCTCATTTCTCTGCCTGGGTCCAACTCTGGCCTCCTTAACCTTCCCACATAGCAGTCAGTCAGGCCGTGTTGTTACTTTTTTATTTGTTTGTTTATGTAACTTTATTGAAGAAAATTAAGTCACTTACTAGCAGAGCAATTAGTCGGATCCTTCATCCACTGGAAACGTGTATCATTTATTCAGTGGTACGCTAAACAATGTATTGGAAGATAAATTAACTAATGGCTCCAAGCTTCCTAATAATTTAAATGAAAATTACATAATGTTGGAGACCCTATTTTGGAATGCAAAGGGTGATTGACTTCCAATTTTCATTCTCTGTGGAACAAGCACTGGTCATTCCTTCATTGACAGGCATAAAATACATCACATTTTCTGTTCAGCTGATGCTATAAATGCAATACCAATTCTACAGCCACATCAGGTTATGAGCATAAAATAGTCATGTAACCTCAAACCTCTAACAATTCAAGGCTTAAACAAGAATGGATGCTGCTGACTAATGCTACTTCCTTTGATGAGACAACGGAGCATCCATTTCCCTTTTCCTCAGATGACGTGTTCAGCATGTTAGAGCAGTGAGGAATGGTGCATCCACAGTGCTCCATAGCCTAGAATGAAGCCCCCAGCCCTACCATAGCCTGACTGCCTTTCCCAAGCTCATCCTGGCTCTCCCCTTTCTAGCCACATTGGTTTCTTTAAGACCCTCCTACGCACCACATTCCCACGCAGAAGGCCTTGAACTTAGTGCTGCTTCTTCCACCGGGGGCCCTTTCCCTTCCCTCTTGCCAAACCAACTCCTAGTTATCCTTCAGGTCTAAGGCCTAAGCTCCAGCACCACTTCCTCAGGGAAGCCCGCCCTGATGTTTCTGCTTGGGTCAAATCCCCTTCACTGCAGGTTGCCAGAGCACCGGCTTCCCCTTCCTTCATAGCGCGGCTGTTATGGTGACACGTTCACATTGAATTGAGTGATTATTTAATCCATTAGTGCATTCTAATGAGGGTGATGTCACTGCGCATCTGTTTCCCTGGGACAGTTCCTAGTAAGTATTTCTGTCCCACTGCAATTATGAATAGTAGCCCGCTCACTCTCAAAAGTGTCCTACTTTGGATGATAAACTCTGGCCATCCCAACGACAGCCCACCCACCAGACTACAAACTCCATGAGAACACCAGCAGTGTTTGTGTCAACTTACCACTGTCTTCTGAGCACCTGGCTCCCAAGAACCAGGCAGATCCTGCCTTAATACTTACAGCCCAGCCTTGGAAGTCATATAGCCTCACTTTCACCATATTCTCTTGGTCTACCGGACCCCTATCGATGAGCCTGTGCTCTCAAATAATTCATTCATCAAATAGCTCTTGATCCAGGGCTCCTGTCCCTTGTGGTATAGTTAGTAGATGGCCCACGAGTTCCTAGCTGAGAGCGAAGGGGATGCTGCTTACAGACTGTTCACCAAGTCACATGCCTGGGTGGAATTGCATTTGCCTGGAGAAAGGGACAGGTTTTTCCTTTTCAAGATGTCACCTTTATGCCGAGCCCTGTGCACTGAAAGGACACCTGTTTCTAAATCATTATTTTGGAAGGAGCACCTTTTTCTAATTTTCATAAAGGCACTGTGAAGACCAGCGGGAACCCTGATGGATCTCCCACTATGTGTCAGACATCGGTGACAAAGCCACGGGCAGGAGGGAGGTGGCCTCTGCCCTCAGGGGGTCTGCCTTCTATTGGGGAATGAAGACAATGAGTAAGAAAACGCACAAATGAAACATTTTAAAATGTAATTACAGATCGTAAACAGTGTTATGGGGGGAAAGGCCCTCTACCAGCACCTAC
Source organism: Cnephaeus nilssonii (assembly GCF_951640355.1). NCBI lineage: Eukaryota > Metazoa > Chordata > Mammalia > Chiroptera > Vespertilionidae > Cnephaeus > Cnephaeus nilssonii. Next base: position 21,894,730 of record NC_137073.1, on the reverse strand, counting down.
CCTGTGCTGGTTGCTGGAGGCAGAGGCCAGAATCCAGAGGGCGAGGCTGCCGTGCTCAGGGCCACCACCTCTCAGGAGATGTCAGGCAGCTGAGGGATAAACAAGAGCAAACAGAAACCAGCTGTGTCCAAAAGGACTTGACTCTCCATAAGGAGGGAGTTCCAGACTGTTCAGGTGGAAGGACTTTAAGATGAAGAGTCTTATTTGCCCAGAATGCTTCGAATGCCTTACTGCCTGGAAGCAGAGGAATGGACAACAGATTCTAAGTTTACCCACCTCCCACTTGCCCTGTCATTCTTAGGAGTTTGAATTGTGAGTGTGGTCTGTGCGTGCGCATGTGCGTGCGTGCGTGCGTGCGTGCGTGCGTGCGTGTGTGTGTGTGTGTGTGTGTGTGTGTGTGTATTCCAGTGGAAAGGGAAGACACCCGACCTTCCCCAAAGATCCATAAGGATTTGTGAGTCTGGCCTGCACTCCGTTTAGGGAATGTTTCCATAGTCTTACAGCCTAAGAGGAAACCCACATGCACAAAGATACCCAAGAATCTTGGGAAACCAAACCAAATCAAAACTGTAACCGTGTCAAGCAAAGTAACAGTGTTGCTAGCAAGTTCCACGAGGTCAAGTGTTTTTGACAAGTTTGTTCACTGCCCCATCCCCAGTGCCTTAAGCAGTGTCTGTCACATGGGAGAGTCACACTAAGTATATGTTAAATAAATAACTGGAAATTTTTATTTCCCTGAGCAATAGTTTGACAGAAAGGAAGGAGGAAAAGATTTGGGGGAGGGGGGATTAAAAACATTTAGAAAGGACGTTTTCATAGATGGATGGAATAGTATTCATAATTGTACTTAAGATCCCAGGAAAATGAGAGGGACATTATTAGGAAAAGGAACTTCTTTTTCTCCTTTTCTTTTTCAGTGTCAAATTGTACTCCATTCTGTTCAGAAGAAGGGTCAAGAGTGCTGGCTTCCACTCACCTTGCCACACTGAGAAACACCTGGGGGCTTCCTTTTGTGATTTGCCAAGTACATCCCATGGGCCACTCTGGGCTCCAGACATCTGGGTGGTAGTGATGCTGGTGGGAGCGTTCTGCTTCCTGTGACTCTTTCTGGCTGTGTTTCGGGAAATTCAAATCTGTGAGGGCTCTGGAGCCCTGGCCCTACGATGCCAAGCCTCCTGATGAAAGCTGGGCACCACAGTCAAGCCGCTAGATGCCAAACATTTCCCAGGAAAAGCCCCTCTGGTTGGTTCTGCTCTTAGTAAGCTTGCGTGCATTACGTGTGTTACCTTTAAAAGACACGAGAGCCCAGTGCAGCAGCAGGATGGGCTGTGTCTCCAGAGGTCTGGATATGGTGGTCGTTGATTCTGTGAATAGTGTTGTGAATGCTCCTTGTACTTGCAGGAAGCTCTATGACAGAGCGTAGAGATGAGACCCAGCGCTCCCCGGGTTAAGTGGGAAGACAGCAGGGCTTCCTTCTCAGCTGGAAACCATTGTCTCCATCCTGCCCCCAGTCAGTCTGTGGAGGTGGGCGAGGAGGAGGAAATGGTCTCAAGAGAGCATATTTCTCAGACCCCACTCCAGGAATTCCGATTTCTTGACTCTTCATACAGCAGGCACAAGGGGTTTTCCCAGCTGTCATGGCCAGCTAGCAGAGCCACGCCTAGAAGTGCTGATGGCAAGGCCTTTGGTTTGGAAGATCCTGCCTATCTGGAAGAGCAGCCAGGAGAAAATGTTGCTTGTGAGGCCTTTGAATGTGCTTGCTATATTCCTACATCCAGAAGCAGTTAGAGCTGTAAGCCAAATTCAAAGATAGAAATGAAGTGACTGGCCAAGATAAAATGGCTACTGGGAGGTTGTTCTCGCTGCTTGGCTTTATGACTTGCTTTGCCAATGAAATGTGAGCATGCAGAAGCTTTCTATAGTCAATGTGTGGTTCATCCTTTTAACTACCCACGTCCCTGAGACCAGCAATGGTCCATATAGACTCTATAGAGGATGCTCCACCAGCCCGGGTCCTAAAGTAAAGATGACATGGACACATGGTCAGAATCAACCCATCATGGACATGTAATATGAGCAAGATATGTCAGCATTTGTGTTGTAAGCCAGAGAAATTTTGGGATCATTTGTTACTGTGGCATAACCTAACTTATCATGACTGATGCAAAGGCTACAACTAGAACCTGGCCTTCCTAATCTCAGTCAATGGTAATTAAATTACTATTTTTTGTCTGTGTATTACTTATCTATTACCACATAACAAATTATTCCAAAATGTAGCAGCTTAAAGCAACACACATTTGTTAACACAGCTTTTGTGGGTCAGGAATCTGGGCATAGATTAACGGGGTCCTCTGCCTCGGGGCCTCTCAGGGCTTCCAAGGAGGGGTCAGCCAGGGCTGAGGTCTCATCTGAGGCTCAACTGAGGAAGGAGCCGCTTCTAAGCCCACATGATTGTTGGATGCATTCTGGTTCTCAGAGACTGCTGGACTGCAGGCCTCAGAGCCTGGCTGCTTTGGGTCAGAGCTTCCCTTTGTTCTTTGCTATGTAGGCCTCTGTAACATGGCAGCTGACTTCACTAAAGCAAGCAAACCTAGAAGGCAACAGAGTCTGCTAATGAGATGGAAGTCACAATTTTTATAACCTATTCATGGAAGTGATATCCATCATTTTTCCCTTATTCTATTCATTAAAAGCAAATCATTATGTTCAGTCCACTCTCAAGGAGAGCATGCTAGGGGGTGAAAACCAGGAGGCAGGATCACAGGGGGCCATCCTTAGCAGCCTATCCACCAATTTGTTTTCAAAGGAAATGGTCCTTGAATGGAAGTGAGTAAAACCTCTGACATCTGTCAAGAATTAAACTGACCCACTAACCAAAAGCCAGTTTCAGTGACTGAACATGTTCCTATTTGATCCATTTCCACTATGACTATGTATTTCGATCATGTTTTCTGTTAGATCCCGGTCCTTCTTGACAACAATCCACATATTCTCTTCCACTGTGTGTTTTGCTACTCTTAGGCTCTCTTAAGGTTGGGATCAGGCTTGCCCCAGGCATGGACACCCCTAGTTATTCCTTCTGAGGACAGAAAAGAGCCAACAGGGGCCAGTTATAAGAGACTGGCAGACTCTTAACCCTTTGCACTCGCTTGCTTTTTTCTTGATTCCTGTTACCGATGCTAACCGTGTCGAGTCACACTCGACATCCGAGTGCAAAAGGTTAAAATGTCTTAGCCAGGAAAGACACACAAGAGATCACTGAGTTCTCAATTATTGCCCCTCCCCAACCCCAAAACACCCCCCCCCAGCCTTCTGCATGGCCTTCAGATGCCTTCTTTTAGTTTTCTTTCTTTCCCCATATAAGATGGTCCTTTTATCAATCAGCTACTGCTGAGAAACAAACAACCATGATGCCCCAGTGACATGCAACCATAGACATCCTTTCTTAGTCACGTGTCTGCAGCTTGGCCGGAGCAGCTCTGTGTCCCAGATGGAAGTCCTGCCGATCACCTAGGGTAGCTCTGCTCCTCATCTCTTTTATTTTCCTGGGGCCAGTGGGTTACCAGAGGTATATTCGGCTTATGGAAATGGCAAAAGCACAAGAGGGCAAGCCCTCCCCCGCACCCCAGCACATTCCCAGCTCTCGTGTGTGCCATCTGCTAATATCTCATTGGCCAAAGCCCGTTAGTTACCTGGCCTAGCTCAAGGTCAAGGAGGGAAGGGGCTCCAATTGCCAGGAGGCCACATCTGGAGTGTAAATGTATTCATTACTATAGAGCAGTGGTCGGCAAACTCATCAGTCAACAGAGCCAAATAGCAACAGTACAACGATTGAAATTTCTTTTGAGAGCCAAATTTTTTAAACTTAAACTTCTTCTAACGCCACTTCTTCAAAACAGACTCGCCCAGGCTGTGGTATTTTGTGGAAGAGCCACACTCAAGGGGCCAAAGAGCCGCATGTGGCTCGCGAGCCACAGTTTGCCGACCACGGCTATAGAGGGATGAAGAGTTGGGACCCAAAATTTAATGGAACGCACTCTTACTTTTCCTTCACACCATGTTGATGTTTCAGACTTAGTATTGAAACACTTGGAGTGGAAATACAAGTGGTTAGGAGGCAGATTTCTGCTTCCAATCTTATCGGAGAGACAGGTAGATATTCAAAGAGCGTAAACTAAGAGGCACACCTAGCAGGTGAATGGGACAGGGAGGTGGGGTTCTGGAGAGGGTTTTGAAACCAGAGAGAGGAGCAATCCATCCATTCCTTTCTCTGGGTCCTGGAGAGGCAACTTGGAGTCTGGCCAGGTTCTTCCCAGTGTGGGGCACACCCACCAGCAGGCGCAGGGGCGGTGCTTTTAGGTGACAGAGGGAGGAGGCGTCCTCTAGCTTTGAATCACCAGCTGGGAACGCAATTCCCTTGTCAATGATCTCCCCATCGTTCTGATTACACGAAGGAGAAAGTTTCCTTCCGCAGTAGCATGAGTCTCACGCCTCTCTTATACCTGCTGATCTCCCTTTGTCACCGCTCCTAAACCTCAGGCTCGGGGGCTCGTTCAAGCAACAGTATCTGGCTAGAATGCACCAACACTGTTTTCTTTGGGTAGTGTTTAGATTAGTAAGTTTGTCTTCTATTTCTGGCAGATGGCACTAGTTTCCTGTTTACCATCATGACATAGAACTTCCTTTTAAAATAAATATAGTTAGCCCTGGCCGGTGCGGCTCAGTTGGTTGAGCGTCGTCCCGTGCACCAAGAGGCCACGGTTCAGTTTCCGGTCAGGGCACAGGACCAGGTTGTGGGTTTAGTCCCTGGTGGGGTGTATATGGTAGGTGACTGATTGATGTTTCTCTTTCTCCCTTCCTCTCTCTCTCAAATCAATTAAAAAGAAAAATCCCACACCATGTAAATATAAATAAACCGAGTAGTTTTAAATGAAAATGTTAAGTGAATACTAGTTCAGGTGGCATGTGGAAATGGCAGAAATAATGGCTTGACCATGGTTAGCATTTGGTGAATAGCTATATAGTAAGAGGAGAGTGGGGTGTGCTGCAGTGGGTCTAAGTTCAAATCCCCACTCAATCCCTCACATAGGGCCTTTGGGCAAGTTTCTTAGGTAGCTTCTCAGAGCCTGTTTTTCATGGACTGTTGTGTACACTGACGGTAATGTTTGTAAAGTAGCTGGTGCAGAGTAAATGCTCAGCAAATGGCAGGACGGCTCCAGCCCCACCGAGATTGTGCATTCTGGGAGAGCCTCGGGTTTTCTCTGTCCTCTAGGTGGCTGTGAGGCAGGCAGGGGCCACCGTCCCTGCTGGTGGGTGGGCCCCTCCTGACCCTCCTCTGCAGTAGCCAGACCCCATTCTTGTTCCCTTTTATATGGGACCTCAGTTCAAATGAGTACCTTCCTGCCTCCTCTGCAGCCCTAAGGAGAATCTCTTACTTGGGAGATGAGCCTTGATTAGCCATAGAATTTCAGAATTAAAAGACATGTGACAGATCAGACACTAGATCTACTGGGAAACCTCAGGACCTGGGGCAGGGTGGTGGGTGGCCCTTTGGAGGGGCCTCAAACCTCACAAGGATCTCTAATTTAGACCCAGGAGAGCTTCCCAATGGGATGGGAAAAGGGCATCAGAAAACTTAAGCACGGCCTCCCAGCTGGTCCAGCATCTGAGCAATAAATGAGCCTTTCTGAAAAGGGCTTCTAAGTCTCATGTTAGTGGCAAGTCCATTGCCTTGTATTTGGGGGGTGTGCAAATAGCATTAACCTGTGGAACTAAAAGCTTAAAAATATTCTGTAATACGTTGTGGCCCTGTTTTGCAATTTCTTCAATTTTTTAATACAGAAAATCTCCCCTTCTCTTCTCCTCTCCTCTCCTCTCCTCTCCTCTCCTCCCCCCCCCCGCCCCCCGCCCCCCGCAGGTGGGGGAACCGAGGCTGGAAAGAAAGCCAGTACCTTCTTTTTTGTCATTTTCAGGGACAATAAATTCCAGGACTGTGGGTTCAGAGGCTATGGGTAGTGGTTTGTGTGAGTAGGGGGTCAGTGAATGGGGGCTCTGGAGGAACCCCAGGACTAGGTTCCCGGTGGCCCTGCCACCTCCCAGCAAGGTCGGGCTATGTCAGATAATAAAAATGCCGGTAGCTAACAGGTACTGAGCACTGACTATGTGCCAGGCACTGTGCATGTGTTCTCACTTTCAGGCCTTACAACCACCCAAGGAAAGCGGTCCCTGTGTGGAAAGAGGAGAGACCGAGGCAGGAAAGATTACAGGCAAGACCACAAAGCTAAGAAAAGTGTCAGAGAAGGGGTCCTAAAGCACGGAGTCGAATTCCAGAACCCTGTTCTTCCCCCTTCCCCAAGGGAAGAGAAGAGGGGGAAAGGGGAGGAAAGAGAAGAGAGGAGAGGCGAGGGAGCTGGGAACCTGGGAGGGTGAGTTCAACGAGGGGGACCCAGATCCAAGGAGTTTCCTTCCCACGTCTCCCGCTTCCCGCAGCTACGCTACGGAATCCGCCCTAAACTTGGCAGTGCTGCGCAGGAAGCAGGCAGGGCTGGGGCTGGGGCTGGGGTTGGGGTGCCCTCCCAGGGCTCCGGCCTTTCTCTGCGGGGTCCCCCACCCACCTCCTGCGGCCCCTCCCACTCCGCGCTCCCGGCTCCTGACATCACGCCCCGGGAGGCGGGATCGGAGAAAGAGGGGGACGTGGGGAGGAGGCTCCGCGCCACCGAGAGGGAGGAGGGAGGGAGGGCGCGCAGTCCCAGCTCAGAGCTTCAAAACAGTCCGGCTACTTCGCCTCGCGCCCCAGCCCGTCGGTCGGTCCCGCCGCCAACGCCCGGTGAGTGGGGATTGTGCCCGGGGGCCGCGCGCCCCTCTTAGGGCTCCGGGCGGTGTGCGCCCGGGAAGCGCGCGCGCGCGGGCCCTGCACGTACTGGACCCAGGGGGATCCCTGCAGTTGGTAGGGAGCAGGGTGGGGTCGAGGCCCCTCCCTGCCGAAAATCCACCCTTCCTCCGCCAGATTACGGGGACCAGGCTTCCCGCCGGTGCCCCACTCGCTCGGGACCCGGAATTCCACCTCCCCACCCCCGGACTTCTTCCTTCTCCGTGAGCGCCGGGGCAGGCGGGAAAAGTTTGGGGAGGAGTCCAAAGCTGCCCTCCTGTCGCGTGAGGGTCCACAGCGCCTCGCAGCACTGCCCCGCGCCCCCCAGAGCGCGCGGGACTGGCTGCGCCCAGGCCGGGTCAGTGGGTCGTGCGGAGTAGCGCAATCTTTTCGGCCCGGGCGGCGGCTCCGTTGCGCCCCCCTACGGCGTGGAGCTACTTTCTGAGGTCTGGGTCGGTGGAGGAGCCTCAAGGCCCTGCTTGGAGGACGCCTCCGCCCCTCCCCACCTTAGCCTTCCTGGGGCTTTCGGGGCTTTTAGGGCCCGCCCATGGGTTCCAGAGAAAGAGGGATCGAGAGTTCAGGTGTGAATTATAGAGGGTGCTGAACACACTCCCATGAGGTCCTCATTTGGGGCCCTCCTGGGAACCTCAAAGAGGGAGACTAGTCTTGGGCACCTGGACCTGAGGGAGGCCCCACAGAGGAAAGCCCTCCCTCCCAGGCCCCACAACCCACTCCTGACTTTGGAACGAGGCTGGCAGCTTAGTTTCAGGTTTGGGGTTAGGGGCACTGCCCCCTCCCAAGCTCAAAAATGTGTACGTGGGATTGGCAGTGGCCGTGGTGGTGTGATCTTGTAACTTATCTGCGTCGGAAATGCAGAGACCAGCCTGAAAAGTGACAGCCAATGGCCTTGGCGAGGGCCTTAAACGAGCAGCCCAAATACTGGGTGATTCCACTCCCGTGAGGTGCCCTAGCACAGGCAAGTTCCTAGGCGCAGAAAGTAGAGTAGAGGCTACCAGGAGCTGGGGAAGGGGAGTGGGGATTATGGCTTAATGGGGGCAGAGTTTTTGTTGGGACAGGTGAAAACCTTTTGGGTATAGATCGTGGTGATGGTTATATGACATTGTGAATGTATTTAATGCCACTGAATTGCACACTTGTAGGTGGTTAAAATATTATGTACATTTTATCATAGTGTTTTTTAAAAGCCTTCAGCCACTTCTACCCTGAATCGGTTAGAAATCCCAGAAGCGCTCACTGTTGCTGGCCACTTCTCCCTGGAACTTGGCCTTGGGATGAGGAAGTGGACGGAGGATGAGGAAGGGGCTGGAGCCTGGTTTCCCCAGGAGTCCTCAGGGACAGAGATGGAAACCGAAGCTGGCGGAGCCTTTGCGGCGCTGGGCGCCCACGCGCTCCCGTTCTCCCAGAGCCTCTCGCTCCTAGATGCGGAGCCTGGCTGAGACTGCCAGTCAGTAGTTCAGGTCCCTGAGCTAGGAATGCCCAGAGCCAGACTTGGAACCTCCACCTGCACCCCCTCCCCTGCAAGACCTCCCCTTTGCTCCACCTGGAGATGTCCAGGTGGGTTGTGGAGAATGGGGGAGACCCTTCTGGAGAAATCAGGGCCCAGATGCCAAGCCCACAGCCTAGGGAGGGGTGTGGGGGTGGCAGCAAGGTGCAGAACCTGTTTTCCCACTGCGGGTTTTGGATCTGCCACCTCTACCCCCGCCTGGACTTGGGGAGTGGGGGTGGGAGGCCCAGAGCAGGCCACACAGCCTGGAGCTGCCGCTGGCCGTCCTGTGAGGAAATTTTGATTCGCCTGAAATCCCGGGACAGGTGTTTGTGCCTCAGAGGTGGCCAGCGGGGTGGGTGAGGCCAGGGCCAGGCAGGGAGTTTGGGAGCTGACACTGTGCTTCCCCTCCCAGAGGGGAGGGGCCGTGCCCTCTCTGGCTGGCAGGGCCCCAGATCAGGGCACACTCTTGAGGGTCAAGCAGGTCTCCCTGGCATCTAATTGTAAATACAGGGTGCATCCATTCAGTCCTCCCTGCCACCCCCTTCCCACTACACGCACAAGTCATTTGTAAGGCCCTTTCTTCCTGGAATGTAAGCGTGTTTCACCTACATATCCTTTCTCTGTCTCACACGATATCTCTTTCACAGGAGCTCAAACCGCGTGCATGTGGCACACTCTCCATTTCCCAGCTACGGGCGATGGATTGAGAGGGAGGCTCAGCTGGCCAGTGTTTCATCCCAGGCACATGCCGCCCTGCCCTCTGGGGCCTTCCTGGCTGACGGGGGCAGGGTGAAGGCCTCTCTTTGTCATAGTCAACCCCGCCAGACATGGCCAGGAAGGGAAGTCTGTCGAGACAAAAACATAGGAATGCCTTTCCAGGCCAGATGGGATGGCAGTGGACTGCTGGCTGGTTGGCGGGGTTTGTTTGGGAGGCAGGAGTCCAGCCACCTTCCTGGGGGGAGCAGAAAATTGTGTGTGTTGCAACATGTGGTTGCTGCACCGGCTCTGTGGACAAGTGGGGCCTGTGACATAGGCTCTGGGGCTAACGCGGGGTGGGGGTGGTGGCAGCATCACCCAAAGGTGAAGTGGGGTCCCCGGCATTGGGACTGGGGAGCAGAACCCTTCCAGAAGAGGCAGTTAAAGGTCAGGTCGGCGGCCGGACTCCTGTGTGGGAGCCCCTCGGGGATGTCTTACTGGGTTTGGAAAAGCGGGCGATTGGCAGCAGCAGCTGGAATGGGGAAAGAGGACAGCTGGCACCATAGCCAGGACGAGAGGCCTGACTCTTGGTTGTTGGCTTCAGCTTGTCCAGGGAAGGAATGGGGGCCTGGGAGGGGTGTGGCTGGAAGAGGAGGCCCCCATTCCCCCCCCCCCCCCCCAGGAGTGGTGCAGCCTGGCTTCCCGCAGGAGTTACTTGAAGACTGCAGTTTCGGCAGGACCAACTTTGGCGGGAATCGGCAGATGCATCTGGCTCTTGTTAGGGACAGGCCGAAGGGGGAGGCTAAAAATATCTGAGGCGGAGCTGCCACCCAGCGTGAGCGCAGGGCTGGTAACCTGATACCCCCGGTGGGGGCGCTGGTGGCGACTGTGACGTTGTTCTGTGCCAGTCACTTGGGCTCTCCCAGGCAGCAGAGCCTTAGGTGGACTCCTGGAAGGGGTGAGAGCTCTCAGCATTCAGGGCAGCCGTGGACCGAGATCGGAGAGTTTCAGGGGCACAACCGCCTTAGATCATCCCATTGTGACAGCAGCCGGGCCACTCCGAGAGGTGGAGTGACTGGCCTACAGTCACCCAGCACTTGGCTGCAGGTTCATCTCTGTACCAACGTCGTAAGATCTGTAAGACACGGTTGAATCTTTTTAAAAAGAGCAAAGCAATATGTGGGGAAATATGCTATTTATATAGCAACAAACAAGTACTAGGTGTATTTCATCTGTATTCCTGTAACTCATACGTATTACGTGTATACAAAGAAAAATGTCTGCGAGGATTTATCAAAATAGATTGAAGTGGTTGCCTCTGGTGAGAGGTGTGGAAGGCACGGGCACAGGGACTCCACTCTTATCTACAACAGAATATGTTCATGGGTTACTTGTGTACCTGAAGTTCAGTAATAATATAGGCCATTTTGCAGGGGTGAGGGTGGGGAGCTTTAGAAGATGGACTGCATGGTGGAGGCTCTGGACAGAGTCTAGGTAGGGCTGTGCAGTAATCCAGGGACACGTAATGGGAGCTTAAAGCCGGAGGTGCCATCCAGTCCCCATGGAACGTTGCCCCCATTGTGGACACCTCATGGGTGTGATGGGTTTCCCATCTGGGGTCTGGGTGCTGTTACTAGACAAGTGGCGGGCGGGGCAGAGGGGAGCAGTGAGTACCCTTGGGGTGTGTTAATAGCGCCACCATGAGGTCCTCGGCAGGGTGTCCTGGAGACCACTGGGAGTCTGGGCTGGGAAGAGAATTTGGAGGCAGACCTTTTTGAGAGCAGGGAAGAATGACTTAGATTTTGCCAGTGTTTGTTTGTTTTTTAAATATATTCTTTATTGATTTCAGAGAGGAAGGGAGAGGGAAAGAGAGATAGAAACATCAATGATGAGAGAGAATCATTGATCAGCTGCCTCCTGCATGCCCCCTACCAGAGATTGAGCCCACAACCCAGGCATGTGCCTTTGACTGGAATCGAACCTGGGACCCTTCAGTCCGCAGGCCGGTGCTCTATCTACTGACCCCAACCGGCCAGGGCAGATTTTGCCAGTGTTATCAGCAGCAATGAAAATAATGGTCCTGCTGTTATTATGGCATTTATAGGATGCAAAGCAGTGTACTGGCCACGTGCTTTACAACCTTTATCTCATTTAAAGTGAGTAACCACCCCCTGAGGTAGGGACTCTTATCCCTGCTCTATAGATTTAAAAAATGGAGTCCTAAAAATGTGGCTTAAACACGCACCGTGACTGTGTTGGGATTTGAATCCAAGTCCGTGGACCCCACAGACTCTGTTCCATTGGACGTGCTTCGGTCCCGTCCCTCTCTTTAAAAGCAGATGTGTGTGCTCTCCTCTTGAAGCAGCCCTGGTCCTTTGGGCCAGGAAGGTTCCTTGCTGCAGATGTTCTGGTGAGTGCCCGGGAGATGAGCATTTCTCATCCAGAGGCGGCCATCTCGGCCCTGAAGGTCCCCGCAGCAGCCCGATCACAGAGAACAGGCGCCCACCCCCAGGAGAAATCCTGCTTTCCACGGGAACCCCCTGTCCACATGGCCTTGGGTTCCATTGTTTCTGATGGTCTTTGCGTAAGAGAGGCCAGAGCTGCTGGTGCGGGGACCCGCCTGTCGAGTTCACAGGATGTTTCCAGCACCCAGCACAGAGCTAAGCATGCAGTAAGCGCTTAGTAGATCTGTGTTCACCTGACTCACTGATAGAAGGAATCACCCTGGGTCTTAGGCAGCTTCCTGCTTTCCAGCCAACCCCAGTGAGGGGCCAGCCAGAGGCTGCAGGGGCCGGGGAGGGGAAGGGTTTTGGGAAAGGTTGGGGACCGTGAGAGAGAATTAGGATCGGCAGCTGTTCCCTCTCCCTCCTGCCATTGGCTCTGCCTGGAGCCGTGACAGGCCCAAGCGGTATGGTCAGTGTCCATTTATATCAACATGACATGGGGTCACATTCTTCTAAGACCAGAAGAGGCTTAATCTTCGACACACTCAGAGTGTGGTCTGCACACCCACAGGCATTTGGAGGTGAATTATGTGCAGGCGGTGCTCAAAACTGCAGCACGCTCATATTTATTTTAGAGTATATTACTAAAACGTCAGTCATTGGCAAGTGATACTGATTTTCCATTTATGGCATAAGACACATTTTAAAGGGAATCCAATTAAACTGATGTGCTTTAATGATAATTCTGGGCAATGAACAGTACAGTTGGTACACAGACGGACAGAAAGGATAATGGTGGCCGTGTTGACACTATTAGTGTCCCACCTGGTCCCCTTGGCTGGCTGAAGGGCCCACCCCCACCCCCAGCTGTGATGCTCTCAGCTTCCCCTTCTCCTGAGAATTTCAAGAAGCCCCTGACCCAGAGATGTCTGGGAAGTTATGCGCCCGCTCCCCGGGAGTGAGAGGAGGACGCTGAGCCTTCCTCTCCGCCTGCTCCCTGGAGGTTCTTCAGTCTTCACCCCCTCCCTGCTCTGGGGCTTCCTGGATGCCAGGCACTGTGCTGGGCATCAGGGACACAGCAGTGACCAAACAGACATAAATCCCTGCCCGCAGGGTGCTTCCAGTCTAGAGGGATGAGACCAAAAAAGTGAATAGAGAGCAATAGGGAAATAGCAGATGATGTTCAGCGATTTGAAGAAAATAAAACAGCAGTCACTTCGATGGGATGGTCTGGGAAGGCTTCTCTAAGAATGGGGACTTTGGAGTTGACGCTGAACACAGAGAAGCAGCTAGACACCCCAAGATCTAAGAACGTCCCCGAAAGGGAGTATTGCTCAGCAAACATCCTGCTGCCCTGAGTGGGAAGCAAGCTGGGCCATTTGGGGAGAAGGAAGGGGCACTAACTAAGGTTTGGGGTACTAGCCCATCCCCGATTTCATTTGGCCACTCTGTGAGGGCCGGGACTGGGTGGTCCATGTCCTCATGTCCTCGAGTAGTGCCTACTGTATACCCTCTATACTCAGGACACCCTGGAAAGTGAGGGGCTGGCTCAGTCGCAGGCCTGGGTGTGGGTGGTCGGTTGAGGGTGTGGGACGAGGATGTCTGGCCTCTGGGCCGTGCGGTTTCTACCTTCCCTTTCACACCAGGGCTGCCAAGGGCTCTCAGGTGTCCTTGTGTGTCAGCCCCAAGGGCATGGAGGTGTTGAAATACCAGCCCCCAGGAAACTCAGAGCTCCCCCATTTTATTCTCTGAAATCTCTTTTTAAATGAGTTTTTTCAATCGTACAATTCAGTGTGTTTTAGAGGCGCCGCAGCCAGGTGTGACCATCACCAGCGTCCATTTGGGAACATTTCATCGCCTCATAAAGAAACCCTTTCGATATCCCACCCTATTTTCCCATCCCCCTCAGCCCTGGTCAGTCACTAACCTTTCTGTCTGTATAGCTTTGCCTCTTCTGAACATTTTATATAAACAGAATCATACACTATGTGGCCTTTTGAGTCTAGCTTAGTTCACTTCGTGTAATATCTTCAAGGTTCATCTGTGTTGTAGCATATCTATTAGACTTGTTATGTCCTAAGTCTGTTACATTGTATGGACTTAACACATGTTGTTTATCCATGCATGAGTGGATGGATGGATGGGTTGTTTCTACCTTTTGGCCATGGTCCATAATGCTGCTGTATACATTTGTGCAAGTTTTTGTTGGACACGTGTTTTCATTTCTCTTGGGTACATACCTAGGAGTAGCAGCGCTGGGTCATGTGGTCACGCCGTGTAGTTGGTTGAGGAACAGCCAGACTGTTTTCCACAGTGGCTGCACCATTTCACAGTCCTACCTGCAGTGTAAGAGCATTCTCATGTCTTCATTTTCACTCAATGCCCCGTCCTGTCCTGGTTCCCTACGAAGCTTCCACTGGTGCAGGTCTAGAGCAGCTCCTGGGTTCGGGGCTCCTGGATCTAAGTGAGGCCCCCCTGAAGGTCTTGGGACAGGCTGGGCGTGGAAGGAAGGGAAGGCCTGTGCTCTGTGGTTCCCTGGGAGGGGACCACCGGAGGCAGAATTGGAAATCAATGGATTCCTGCAGGGTGGGGGTCGTGATGCTGGAGTGATTTTAGGTGGTGCTGGATACGACATTAAACAATGTTAAATCGCTCAGGGAGAAAGTGGTTCCCCCTTTTTTTTTTGTCTTTAAATGTTTTTATTCTATCAAAGGGAAACTTTGTTGCTGCTAAACTCTTGATGCCTCTTTGACTCTAGTTTTGTTTTGTTTTTTCTTTCACCAGACAGGGCAGGTCTTCAGCTCAGCCCTTCTGCAGACAGCAGCATTGAACCAGAACTTGTGAATTTTGGAGGGGTTAGCGGAGGGGCCATTTATTTTACAGTCAATCTCAATCTCTATTTGTGGCAAGTGGTGCCAAGTTTCCGTTTCCCAGGAGCCAGATTTCTTTTTCTTTTTAACTGGTTTGGCTCAGTGGATAGAGCGTCGGCCTGTGGACTCAAGGGTCCCAGGTTCGATTCTGGTCAAGGGCATGTACCTTGGTTGCGGGCACACACCCAGTAGGGGATGTGCAGGAGGCAGCTGATCGATGTCTCTCTCTCATCGATGTTTCTGGCTCTCTATTCCTCTCTGTAAAAAAATCAATAAAATATATTTTTAAAAATTAAAAATATGTTTTTATTGATTTCAGAGAGAGGAAGAGAGGGATAGAAACATCCTATATAATAAAGAGCTAATATGCTAATTAGACCGAACAGCTGAACGACCATCCCAACGACCTTCCAGATGAAGCCGGGGCTGCGAGGGGCTGTGAGGGCCGGCCAGGGCTGTGAGGGCCGAGCCCTTTGCACGAATTTCGTGCATCGGGCCTCTAGACAATAATAAGAGAGAATCATCAATCAGCTGCCTCCTGCATGCCCCCTACTGGGGATCAAGCCTGAAACCCTGGCATGTGCCCTGACCAGGAATCAACCTGTGACCTCCCGGTTCATGGGTCGATGCTCAACCACTGAGCCACACCGGCAGGGCCAGATTTCTTTTTAAAACACATGTATTCCTGTTAAATAGTGGGTTTATTTTAAGACAAAGATGACGTGAAATCCTTCAGGGATACCTCGAGAGGGTGGTAGGCAAATGACTGAGGTTTGGAAAACCGTGCTCTAAAGCTGAGGGCCCCCAAAACCAGATGCGATGTTGGGAAGTGGCGAGGTCCCCAGTCCGGGGGCACGTACGGGTGGAAACTGGATGCTATAAAAATAACCCAGGCAGAGGCTATGAGTCAGGGTGGCTCTGCACGACCACACCATGCCTTTCGGCTGAGACTGCATGAGTTCGCAGTTCTCATTGTGTGGGGTCAGTGTCCCAGTTCCATGGCTGGACAGTGCCAGAGCTGCAGACACAATGTCATCAGAGGTGCCCCAGTTGGAAAGGGGAGGTGTTGGGACTGCCTTTCTTTCTAGCAGGGTGACCTCACAGGCCTCCAGGCATGCCAACGGGCAATGGTACCGTGTGATTTCAGGTTCACGGGGCTAGCTCCCCAGCTGGCTCAGTGTCTGCCCTGCTCTTGAGTGTTTCACGGCAGGCGTCCCTTCCTGTCAGTCCCTCCAAGCCCCCAGGTAAGGGGCAGGACCTAGCTGCCCTCAGGTTACAGAGAGGTGCTGTGTTAGGCAGGGTTCTCTAAGAAACTGAACCAATTGGTGTGTATTATAAAGAGAGCTTTACTGTAAGGAATTGGTTCACCCAAGTATGGAAGCTGGCAAGTCCAAAATCTGCCAGGTAGGCCGGCAGGACCTAGGGAAGAACTGGTATTGCATTTCCAGGGGGAAGGTCGGCTTTTTCGTTGTCTTCAGGCCTTCAGCTGATTGAATGAGGCCCACCACATCATGGAGGGCAGTCTGCTTTTCTCAGTGCGTGCCAATTTAAATGCTAATCTCATCCAAGAAACACCCCACAGAAACACGGTGGCCCAGCCAGGTTGACACATAAAATTAATGATCACAGGTACTTTAGGTGGGCCAGACACACAGCATTAAATAAAATAGAATCTTTCAAATACTCCCTTTAAAATTCCCTTCTAACCCTCCAAGGAGAAACTCTCAGTTTTGTGCAAATGTGTCTTTAAAACTTCTGAAACACGTGTGACATCCTGTTTCGGCAAAGAGAGAGAGAAGCTGGCCGGGACTCACAGCTCTCAGCAGCAGCAGTTTCTAGCTGGAACCTAATAACACTGTTTTGTTTTCATTGTATTTCTCTTCCCCAGCACCACCTACTTAGGGCAGCAACGGCTGCCTTTCCATTTTCAGTCTTGATATAAGGTTTCCTTTTATAAAGATGTGAGTTTTAAAATCAGTTACTAGTAATACAGGTGGTACACAGATAGGCCTGACCTTCTGAAGGTGGTGCCGGGATGACGGATTTGGAAAACATTGACGTAAGCATCGCGGGGACGGTGCCTGAAATATCCCCTAATTTTCCGCACATCTCGAGCTTCCTGTTGTCTGTTTCCCTCCGGGAGACAGCTCTGGTGGTCATTTCCACTTGGTGGCTGCCACCTGAGAGTGGTGGCAGAGGACAGGAAGAGAGAACCTGGCTGTTGGGGAGGAGAAGGGACTGGGGTGGCAATTCTAAGAAACGTCACTGAGATTCTGGTTGTGATTGGTGCATGTACTTGTTATATACAGATGCTGTTCTAAGCATGTCCACTCTGTTATCACCCAACAGTCCTAGGAGGGAGGTGTGCCATTGTCATCCCCATTTTACAGATGAGGAAACTGAGGCAGTGAGTGGCCAAGCTGCTGGGCCACGGTCCAGTCTGGCTCCATCTGAGCTCTCACTGAGTTTTGTACACATTACTTCCTGTTGGTCTTCCCCCCCTTCTTCCCCTTCCTGTGTGAATTTACTCGGTGGTGGAGGCCTGGCTTCCTGGTCTTGAGGCTCCTTGGGCCTGGCTGAGTTGTAGGCAGTGATTCCTGGTCCCTCACTTGCTGGCAAAATCCATCTATAAAAAGGACAACTCTTGTCACTTGGGCTGTTAAAGGGAGTGCCGCTGCTCTGCGGATTACATGAAAGTCACTAATACAAGGTGCTCTGTGGCGGAAAGAATATTCCTAACCCGGTGGCTGTGAGGATGGGAACACCCTGAGTCTGACACCTGCCTCACCCCTAGCCACCTAATCCGAATCCACCTCACCCCACACTGACATGTGCGCCTGCAGATACAGTATCAACCCTCTCTGGGCTGGGCTGTGTGTTTGCCGGGCGGCATAATTACAGGGAACTCCTGGGATGACAGCAGGCAGCAGGGAGCTCTTTAATTGAGGGGGTCAGGCAGCAGTCATTGGCAGAATGGTGGTTATTAGCCCTTTTAAGAGCTGCCCAAACTAGCAACATTCAACAAGTATGTGCTGAGTAACCTTGGGCACTGGCAGTATGAAGATGAGTAAGACGGGGTTTCGGTCCTTGAGGAACTCTGAGTCTCACAAAGCAGTGTTTCCCCCTGTATCAGTCCGCACTTGCTGTGTAACAATCCACCCTGGAATGCAATGGCTTAAAACAGAAAACATTTATTTAGTTCCTGATTCTGCAGGGGGGCCGTGTGGGCTTGGGTCAGCTGGGGGCTGGCTGGGTTAGGGCGGCCATCTCTGCTCATGGAGCCTCTGGCCCGCGTTTTCTCTTGGGGAAGGGACTCCAGGCACTTGAGAAACAGTTCTTCCTTCTTTTACTGTCAGACTTGGAAGAAAAGTCTAGCTCCTCTCTTGTCTTCTTCTTAGCTCTGTAGCTCCTTGGAACCTGGTTCCTTTAGTCCAGGGGTCCTCAAACTTTTTAAACAGGGGGCCAGTTCACTGTCCCTCAGACCGTTGGAGGGCCGGACTATAGTTTAAAAAAAACAACTATGAACAAATTCCTATGCACACTGCTAAGTCGGCTGCTAAGCAGGACAGGCAGCGGCGGCAAAAACACCCGGCGGGCCGGATGAATGTCCTCGGCAGGCCGCATGTGGCCCGCAGGCCATAGTTTGAGGACCCCTGCTTTAGTCATTCATTCAACACACATTTACTGAGCACACCCGGGCACTGTGCCTTCCTGTAGAAACATGCCAGGTCCCGGACCCCAGCGGGAGAGGCAGTAATGCCCAAGTTAACAGCCACAGGAGAACCAGCAGGTCGCAGGGAGGAAAATAAAGAAGGGCCTTCGTTCACTTCACCAAAATTATTACCAAGTTTGCCTATGAGCTCATTTTCCATCATGATGGGTTTTTTCCTAACCCTCCTCTCTTGCCGTCTTGTTTCCTCCCCACACTGAGCCCACATCGCTGTCTCCTTCGCTGGCCTTTCCTCCCCACCTCTGCTCTCGGCCAGCACTTTCTCCCGGGTAATACTTTATATCTACCCGGGCTTTTGTCTCCCACGCACACCCCCATGACCCTGGGTTTCTGTTCCCAGCTCCCGTTTTCTCCTGAGTGACAGTCCCGCCCATATTTCCAACTGCCCAACCCCTTTCCACCGTTGTTAACCAGGCATTTCTAAAGCCCTCGTCCTTCCAGTGCTGCTCCTGCCCCAGCCCAAGTGCATCCGTGGAACCAGCATCCACTCTGGCACAGGCAGACGGCCCCCAGGGTCCCCTGCCCGCCCCTCAGCCCACGCAGGTCCTGGTGATTCTGCCTGCTGAGGAGCTCTCCATCTCTCCCTTCTGCCCACATCCCTGTCCTGCCTTAGTCCAGACCCTCATCATTTCTCCCCCTGCCTGCTCCAGCGGCTCCCCAATTCACTTCCTTCTAAACCGTCTGCCGGACTGTGGGATGTTTTGCTTTAGAGGTGGATCTTGTTACTTTCCTGCCTGAAAATCTTCCCCATCTCCCACTGCGTCCAGGGTGACACGCAGACTCCCAAGGCCCGTTAAGTTCTTGCCCAGCATAGATCTGGCTCAGCCCGGGGCCCAGCCCAGCACACACCCTCCTCACACTGGTCAGGCTTCTGCGCCTCGAAGCATTTGGCTCCGTTTGCCTACAACACCCCGTCCTCACAGCCCTGCCTGCCCATCCTGACACCCAGCTCCGATGTCACTCCCTCTGAGAAGCCCTGATGACGCTGCCCCCCCACCCCCCCGGCACAGGGCTAGTCACACCTCCCTCTGTGTTCTCCCAGCACACATGTCATCACAGCGTGTTCATTTATTGGCACACACTTGTTCTTCTTGCACCTGAGTGCTCCCCAGGGACACAGAGCCTGCCTTACTCATCCGTGTATCACCGGGCCCCGGGCGTGGCCAGCACTCAGTGAATGCTCATTGGGTGAATACTTGCTCCGTTTAAAAACGGTGAGTGACAGGCTGGTAATCAGAAGGCTGGGGTCTGAGCCCTGGTTCCCCACCTGCTAACTGAATGATGTGGCTAAATCCCTTAGTTTTAATGTGTCACCTGCAAAATGCATCATAGTCCTTGCCCATCCTTAGGACTGGCCACCTCGCTGACAAGTGTTCCTCCTGCGCTCGGCGAAGGGAGGCGCTTTCAGGACTCACGGGTGACTCTGTTCTCTGCGTCCCTTGTCCCCAGCCTGCTTCATGTGTGTCCCCCTTCGTGGAGCCCGGAGCAATGATATGTAGGGGTGACCAGCATCCAGAGCCACGTGTGGCCCCAGGATTTTGGACTGATCTCCTCACCAAGCCTGAAAGTAACAGCACCCTACAAGGGAAGAGAAACTGAGATGTAGACAATATGGTGGTTTCTCTGGTGGCTGATTGCCTAGGTTCAAATCCCAGCTCTAGCCTTTCCTAGCTCTGTGGCCTTGGGGAAGTTGCTTAACCTCTCTGAACCTTATTTTCTTTACCTGTAAAATGAGGCTAATTATAGCCCCTTGCCGGTTTGGCTCAGTAGATAAAGCGTCAGCCTGTGGACTAAAGGGTCCTGAGTTTGATTCCAGTCAAGGGCATGTACCGCGGTTGCAGGCTCCATCCCTGGCCCTAGTCGGAGTGTGTGCAGGAGGCAACCAACTGATGTGTCTCTCGCACATTGATGTTTCTCTCTGTGTGTCTCTCCCCCTCCCTTCCACTCTTTAAAAATCAATGGAAAAAATATCCTCAGGTGAGGATTTAAAAAAAAACAAAAAATGAGGCTAATTATAACAGTCACATCATAGTGTTTTCCCGAGGAACAAATAAGTTAATACATGTGGAGAGCTTAGAATAGTGCCTGGCACACACAAGGCAGTAAATGTTGGCCATCACTGTTGTTGATGTTGTGTTATTATTATTTCAGTGGCTGAGAGAGCCAGGGCTGAGCAGGCAGAACCATTCTCTGTGGCTTCTGCCCTGAAGCACTGCCAAACCCCAGTGTCCTGCCTCTTGTCATTTCTGGACGGAGCCAAGAGTTGTCTTTGTGCCCAGAAGCCCCAGCCACAGTGAGCACAAAGCCGGCCAACCCAGGGCAAAGGGGCTTCCGCCATCCCCAGGGCATCTCAGACATCTGGCTATTTCGGGCTGGCTGCTGTCTAGATAGCAGGGCAGGAGGCTGGGCTGACCTCTGCCTTCCTGAAACAGAGGCCAAAGCCACTGTCCCCTCCGAGGGCTGTGGGCGGTGGGAGCGGCCGAGGCTCCCGCCAGCTGGGGGTTGAACTGCCAGCTCCAGAGTGGGCCTGGGAGTCTCCTTGGCAGTGTGGCCTGGGCAGCCGCTGGCCGGCCGACCTTCCCCAGGACAGGGCCCAGAGCTTCCCTGGCCTTTTGAACCTGGGAGCTGTGGACGGAGCACTTCCGGGTTGGGGGCAATGGCCCTGCCCTCCAGATGCCAAACTTCTCAGGTCTGTTTGAAAGGCTCCAGGATTGTCCTTTTGCCTACAGTTCCTGGAAAAGGCTCCACTCAGGCTGAGAGTGGGCCGTGGTGTAAATTGTGGGAAGAACTCCCAAGGGTGGGAATAGAATCGGGGGGCCGAGTGGTCACCTTAACAGCGTGTTCTCTCCCCTCAGGAAGGCAGCTGGCTCACGCTTGTTCCCTTGCAGGAAAGAGAGCGGGTGCCAGAGCAGCTTCCTGTTAGCACCAGCAGGCAGGGCTGAGCCTCCTGCTGGGGAGATTTGTGTTTCTATGAAGGGATGAGAGGAGGGGACCCCTACACTGCCAGTGGCAGGCCTTTGGCCTTCTCTCTACCTGTAAGACCATTAGCAGTAAATCAAGTCAGATGGAGGCCCGTTGAGTCACCAGCAGAATTTTCTCCACACCCAAGGCTAGATGTGCAATACACACACACACACACACACACACACACACACACACACACACACACTGCAAGCAATTGGACCAAGGCGTAGTAGGACAGCACCTCTACTTAGGGGGCAGCAAGGAAGTGGCAATTCTTGGTGTATCCTGTTTGCCATCTGAGATCTAGATGGACATTTCTGGGGAGTACTGCCAGCCATCGCCTTAGAACTTGACATTCAGGGAGCCACAAATACTCCATTCTGCGTGCAGAATTTCCATGGCCCCACCTACATCTCCCAATGCTCCTCCTCCTCCTCCTCCTCCTCCTCCTCCTCCTTTTCCTCCTCCTCACCCCTGCTTATCCCAGACTCATGCCCAAAGGAAATGGAAGCCCATCTGCTGCTCCTGTTCTGATTACTGATTCTTTCTCATTTTAAGAAAGAATTTAAACAATAATTTCTAATATCCTGTGCTCTGTACTCTTTTCTGTGGTTATTTTATGGGGATTGTATACAACGGTAGGCATTCAGTCTGAAGATCCTCTTCCATGGTTCCTACAAGGCACCTAAACCGAGGTTGGGGAGTCCAGGTACAGTGCCCCGCCAGACCCACCTGAGTTTCTGGGTGGAGAGAGGGTGTGTTGTAACAAATTTAGAAAACAGAACGTAGTCCATTCTCCCATGTCAGAATGAATCCTTTCAGTGACTAAAGAGCCAACATTCAAACCAATCTCAGAGGAGGTTAATAAAGACAACGCATGCTCCAGTTTGGCCAGTGAGCCAATAGATTTAAAAAGGCAGGAAGCTCTATTTTTAGTCCAAATGAAGACTGAAACATCCTTCTTCGTCAAGCCCTTTCTTAATTAGCCCAGTCATATCCCAGTTTAGCTAATGGGCGCGCCCAGATCTCTCCTGCCTGGTGCAGAGCTTGAGGTAAATCCAGCCAAAGGAACAGAAACAACAATGACGCTGCCTGTCCTCTCACCTGGTTTTAACTAGGCCACCGTGTGACTTCCATTAGGCCCTAAGCATGTGGGCAGGTAAGAGAGGCATAGAAAAGTGTCCTGGATTTGGAAAACCATAGATTGGTGTCCCGGCTTTGCAAACGTTGGCAAATCACCTGAAGCCTTTGTCAGCCTCAGTCTGTCATCTGTAAAATGGGGATAATGATACCTCACTCTGCCAGCTTCACGGAGGTGACGTGAAGATCCAACACAAGACAGGCTGTGTAAACTGTAGCTCGACCTTTAATCAGAAGGAGCCTCGTTTCGTGTGGGATGAGTCCTCTTGGGCATCCCCTCCCCAGGGACCTGTTTTATCTCCTTTATCTCTTGGGGTTATGCCAGCATCCTGTGCCCTGGCCACAGTTAGGAGCGAATCTGCTAGTCTTCCCTGGAGAATGCTTGTCTTACTTGTTCTGTGGCAGCAGCAGCTGCTGAGGTTGCACATGGCGGAGAGCAGAGGAGGACGGAGTTAGAGAGGGCCTGGCTGGGTCAAGTGCACTGGGAAAGATGAGTCTAACACGGGCTTGCAAGTGAAACCGTGCGTTTGCCCAGCATCTGGGATTCTGCCATAGGAGACTTGGGATGATAAAAAAATATGTATATATGGAAAGCACTGAAGAAATGTGGATAATAGATGGAGCCACAGAGAGAGAGAACAGGGAACTAGCTAGAGAAAAGAAGAGTTTTGTAAGAAGAGTGCAATCATAATACACTATTTGGCTCTGCAGCGAACAGCCAACGTGGTCATAATGCAAATGACACATACGGATGTGAGTATGACAAGACCGTATTGGGATGACGGGTGAGGAAACTCTCCTCTAGGCAGGAAGTCAGTAATGTTTACAGTAGATGAATCTGGAAATAGAAGTGCATGAGTGTTGTTGGGAAATATGGAACTGGGGAGGGAAAGACAGCGAAAAGGTTAAGTGTTTCCCGGGATCAGGACTGGGGTGGGGCAGAAGGCTGTGGTTTTTCATCCTATGCCTTTTGGTTCCATTATCCTTTTCATTCTTAATCAGCCCATGTACTATGTAGATCAAAGCATATTTTTTTAAAAGAGAAGTTCTGCCAATCGTAAGACTGATTTCTAGACAGGAACTGGAGAAGCTCATCTGGTGCGGCCTCCCACCTTTGGACAGGTAAACGCCCAAACCCAGGTGGCCTCTTACCACACCCTGCTTGGCACCAAAAGAAAAACAGCCTGGTTTGAACTGTGCTTGAGAGTGACAGAGACTTTTGGGAAATGGTCATGGACTGTTGACGGATCATCATGCGCCCTCTAGGGGTCTCCCATCGAGGTTGAAAGGGAAACTGGAGAGGGGCCAGGAGACACTCCAGTCCTGGCCTTGCCCTCGTTTCGCTGTGGGACTGAAGCTAGTCATGGCCTCCCAGTTCCTGTTTCTGGGCAATCAGAGCGCTGAGTTTTCCAAGGGCCTTTACAATTCTACATTTCCCCAGAGGGAAAGTGACAGCTTCTGTGCGCTGGGCACAGCAGGGGACAGAGGGAGAGACAGATAATAGACAAGTGAACAAATAAGATTCTTTGAGACTGAAAGTTTTCTGAAGAAAATAAACCAGGGGATGGTATAGGTGATGCTGGGATGGGATAGATAATGACGGGAGATAGACATTTCTTGGGGGGCATGGGTGATCAGGGACACTGCTCTGAGGAGGAGATGCTTGAGTTGAGACCTAGACAATGTGAGGGAAAGCCAGCAGGGGTGGCAGGGAGAGGGTGCTCTGGGAACTGCTCCAGCAGAGCACTGTGTCCTGCAAGGACAAGGGGCGGGGGTTGGGGGGCGATACAAGGGGTCAGTATTACTTTTTTTTTTTTTTAAGGGAAAATAAGTTTCTGTGCATGGGAAGCATAAATGTGATGCCACCCTGGGTTTGGTAGGCCAGCCTTCCAATACCCAGCCCAGGGAGCTGTCTGTCCTTCAGTATCTCCCGAGAGGGCCCACCAGTCCCTGCCCAGGAGTAAAACATGGGTGTGTGTTGTGGGAAGGATTGAGCACCGCTAGGAAGAGCCATGGGGATGCAGAAGCTGGACTGTGGTGGCAGAATTCTACTCCCAGGAGAAATAGGGGTGTTAATAAGTCAAAGATAGGAAACCAAGGCTTGTCCACCCACCCAGGCCATGCATGAGAGTTGGTCCAATACTTCCTACCCCCTGAAGACCCTCTGAAGATCAAGGCTGACACAGCACTAACAGGTCCTAGTATGCTTTGCAGTAAATCAAATTTTAATTAATAAAAATTAAAATGCAGTAAATTAAATGTTCATATCCTTTGACCCAGCATCTCCACGTTTAGGAATCTGTCCAAGCAAAGAAGTAAGTTCAGAAATGTTCACTGGCGGTATCGCTTGGAGTAGCAAAAGCCTGGAAATGAACGAAATGGGCCTGGATAGGGAGCTAGTGGAGTACATTGTGGCAGAGCCTACAACAGAACACCAGGCAGTCTATCCAAAAGGAGGTGGATGCTTATCTGGGGATATGAGCAGGTGAGAAAGGCTGGGTTGACTTAGCTCAGACAGTGGCCAAATGAGCTTGCTGTAGCTCTCAGCTCCACACCCCTGTCCTCCACTAGCCCTGGAGCCCCTCCAGCCAAGGGACATTGGGACTCTGAAAGCTCAGACACACCTAGTGGAGAGAGGAGGGAAGGGCATCGCCATACACAGTGGCCCCTTGATGCCTGAGCTCCACCAGCCCCGAAAGTGAACACTGGATGTCTCCTCCAATCAGAAGCAAAGGAGTGAGTGAGTGAGGGGTGGGGCACGAGGCCAGAAGTGTTACTCTGGTGCATCTCCCTCCATAGGGAAGCATGAGGAGTGGGGAGTAATGTTCCCACCTAACAGATGCTCTCTCTGGAAGGGGTCTTAGGAAACTGGGGAGAGTGGCCGCCTGTCGGAAAGGAATAGGGAGACTTACTTTGATTTAAAGATGTAGGAGTAAAAGGTCATTTCTAGTCCCTTTTAAAGATTCAAGGGATCTCCTCTACTTATGAATAATTTCCTCCAAAGCTCTGGTGAAGTCACTAGATCTGAATTCCAGATGTCATCATGGGAGAGTACTTCTCTATTTCCGATTTTCCCGGATGTCAAACAATTCAAACCAATCTCTAGCCACCCTTGTATTCCCCAAGGCCTTCGCCTTACACTGGACTCAAGACCTGACTTGACCCCTTGTAAACACTTACCCTTTTCTGTGCAGGAGCTTATTCCTAATGTCTGGGATTCCAACTGAAATCACTTCAGGTGTTAAAGCAACGCATCCCAGACATTAGGCTCTGAGAACCACCCCCAGGATTTTTGCTAACACTGAAGACCACCCGTTCTTTTATGTTACATAATATATTTTTAAATGACTCACTCTTTTAAAATTTCAATAAAGTTGTTTTAATGAGACTTTATATCTCTACTATATATGATATTTCTATAAAAAGAGAGAACCTTAGCCCTGGCCTGGTAGCTGAGTTAAAGCAGCATCCAGATACACCAAGTTTGTGGGTTTGCTCCCTGGTCAGGGCACATACAAGAATCACACAATGAATGCATAAATAAGTGGAACAACACATCAATCTCAATCTCTCTCTCATTATCTCTCCCTCCCTTCTTCCCTCCCTCCCTCCCATCCTCTCTCTTTAAAATCAATCAATACATTTTAAAAAAATTAAAAAGAGAGAACCTTAAAATAAATATTATAATATCAAAACAACATTGTTAAATTCTAGCTACACACTATGGCTTGCCCAAAGTTCTGCTTATTGTTGTTGTTTTAAAAAATGGCGCATGTTAGAGACAGACTAGCACCAAACTGGGTCTTTTCTCCTTGGTGGACTCAGACAATTTCAATGAGGACTTTCTCCCTACATGGCTCATTGTTATTTGATACCATATCGGTGCACCATCCAAAATCATGCCTTGTAACATGAATTCCACACTTTGGGGAAGACTGAGTTAAAGCCTTTTTTTCCTTTTCCAGAAAGTCTTAATTATGTGTCCATAGGCATTTGTGTCATCTGAGCCGGACAATGTGTAAAGCCATTATCACCCTGAAGTTTGTGGCCCTGCCTGGTGAGGTTGGCATTTTGCATTCCAGCTGGCATTAAAGTAATATCTGTGGTGCATGAGCCTTTTCTGTTTTTTCCTTTGAGGCAGCATATGATGGCAGCTAAGAGTGACGCAGGCCTACACAAAGCGGGGTTTGTCCTTCTTAAAAGAATTGGAAGAATCTCTGAGCTGGTTCACTGGGTTCTTCCAAATGATGATGCAGAGTCACAGCTGGGACCACCCAGGCTGAGCCCTGCAGCCACACAGCTCCTGGCTCATTGTTAAAGGTCCTGGGACTCAAAGGGCAGCCTTGGTCAGGGACTAAGGGAGTGAGACTGAGCCTTGGTCAGGGACTAAGGGAGTGAGAGTGAGCACGCTCCGAGGGGAGAGCTGACAGAGAAAGGGTGGAGCATTTTGCACAGTGCAACTCTCTAGGTGGGAGAGTTGGTATCAGGAAAAAGCTCTTTTAATGATTCTATTTTGGTGTGTTGTGGCTACACCATCCCAGCTATTTCATCAGTGGCAGGGAGCATGGAGAACTCACACCTGCTTCTGACTGCGGAAATGCTTCAGACCGGAAATGACACCCACCCGTGTTGCTTACAGCCCATTGGCCAGAATTAGTCACAAGGTCCAACCTAACTGCAAGGGAGTCTGGGAAATTCAGTCTTCCAGTGCCCAAAGGGAGGAAAAATGAATGGCAGCTGTCTGCCACATATTGTATTTGCATTTAGTGGTCGGATGTTGTTCAAATGAGTACAGGTATTAAGAGGATGAGTGTTTGAGTGGGGGTTAATTTTATAAATGGTCAGATCACTAGGAAATATTTGTGTATCATGACCACCTTTGCTTTGTTACACAGCAGGGACTGTGACAATGAATACTCAACCCAGAGGGTGAGCTTCCTCTGGTGCTGTGATATCCCCAGAGTATTGCCTGGTGGGAGGGAGATTCAGACAGCATTTTAGCCCACACACAGCCCCTCCTGCTCGCCTCAGCGCCCCTGGCAGGCCACTGAAGAGGTGGGATGCTTTTCTGAAGTAGGGATTCTAATTGGTCCTCACCCCAAATCCTCCACAAGGCATATTCAGTGTCTGGATGCAACAAAGAACAGCTTTGAAAAGATAGCTCTAGACTTTGTCTGATAAAATATGCAGGCAAGGAAAGACAGGAAGAGCTGCTTTTTCTTTTCTAATAGAAAAGTCTATATCTCTTTTTAATATATTTTTATTGATTTCAGAGAGGAAGGGAGAGGGAGATAGATAGAAACATCAATGATGAGAGAGAATCATTGATTGGCTGCCTCCTGCACACCCCCACTGGGAATCGAGCCCGCAACCTGGGCATGTGCCCTGACCAGGAATCAAACCGGTGACCTCTTGGCTCCTGGGTCGACACTCAACCGCTGAGCTACACCCGGCTGGGCTGCTTTTTATTTTCTTAAACCCCATTAAAAGTTGCTTGTTTTTCATTTTAATGTTGTCGTTGACAAATTCCAATTTCTCACACCCTCTTTAGCACATCTCCTGCTCTCTCTGGGCTTTCCACGCGACCCCTCGCCCTCCCGCGCCCTGTGAAAATGTTGGTGCTCCTGGCTTTCATCATCATCTTCCACATCACCTCCGCGGCCTTGCTTTTCATCGCCACCATCGACAATGTAAGTTCCTTTTCCTTATGACCATCCCAGAGCCCCTGGACCCTGCAGTCAACAGCAGGATTAAGAACTCCCCAAGGTGATTATAATTGGGGTTGTCCTGCCCACCTAGGCATGCCCACCTCCTGAGCCTGAGCCTGAGGGCTCTGGCCTAAGTGTTGGGGTCTGAAGCATCCACATTTAGGTGGGCCGGGACCTTGGTCCTCTCATCTCTGATTCCCCCACAGCAGGCGTCCTCAAACTACGGCCCGCGGGCCACATGCGGGTGTTTTTACCGTTTTGTTTTTTTACTTCAAAATAAGATATGTGCAGTGTGCATAGGAATTTGTTCATAGTTTTTTTTAAACTATAGTCCGGCCCTCCAACGGTCTGAGGGACAGTGAACTGGCCCCTGTTTAAAAAGTTTGAGGACCCCTGCCCCACAGAGCCTGGCATGATGCTTTGGTTGTAGGAAGCCCTTTGGGCACTCGGCTTCAATTCAGCCCTCCTGAGGTCAATGACTCAACCGTGGCACTAGGTTGACCAGTCATTTTGGGGGCCGTCTGTGCACTGTAGGAGGGTTAGCCACATCCCTGATTTCTACCCACTAGATGCACTCGCACCCCTACTTGTGACAACCAGAAATGTCTTAGAACGTTGCCAAATATCTAATGGGGGGCGGGGGGCAAAATCATCCTCGTTGCCCTAGCTCCCAGGTGACCCATCCCAGGGGATCTCTGCCCCTCTCGCTTCTGACATCTCCTGACTGACAGAAGCCCTTGTTGCTGGCCCCCCTGGCCTTGCCCTCCCCAGCAGAGCCCAGGCTTGGGACTCTCTGACTCTGCCCATGCTCCCGTGAAATATTGAACTCTTTTCCTTTAGTGTTCAGCTCTCGGCCATATGGCAGGAATGCATTTGGTAAATAATCTATTGGCATAGATTAATATCCCTGCCAGCAGGAAATGAAGCTTTTTACCAAAGGTCCCCTGTGGCCCGCACCTCGATCCAATGGCCTGGCTTCAATCCTGATCATTTCAGACTGCAGAAACATTTAGAGTCAAAAACACTGCTCACACAGCTGAAAAGTGCACCTTACAAGTGGCCTCAGCTCTGCCTACATATAGACTTCTGTTGACTAATCAGTAGTGACATAGACCATCACACTTCCTGTCGCTTAGCATGTGCTCACGCTGGCCAGGTCCTGGGCTAGTCCCTTTTATGTGCATCATCTCAGTTGATCCTCACCTCAAGTTTACAAGATAGGCCCTTTCCTAGCACTGTTTTCTGAGGGAACTGGGTCTCTGGGCAGTTAAGGTCCCTGCTGGAGTTTACACTGCAGTAAGGGCAGACCTGGGATTAGAACCATTACAGATCTGGCCTTGGATCCTGTAAGGGCAGATAAATGCAGTGATCAGGTTTGGCTTCTTGCAGGTTCCCGAAGAACAGCCGTGAGTGGTAGGGCAGGGATCGCAGTGATGCGGGAGTTCAAGTATTTCACTTGCTGTTATCCAAAGGGCCCGCGCTTGGTAAAATAAATGGTATTGAATGTCCTTTTAGAATCTCCTTTCTCTGTGTCTTGCCTCTGGTCCCCTGGGGTTCTGAAATGGTCGCAGACTTAGTGAACAGGATAGACAGACACGAGGGGCAGAAAAGCCATCGGCCACAGCGCCACTCAGTCCTGTGGAACGCTCCTGCGTATGCACATGACTGTGGCACTCACAGATGGGCATTCTTGCCAGTCAGTGAGTCACAGGTTGCTCATGGGTTAGGAATTGTGCTTGGCACTGTAGCAGGGCACGCAGTGGGAGCGCAGTGAATGTCTGTGACTGGGTGGATGGGTGGGGGAGATTCCTGTGATCTGGGGCGTGGATTCCGCAGAAGCAGGAGAGAAATGAAAGCCTTTGGACTGAAGACAGAAGAGTCTCGTCTGATCATTTCATTCATAACAGGTCCCCCTTCCCCGACCAGTTTCATCATTTTCTCATTCCCTTCTGCCTTCACCCCTGTAGCCCTGGTGGAATTTACCACTGTCTGTTTATTCCACCAACTGAGCCTGGTTTCCTCTCTTCCACCTCGGGAGGGCCTGGACCAGGGGTCCTCAAACTTTTTAAACAGGGGGCC
The DNA here is from genome assembly GCF_951640355.1 of Cnephaeus nilssonii. Taxonomy (NCBI): domain Eukaryota; kingdom Metazoa; phylum Chordata; class Mammalia; order Chiroptera; family Vespertilionidae; genus Cnephaeus; species Cnephaeus nilssonii. The sequence goes on along the minus strand of NC_137073.1, from coordinate 21,864,721 downwards.
AGTTCACTGTCCCTCAGACCGTTGGAGGGCCGGACTATAGTTTTAAAAAAAAAAATGAACCAATTCCTACGCATACTGCACATATCTTATTTTGAAGTGAAAAAACAAAACGGCAAAAACCCCCGCATGTGGCCCGTGGGCCGTAGTTTGAGGATGCCTGGCCTGGACCATCCTGTCCTTTACTCAGACCAGCAGTATGGACATCACCTGGGTGCATCACCTGAGCCTGGATCTCAGGCCCCACCGCTGGCCTCTTGAATCAGAATCTGCAGGTTAACCAGATCCTCACGTGACCCGCACGCACACCGCAGCCTGAGAAGCACCGGTCCCAAATGCCCATTCACCCCTTGCCTCCCACCCAACAGGAGTCCGTGTTTTCATCATTAACATGATTAGGAGTCCGTGTTTTCATCATTAACAATCAGCCTTTCCCTGTGTTTCCATTTTGTGTTACAGGCCTGGTGGGTAGGAGACGGATTTTTTGCAGATGTCTGGAAAGTCTGCTTCACAGAGAACACCACCAATTGCACAGACATCGACGACACCTTTTCCCGTGAGTTGAAGCCGATGGGGAAGCATTGATGAAAAAGAGGCCGCTTCCCCGCCCTCTGACTCCTCACCCTCTCTGCCACCCAGCATAATGGGAGGGGTCCGGCTGGGGGTTCAGCAGGGACGATGGCAGCTGAAGACGAGGGGAGAGGGGAGGAGGTGCAGATGGAGAAGCTAGAGGCTGGAGGGCGCACCAACCCCACCTACCTTGGGCCCACCCATCTCTGTGTCTTGGCCAAGCAGAGCTTCCTTTCCTCACACTTTCTCAGCTTCAGCCCTTATCTAGAATCTTTCCCCCCTTCTCATTTACCCAAGCCTCCCCTCTCCATAGGCTCAGAGACTGAATTTGACACCTGTGTCACTTCCCAGCATCTCAGTAGCTGGCTCCTTTGTGAGCTGTGTGACCTTGCCTTGGGACAGGTCATCTGAGTGCTCAGAGTATCCTCAGCTGTAAATGGAGGTAGAAGCAGTGTGCCTGCCCTGCCTGCCTCTGTGCACGAGCCGAAGTACCAAAGGGCTTTGCAAATGCAGGACATCCCACTTAGACCCGTGCCGGCTACTACTCTCCTCCACTCTGGAGAGGGTGGCTCTGTGTTCTGTTCTAGAACTCATGCAAGAGGCACTTTGGGTCCCGGTGCCTGATAAAATACTGGATGCCCCATTAAATATGGTATCTCAGATAACCATAAATAATTTAAGTATGTCCCAGATATTAACATGGGACATACTTATACTAAAAAAATTATGTGTTGTTTATCTGACATTCATATTTAATGGGCATCCTGTTTCTTTGTGTGTGTTTGTTTATCAAATCTGGCAAGCCTATTTAGGGAGCAAGGGACCCTGATCACTGATCCTAAAGTCTCACCGTTCCGTCAGTAACAATATCAGCATTCATAGCACAAGCAGCAAAAGTACCAATAGAAGGCATCATTTGCTGAAGGTTTCCTGCGAGGCACAGGGCTACGTCCTTTACCTAAGCAATTTCATAGCCCTATCCGTCAGGGACCACTGGCCCTGTTTTAAGATAGGGAAACTGAGGCACAGAGCGGAAGGTTACACATCGAGGACTAGATGATGGAGCCAGGATTCCAGTCTTGAAGTGATCGACACTGAAGCCTGTGCTCTAAACCGCATCGTGTGGTCCCTGCCACACCCTCCCCCTCAGTGCGTTTATCTGCCACGCTAACCCCTGACCCTGGGAACAGCCATTCTCCCCTGCGCTCTGCAGCCCCGGCTGTCAGTGTGCGTGGTCAGCTGGGCGAGCTGGCTGTGCTCCGTGGCAATGTTTCCAAGTCTCTATTATTTGCGTTCCATATCCTCTACGTGGAATTATTTAATTCCCTGTTACTTTTCCTTAAAATAACAGGGGTTGGCAGACTACCAGCCAAATTCAGTCCAATGAGCTAAGAACGGTTTTTACATTTTTAAAGAGTTGTTAAGACAAAACAAAACACAAAAACGAAGATGAAAATGTAACAAGGGACTATATGGCCACAGAAAAGCCTGCCGACCCGACTTAAAAACTGCTCACGGTTTCCTTACATCCATTTATTTTAAAAGGGACTTTACATCCCTACGTCAATGCTAACCTGGAATCACTTGCCATAAAGCAAGGAAAATTTGTTTAAAGTGCTACATTGAAAATCAAATGTTATTAAATCCTCACCAGATGCATTTGCCTCTTGAAGGTCCCGAGCCTGTTTCCGGTTCTTTCCTTGTTAAAAACAAAGCCACCGTGGGAATGCAGACTGGTGTAGCCACTGTGGAGAACAGTATGGAGTTTCCTCAAAAAACTGAAAATGGAACTCCCATTTGACCCAGTAATCCCACTCCTAGGAATATATCCGAAGAAACTGGGAACACCAATAAGAAAGGATATATGCACCCCTATGTTCATAGCAGCACAATTCACCATAGCTAAGATTTGGAAACAGCCTAGGTGCCCGTCAGCTGATGACTGGGTCAGAAAACTGTGGTACATCTACACAATGGAATACTACGCTGCTATAAAAAAGAAGGAATTCTTACCATTTGCAGCAACCTGGATGGAACTGGAGAACATTATGCTAAGTGAAATAAGCCAGTCAATGAAAGAAAAATTCCACATGATATCACTCATTTGTGGATAATAAAGAACATTATAAACTGATGAACAAAAAGATAGATATAGAGGCAGTAAAGCATCAAACAGACTGTCAAATTACAGCGGGAAGGTTAGGGAGAGGTGGGGGAGATAAGAGATCAACCGAAGGACTTGTATGCATGCATATAAGCATAACCAATGGACGAAAAACACTGGGGGGTGAGGGCATGTATGGGAGTGGGGGAGGGCAATGGTAAGATATGTACACATATAATACCTTAATAAAAAAAAATGGAGAAAAAAAAAAAACCAAACCCACCACTAAACCCAGATATCAGCGGTGTTATACATGTGCTAACGGGCCACGTAGAGAGCTCCCTGAGGTCCGTAGACACATGTAAACCAGAGCAGAGTGATCATCCCTCTGGCCTCCACCCATACTGAGCTCATTGGCCTCCAGCGCTACATTCTGCACCCATCCCCCAACGTTGAGAAACCCTCTTCTAATAAACACGCATCCTCTTCTCCTAAAGCCATAGTCTTCATACGTCCGGGTAGTGTGTAACCATAGGCTGGGTGGGTGGCTTAGACAACAGACGTGTATATCTCACAGGGCAGGTCTGGTGTCTGGTGAGAACAGACACTCGTGCTGGTTTGCAGACAGCCTGGTTCTCGTGTCCCCACGTGGCAGAGAGCAGAAAGAGAGGGTCACATTGAAGGTGGCACCCCCTCCAGGCCGGATCCCGACACCACCAGAGATTCTGATGGCGTTCATCTCGGGGTAGCCTCCCGGATGTTTTTATAACGGAGCAGAGCTATAATTTACAAGCGAGAAGATGTAGACTTCTTAAGGTCTCAGTTCAAAGAGCTTTGACAATTATGTATGCACCCTTGTAAACGCCAGCCAGGCAAGAAGGAGAACATTCCGTCCCCCCACAGGGCTCCCTCGGGCCCCTCTTAGCTCAGTTCCCACCACCCCCTGCCCTGAGGGCAACCACTTCTGCCACTGTTGTTCCCTCTGCCTGTTCCTGGACTTCGTAGGATGCGATCATGTGGGGTTGGGGAGGGGATGAGGGTTCGTTCCTCACTGTAAGCAGTGGGGGAGGGGCTCCATGCTCTCCGGGCAGATCTTCACGCGCAGCCAGACCACACTAAGAGCCGTTGCTTACATTCCATTAAGAACTTAACATTATGCCTCCCTCTAGTCATTTTTTAAGCAAGATTGCAAAAAGAAAAAAGGAAGGTTTTCCTTAGATTTTCCTCTGCAGCTCTGGGCACTGTCCCCTCAACCATCTTACCTGCGTCCTGGTGATAACATTAGCCCTTACATAGCACTCCCTTGGCGGGGGGGCACCCCCTAAAATCCTTGCATGGGTGAGTTCACCCCACTCTCCCAGCCTGCTGAGGTGGGAGCTGTTATTATCCGCATTTCACAGGTGAGGAAACTGAGGTCCAGGCAGGTGGCTCCAGTCCCTGCACTCGACCCCTCTGTACACCTTCGGCGCAGGGCTCCAGCTGTGTCCTTCCCCGTGCAGTGCCCTCCCAGACGGACTCCTGTCTTTCCTCAAGCTCCCCTCATCGGCCTCCAGCGCTACATTCTGCACCCACCCCCCAACGTTTACCAAACCCCGACTGCTCACACCTCACACAAACGTTGCTTTCCTTTTCCTAAGGAGCGAGCACAAGCTTCACTCTCTTAAATGTACTTTCAGAAGGTCACTCAGTCCTGAGGGCCCCACGTCCCCGAGAATGCCTCCAGAGGTCTCACTAAAGAACAGACACGCAAACTGACCTGTCCCCTCTGAGCTCTTGAATCAGAATCTGCCAGCTGGGAACCTGATGGCCTGTGCTTTTAAATAATGCCCGCCCGAGAGCCACGGAGGTGGGAACAGCGGCCCAGGCCGGGAAGAATGCCCAGCAGGTGGTGGTTCTCCATTTTCCAGATAAGGACACGGGATCTCGGGTCAAGTGCACAAGTGGACACTAGAGGAAGGGGGGAGGGAAGACTTTTTGGCTGCCCTGTGCTCACACTGTGCTCCCTGCACTCTAGTCTCGTCCCCCCACTCGGGAGCTGGCACTGTTCCTGCGCCCGGGGGCCCAGGGCGCCTGCGGTCCTCAGTCCCGTGCTCTTGTCCTTTCCCACAGATTACTCCACGATGCAGGCGGTCCAGGCCAGCATGATCCTCTCCACCATTCTCTGCTGCATCGCCTTCCTGATCTTCCTGCTCCAGCTCTTCCGCCTCAAGCAGGGAGAGAGGTTTGTTTTAACCTCCATCATCCAGCTCATGTCATGTAAGTAAAACGACAGGCTTCCTGGAATAGGTCCCCCCTTCCCAGCCAGGAGCGTGGCAGGCGAGGACTCGGAAAGGAGGGGTTGGCAGCTGTGCCCCGGTGCCTCCGTGGGACATTTCATATTTTGGAGTTTGGATTTAGTTAGGGGGTCAGGGAGGGCGTCCTTCCTGAGCTGGGATCTGTAGGGTGAGTAGGAGTTGCTGCAGAATGTGCTCTGTTGGTACAGAGGGGAAGGAACAGTGTGTCAGGCAGAGGGAACAGCATGACCAAAGCCCTGTGATAGGAGAGACTTAGCTGGCCAGTGGGGCTGGAGTGTAGAGACCCTGGGGGGGGGGGGGGGAGGGGGCACCGCAGGGGGGGGGTTGGGGGGCGCGTTGTGTGGGAGGCCTGGTGTGAGCTGCACCAGACTCACAGGTGTTGTAAGCCTGCTAGGATTTGGGGGTCTTTCCCCCAAGCTGGTGGGAAGCCATCAACAGGCTTATCTGTTGTCTTTTTGGCTGGTTGGTGTTAGGCGTGCCTGCTTTGGGCCCTTGGGGGCTGCTGGAGATACAGAGCTGAACAAGACACGGCCTCAATCCTGGAGGGACTTAGAGAAAAAAGGTGTCTCAGAGCACTTTGCCCTATTGTGAGTTTCAGCGACGCTGAAATCGGGTGCAGAAGCCGGTGCCACCACGGGATGGTTTGTCATTGTTCCTCAGTAGAGAGTTAAAGCTTTCTGATGACAAAAACTGGAAGCCCCTCCTTCCAGGGCACTTTCCAATCGGGAGACAATGGGGGCTTGAGGAGGATGAGAACTCTGTACTTCGGAGACAGCTTGCTGCTTGGTGCTAACTCGCACCTCCTTCCAGCCAGCTGTCTGTCTCCCAGACTTCATTCTCTGCAGCCCAGAGTGAAGTCCAGACCTGCCATGCCCTCGGCATAGCCCCGAGGCATGTTACCACACACCAGGGGGATCTGTGTGCCTGCGACTTTTCAGTTTTACTTTTTGGTTTTTTAATTCTCACCTGAGAACATGCTGAGAAAGAGAGAGAGAGAGAGAGAGAGAGAGAGAGAGAGAGAGAGAGAGAGAGAGAGAGAGAGGAACATCGATGTGAGAGAGAAACATTGATTGATTGCCTTCCATATGCTCTCTGATTGGGAATCAAACCCACAACCCAGGCATGTACCCTGACCAGGAATTGAACCGGCAACCTCTCCGTGCACAGGACAATACTCAACCAACTGAGCCATTCCGGCTGGGCTGTCTCAGTTTTAAAACTGAGTCCTGCATCCCAGGAAACCCCTCAGTCCTGGGCATAGCAGGATGGCTGGTCACATACAGCATCCTTCTCTCAGGGCACCTTACCTAACAAGCCAGGGTGCAGGCAGAGATTAAAGTATTTTGATCATAAAAGACCCTGGAGGGTCACTTGGTCCCCGAGCCCCACGTCCACCAGGATCCCTCTGGGACCTGTCTAAAGTGCAGCCCCCAAAGGCCCATCTTGACCCGTTGGTTAGAACCTGGGGATGTGTGTTCTCATCCATGAGCCCAGCACTTGGGAGCAGTGACGCAGACCCAGACCCAGTGAGGCCGAGAGAAGTAATGTGACTTGCCCAAGGGCACCCGTGAGGGGGTGTCTGCTCTGTCTCTTCCTTTACTTTCCTTGTGTCTCCCAGCAAGAGGCATGGACACCCCACTACTCACACCATTAAAGGCCATTGAATCTCGACGCTTAACATGCAGAGAGGGAGTTGGGGAGTTTCCCATTCAAGTTTACTTTCTGTTATTGTCTCCATTTGTCTATTTGTCTCTTAAGGCCATTTAGTCAAAACTGGTTACCTTGATACAAAAGTCACACACACCCCTTTCCCGCCCACAACAACTCCTTTGACCATTTTCTGGTCCGAGGACCTGCCCCTCCCTCTTCTGCCCCAAGCCTGCAAGGTTTGGACGCCATATCAGTCAGTGATGTTCAGGTGTGAGCAACAGATGCTCTAACGTACGCAAGAGCCGGATGCCGGGGCAGCTCACACGATTCAAAGGAAAAGCTGGACACCAGGTCTTGGATAGAGGCTCCAGGCAGCAGGAACTGATGGGCAGTCACTTCAGCGAGATGCTGGCAGAATCCGTGTGAATCAGAAGACAGTGTGACTTTTCCCTAGATTCAAGCCTCCAGGAACAACAGTCTGATGGGCGGAGATTGTCATACACTCAGCCCCCAGTTAGAGAAGGGCTGGCGCGCTGATGGACAGTCCTACCTGGCCAGGAGAGGCTATAGGTCCCGCAAGGAAAACCAGGGTACTTAACCCCATCCTAGCATTCATGTCTTTCAATCAAGTTGCCTTTGGCTGCAAGTAAGAGAAAATTCCAATTAACAATGACTTCAGCCAAAGACCTTTACTTTTTTAATATAACAAACAGGAGGTGGAAGGTGCCAGAGTTGGTCCGGCAGCTCAGCAGCGGTATCCCCAACCCCCACACCTTTCATCCTTCTATGCCATCATCTGCAGAGTGTCAGTGATAACCCTCTCATGGCCCCCAAAAGGCTGCCACAGCTCCGGCCGTTCCATCCTGACCTAACAGGCTAAGGTAGTACGCAAGGGAAAGTACAGAGTTAAGTAGAGGGGGACAGACATTGTACAGAGCCTGCAAAGCCTGAACTATTTACTGTCCAGCTGACCCCTGGTTTAGATACATTATGTCTTATCGTCTGGGCTGGGCACATGGCTGCCCAAATAAAATTGGGTTCAGCCTGGCCAGCATGGCTCAGTGGTTGAGCGTCGACCCGTGAATCAGGAGGTCACAGTTCGATTCCCAGTGAAGGCACGTGCCCAGGTTGTGTGCTCGATCCCCAGTGAGGGGCGTGCAGGAGGCAGCTCATCAATGCTTCTCTCTCATCATTGATGTTTCTATCTCTCTCTCCCTCTACCTTCCTCTCTGAAATCAATAAACACATATTTAAAAAATTAAAAATTGGGTTCAGCTAGCAAGAATGAGCAGCAAAATGGTGACAGGGGAGGCAGTGAGAGTCAAATAAAATATTCGTTATCATCTTTCCAGTAGACTAAAACAAACACCTATAATAATAAAAGGTGTTTGTTTTAGTCTATTGGAAAGATGGTCTTTAATAGTCCCCTCAGGGGCCTGGGACACACTGCGGTCCGTGATTTATTGGTATTTTCACTTTTCTCCTCACAGGCCTGTGTGTCATGATTGCAGCTTCCATTTACACAGACCGACGCCAAGACATTCACCACGAAAACCAGCATCTCTATTCTCCGACCGCAGAAGGCACGTATGGCTACTCCTTCATCCTGGCCTGGGTGGCCTTCGCCTTCACCTTCATCAGCGGCCTCATGTACCTGATCCTGAGGAAGCGCAAATAGACACCCGGCACTCTGTCGCTCTCACGCAGTACAGAATCTACATCCAGATAACCGTTTTGTATATAATCCGTTTTGTGTACTTTTGTTGTTGTTTTTTGTTTTGTTTTGTGGTTTTTCTAGCAAACATATTGTTTCCTTTAAAAGCCAAAAAAAAAAAAAAAAGAGAGAGAGAGAGAAGAGTTTTTGCATTCTTGAGATCAGAGAACAGACTGTGAAGGCTGGAATTCACAACTCCCACCGTCGGAAAGTCCCAACAAGACAAAGCCAAAAATCCAGCAATGCTCAAATCCTAAAATGTTCAGCAGCGTGTTTCCTTACCACGGGGATGGGATGTGAGGACAAGAGGCCGAGAAAGCCAGATCTGGGGGGACATCTCCCCCGAGGTTGGGCCACACCATGTCCTCCCCACCTCAGCTTCCCTTTCCCGAATCTCGGGGTGTTAGTGGTGGAAGGTGGGGTGAGCGGCGGCCAGGTGAGGGATGAAACCTCCTCAGGTGTTTAGCCAAGTCCCGTGTGAGAAACAGGTGTGGACCCTGGTGTTCTGCCTGTATCCAGACCACAGCCCTAACTGCCAATAACGGGCTAGGTCCAGAAGGTGCCACCTAAATTTGTAGACGGCGTCACCTGCTTGCCTTGGGAGGGGGGTTCAGATGTGGGCTCACCCTGAGGCAAAGACTTTCCTCTTGTGATCCCTAGGACACCTTGTAAACTGCAGACTATCGGGTACCCACCCCCAGACCTACAAAATCCCAGTCTTCTGGGGTGGGGCCCGGGAGCCTGCCTTACTAACAAGCTCCTCCGTGATGTTTATGTGCCTTCAGTTGAGGGCCACAGTCCCAGAACCCGGGGAGCAGAACTGCCTCACAAACGTTAAAGCTCTCCTCATATCAAGCTGGGAGGTGGCTCTAGACCCCACTGCAGACCAAAGCCCTGGCCTCCATCAGCTCTTGCTTCTTCCCTGTCCCTAACTCAGCTGCTTTCATCTGGACTACCCAAACTCCAGGCCCAGGCCCCACACCCCAATAGCCAGCCACCCTGGGGGGCACAGCCTCCTTACAACCCTAAGTCAGAAGGCCTCTCCCTTCTCTTCCTGACCTGCCTTCTAAGCTGGTTGGTTGGCCTCTACTAACTCCATTTCTGGAGCCTCAGAGGACCCATCCACCATCCATTCATTTACCCATTCATTCATTCATTCATCAGCATAAGGCTTGGTGATAATTTCTCCTTCTGGGGCTCATCGTCTAAGGAGAAGATGAATTAAAAACCAATTAGGGAAACTAATTAAAAACTGTGATGAAGGCTGCAAAGACCGCAACCAAGGATAGAAAAGCGAGGCCGGTGGGTGGGATGGAACCTGCTTCGTGCCTGCCTATCTTTAAATGCCCCGGGAGGCATGGAGATCACCCTAAACATCGCTCACTCAGCCCGTGCAGCTGGCATTTATTGGGCAGCATTGTCTATTCCATCAAGAGAACGTTTAGTTCTGTGGAGCTTCCCAGGGTCCTAATAGCCAATGAAGCAGTGGCAGGAACCCAGTCTGCTGTGGTTCTCAGACGTGAGTGAGCCCAAGTGCCACCCGGGGAATCTGCCTTGTCAGGGTCTAGGTGGGTGGGTGTTCCAGTCAATTCCGAGACTGTACTGACAAATGCGGCTTTGGGGAGTTTGTCCTTAGGTGTAAAAGCACCGTGAGGTGCGTGGCAATGCGCCTGACCCTGGGGCGTGCCCCATTGAATAAGCTCTGCACGTCTCTGTCTTTTTCCTCTGATACTCTGAGCACGCTTCTGGGGAGATATGCCAGGCCAGTGCGACCTGTTGGCCACATCTCGGCACTGGTGCTGCTTAAATGCTTCTGCACTTGACCTGCTGAGTGGCAACGATCTGCCATCAGCCCAGGTCTGTGTTGAGTAGTTTTGGGGCCACCATGGACTACTTTTCAGTGCAGGATTTGGGTTTTTCTGTCCATCTACTCATTCATTCGTTGTTCAGTTTCAACAGAGTACTCCATGCCTGCTGTGTACCAGGCAGGGTGTGAGGCTTTGAAAACACAGAGGTGAGCAAATCCTCCCTGAGGCAGGACACCCTCCCCACAGAGAGGCCACCAGCACAGGGCAGGGTGACATCGGGCCAGGGACAGGACAGAGTGCACCTCCTGGAAAACTCAGGCACGGGGTGGGTCGGAGCAGTCACACCCTTGGGGTTTGGAGGATGCTACAGGAGCCTCTGGAGGAAGGTGGGTCTAAAGTGCCCCCAGCTTTCCAGCCAGGTGGCTTTTCTCTAGTTTCCTGGTGGCCGCATGGAAACAAGCAAGCAGCCCTCAGAACCAGAACTCTGGTAAGCCTCATCTCCAGGCAATGCCCGGATTTCCTTCTCCACAACTTGAGGGGTGCGTGAGACTCTGAAATGACCCCACGGATTTTCCTGGCTGGTTGCCGCTACTATACAGCACTTATATCCACATCCATCGCGATGCCAAGGTTTTGTGACTCATGAGAGCTGACCTCCCTGCATCGAGGAGGTGGGAAAGAGGTGATGCATCAGGGAGAAAATACCCACATTTCTTCTCTGTAGGCAGAGTCGGCCCTCGCTCGGTGCTTATGATCAGTTACTCGAGAACTTCAACAACAGAGAAAACTAACTGAGACATCCAGGAAGCAAAAATTAGGACCAAATATATTACTGGTAACAACTGTATTTGAAGGAACTGTAGTTTGCGCATGTTAGGACATTTTTATACAGTACTGTAATTCTTTCATGGAGGGGCTGTGGATGGAGACAGACTAACTCGTCTTGTTACTCACATTAAAATTACTTTGGGTCTCTGTCAAGTGAGTTTGGAAAATTGATGTGTAGCTCTGAGTGAATGTAAATATTTCTACCTGAACACAGGAGAATTGGAGACCTCCCCCCAATCCTCCATCCTCTGCGACAGGTTGGTGGCCTGTGTGCATCCCTAATTGACAGGCTGAGGTCCTGGAATGCTCTGTGTTAACTAATGCCGAGGACACCTGGACCCCCAAGCCTGTATGTAAACACACTAAACATAGTAGCTTTGATAGAAGCTGTAGCATCATTTAAAATCTGCCTGGGTGGGGAATGACTAAACTTGCTAATCGTTGAAAGGCTACTTATAATACAGCGTGTTGGGCAGTTTTGTATATTGGGGGTGCGGTGGTGGTGAGGAAATGCAGGGAAAGGCCTAGAGGTTAAGTCTGAATCTTGGTTTGTGGACAAATGTGACTTTAGGGTAGTTAGATACTTTCTCCTTAATGTGCCTTTAAAATAGTACATTTTCTATGTTTTGTATAATCTGAAACTGTACATGAAAAATAAAGTTTAAAACCAAATCGCCCGGAGCCACAGCCTCGAATGTGCCCACGCGTGCCAGCGTCTAGGTTGGAATGCTGCCATGTCGAGTGGCAGGGGTCATTTGATTTCTCATCAAGATGAAGGTGTGGTTTGTACAGCCAGCAGTTGGTGCCTGGCAGTTCGTCATAGGACAGACTCCCACTACCTTTGCTTCCTGGATGAACCAACTGCAACTGCCCAGGACCTGGGCTTCCAGAAGGCCCCATACTGGGTTAATGATCTGCTAACACCATCTTAAACTTCTTAATGATATTTCAGCAAACAGCCCCACATTCTCATTTTGCAATGGTTCCCACAAATTATGTAGCCAGTCCTATTCTCTTCCTTTTTCTTTTTTTCAGTTATGGCTTACATTCAGTATATTTTGTATTAGTTTTGTTACTGGGTTGGGTCTGGGCCCCGAGGGGGTCTGTCTAGGGCTGACCAGTAGCGTGTGGGTTCTTGACTTTGTGTAGGAAGGATTGCGCAACACCAGTCCAGGTGATTTGGAGAGCATCATTATTCAAGCTGGGGACAGCGAAACAAAGGAAGGGCTTAGGGTAGAAGAAGCCAGGAGAGAGCCTAGGAGGGGCTGCTTTGGCTCACTGAGAAATAGGTCACAGTAAATGAGGTGAGCTCACTGGGAAGTCAGAGAAAATGGGGGCCTTGGAGACAAGCTCAGGGAGTAAGCCTGGGATGAGCTGCCGCTGCCCGCTCCTCCCCTGGTGGCAAGTCTCGTGAGGACCCATAGAGTTTAGGAAAAAGAAAGCAACCATACAGGTGTAGGGGGTGCTCTAGCAAGAGCATGCCATGGATCCTTTGTCTTGAGGCTTTTTATCTTTCTCTGGCCAGTGGGAATTCTAGGGAAGGTCTCAGAGGAGGTCTTAGCAGAATATTCGTTAGCTCTCCGGGTGTGACCTTCAATATGTTGATTCATCAAAAGGTGCGTATATAGGTATCAGGAGTTATTTCCTGGTTAGTTTTATTTTCAAAGAACATCATTGAAGAGGAATGGGACAGAGGCTGTTCTGCCCCCAGACGGTCTGGAATGTGGAAACTATTTGTTCCTAAGTGTCCTTGGTTAGGGAAGAGAAAAACTTGTGATTCATTAGCTGGCTGTAAACTGCTCAAATTGTTTGGCCTTGCTTAATTATTTTGCCTCAGTTTCCCTTATAATACTTACCAAGGAATTTCCCTAGCTTTTTACTATCCTGCCACAGTTTCAGGTGTACGACATAGTGGCTAGACAATGATATACAGTACAAAATGCTCCCCCTGATATTTCTAAGCCAGCCTGTTCTTTAGTTTGTATTTAATGAAGACTTCTGCTTTAAAGGTTTGGGTGAGGATGAAAAAAGGACTATCTGTATTAGACACCCCACTGGGAAAAATTCAGCCAGAAAAAGAGAGAATGGAGAGATCTTTAATTTTTATCTAAGGAATGCCAAAGGTAGTTAAAGCTACCTATCTAAGGAACCCATGTTTCCTTGTCTCCACACAGGGGTTGCAAACTAAAACTTCCAGGGGCCACTGCCCATATTCTTTGTTTCTGGGTTTTTGTCCATTTGTCAGGGGGATGGTAGTCACTCCAGACCACTCAGTTTTATATTTATTCCATTAGGGAAATTATCTTTTTCACCCACCAAATATTTGTGGCCTAGCATGACTTATCCTGGAATATGAAAGTCTACCTCTGGTTTAAAACTTGCCTTGCCCATCCCTGCAAATCTCCAAATCCTTGGAGATTCTCCATCTATTTTAAATTGTAGGTTTCAGGCAGAAAGAATCTTAGTAAAGCCATCTTTTCTTCCATTTTGCCATTAGATGGACCATGTTTGCCCCAAGATTGACTTTTTCTTGTAGGAGTTTACGGAGGGCTCTAAGAAGATGAACATGGCAACATCCCAATGTGTTTCTACAACTTTTTCTACCGGAGGCTTCTGAAAGGCCTGGTGCACCAGCGGACAGGCACCCAGCTCCACCGCAAAAAGCGAAAGCGTGTAGGGGACCCTACACATGCATGATTCAATCATGCACTGGGCCTCTAGTATATATATATGAATAATAAAATGGCAATAGATATGTATCTATTAACCATCACTTTAAATGCTCCAATCAAAAGACATATCGAGGCTAAATGGATAATAAAACAAGACCCTACATATGCTTTCTACAAGAGGCTCACTTCAGATAGATACACAGACTAAAAGTAAAGGGATGGAAAGAGATATTTCATCAAGATGGAAATAAACAAACAAAAGCTGGGGTAGCAATATTTACACCAGACAAAATAGATCTTAAAAAACCCCCACATAAAATAAATGAACAAGCAGAACAGAAACAGACTCATAGATACAGAGAACATTTTGACTATTGCCAGATGGGAGGTGAGACAGGGGCTAGGTGAAAAAGGGGAAGAGATTAAGAAGTACAAATGGGTAGTCACAGAACAGTTCCAGGGATATAAAGTACAGCATAAAAAATATAGTCAATAATATTGTAATAACTAACTATGTATCCTGTCAGATGGGTACTAGATTTATTAGTAAGTTATATAATGTCTAATCACTGGGTTGCACACCTGTAACTAATATAATATTATATGTCAACTATGACTGAAAAATAAAAATTATTTAAAGTATAAAAAGAACAATTTAAAAAATCAGCATCAGTTGTCATAGGGACCCAATTAAAAACTAGATATGATTAAAAGTAACAATGCATGTTATTGCTTATTACCAACTGTTGTCTGCAGGAGGGTTTGAGCCTTAGGGCTGCTCTTTCCTAATTAAGAAAGAAGGTTAGTAACAGATGTGTACGTTTAAAATGATCAGGATTTGCTGGAAGCCACCACTTGAAGATACTGTCAGTGCACCAAGGAACACGGAAGACCGATGTACCTTGGGTGTTAGCAGGGCTGACGCTAAGCACCGATTGTTGAGATAGTGGTGGCTCAAGGCAATTCCCTAACCTGATAATCATTTTACTGTTTACCAAACTTTACCTTTGATATGCCTGTATGCATTGCTAGAGGGCAGGATGTGTATCTAAAACTGAATAAAAAGCAGACGGGACCCAGTCTCAGGGGTGCCTCTTCAAGAAAGAGGTCTACACCTGCCCCCCCCCCATGCCTTCTAAATTCATATTTCTTGTATAGCATTTTCATTTGTGCGTCAGCCCCTCCTTCATATCCTGAACCCTGCCTCAAAGGTTGCGGCAAGGACTGAACCTGCCAGACGTAATCAGAAAGTAAGAGAAGAGAGAAGACAATGACTTCCTCCTGTGTGATGTGACTTCGGGTACCACCTAAGTCAGTTGGGTACCACTGAGGATACCAACTTAGTTGCTTAAAAGAACGTGAATTTATTACCTCACATTTCTGCAGGTCAGAAGTCTCAAGTCAGTTTCACTGGGTGTCGACAGGGCTGTTTCTGTCTGGAGGCGAGGGGAAGAGTCCATTCCTTCCATTTGCGAGTGTTTGCCTTTTCCAACTTCCAGATTCCACCAACATTCCTTGGTGAATGGCCCTTCCCTCTGTCTTCAAAACCAGCAGCACAGCATCTGCTTGCCTCTCTGACCTCCTGCCTCCCTGTTAGAAGGACCCTGTGATTTCACTGGGCCCACCCTGATGATTCAGAATAATCTTCCCATCTCAGGATCCTTAATCACATCTGCTATGTAAGGTAACATATTCACAGCTTCCAGGGTTTAGTTTGTGGACATCTTTGGGGAGCCACGAGTCCACCTGCCACAACCCCTCCAATCTTTTCTTCCTTATATGGGTCCATTTGAAGAGGACATAAGTCATATTAAAAAGTATAAACTTGCCCTGACCAGTTTGGCTCAGTGGATACAGCGTCGGCCTGCGGACTGAAGGGTTCCAGATTCGATTCCGGTCAAGGGCATGTACCTTGGTTGCGGGCACATCCCCAGTAGGGGGTGTGCAGGAGGCAGCTGATCGATGTTTCTCTCTCATCGATGTTTCTAACTCTCTATCCCTCTCCCTTCCTCTCTGTAAAAAATCAATAAAATATATATATATTTTTTAAAGTATAAACTCTAACATCACCACCGGTGTAAGGGAATTCAGATGTGTACTTTGTTCCTCCCTTCTCAGATTTCCCCTGTTTCTCCTCTTTCTGAACTGCTTTTCTTGCTCCCACCCAAGGCCACAGCCCAGTACGTCTGTGACCTACCAAACTCTCCCTGGAAGCAGAGTATACGATGTAAAACACATGTGCCTCAGAGCCAGATAGGCCCCAGATCCAATCCAACTCTGCAATTAGGAGCCGAGAGGCTTGAGCAAGCTACTCGGAGACTCCTTGAAACTTGTGTCTGAATCTGCAAAACAGGGGTAATGCTCGGCCCTGAAGCTAGTCCATTCTGTCTCCCTTTTACCCAATATCAACGGGATGGAGAGGTGAGGGCGGAGCAAAGAACTGAGGCCATGAATGTAATCTATTACTGCAGACTTCCATGTAGGGCCATAAAATAGAGAATGGTGTGTGTGTGTGTGTGTGTGTGTGTGTGTGTGTGTGTGTGTGTGAAACCGTTTAGGGTACAGATGGAATACTTGTGAAAATGCAGATTCTAGACCTGTTAAATCTCTAAGGTCATGACCCAGAATCTAAATTTTATAAACCTTTCAGGTTATTTTGCTGACCACAAAAGTTTGCAAACCATCGTTTTAAGGGATCAGACCTATGTACATAAATCAGATAGATTTTCATTTTACCTTTAGCAGTAAACCTGGAACGAGAAGTATTTTATATATAGACGTGTATATGGATCTCTACTCCCCCCTCCGAGAAATATGTATCCAAAAAGTTTCCTCCTTCCAATGAATTTGCTTTATGGACATCGGAAGGCCAAGTGGTCACAATGAATGAGCAAGTAATGCTACCGCCTCCTAGTGGTGGTGTGTGGCCACACAACAGAACAATAACATACTGTAGCAAAGATTACATCGTTTCACATCCAATTTAGCCAAATCCAACATAGCTGACAGAAGCTAACGTGAGTTATTCCTCATTACTTTACATTTAACTCTATTATGACCAGAATATTGCTGGGGACCTATTTTCATTGAGCTCAATTTATTAATCTTTAGCCATGTGATTCTTGTGATCTTGTTTCCAGTTACTATAATATTACTACATTGAGACAGATTTACAGTTTGCAACTGGATGTCCGCGTAGAATTTACTATTTCTCAGTGTTGGCCCACTTGACGTTTGGGCCAGATAATTCTCTGTCGTGGGATGTCCTGTGCGTGTCAGATCTTTAGCAGCATTTCTGGCCTTCACCCACTAGATGCCAGTAGCACACACACCCCAAAATTGTGACAACCCAAAATGTCCCCAGGCATTGCCAGGTGTCCCCTGGGGAGGGGAGGCAAATTGCCCTCATTGGGGAATCACTGCTGTAGGGTTTTATACACCAGGAAATATGGTGATTGGCCACCATAAGGCATCTTGAGGGTGAGGGTGCTGTTGGAAATTGCTAGTGAAGGTGGCGGGCCAAAAACATCTCACACCATTGGGCAAAGCGAATGACAGCCTACCACTGTGGCCCCTGACATATCGCTGAACACCCAGGAGAACAGCACAGGGTGTTCCTGGCCCCCAAACAAACTGCACGTGCGCTCAATGTTTGTTACCAACTAAAACAAAGATACCAGAGCAACCAAAAAGAAGTTATTTCTGTAGAGGTGTTGGCAGCAAAGCAGCACCGGGTGTTAGATTGGTGGGTTCAGACTGGACCTGGGTTCAGAAACCCTGGTGCTTGGGTTCTGGCTAGGAAAGAATTCAGACCCAAGACCCAAACTATAAGAGAAAGTTTATTTAGAAAGTCACAGCAGAGGTAGAAACAGTGAGCCGTAGAAGAAATGGGCTCAGGAAACAAATTACAGAGGCAAAAGAAGGGGCCCCTAGAGCTCAGGAGGGAGAAGGATAAAGGGAACGCGCCTAGAGGGGAAGAGGAGGATGGGAAAGGCTTGGGTGTGCTCCTGGGAGGGAGAGTGTGCTGGGGCCCCTGTCCTCAGGGCTTTTCAGGGTGGGGATTTTAGAGGAGGTCCCAGGGGAGGACCTTAATAGAATATACATCAGCTTTCCAGGTGTGTCCTTCCAGGATCCTGATCTCCACTGATTGGTCATTAGTCCATGCAGCTGGTCCTGAGGTCAGGCACGGCAGCATTTGCCTGGTTTTGCTGCTTCTCTGGGCCTGGAGCGGAAACACAGCTGAGGCCTGGATGATATCCCCAGGGGTCGATGCTTAAGGAGTGGTCTGCACAGGCCCACATGGGAGTCTCATGATGCCCCTCTTCGGCCCCTTGTTCCTCCTCCAAGGGGGTCTGCTACATGACTATCGACATGCCAGGGCAGGAAAGGTCAGGGGAGGATCAGAACCCCATGACCAGCGATATGAAAGGTCAGTGCTAGGGGAGGGAAGGTCACCCTGGGGGCGGGGTCCTTGTTTTCCCACTTTTGCCTGTTGCTAGGCACCCGGGGTAACATCCCTCTGGTGACCTTCTGTACCTGGCCCATCGTCCTTGCTCTGCTCATGTCTGTCTAACCGCCGACCACAGAAGGACATAGTGTCATTTCACTAGGGGCTTGGACACGTGCAAGAAAAGGGAGGTGCGATGTGGCCTTGGCACAGGGATACCTTAAATGTATGTTTTGTTTTTGCCTGGAGGGGAAGTTAAACTGCCATGATATGCTGCCGCCTCATCCAGAGAGGAATGGAGGGTAGAGGACCGATGGAGAGATGAGAGCCCAGCCAGAAGAGCGTCCACATTCCCAGTGGACCCGGAGCTGGTGATGCGGGATCGGGTATTAACAAAGCCACCACCACACCTCTGTCCTCTTAGCTGTTTGGGCTTGTGTTTTCCTGGAGCTTGCCTCTCCTCTTTGCCATCCTACAGCAGCCTTTGTCCCGAAAGCCCCCCAGACCCTCTCAGATATCTGATGGGGAGGAAACATTGACCCCGCTGAGCTGGCTGCCTCCATTCAAATCTGGTCCCAGCAGTTCCCTGCTGTGTGGTTTTGGGCAAACTGCTTGATGTCTCCGGGCCTCTGCTTCCTGGAGAATGGGAGCAGCCACAGCAGAAAGAGCAGGGGGTATACAGTCAGTGCTCAATAAGGACTATCCATCCCTTATTACTGTCAAGTCACTGGGCCAAGGCCACCTACCAGGTATGTGGCAGATTCAAGGCTTGAAATTAGACGTTCTGACTCCAAATCCTGGGTTCTCGATCTCACCACATGCCCGAGCCCCTGGGGAAGCTTCTGAAGCCTGGATCCCACCGAGGTTGCCCTTTAATCCGTCTGGGGAGCAGCCTGGGTTTGGAAGTTGTTAAAATTCTCCAGGTGATCCTAGCGTGCAGGTGGGCGGAGAACCTCTCTCTGCTCCACGTTATGACTCAGGTGCTATCTAACGACCGTCAGAATTGCGCAGTCTTTAATGAGACGAGAACCAGCAGCGAAGAAAGGGTGTTCACGTGGGATGGGTTATCACCGCCTCCAATGTCTGGCTTATTTCACTTAGCGTAATGTCCTCCAGGTTCGTCCAGGCCGTAACACATGACAGGGTTTCCTTTTTATGCCTGAATAATATTCTACTGCACATACATCCCATATTTTCTTCATCCATCCTTCTGTCCATGACTGTTTAGATTGTTTCCACCTCTTGATTCCACTTACATGAGGTCCCTAGAGTAGTCCAAGGCATAGAAACAGAAAGTAGATGGTGGGTGCCAGGGCTGGGGAAGGGATCTTAGAGAGTTGCTATTCAAAAGGTTCAGAGTTTCAGTTATGCAAGATGAGAAAGTTCTAGAGAGCTGCTGTACAACATCCTGCCAATAGTTAACAACACTGTATTGTACACTGTGTTAGGAGGGGAGATGTTATGCATTTTATTTTTTACCATCCTAGCTTTAACATTTTTTTTTTATTGATTTCAGAGAAGAAGAGAGAGAGAGAGAGAGAAACATCAATGATGAGAGAGAATCATTGCTCGACTGCCTCTTGCTCGCCCCCACTCCCTCCCCGCTTACTGGGGTTCAAGCATGCAACCCAGGCATGTGCCCTAATTGGGAATCGAACTGTAACTTCCTGATTCATAGGTCAGTGCTCAACCACTGAGCCACGCTGGCCAGGCCACCATCCTAATTTTTTTTAATGGCAGCATTAAGGGGGTGGTTCAGACAAGTGCTTAAGATTCCAGAAGGGGCAGAGGTCACAAACAGTGGGGCTTCCTGGAGGAGGTGGTGGTGGCTGAGCTCACCTGAACCTGGGCTTTCTGGGAGGAGAGGCACCAGGAGAGCAGAAAAGGGTGGAGCCAGCTCGTGGAGCAGTGCCCGGGGTTTCCCAGGGGTGGATGGGAGAGGCAGACTTCGGGATTTCAGGCGGTGGGCTGCCCCCTTTAGCCAGAGCTGCAGACATTGACCCTCCCAGAGTGGCCTCCGCTGGTTAGAAGGTGTGGCCTGCCTACCCAGCCTCCCTGCTTCTGGGTGAGTTGACACAGTAACCAGAGCACCGGTTAAAGGGAGGATGACTCAGCCTCCAGGTCTTGTCTCAGTCTGGCTTGGCTTGTTTTCTGGCAAAGGAGGCAGAGGGAGCCAGTGGGCAAAATGGGGCAAAATGCATCTACTTGCCAGATTTCACCTGCAGCTCAACTGGTTTCACATTTAGCCTAGAGTTCGGTCTCGTTGTGTGTGAAAACGCCTTTGTAATTTGCTCGTGGGAGAAAAGTCGTTTCTTAAAGTGTGTTCCATGGAGTCGCTGCCGTGGAATTCCCTGGGGAGTGTGCTAAGCATGCAGATTTCTGGACCTCATCCCAGATCCATTGAGCGGGACCCTCAAGGGTGAGGCCCGGGAATCTGCCATTTTCACAAGCTCTCCAGGGATCCGGGCTGCAGGCTGTCGGTGAGTCAAAACTGGGTATATTTCATGGGGTGCGTAGCCCTGTAAACTAGCACAGGCTGCCCCGATGCGGGGGGGGGGGGGGGGGGGGGGCGGGGTATAACCCGCCCACTGAATGCCCTTTCTTCTCTGCTGGTGCTGGCCTTTGTCTCACCGGACGGACGTGACAGACACAGAGTGGGCCTCAGAGGAGATCTGGAAAGGCAATGACTTCAGTTCAACCCAAAATGATACATTTTTAAAAGGGAAATCTCATCTCCTACTCATGACCCACAGGTTTTCAAAATACCTATTCACCACATTGATGTGGATGTTTATTGCTGTCTTTGTCTCATATGCAATCCCCTTGCTTGGTAACAACGCCCCGGGGAGTCCTCTCTCCCTGGAGGCAAGCTGGTGGGCAGGTCAATCAAGGTGTCTCGTGATGTGTGACCCAGGCCAGGCCAGTCAGTGTTTCTCTCCGAGGCAGTGAGGATGGAGATCCCCGTTGGCCTTTATTCTCTTGAGCGGCTGCATCTTATCCAGTCTCCATCAGTCCCTCTCCTTTTGATGGCCTCTCTGCCCCTTTCTGAGCCTTCTCTAGTCTGTGCTGGAATTCTGGGGACCATCCGCCATCCCTCACATAAATCCCTCTGATGCTTAACTTTTGCGTCATTTGACAAATCTGAAGGTCCTTTCTCCCTCCCCCCCACCTCTCTCTCTCTCTTTTTTTTGAGCTAACGTCCATTCATTTCATAACAGTAATAATTTAAAATTATAAAAACCTTTCCACTGTTGAACATGTAGAGGGTGAGGTTAGAGACAAATGGGACAGGGGATGTTGGGGACGCCTGAGGGAGACATATGCCCTGTGCCCCTCTGTGCCCAGCCCCTCAAGGGACATCCCTGGGGGAGGGCCGGGCTTCCTCCTTTTTTTTTTTTTTTTAAGCTTCTTTCCTTATGTCTGCACGGCGCCACACTGTTCTGGAAAGCTTCGTTCTGTGCTTATTTGTCACAGGGAGAGGGGAAGAGCTGATGTGGGGATGGTAATGTGAGCCATTTCTGTGCTATTCATTTTGCCATTCAACTTCGTCCATCAGAAAAGCTGTACCTTTCATCAAAGACAACACAGTACGTTGCTTCCATAGTCTCCTTGAGTTTTGAGTCTTCCCACTTGCACTGAATTCTCAGCTGGCATTAATGGTCTTTAGTCTCCATCATTCGCTTCCAATTTGGTGAAAGGGTGCAAGAAGGAATGACGTGAGGAGGGAATGATTTGCTTGATGATAAAATAAATCCACCTGCAAGGGCTTTAATTTCCAGAAAGAACTGACACTCGGGGATGGGAAACACAGCCAGGAAAGAGTTTCTGACTCTTGAGTTTAGAAAAGCCAACTAACTACTAGGGCAATTCCAGTTACAATTTGTGAATCGAGTAGAGAATAAAAATCAACTGAGAACCTGTAGAGGTCTGGGAGTTTCCTTAAAGAGGGCCAGGGTGTACCTAGATATCAGCAAAGAAGGGCTACATGGGCACCGTTTCAAACATGTGATTTAGTGGTACTGTGACAATCAATTGGCTTCCACACCAAAAAGTTTTAATTTCAGAAATGTGGAGAAGAGGCATGACTGCCACCTGGTGGCCATTGTCCCAAATTGTTCGTTCAGATCTGCTGGGCATGAATTTGTGACACTGAACGTGGGAGGTTAAAACACAAACATTCGAAAGCCCTCAACATTTGGCTATTGGCCTGGACTGTATACATTTCTCTATTCAATTAAAATCTTCATTGTAAACCAAAATAATTTGGTTTGGTCAGATAAATTTTTATTTTAATCAGATATTCCTCAAAAAAGAGAAATGATTCCAACGATTCCTCTTATGGTCAGTCTACATTTTCTTCTGCCATGTTATTTATCCTGGAGAATAAGGTTGGGGAGTTTATTCTGCCTCCTTAGTGGCCTTGGGGCAGAGTAACCGGACCCTGGGATCTGGGTCTGATATATGTAACTAGAGACCCAGTGCATGAAATTCATGCATGGGAGGGGGGGTCCCCTCAGCACAGCCTGCACCCTCTCCAATTCGGGACCCCTCAGGGGATGTCCGACTGCCGGTCTAGACTGGCAGTTGGACATCCCTCTCACAATCCTGAACCACTGGCTCCTAATCGCTCACCAGCCTGCCTGCCTGGTTGCCCCTAACTGCCCCCCACTGCCAGCCTGATGACTCCTAACTTCCCCTCCCCGTCAGCCTGGTTGCCCCCAACTGCCCCCACTGCTGGCCTGGTTGCCCACAACTGCCCCCCTGCCTGCCTGGTTGCCCCACGCAGCCTGCTTGTTCAGTCATTTGGTCGTCCCTCACTAGCACCCCTGCTGGCCTGGTCACCCCACACAGCCTGCTTGTTCAGTCATTTGGTCGTCCCTCAGGCTGGCCCTGGGTGGCTGGGGGGCTGAGGGGACTGGGGGACTCTGGAGGCAGGCGCGCAGAGTGGCCGGACCCGCCTGCTGCCCCAGCGGGGCTGAGGGGACTGGGCGCTGCCACCTTGTGGCTGTGGGCGCTGCCATCTTTGTGAGGGTGTGGCAGTCAATTAGCATATTCCCTCTTTATTAGATAGGATAAAGGTTCCCTGAGAGTTATTTATTCTTTTCCTGCCCCTGTGTTACTGGCGAGACAATGAGACCTTGGTACTTCTCTTCTTGAAGGAAAGATTTAAATCAAGAAACAAAGTGTAGTAAAGTAAGACTTCATTGGCCACAGCAGATATATACATAGGACAGGGAAACAAGGAAGGGCATAGAAGAAACAACAGGAGGGCCTAGGCTGGGCCGCTTTGGCTCACTGAGAAGTCAGAGAAAGGAGGCCTTGGACACAGGTTCTGGGGTTAACCCAGGATGAGCTGCCACTGCCCATTGCTCCCCTGGTTGCATGTCTCGTGGGGTCCCTTAGAGAGAGGAAGGGGAAGGGAATGGCACGGACATGCTTCCCTGTGGGAGAGTGCACACTGGGTCCTTCATCCTGAGCCTATTTATCTCTCTCTTACAGGTGGAAATCGCGGGGGGGGGGGGGGGGGGGGTGTCTCAGGGAAGGTTCTCAATAGAATATCCATCAGCTTTCCAGGTGCACTCTTTCAGGGTCACTGACTGGTCAGAGCCAGGGCAGGGGTCTGAGGCAGCCGTGGCATCACTTGTCTGGTTTTGCTGCTTTTCTGGGCCTGGAGCTGAAATATAACTGAGACCTAGATGTTACCTTTAGGAAGGAAAAGATAACATGCCTAAGGATATTAAAAGTCAGGGGATCCAAATTGCATGACCAGCAATATGCTAGGGCAGTGGTCAGCAAACTGCGGCTCTCGAGCCACATGCGGCTCTTTGGCCCCTCTTCCACAAAACACCACGTGCAGGCGCACACGTACAATGTGATTGAAACTTCGTGGCCCATGCGCAGAAGTTGGTTTTCGGCTCTCCAAAGAAATTTCAGTCGTTGTACTACTGCTATTTGGCTCTGTTGACTAATGAGTTTGCCGACCACGGTGCTAGGGGATTAAAGGGTACCCTGGGGGGAAGGTTCTTGTTTGCTCATTTTTGCCCCTTGCTGGGCATCCAGGGCTTTCTGTACCTGGCCCATCCTTCTTGCTCTGTTCATGGATCTAACATAATTTCCACCACCCCAGTCCCAGCTGCTGTTCTAACCATTGCATTGTAATCGTCACCCTGGTAACTCTCCCTCCCCCCATCACCCAAGCCCATTCTCCAGTCTGTTTTCCAGAGTGATCTCAACCCTCCCTTCTGGTCCTGTCACCCATCTGGATTGAAATCTTCAGTGGCTTTCCGTTACTCCCAGTATAATGACCAACTTCTCAACATAAACAACAGTCTCGTAGTGCCCCAGGTGAAATATAAATTTTTAGGGCAAAATAGGCAGGTTTAGGAAATTTTAAAAATTAAGGGGTCCATGGAAAAAAAAAAAACCAGGGCTACAGAGTTGCAAAAGGGTACATTTCATAAGCCAAGGGAGCAGGGAGCCAGCAGAAATTATATTTCCCATAAGCCAAGGGAGCAGGGAGCCAGCAGAAGTTACATTTCCGTAAGACAAGGGAGCTGGAAGTAGCAAAATGTGCTGTGCCAGCACGGCCAAGGGTGACCCTGAGTGGGGGCGGTGAAGGATTGAGAAAAGACAGACAAGAGAATGAAAGCTGGGTCTCAGTGGGACGCTGTCCTCTCTGATGGAGAGCTAGCGACAGCGCCATGGACTACAGCCGTGTCTTTATTTTATAGCCAGATGCCACGAGGCAAAGTAAGGACCTGGTCAAGATGTTTACAACATTCTCGTGGGTTTCGATCCTACTCAATTACATGCACCTGAACTCTATCAAGCCTACATCACTCAGGCACGTGGGGCCACGTGTTCGGACCATAGGTTCAAGCTTACAACTACAGCTGTTGGCTATAATTTTGCTGGGAGGACTCTGCCCTCCAAGCTGGGACTTGCACGTGGCCATGAGAGGACTGTGCCTTCTCATTAGTCCGAGGCCTGAACCTGTCCAAACTCTGTAGCTGCTTTCCACAGCAAAAGATACACATTTACAAAATAAAGGGAAGGCAGCCCCTCATTCAAAGAGGGAGGAAGAAGAGCCCAAAGGGAATGGAAGAACAATAAGGGAGAGGAAGGAGGGAGCCTCAGGTGAAACTTGAACTCAGGAGTTGCTATAGTGACCAAATCAAAGGGAATATTGACCAATCAGAGGGGATATTAGGACACAGGAACTTGCAGCCTTTATAAACTGTGGAAGGAGGGACTTAGTGGGACTCTTTCTCCCTTCCACGGGGAGTCTGTGTTTGTTCTTCAATAAACTTCCACCTTTGCTATACCATCTTCCGTCTGACGCCCGGGAAGCCATCCTGCCCAGGAGAACACCAGGTGTTCCAGTCAGAAAATCCTGTATCACAGGTGCTGTTGTTGCCTCATAAATGAGCCACAAGCTTAGTGGCTTAAGAGAGTTTCGTTTTGCTCACGATTTTTGTGGGGCAGGAATTTGGGTAGGGCTCAGCGGGGCTGTTACTCTGCTCCATGCGGCTGCAGCTGGCTGTTCAAAACCAGGGATTTGCTTCAAAGATGACTCCCTCTTATTTCACTGGCACTGACAACCCCCCAGCCTGAATTTTAAAATTATGGGAAATTATTCCTTTCAAAGAGATTTGAGAAAACTATCCTGGTGTATGGATTATTTCATTGTCTATATGGATGGGTCTAGCTTGTTGACCAGTAGTGTAACTGAACCCATGTTGGTATGCCTGATGGGCAGTAAGACCAATCACTAAAGCATTGAGTATGCAACAAGGAAAGGGAGGAAGGGAAAGAGAAAGCAACATCGATTGGTTGCCTTCTGCATGTGGCCCTCCTGGGGATAGAACCCACAGCCCAGAAATATACCCCAACAGGGAATCCAACTGGCAACCTTTCAGTGCACAGGATGCCGCTCAAACAACTGAGCCACTCTGTCCAGGCAGAAAGGTAACCAGAACTGGAGACAGGGAGAAAGCTCAAATCTTTCTTGGGTCTCGGTGGGACTGTGTCCTCTCTGATGGAGAGCTAACGATAGGGGAAAATATGAGGAAGTTTGCCCTGGGCCGCTCAGTTGGTTAGAGCGTCGTCCCAATACACCAAGGTTTTGTTAGGGGCAAAAATAGAATATTGGGGATAGCTATAGTTTTAAGAAATATTACTCATGCTCTGTTAACCGTGATTGCCTTGTGATTAAAGAAAGGACATTCTAACCTGGCTGGAAGTTGTACGCCTGGGGACCTGGAAGTCGACCTTGGACGTGGGAGTCAAGCTTAGAATGTAGTCCATTCTCATTCAAGAACTGCCTATTATCATGGAAAGATGAACAACCTTATTGCACAAACAATGGAGTCCAGCGCCAGCCCGCATTGCCTACTTCCCCATGCCTGAGATACCCATTTGCATATGTCACCATGTAACCTTTGTCCTACCCTGTATAAGCAGCTGGCTTATGGGGGGCTGCAGAGCAGATTTTTGTGGGTGACCTGCTACTCTCCCATACCTGGCAGTATGGGAATAAACGTTTATATATGATTCAGCCCAGTCTCTGCTTAATTGGCTCAAGCAGTGACAGGCAGCCGGACCCACTGGTTGTCCAGTTTCAGTTTCAGGTCTGGTCCCCAGTCAGGGCACCTACAAGGAGCAACCAATGAATGCATAGATAAGTGGAACAACAAATTATGTTTCTCTGTACAATAAAAAATAAATAAATGAATAAAAGACAAGGTATTTTAAGTCTCCCTAAGGCGATTTAAACCATCTGTTCCTAGATACCTTTGGTTAGGGAAGGTAGTTGTTAGGTCTGATCAAATAATTGAATCGATACCCCTCCCCAGGGAACTGGCTTTTCAGGCCATTTCACTATGGACATTCCCTTTGCTGAGACCACATTTCACTTGCGGTGACCACATTACATTATCTTCCCTCCTTGTAAGCATAAAGAAGTCTCTGCCCAGAAAAAAAGCCCGCCAAAAGTCCTTTAAAAGCAGCTGACTGCCATCACTGGGTGAATAAATTCCTAATCCCTCACCATTCTGGCCTTGTTCAGAGTTCCTCCTTCCAGACCTAACAATAGTCTTGAATTTTATCACCTGGCAGTTAACTGCTCAGCCAGTGCTGTCTTTTGATCAGCCATTTCCTCATTCCACTTGCCAGGGAATTGTCTTAGTTTCTTACTAACCTGCCTCAGTGACAGTTGGAATTTTAACTAATTTTTGTTCTTTTCACCATCTAAATAGCTAATCTGTTAAAATCTCCTACCATCCATTGTAATGCCTGTGAGTTTGGATGCTTGATCCCAGTGGGTAGGGCTATTCACCTCCACACAGTTTCACCACTCGCTTTCCGTGATAGGGGAGGAAAAACATTTTCCTCCTGCGTCCGGAAACGGAATTTTTGGACTGGAACATGCGGTGTTCCCCGGGGCAGGATGGTTCCCCGGATTCTTTGTCCGCAGGAGTCAAAGAATGAATCCACGGACAGAAGATGGTATAGCAAAGGTGGAGGTTTATTGAAGAATAAGTACAGACTCCCAGTGGGGGGGTGGGGGTGGGGGAAGAGTCCCACTGAGTCCCTGTTTTCAGGGATTCTAAAGGCTGTAGATTTTTGTGCCTTGATATCCCCTCTGATTGGTCATTATTTCCTTGGACTGGTTACTCCCCCGCTCCTTCCTTACTGTTTTCCTATTCCCTTTGGGCTTTCTTCTTCTCCTTCAGGATGAAGGGCTTCCTTCCCTTTATTTTGTAAATATAGACCTTTTGCTGTTCCCAGCTCCCTCATTCTATGGAAGTGTACCTGTTGCAGCTTTCCAGCTCCCCCATTCTATGGAAATATACCTTCTGCTGCTCTGCAGCCCTGTGCTTCCTCCATGGTCCCCTTAATTTCCAAAATTTCCTAAACCCCTAAAAATTTTCACCCCTAAAAATTCCTGGTTTTGTTCTGTGAATGAATGGAGCCTGTGAATTTGACAAAAGGTAGTGTTAACATAAAAAAAAAAATTGAAACCTGTGTCTTTCGTCCCTGGTTCAGGAACTGCCCTCTCTAGAATTTCCATATATTCCCAATGGACTATTAAAAAAAAAAATGGGTTGGTCTTTTATAGTTGCCTCTACCTCCATTTGTCTGGGGAATCTTCTATGAAGATAAATCAGAGGCATGCTTCCTATGGGGGAAAACGGGGTGTAGACATTTATTAACTTCAGAATCGTTCTGAGACAGTCTCTAAAGGTTTTTTTTAATTACTTTCCATCTTATTGGAAGAAATTTTTTTCTATGCTTTTCCTTAGCAGCTTCTAATTTCCAAATCAAGATATGCTTCCCATATACTCATTCAGTTTAATTTCAGAGCTGGCATTTTCTAATTTCTGCATGCAAAATATTAACATAGGTACCCCAAACAAACTGCATTTTTGGCCATTTCTCAGTTAATATTTTCTAGTTAAATCTTCCCATTTCTGTAAAGTACTTGCAGGTGAAGGCTTCCTATCAGGAGTATTAAATGAGGGCTGGGGTCTTGGGAGCTTCTAGCCTTGGAGGCACAATTTCCCATGTTAATTTATTTTTATTTTTTGGGGTAGCTATAGTCTGAGCAAACTTTCTAGAAATGTTATGTAGTAGGTCAAATGTGGCCTCAGTTTCTCTCCTGGCTGTCTAAAACCACAGGAAAGGTTCGGGGCCAAGGCAGACCAAGCCTTATGGTGGACCCCTAGATGAGCCATTTAGTTAATTACAGTCACATTGGGATTTCCATATGGGGCTCCTGGATTTCTGACACCTCCACAAAGATTCTTAGTCACCTAAGAACACCCCAGAATCAGACTATTAAAAAAAAAAAATGTTGCCCCTTTATCTTAGGAGCTGAATAAGTTCAGCTCATTTATATGGCGAAGGTTATTTTTGCTCAGACTCTCAGCAATTCCAATTGAAAAGCCAAAATCAAAACCAGCCACCCATTTTTTTTCTTCCAGTCCCGCCTTAGCCTGGATTCTGTCAACCCTTAACCTGGGGTTCTGTCAACCCTGGTTCCACCTCGAGGACTTTAAAACACAGCTCAAATAAAGTCAGACCCTCTACCAAAGCAAGGGAAGGTCCTGGATCCAAGAGACAACTCACCCACGTTCAACCAATGGGCAGAGAACAGGCAGGCTCAATGGGCCTTTTGCTGGATCCTAGCACCAAGTCCAAGTCCAAGGGATGGTCCTGGGTGAGCTTCTTTGGAATCCTGCCAACTACACCAAGTAATGTTAATGTAAAAAAAAACAAACAAAAAACGATTGAAACCTGTAAAGAATTTTTGTGAGTTTATTTGAGCCAAACTGTCGACATATGCCAGGAAGCAGAACCTCAACGAATTGAGATAATGCTCCGGAGAATGGCGGGTTACATTTGTATTTATACATTGCAATCAAAGGTGGGTTACATGAAATTCATTGGTGATAGATTAAGGAAATGGGATAAAGCAAAGCTGGGGAAACCCCTAGCATTGGATAAAAAGTAAAATGATGGACACATACTTAGGTGGGTGCAGGAACAATTAACATGATAACAATGAAGGAATTTGTGGTATCTGTCCTGGCACCCCACCACATTTGGTTGTGCCCCAGGGAGTCCAGAAAAAAAAGGAAGTTACAAGTTACCCAGACATTTCAAAGGGTATGTTATCATAGATGCAAAACGACAGATAGGCTCAGTTAAGGTAAAGGTTGACCTTGTCAGTGAAGATACAGGCCTAGGATGTAGCTGCCCACCATAACTGCATTTAGTTAGTTTAATTTCAGACCATCCTTTGGTTACTTTAGGTCTCTTGAGTTTGCAAGACCACCATGCAGGCCTCCCCTGAGCTTGTCAGGTCAGCATGTGGCCCTTTTGTCCACAGTAGATTAGCAGGAGAAAAGCAATACAAACTTTGCCCTGACTGGTTTGGCTCAGTGGATAGAGCATTGGCCTGCGGACTTGAAAGGCCCCAGGTTCGATTCTGGTCAGGGGCATGTACCTTGGTTTCGGGCACATCCCCAGTAGTGGGTGTGCAGGAGGCAGCTGATGGATGTTTCTCTCTCATCCATGTTTCTAACTCTCTATCCCTCTCCCTTCCTCTCTGTAAAAAATCAATAAAAATATATCTTTAAAAAAAGAAAGAAAGAAAGAAAAGCAATACAAATTTATTATTTTTGCCAACACTAGGGCTTCAGGGAAATAAGTGAAACCCCAAATAAGGGAGGGGTAAGGCCTAGGGGCTTAAACAAAGGGCGATAAGTTATAGAGAAGTGAGGAGACAAAGGGAAGGGACTTGGGGCTTGCAGAGGTGTTCACTGGGGAAGGGACGAGGAATGCACAGTCAGTAAAGGTTGTTGAGTAGGTTTGTTATGCAGACTCATCTCTGTCATCTCAGACCTTCCTGGTAGGAGAGGGGAGCACCTTTACAGATGGAAATTCGTGTCACTTTTCCTTTACAAATTTACATCAACTTTATGCCTGGATTTTAGGCTGAGAGGAGGAAGGCAGAGAGCTCTTCCTGGGTCTTCTGTATCTCAGTTGCCTTCGGCTCAACATAATCCTTAGGCCAAAGCGGCATGTTTTAGGGTGGCATATCCTGATTCCCCATCAAAACCAAGTAGTAGTACTACAGCCCTCCCTACCCCCAATCTGCTGAGACTGAAAGGGAGGAACTTACTGGATTTGTCTAATTATAGGGCTTTTTTTTTTTTAATATATTTTATTGATTTTTTACAGAGAGGAAGAGAGAGGGATAGAGAGTTAGAAACATCGATGATAGAGAAACATCGATCAGCTGCCTCCTGCACAACCCCCACTGGGGATGTGCCCGCAACCAAGGTACATGCCCTTGACCGGAATCGAACCTGGGACCTTTCAGTCCGCAGGCTGACGCTCTATCCATGAGCCAAACCGGTTTTGGCTAATTATAGGGCTTTTTAACTTATTATTTTGCAAGTTGAATTCTTCCCCTCCCTCCTCTGGCTTGTGGTCATGGGTAATGTGTAAATGCGTTTGTCTATCTCTGAGCTTTTGCCACTTGGGTTGTTATCAGCTACTTCCAGATAAGGCCTCAATCGGATTTCATTCTGTTGGGCACAGTTTCCTGAGGGAAGCCCCCTTAAGGTGACTGAGGGGGACTTTGCGTCTTCCTTATTGGTGGCCAAGGGAACCAAAGTTTTGCCACCCTGAAGCTGCCTTCTGGAGATATCGATTTTAAGCTGTTTATTAAGAAACAAGACTTAGAAAGAACATTTAACCCTCCCTCCTTTCTTGCCTAAGAGACTCAAACAGAAAAACCTGCTTCAGAAAGGCGACCTTAGGATGTTCCCCTTAGCCTTGTTTGCATTAAGTATGGTAAATAGATGGCTTCAGGCAGGCGCCTGGTTGCTAGATACCCCAGTCCATTGTTTCTGATCACCTAGCAACTACCTACAAAGCGCCCACTCTCTCTTCTGAAATCTAATACCCGTTCTGCGCCCCCTCCCTTGTCCAGTAATGTCTCATTGTCTTAAGAATTTTCATTCTTGTGAGAGTTCCCCACGTGTATGTATTTGTTAACGAAAAAAAAACCATTGAAACCTGTAAAGAATTGTTAACGAAAAAAAACCATTGAAACCTGTAAAGAATTTTAGTGAGTTTATTTGAGCCAAACTGTCGACATATGCCAGGAAGCAGAACCTCAATGAATTGAGATAATGCTCCAAAGAATGGTGGGTTACATCTGTATTTATACATTGCCATCATAGGAGGGACATAGGTGGGCTACATGAAACTCATTGGTGACGGATTAAGGAGGTGGGATAAAGTCAAACGGTGGGAAACCCCTGGGATTGGATAAAAAGTAAAATGATGGACACATACTTAGGTGGGTACAGGAACAATTAACATGATAATGAAGGAATTTGAGGCATCTGTCCTGGCACCCACCACATTTGGTTGTGCCCCAGGGGCTCCAGCAAAAGAAGGAAGTTACAAGTTACCCAGACATCTCACAGATATGTTATCTTAGAGGCAAAAAGGCAAATGGGCTCAGGAAAGATCTAAGTTGATCGTTGTCAGGGAAAATATCGGCCTAGGACATGACTGCCCACTATAACCTGTTTGTAGTTAAATATTTATTTTTCAGACCATCTTTTGTGGTTATTTTAGGTCTCTGAGTTTTCAAGACTGCCACACAGGCCTCCCCTGAGCTCCTCAGGTTAGCAGGTGGCTTCTTTCGTTCACATATTAAAACCTCGATTTTTTTCTCCTGTTAATTTGTCTTGTTAGGTGGGCTCTGCTGGCTGTTTCCATTTAAGTTGCAGGTTGTGAAAGAATTCACAGAGAAGAGTAACTGAGAAAATAAAGGCTTTTTCACTTTCCAAGGGAGGAAAGGGGCCCAGAGCTATAGAGAGCGAACGGCCCTGTCTCCGTGAGGGACTGGGGTTTTTAAGGGCTGCTTAAAGGTTAAGGTGGGCGCTCTGGGGCGGAGCTGGCTTCACCCGGGTTCAGATGTAGAGCATGCTGTGTTCCTTGGGCAGGATGTGGCCATAGCACGAGGTGTCAGGGAGCAGACGGGCCCTCGGTTCAGCAACCTCGGTACTTGAGTTCTGGCTAGGAAAAATTTCAGAGCCAAGACTCAAACTGTGAGAGAACATTTATTTAAAAAATCGCAGAGGCAGAAGTAATTCATAGAAGAAATGGGCTTGGGAAACAAGTTATCCAGGTAAAGGAAGCTTAGAAGGGAGGAAGGGAAAGGTTCCACCCCTGCAGGGAGGGGCTCAGGAAAGGTGCCCGGGTGCTCCCGGGAGGGTAAGCTTGCTGGGCCCTCTGTCCTCAGGGTTTTAAGGGTGGAGATTTTAGAAGAGGTCCCAGGGGAAGAGCTCAATGGACTATTTATCAGCTTTCCGGGTGTGTCCTTTCAGGGGGTCTCCACTCGTTGACTGGTCAGTGCTGTTAGACACTTTCTTGGGCTCCATTATGCCCTGCTGGGAGCTCTTGCCACTCCCGATGATTTTCCTGTTATTCTCACTGTAGGTTTCACGATTAACTGCCTTCAGTTTGCAGTAAACCACCTCACCCAATTTCCAGTGGACTGCCTCCACCTGGCCCTACCTGCACCCGGTCGGAGTGAGTGGTTACTCTGACCTTTACAAAAGACGTAAATATCCTGCTCCCCGTACTCTGCCCCGCTGACACCGACACACTGGTCTCAGCCGCTGTGAGATAATGTAATAAAATTTCTTAAACTCTCACAACGTCTCTTGGCCTGGCTCTTTCAGCATAGACCTAATATATCATAGCTGAAACCCGGGATAGCTGAGGGAGCCTGTGGGGACCCCCACTCCCAGATGCAGGCTTCTCCAGAACACATCAGCCACTTGAATTTCTGGTGGGTAAGAGTCACTTCCTTTGACCCTCTGATTTGCTGGCTTTTGCTTCACCAAAGTCTTTGTGTGTAGGTCAGAGGGTCCACTGTTCCGGGACTAGGTGCCTGGCTCCCCTGTGTTAGTGGGACGCCCTAACAAGTGCCAGGGCAAGGAGTCATTATTCAATGCAGCTGGTCCTGAGGTCAGCCATGGAGTCACGTCTTTGGTTTGGTTGCTTTTCTGGGCCTGGAGCTGAAATACAGCTGAGGCCTAGATGTCATCTCTAGGGAGGAAAGGTCAGGGGGTCCAAACCGCATGAGCATCGATATGCTAGGGGAGGAAAGGTCATCCTGTGGGGGGAGGTCCCACCATACAGTTGTTTTTTTGCTAGGCACCTAGGGCTTTCCGCCCTCAGAGCCTTCTGTAACTGGCCCATCGTCCTTGCCCTACTCATGTTTGTCTAACTGCCTCACACAAAGCCACCTCCCAGCCAATGTGACAAAGAGCACCTAGGAGGACTCACCTCCATGTCATACTGGGTAAGGACCCAGTGTCATTGCTTCGAACAAATCACCATCCCTAGTGACTTTATTAGTTTTCCTATGGCTGCTGTAACAAATTACCACAAACTGAGTGACTTAAAACAAAAAAAAAAGGTATTTTCTTCTTACAGTTCTAGAGGTTAGAAGTCCAACCTTAACATTGTCAACGTAAGAAACATTCAAACCTGTGAAGAATTTCTGTGAGTTTATTTGAGCTAAACTGTCAACAATTACTGGGAAGAAAAATCTCTCTCTCTCTGGAGAATAGCAGTTTTGCACCTTATTTTATACATTACAATCAAAACAGAAGATGTAAGTGGGTTACATAAAATCCATTGGTGATAGATTAGGGAGGCGGAGAAAGCAAAGCTGGGAAGCCTCTGGGATTGGATAAAAAGTAAAATGATAGACACATCTTTTATTTAGATGGGTGCAGGATTGTTAACAGTCAACAATTTCAATGAAAATGAGGGGATTTGTGGTCTCTGCAGAGTGGTGCCTGTGCTTTGAGGGGTCTAGAAAAAGGACAATTACTTTGACATTCCAACAATATGTTATCATAGATGCAAAGAGACAAGAGACAGCTAAATTAAGGTAAAGATTTCCCTATGTCAGGGAAGATACCAGTCTAGCACATGACTACCCACCATAAACTGCTTTTAGTTTTAACCCTTTGCACTCACTTGCTTTTTTCTCGATTCCTTTATTTTAATGCTAACCGTGTCGAGTCACACTCGACATCCGAGTGCAAAAGGTTAAAAAAGTTTTAATTTCAGACCATCCTTTGTGGTTACTTTAGGTCTCTGAAGCTTGCAAGGCCACCATTCAGGCCTTCCCTGAGCTAGTCAGGTTAGCGTGTGAACCTTTTTTGGCCACAAGATAATTGGCAAGGCTGTATGTTCTCTCTCCAAAGGCTCTATGGGAGGATTCTTTGTTACATGCTCCAGCTTCTGATGGCTCCTGTTTTCCTTGCCTTGTGGCTGCATTACTCCAATCTCTGCCTCTATCTTCATACTGGGAATGGGTTCACATATGGTGATTTAAAAAATAATTTTCAGAGGAGAAACCAAGATGGCAGCATAGGTAAGCACCTAAACTGCTGCCTCGCACAACAATTTCAAAACTACAACTAAAAGACAAAATGGACATCATCCAGGACCACAGGAAGGCTGGCTGAGTGGAAATTCTACAACTAGAAGGAAAGAGAAAAGCACACTGAGACTCAGAGGAGCTGCAGAAGGCAGAGGTACAGAGGCATGTGTGCAGAGAGGGCTGGCAAATGAGTGCGCGGCTGGCTTTCTCAAGTGGGAGGGAGACAAAAGCTCCCTACTGCACTGAACTCCAGTTCCAGGTGAGACTCTGGGGACCAAGACTCATTCGGGGAGAAACTGGACTGTGTGGCAGCGGGTGAAACTTGAGGGCGGCATTCTCTCAGAGGTGCTTGCAGCGACTACCGTGGGACACTGAGACCCAGGGGCCTCTTAGGGCAGGGCTGACAGGAAGCCATTGCTGTCTGCTCTGTCCTGAGACTCCACCCCATCCAAGCTGAGCACAGAGGCTTTTGCAAGTCTTCTCCCATAAGGATGTCTCCAGCACAGAAGTTCTCCCAGCTGATCCTCACAGCCAATTGGCCTGGAGGTCAATTCCTCCCAGTGATACCAACCACAATCAAGGCTTAACTACAAGACGACTGTGCACACAGCCCACAAAGGGGTGCACCAAGAGTGTCCACCTCAGGTAACCACTGGACCCTATAGGACACCTAGCACACAAAGCCATTCTATCAACTTAGGGAAGCAGCCAAAATGTGGAGACAAAGAAACAGGTCAAAAATGAAAGAAATGGAGGAAAGCAAATGACTGGATATAGAGTTCAAAACCACGGTTATAAGGTTTTTCAAGAATTTTCTAGAAAAGGTCGATAAATTTAGCAAGACCCTCGAGGATATGAAAAAGGACCAACTAGAAATTAAGCACACACTGACTGAATTAAAAAATAATATACAGAGATCCAACAGCAGACTAGAGGACCGCAAGAATCAAATGAAAGATTTGAAACAAAAAGAAGCAAAAAACACCCAACCAGAAAAGCAAAAAGAAAATTAATCCAAAAATATGAAGATAGTGTAAGGAGCCTCTGGGACAACTTCAAGCATACCAACATCCAAATTATGAGGGTTCCAGAAGAAGAGAGAAAGCAAGATACTGAAAACCTATTTGAAGAAATAATGACAGAAAACTTTCCCCACCTGGTGAAAGAAATAGACTTACAAGTCCAGGAAGCACACAGAACCCCAAACAAAAGGAATCCAAAGAGGACCACACCAGGACACATCATAATTAAAATGCCAAGAACAAAAGACAAAGAGAGAATATTAAAAGCAGCAAGAGAAAAACAGCTAGTTACATACAAGGGAACACCCATATAACTGTCAGCTGATTTCTCAACAGAAACTATGCAGGCCAGATGGGAATGGCAAGAAATATTCAAAGTGATGAATAGCAAGAACCTACAACCAAGATTACTCTACCCAGCAAAGCTATCATTCAGAACTGAAGGTCAGATAAAGAGCTTCACAGATAAGAAAAAGCTAAAGGAGTTTATCACCACCAAACCAGTATTATATGAAATGCTAAAAGTTATTCTTTAAGAAGAGGAAGAAGAAGAAAAAGGTAAAGATAAAAATTATGAAGAACAAATACATATCTATCAACAAGTGAATCTAAAAATCAAGTGAATAAAAAATCTGATGAACAGAACAAACGTGAATATAATAGAATCAGGGGCGTAGAAAGGGAGTGGACTGATAATTCTCAGGGGAAAAAGGGTGTGGGGGTGCGGGAAGAGACTTGACAATAGTCGTACACCTATGGATGAGGATGGTGCGGTGGCGGGGGGGCGTAAGGGCAGAGGGTGGGGTGGGAACTGGGTGGAGGGGAGCTATGGGTGGAAAAAAGAGGAACAACTGTAATAATCTGAACAATAAAGATTTATTTAATAAAATAAAATAAAAAATAATTTTCTATTGTGTCCATGGCCAACTCTGAGTGACATGCCATCTCCTGCTGACCATCTTGCTCCAGTAAATTAGCAACTACCCAGGAAACAAGGCATTTCTAATTCCCCTATCCCTAAGTAAAGGTTTTATTATTAGCTTTCTACCATATATAATAATAAAAGTGTAATATGCTAATTAAACCAGACGACCTTCCAGATGAAGCCAGGGCTGCAAGGGAAGCCTGGGTCCTGGGTGCCTGTTGGCAGCTGGAAGGAAGCTGGGTCCCAGGTGCCAGAGGGAAGCCAGTGTTGGCAGCCAGGGGAAGGAAGGCCTACTCTTGCACAAATTTTGTGCATTGGGCCTCTTGCTTACTAATAAGGACTTGCTTTGTCCTAAGTATGTTATCTTGCAAATTTCTGACAATGGTCCTGTTCACAGTGAAATGGCAGCAGAATGTTACTGGCAATTGGACCTCAGTTCAGCAACCTTGGTACTTGAATTCTGGCTAAGAAAGAATTCAGAGCCAAGACTCAAACTATAAGAGAAAGTTTATTTAGAAAATCACAGAGGTAGAAGTGAGTCATAGAAGAAGTGAGCAATCTGGGATGCATGGCTTGGGGAACAAGTTACAGAGGCAAAAGGTTCCTTGGAGCTTAGGAGAATGAGAAAGGCAAGGAAAACAAGCTTGTGGGAAGGAGGTGGGGAAAGGCTCCTGCGTGCTCCATAGAGAGAGCAGTGATCAGTCCTCCATCCTAAGGGCTTTTAAGGGTGGGGATTTTTAGGGGAGGTCCCAGGGGAGGATCTCAATAGAATATTCATCAGCTTTCCAGGTATGTCCTTTCAGGGTCTTGGTCTCACTGTTTGGTCTGTGTCAGGGCTCCTTTTAACCCATTGGAGGGGGTTAACTGCTTTCTTCTAGGTGACCTATGGTGACGTGTCCTGTTGTCTCCTGTCCTGGTATGTGCCGGAAGCCAATTCCTGTTGGAGACCAGGTGTAAGCTGACGCAGTATTCCTGACTTGTTTTGATCTAACTTGTTTTGATGGCACATTCCTATTGTCAGCAGATGAGCAGAATAAGAGAGACCTTTCATAGCTTATCAAAAGTCTGTAAATATTTACCGAGAATTTTGCTTCCTGCTTTATCTTAGAGATTAAGAAGAACAGAGAGTACATTCCTCTTTGTTGACCTCCTATTCAGTATTTGTGTATAAAAGGCATTGAGTAGTCAATAAAGTAGCCACAGTCGATTGAAGACTCGCCGCCCTCCCGATCCCGCTGTCCTGTCTTTCTTTCTTTCCTCAATTCCCACCTCCCTACCTCAGCCCGGTTCAACCGTCAGGCTGGTCCCTGACAAATTTCAGCATGTCAGTAGGGCTGGATCATCTGGAGATGGCTGAGGGCATTTCCCCAAACCTGAAAGGGATGCATGAATGATTGCCAGACAGCTAAGGGCATCTTAATCTACATGTTATTGCCTCCTACTGTCTAAACACCTGAACAACCCTAGGCAATTCACCAATCTGACAATGGATTCTGTCTACCAAACCCTGGCCTTTGAAGTGTTTATCTACCTTGCCTTAGGACAATTTGTGTTAATAAAAAGCAAGGGGTCCTGAGACAAGAGAGAACTTGGTTTCTTTAGCAAAGTCTTCTCTGGCTCACCGTAATGCCTTCCAAAATTATATTTCGTCTCTGGACTCTAATAATTTACACACAGCCCTTCTCCAGATTCCTGAACCATTCTAGATGCTGGATCAAGAACCCCAGTAATATGGAAGTCAGATGGGGCTTTTCTCCAGCCCCCTTGTTTTTCTCTAAGGGAGTTGGGTCAGGGGGAGTGGGGGAAAAGTAGGGGAGGGGAGGTCCTACCGCATGACTACATACCTGTGGATAAAAGGTCAGTGGGAGGATCTGACCTGCATGACTGGAGCAGTTCTGAGGAAAGGATGCCTCAGGGGGAAGGTCCTAATTAACAATAATTTCTAACACTCTCCTAGTTCTGCTTGTTGCTAGGTATCCATTGCTAGGTGCTTTCTTCCCTGGTGACATTCTGTACCTGGCCTATTGTCTTGCTCTGCTCATGCCTGTCTGCCTACTATAGCACCATATCTATCAGGGTTCCTGGTCTCATCCAGCAGAACCAGTTAAGCAAGCAGAGAGGAAAAGGGAAGGGTGGGAGGGAACCTATTACAAAATATAGGAGGTAGCACAAAGGAAGCCCAGGAGATGAAATGTTGCCTGAATTACAGTTAAGTGTTGGAAGTAGCTTTCAGACACAAGGGTCTGTTTGTGAAGTTCATACTGATTTCGGAGGGGTGAGTCCCTGATGGGGACTCAACCCCAGAACCAAGATGGTTCTTGGCTTCATGCAGGAAAGAATTTAAGAATGAACCTTGAAATAAGGCAGCAAGAACACTGAGCAAAGAGGACAAGCAAGAAAAGCCACTTCACAGACAGAGTCCTAGTCTCTCCTCACTAGTAGAGTAAGAGAGAGGGAGAGATCTCAACCTTC
Source organism: Cnephaeus nilssonii (assembly GCF_951640355.1). Taxonomy (NCBI): domain Eukaryota; kingdom Metazoa; phylum Chordata; class Mammalia; order Chiroptera; family Vespertilionidae; genus Cnephaeus; species Cnephaeus nilssonii. The sequence goes on along the minus strand of NC_137073.1, from coordinate 21,825,225 downwards.
TCTAGAGGTTAAACTATCTGTTTGGAGCACCTATGAAAAATTACTGGAATGGGAAGAGAGTGGAAAAAATTATTGGGTTTAACTTTTTAAAAAAATATATATTTTATTGATTTTTTAGAGAAAGGAAGGGAGAGGGATAGAGTTAGAAACATTAGAGAGAAACATCAATCAGCTGCCTCCTGCACACCCCGTACTGGGGATGTGCCTACAACCAAGGTACATGTCCTTGACTGGAATCGAACCTGGGACCCTTCAGTCCACAGGCCGACGCTCTATCCACTGAGCCAAATTGGTTAGGGCTGGGTTTAACTTTTAAAAGGTGTATTTTGTGGTCTATTTTCTTTTATAGTATGAGTGTTTGTGGTATGAGCAAGCTATTAATAGGAAACTTTAAAATAATTTTCTCTATTTTGTAAGTTCCTTGTGATTTGATCTCATGACTGATTAACCAAGTTTTGCATCTGGCGGCAAGCAGCAGAATCTAGCATGGCTTTACTTTGGTCTATGTTTAGTTCTCATGCCCCTTCCCTATATTAATGCCCTATGGGAACAAGGTATGACACATCTCTCTGTAGTTCAATGGGACAAGCTAGGGCCATACTCAACACTCCAAAGTGAGGCTGTTCTTCCTCTGCCTGAGGACACCCACGGTCTCAGTGAGGGAGCCATCGAAGCTATAGAACAAGGAATCTACTAGAGGGCTAGACTTAGCCCAGTGTGGCAGAGGTGGTGGAGAAGGCTATGCAAACTGTGCCAAGTCTAGTATTGAGCCAGGAGTCACTAGCGGTCAGCCAGGTGGTAGTGGTGAAGGAAGAATGGATGTGGATAAGAGCGAGAACAAACCTGAAGTGTGACTGTGTCATGGTATCTGCCCTTGAAATCATGGGACTCACAGGCCTACAGGAAGTGCACAGAGCAGCATGCATAGGTGCTCTGTACTTGGACAAGCAGAGGTGGCTCTGGTCAAAGATGCAGGAGTTGCAGGGCCATGAGCCAGCAGCTCAAGCAGCTACAAGCTGCCGTGCTGATGCCCTTTATCCACCATAGGGACATAAAATGAGACTGCGGTTTCATTCTGATTCTGAATCTCATGCAATGTCTCATGGCCCATGCTAATCTTGAACCAGCCAGGGTAGGACTTCTTGGGAAAGGTTTCAGCTTAGTGACATGGACACAATACAAAGCGACCACACCTGTCTTATGTGGGTCAAAACGCATCCCTCATTGACCAAAAATGCCAGAGGTTTGCCTTCTTGTTCACCTGGCAGCTTCCATATCTGCCCTGGGATAAGCTCATCAGATGTGAATCTGGTTTTGATTGTGGAATCCGGTTTTGATGGCAGCGAGGACAGCAGTGAATTCCTCCTGTTGCACCTGTCCAGTCTCCAGGAGTATAGTGTGGTGAATATAGTGGGAATGCAGGACCATGGTGCTTGGATTGAATGGGCTGGGTCTATGACTTGGATAAGCCATCTAAGTTCCCTGGGCCTGTTTCCCCATTTTAAAAATGGACAAGTGTCTTAACATATTATGTGGCAGAACATGAATTACATCAACTGTTTTGAAACTTCATGGATTTGTTGCAAAGTATTTACCCCCCCCCCCCCCCCCCCCGCCACCTGCCTATTCTCCAAGCCTGGGCCTCTCAGTTCCCTAGGGATTCCACGAGCCACACCATAGCCTTTTCTCACTGTACTGAATTTGTTTCATCAAAATTTGGGTCCTGATGCCTAAAGGAGGCATAATGTTTTCCCAGCAAAAGTACAGTGTTTTGCAGGGTGGGTAAGGTGTTTGCTCCCTGGATTACGTACTGGACCTTTATTGCCTTAGGCTGGCTCTCTTCTGGTGTCACTAATAGGTAAGTAGAGAATCTTGCCCCTTCAAAAGGTAAGACTCATTGTCTTTTGAGCTTTGCCCAAGATGCTTGCTGTCAGCTTCCCTCCTCCATCCTATTATTGTGAAAGTTCTTTTGCTTAAGACTGTGCCTATCAACATGCAGATTTGCCAGCTGAAGAAGTACTTTCACTCCGGTGATGCAGACCCAAATCTTGTTTATTATGTTGTCTTTTGGTTTCCTTAGCAAGTGAACATTAGTCTTCATCAACCCAAGGAGACAACCCTCCCCAAAGTGAAACCATTGTCCTGTGCTGCAGGATGCCCTCCGTTGCTATAAGTCGGAAATGGAACCTCACAGGGGGCAGCTTGTCTCATCCGACACAGTTCATAATCTGGCTCCGTCAGTTGTAATGTTTGAGAAGGGAAAAACACAGCAAACTTTAAAATAACAGCTTTATTTATGACTGAAAACGTAAAGGCATTCACAGAATACCAAGGAAAACTATTTCTGTTCAGTTTTCAAAATCTCAGCCCCGCTGAGGCCTGAACGTTCACTAGGTTCAACAGACTTTCACACTTAACAGTTTTCTGTTTCCTCGCATACCAGTTTGTCCCAATGGACCTTAACTTGTACTTACAAGTCTGTTCACTTGAGTTCACTGGGCTACATATGCTGGTCACAGCTTCACCTCGGTGCTCCCTCAGGTAGAGGTCTGCACAGGACACATCTGCTGAAGTCCCTATTGTTATATCCTTTCTTCAAGTAATAATGGCAACCAGGAATGAGCAAATATGGGTAGCAATAGGGAATCAGCAAATTAAAGCCTTAAATCTAAGGCAGACAATTCTATTTTCCTCAACTGAAATAGTGGGTTGGATAATGCTTTTATAAAAGATACTCTATGTTTTGTGTACACAGCACACAATGCTTAACTAATTTTATTATATACATGTAAGTATACAGATTTAAGGAAAATCTCCAGACTAATTTCCCAAATGATTTATGTAAGAAAAAAAGGGAGGGACACAAACTATTAGCCCTTAGAATTTCAAAAGAATGTAAAGACATTTATTTTCATAAAATCTTGGTGGAGATGTACCCCTGGGATGATCTGTCCTCAGTAAAGAGCTGTCTTTCCCTGCACCTATACTGACCACAAGCAGGTCACCAGAAGCTGGTTGTTAACAGAGGAAATAGTGGCTACTTGTATCCTAGGGTTTCTGACAGCAGCAGCTCCATCACCACCAAAAGTACTGTACCCAGCACAGCTTAATGACATGGATCCATGATAGGTATGTTTTGGAACATATCCATGGGAAGTACTTATTGAATCAAAAATTCATGAACCTAGAGGCCATTATGACATAGGGAAGAGGACTGTCCCTACACAAAGGGTTCACAATCTTAACTGGCCCTTAAGATAGCAAATAGTGTTAGAAGAACATTGTAAACAAAACTTAAATATGAAAAAAAACAAAACAAAATGTAGTACAATATATACTTATTGAAGTCTTTTCTTTTACTCTAGAATGTCAGAAAATCCAGGGATAGCTTTTATATCACAAAATGGTCCATATCGCCCAAAAATATCTTTTGATTGGAGTGCAAAATAATATCTGTTGGAAGCTAAAAACTGAGATAAAGTACAGGCCATTGGGAGTGGTAAAGCTTTAATTTCTCCAACTTTCCTCCAAATTAACTTAATACCAGGGTTCTCATGGCACAGGAAGAGGTGGTAGCTTTCCACAGGAGCACACTTAGGATTGATCTTGGCGATGTTCCAAGTCAAGGCAATGCCCCGGGGTCTCATCACCCTTTTCACTTTGAGGTCAGTCTTCTGGGGAGGAAGTGTGTCTCGAACTTTGTCTACCAGTTCCAGATGTGATTGTGGTGGTGCTGGGAGAGGTGGCAGATGCTCAAAGGACTCAAGAACCTGAAACACATTTATGAAAAGTTTAGTGAACTGAATTGGTGGATTCTAATTATTTTAAAGTGGTCAACTGCAGTTCTATTATTTCCCATTCCTCAATCCATTTATAAAAATCACTAGAGGTCCGGTGCACTACCCTGCTGGCCTGATGGCCCCCAATTGCCCTCCCCTGCAGATTCGTGCACCAGTGGGGTCCTTCACCCTGGACTGCAAGTATTGGGCCAAAATCGGCTTTACGACATCCCCTGAGGGGTCCAGATTGTGAAAGGGCGGTTCTTGGGTGATGCACCCTGGAATCAGGCTCTCTCCTCTCTGGTTCTGGGTGCATCACCTGAGAACTGCAGCTGCCAAGTCACCGCAGCTCTTGCATTGTTCGTCTACCCCCTGGTGGTCAGTGTGTGCCATAGTTACCAGTCGGCCAGTTGAACAGTTGGCTGGTTGCTTAAACTTTTATATATATACTAGAGGCCCGGTGCACGAAATTCGTGCACGGAGGGGGGGGGTGTCCCTCAGCCCAGCCTGCACCCTCTCAAATCTGGGATCCCTCTCACAATCCAGGACTGCTGGCACCCAGCTGCTCGCCTGCCTGCCTTCCTGATTGCCCATAACCGCTTCTGCCTGCCAGCCTGCTCACCCCCTAACCACTCCCCTGACAGCCTGATTGATGCCTAACTGCTCCCCTGCCAGCCCGATTGCCCCCAATTTCCCTCCTCTGCCAGCCTGGTCACCCCTAACTGCTCTCCCCTGCAGGCTTGATCACCTCCAACTGCCCTCCCTTGCAGGCCTGGTCCCTCCCAACTGCCCTCCCCTGCTGGCCATCTGTGTCCACATGGGGGCAGGATCTTTGACCACATGGGGGCATCTATATTGTGTGTTGGAGTGATGGTCAATCTGCATATTACTCTTTTATTAGATAGGATAGAGGCCTGGTACAGGGGTGGGGGCCAGCTGGTTTGCCCAGAAGGGTGTCCCGGATCAGGGTGGGGGTTCCCTTGGGGCTTGGGGCGGCCTGAGCGAGGGGCCTGTGGTGGTTTGCAGGCCAGCCACGCCCCCTGGCAACTCAAGTGGAGGCCCTGGTATCTGGGATATATTTACCTTCTACAATTGAAACTTTGTAGCCTGGAGCAGAGCCAAGCCTCCTACTCGATCCGTGGCCGGCAGCCATTTCTGTTTGGATTTGTTTACCTTCTATAATTGAAACTATGTAGCCTTGAGTGGAGGCTTAGGCCGGCCAAGGCAGGGGAAAGCTTGGCTTCTTCTATCACCTTGGAAACCCAAGGCTCCCTCCTACTTTCTCCGTGGCTGTAGCCATCTTGGTTGGGTTTATTTGCATACTCGCTCTGATTGGCTGGTGGGCATGGCTGGTGGGTGTAGCGGACTTAGGGTCAATTTGCATATTACTCTTTTATTGGGTAGGATAGACTAGAGGCCTGGTGCATGAAATTCTTGCACTTGGGGGAGGGGGTGTCCCTCAGCCTGGCCTGCACCCTCTCCAATCTGGGACCCCTCGGGGGATGTCTGACTACTGGTTTAGGCCCGATCCCGCAAGGATCGAGCCTAAACCAGCAGTCAGACATCCCTCTCACAATTCGGGACTGCTGGCTCCTAACTGTTCGCCTGCCTGCCTGACTGCTCCTAACCACTTCTGCCTGCCAGCCTGATGGCCCCAACTGCCCTCCCCTGCTGGCCATCTTGTGATGATGTTGCACGAGGGTGTGGCACCACCTAGGCTTTTATTATATAGGATAAGAACAAAAGGATGCTTTGAGAATATGTAAGGTTGGATCCAGTTCTTTTAAGGTTAAGTTTCTTTGACATTTTAGACTTCTACACTCTGGAATATCACACTAACCAGAATGGGTTAGGTTCCAGACATTCTGGATAATATTCCATTTTATTTCCAAATTGTGTTCCAAAACACTGTGCTAACTTGCACAAAAAGTATGAGTGTATGAAAACACCCATTTGCGTCCACTGTCAGCAACTCTTAAAAATCTTTTCAACTTTGTTGAGTAAAATAATGTATTTGTTTTAATTTTTGTAGCTTCTAGAAAATTCAATGAAATTATTTGAACTGTTTAAGTACACTCACAATAGAACATTTATTTTTATTTTAAATATATTTTTACTAGAGGCACGGTGCACAAAATTCGTGCATGGGGGGGGGTCTCCTCAGCCGAGCCTGCACCTTCTCACAATCTGGGACCCCTGGCTCTTAATCGCTCACCTGCCTACCTGCCTGGTCACCCCCAACTGCCCCCCCCCCCCCCCGGCTGGCCTGGTTTCCCCTAACTGCCCCCCCCCCCACCGGCCTAGTCGCCCCATGCAGCATGCTTGTTCAATCATTTAGATGTCCTTCACTAAGCTCCCTGCCGGCCTGGTCATAGGAAGCCATCTTGTGAGGATGTGATGGTCAATTTGCACATTACCTCTTTATTACATAGGATTGCTCTCAGAGAGGGAGATAAAAACATCAATGATGAGAGAAAAATCATTGATTGGCTGCCTCCCACACCCCCCCCCCCCATCAATGATTGAGCCCAAAACCCAAGCAGGTGCCCCGACTGGGAATTGAATTATGATCTAGTTCATAGGTTAGCACTCAACCACCAAGCCACATTGACCGGTACAACAGAAAATTTACAAAAGGACATTAAGTGCTTTCTAAGCTAGATCTAACCAAAATATTTCTTCATGAGTAAAACGGGCACTTCCATTTCTACTGAATTTGGAATGACTATCCCTTTCAGAGCATTTCATATCAATACCTGGGTTTCATTTAGGGCCACTTCAGTTGTCTCTTTTGAGATTGAAACACATTTCATATATGATTCCAGCATGGATACTGAATTTTCTGTGAACAACATAAGATTTAAACAGTTAAATTCATCTGTGATATTCAATCCCTTAGCCTTTAAGGAAATAATAGTTTACACCGTGATAATTAAATGTGAACTAAAATTATAAAACTGTGAAGAAAAACTTTTGATAAAAATTCAAGATCCAAAGTTAGCAAATAGAGAATTTTCATTTAATGTGAGAAATTCCCCACTTAAGGTAAATAGTTAAGTCATTATGTAACTGGTAAGGAGGAAAAATTACACATGGGAGAGGGATCCCTGCTCAGTGGTCCCAGAGGTGGATTCTGCTTTGTAAGGTTAACAAGGATACTTGCAAACATAGAGCTATTTACAATCCTGCTTGAATTTGCGATAGACACAGTCCTGGGAAAAATCATGCAGGCTGGGATTGAAGGAATTTCTACTGCTGAGTTCTGTGTTAGCCTAAAAGGAATTACTTAGATGGGAATTGTGGACTGCGAAAAGGGAAGGAGGAGGGACAGAAGGGAGAGTGGAAGAGAGACATTGAGAAGAAAGAAAAGGCAAAATAGGGAAAATGTGGATGAGGAAAGAAAGAGGGGTTAACAGGTGCCAGAATGTTTTGAAAACAACTACAGACAGTATGAGCATGGTAAGAAAAGGGGTTTCATCTTGGAAAGTTGTAGGGCTGGGTAGAATGCTAACTTCTAAACATTTCAGAAATTTAAACATAACTAATAAGCATTAAAAAATCATTTTGTATCCATTGTGTACAATGATATACTGTTTAATATACTCAATAAATATCTTCTAATTGAAATATATATTTTGTTATGGACAAGGATAATTAAGAGTCTGCATTGTGATTCAAATTTATTAGTCACTTTATTTACTATGCTAAAAAAATTTTTGGAAGAGGTAATGACTGTGATTATAATTGCAGGAGTCTGTACAAACTTTTTAAACTGTTTATGATTTCATAAATCTAGTTCTAATTAATCTGTAGGGTAATCACCACACAAGAGCTGACACAAATAACCTTTAAATATTCAAGTGTACAGTTTCATACAAAAAAATTATGCACTCAGAGGGTGGGGGGGCTCTCAGCCTGGCTTGCACCCTCTCACAGTCCGAGACCCCTTGAAGGATGTCCTCCTGCCACTCCCCCACCAGGGGAGTGGGCCTAAGCAACAATCAGACATCCTCAGCGCTGCTGAGGAGGCGGGAGAGGCTTCCACCACCGCCACTGTACTCCCAGCCATCAGCCTGGCTTATGGCTGAGCGGAGCCCCACCTATCTCTCTGGTGGTCAAGTGTGCATCATAGTGACTGGTCATTCTACCGTTCAATTTGCATATTAGGGTTTTATTATATAGGATTGCCATGTTATTATCCAACCAATAGACTATGACCAGCCCCAATCAATCAGAACTATACAAAATGTGCCCTTATTTGAATTTATGCTAACCAATCCAAACAGTACAATTTGGAAACCTCATTTACATGAAGCAGACAAATATGGGAACTATGGGTGGGAAGGTTTCCATAAAAAATGGACTAGCCTTTGTTGTGGAAGAGTGCTTTTGGTTTCTACCAGAGGCCTTGTCTTCCTGGTTTGCAAACTGGTATTTGATTAAAGCTGCTCCTTTTTTGCTCCAGTGCCTTTTGTTGGATTTATTTACATGCCCTAAAATCCTCTCACAACCACTATTGTTATAGGTTAGGAGTTAAAAATGTATACCATAGGTAGAAAAGAGATTCATAGTAGCCTCAAACAACCTAGATATCTTTCAGAGTAAATGGATAAAATGTCTATACATATAATAGAGGAATATGCAAATTAGCTGGGACACTGTAACATCATGATCAAATAGCAGGGATCTGAGACTGCATGGAGCCTGGACAGGGCAAGGGACCTCAGGCTGTGCCCCCCATCCCAGGAGAACTAAGATTGCGTCCCCTGCCTGGCAGGGCTAGATGGGGGACCTCAGGCCGCACCCCACACCCGGTGCTGGGCCAGGCGACCTGAGGCTGTGACCCTTACCGGCGCTGGGCTGGGGGACCTGAGGCTGGACCCGCCACCCAGAGGGGCTTGATGGCGTGAGGCTTGCCGGGTCTGGGTCTCTTGCATTCTTGAAGTGCATGTGGGTGGTGGGCGGGGACTTGACTGACTCTAGGTCCTGTGGCGTGCCCCAGATTCTGACAGGAGGGAGATTTTCATATACATTTTACTATTTTTCTTTAATCTCTGACAATTCTATTATAGAGAAAGGGCAAATAGCAATATTAAAATATTTCCTCTAATTCATTCTCCTTTAATGTGCACGAATTTTATGCACCGGGCCACTAGTCCTATACAAATGAGCTAATATGTTAATTAGACCGGATGGCAGAATGACCTTCCATAATGACCAGTGGGGCGGAGGGTGGGGGACCACAAGGCAGCCGGGACCGCAGCAGCCTGGGACACGAAGGCCTACTCTTATATGAATTTCGTGCATCAGGCCTCTAGTTATACATAAAATAATATACATCCATACCATGGAATACTACTCAGCAATAAAAGATAAAACTAATATACCCAATTGTAGAGAGTGCCTGGGAAAGGCCGCAGAGCTGATTGTCATCTGAATCCAGTGGTGCCTGGCAGAGCCATGCCTTGGAAACATACCTTGCCAGAGGCAGGTGTGTTGTCAGTCTGACCTTTAGCTCAGGCACCAGGGGGTGGATTTCATTATCTAAATCCAGCCAGGCACCGGGAACAAATTCAATTATCCGGGCCCACTTAGAAGTGACGATTACAAAGAAGCCACAAGAATGCACGTATTTTCTTATCTTAAACTTTAGTAAAATTCCTGGTATCTTACTGTATAAAATAAATGCACTGTATCGGCTCTGGGTCACTGTCTCTCCATCAGAGGACAGCTTTCCCACCCAGTCCCAGCTTTTCCTACTGTCTTTGTGTCTGGCTCTTTCATTTTCTCAATCCACTATCGCCCCTACTCAAAAAGAGAGAAATATTTATACCCAATAACTTAGGTAACATTCACAGGAAATCATACTAAGTGAAAGCAAATCTCACAAGATACTGCATTATCACATTTACATGACATCCATGAAATATCCTAACTATAAAGGAAGAAACAGATTCACAGCTGTCTGGATTTAGAGAATGGGAGCAGGAAGTAGGTGTGCCTATAAAAAAGTAAGCATGATGAAATCTTGTAGTGACAGAACAGTTGTGTGCTTGATTGTGGTAGCAGTAACATGAATGTAAACATGTGATAAAAAATTATATAGAGCTATAAACACACACATACTAAAATAAAATTCATAAACAGGTCAAACACATTTTGAGTTGTTAACCTTCTTTCTTTTTATAAAAAAACAAAGCTGTTACCTGTGTTGCAGATTGATAGACCTTCTTTGGTCAGATCGATCACACAATCAAGATTCTTTTCCTCTACAGCCTAAAAAGTTAGGTTAAAAAAAAAAGATTTTGCCTCAATAGCGGAAAGATGTTTTTAAAAAATAAAACACAATTTTAAATTACCATACAGAAGTTAGAGATTGAATAGTTTATAAATATTTATGGTTTAATTTAACTGTGTGAAAAAGAAACTAATGAAATATTTTATAGTTTCTGAGAATATGACTAGGTGGGGTCCTAATAAGTTAATTTGGTAAGTATGACTGTAAATCAGACTTATCATTAGCTGTTTGCTTTTTAATGCAAGCTAGATTATAACCTGGTCATGCTAACTACTAGAACTAACATATTCAAATAAACAACATTCAAAGACAATACTTATTACCTACCCTAACTTCAGTATCAGCATTAGATGAATTATAATTTCCTGATGTAATTTTTCTAGTATCTGAAAGAAAATTATTAAAATATGAACATTTGGCAAGTTTATTAAACTATTAAATATGTATGGACTTTATATGAATGCTAAAACACAATAAAAGAATGATAATTATCTGCTTATTATACAATCATAAAAAGTAACTCAATTGACTTTATCTATAACAAAGATTAATGAGCAAGTTAAAACAAAATATAATTTTAGTTCAAAATATTTTGTCCTTCTGAAACTTTACAACTATATTAGCAACTCTTGAAAATCTATCTGTAAATACCATTTTAGGAAATAAACTTGAAAATGTACACATTTTTTGTTCAGTATCTTTTGATCAGACTACCTGAGATGGCTGAGCATTCTTCATAGAACCAATAAGAAAACCTCAGGGATCGCCTTAAACTATTTTATTCACAATAGCAGCAGTCCAAACCACAGGGGCAATTAAGTAGCTACATACAAGCATGTGGAGGTAGAGCTTTCTGAAATTAAAATGCCAATACTCTAATATGTCATTAAAAATGAAAAGGAAATGGAGAATTTTGAATGAGCAATGATGGGCCAACCAGAGGAGCTATTTGGAGAATAAATTTATTTGAAATCTAAGGTTAAGGTATAATAGTGCACGTAAGCATAATAAGAACTCTAAAGAGCAATAATAGTATCATAAAAACACCAAAAATTAAAAAAAATGTATACTAAAGAATTGCTAAACTTTGCACTGGCTGGATAGTTCAACTTGTTAGAGTGTCATCCCACTATAACAAGGTTGTAGGTTCCATCCCTGCACAGGTCACATTCAAGAGTCAACCACTAAATGCATAAATAAGTGGAACAACAAATAAATGTTTCTCTCTCCCTCTCCCTAAAATGAATAAAATAAACATAAAAAAAACAATAACACCCCACCAACATAGGCCAGAGCAAAGAAGTAAAAATAATGTATGTGTGAAAGGTTAAGTAGCTATATAACTTACAAAGCCAGTAAACAAACAGTAAGGAAATAAAAGACCATAAATTGATAAACACAGATTAAAAAGAAATTTTAATTATATCGAGAAGTCCTTTATTTACTTAGGTAATATAAATCAAATATATCAGTAAATTAAAACATTTTTCAGAGTAGAATTTTATTTTATTAAAAGGTAATATTCAATTCTCGAAACAAATACTGATTTGAAGCTTTTCTAAATTAATAAATTGCATTTTAATCAACTTAAGATACCTGTTAGATTTGATGTAATTGGTGTTGTCAAACTAGGATTTTCCACAGAAATCAACAAAACATCATCGTTACTAAAATGATAAAAAAAAAAAATTAACTAAACATGCATTGTTAGGCTTAAACATATAATCAATAGTTAGAATTCTTCTAACTTAACATTTCCCACCTGATATATTTTAATCTAATAAATGTGTGTGTGTGTGTGTGGGGGGGAAGGGGGTTGGAAGTGATAAAATCAAATACCCAAGAAATTCCATGTATTACCAATTAATTATATGACCAATAATAATGGACAATATTCAGTAGAGATCTACTTACAATGAATACAAATACATTATCTATAAGTATACAATATACATAAAGGTACAAAATATAAAATGTCAACCTAACACATATACTTGTCTTCAAGTGAAAGAAACCCATTAAGATACCTTGACCATAATTATGGTTATAAAATATCCTGAATCAGAAGATTGTTTTCTGCTCCTATCTGACCCTGACACCACTTTTATGAGTTAATATTTAAATCAGAATTTTTGTTAAGAAAATCTTGAGTATTGGGGAGATAAAAATGGAGGTGGAGCAAGTGGATGCTGCTGGGACATGCTCCCAGGACCAAACTGGAATTACTAGTACAACTAAAATACAAAAAAAATTCTTGAATAATCAACTGAAGACTGGAGAGAACCCTGATACCCAAGGACCGAAAGTGAAGACCACACAGAGACTAGTAGGAGGGCTGGAGGCTCAAAAGGGCTGGCTGGGATTCCACAGAGAGCAACTGAATTTCTGGAGAGATACCTCAACTGTGTGGGGTTGTCATTGAGAACTTTGGGGTCTAATCCCCAAGCAGAGAGCATCAGAACTGAGAAGGGTACCCGCATAATATCTGCTTTGAAAAGCAGTAGGGTTGTTGCCTGCCAGGGAGAGATGGCTGGAAATGTAGGCACACTCAAAGGGCCAACACACAAAAATCCCTGTAAAGCCACTCACCCTGTGCTCCGCCAGAGGGAGGGCAGAGTGGACTAGAGCTGTGTGAGCAGAAGCCAAGTTTGGGAACCCTAGGGTTAGAGCAGAGAAGGCAGACATCCCTGGTTTCCTGTGCTCAGTCATTCCCTCATGCTACAGAGGACATCTTTCCAAAACAGATAATTGCTATACAGGTGGTTTTTGCCTGTGGGGAAGACAGTTGTCCCACCCTATTAGAAAACACCTTGCCCCACAGTGTGGAGTTTCTGAGACTCATTTAAGACACTGAAAATATCAATTAGACCCTAGGTGGAAGCAATTGCCACACCCTTTTGGAAAGTCTCTCACCACACCTGTGGACTATTTCCTGAGGGGTATTCGAGACTACAGGCAGAGGCAGTCACTGGAGGCTTTGAGTCTGTGACTGACCTAATTAGTCAGAAACAGTGGTTGACACTGTCCTGCACTAGAGATTGAGAAGCATATCAGATTTACCTAATACATAATGCCAAACCCAAAAAGGCAGCCAAAATAAGGAAATAAAGAACCAACCCCCAGGTGAAATAATAAGAGATTTCTCCAGAAGAACAGATAAAGGAAATGGAGAGAGGAAATTTGTATTTTATAGAGTTCTGAATAATGATGGTAAAGATGCTCAACAGCATAAGTAAAGACATAGTAACTATGAAAACAGAAATAAAGACTGACAGTACAAATAGAGAAGACATCAGAAGGAATACACAGCAGATTAGTGGAACCTGAGGATCGAATCAGTGAATTAGAAGGAAAGGTAGAAAAAAATCAATCAGAGAAACAAAGATAATTTCAAAACAGGATTAACAGCTTAAGGGAGCTGTGGGACAACATGAAATGTAGCAATATTTGAATAGTAGGTGTGCCAGCAGAGGCAGAAAGGGAGAAAGGAATAGAGAATGTGTTTGAAGAAATAATGGCAGAAAACTTCCCTAACCTGGTGAAGGAAAGAGTCACACAAGTTCAGGAGGCACACAGAGTCCCAAGCAAGATGAACCCAAACAGGCCCATCCCTAGAAACATTATAATTAAAATGACAAAAATTAAAGACAAAGTGAGAATCTTAAAGGCAACAAGAGAGAAGCAAATTGTTACCTGCAAAGAAGCTCCCATAAGGCTGCTGATTTTTTATCAGAAACACTACCTGCCAGAAGGGAATGGCATGAAGTACTCAAGGTAATGGAAAGCAAAGATCTGAAACCAAGATTTCGATATCCAGCAAAGCTATTATTAAAAACTAGAAGCCTGGTGCACGAAATTCGTGCACGGCGGGGGGTTGTCCCTCAGCCCAGCCTGTACCCTCTCCAATCTGGGACATCCCTCTCACAATCCTGGACTGCTGGCTCCCAACTGCTTGCCTGCCTGCCTTCCTGATTGCCCCTAACCGCTTCTGCCTGCCAGCCTGATCACCCCCTAACCACTCCGCTGCCAGCCTGTTTGCTCCCAACTTCCCTCTTCTGCCAGCCTGGTCACCCCTAACTGCCCTCTCCTGCAGGGTTGATCACCTCCAACTGCCCTCCTCTGCTGGCCTGGTCACCCCTAACTGCCCTCTCCTGCAGGGTTGATCACCTCCAACTGCCCTCCCTTGCAAGCCTGGTCCCTCTCAACTGCCCTCCCTTGCAGGCCGGGTGCCTCCCAACTGCCCTCTCCTGGTGGCCATCTTGTAGTGGCCATCGTGTGTCCACATGGGGACAGGATCTTTGACCACATGGGGGCAGCTATATTGTGTGTTGCAGTGATGATCAATCTGTATATTACTCTTTTATTAGATAAGATAGAGGCCTGGTGCACGGGTGGGGGCCAGCTGGTTTGCCCTGAAGGGTGGCCCGGATCAGGGTGGGGTTCCCTTGGGGCATGGGGCGGCCTGAGTGAGGGGCCTGTGGTGGTTTGCAGGCCGGCCACGCCCCCTGACAACCCAAGCAGAGGCCCTGGTATCTAGGATTTATTTTCCTTCTACAATTGAAACTTTGTAGCCTGGAGTGGAGCCAAGCCTGCTGCTCCCTCCAGGGCGGCAGCCATTTCTGGGGCAGTTAATTCACCTTCTACAATTGAAACTTTGTAGCCTTAAGTGGGTGAGCCCTGCCAGGATGTGCGGAAAGCTTTGCTTCCCCTGTTGCCGCCAGCAACCCTGGCCTGCTCTCTCAAGCTCCATTCTGCCGCCATTTGTTTGAATTTGTTTACCTTCTATAATTGAAACTTTGTAGCTTGAGTGGAGGCTTAGGCCTGCAATGGCTATGGAAAGCTTGGCTTGCTCTGTTACCTAGGAAACCTTGCTCTCTGTGGCTGCAGCCATCTTGGTTTGGGTTAATTTGCATACTAGCCCTGATTGTCTGGTGGGCGTGGCTTATGTAGCAGAGTGATGGTTAATTTGCATATTACCATTTTATTAGAGAGGATAGATGGTCAAATAAAGAGCTTTCCAGAAAAAATAAAAAAAAGGTTAAAGGAGTATAATAACACGAAACCAGCATTACAAGAAATGCTAAAGGGACTGCTGTAATGAGTAAAAGATGGAGAGAGAGAAACCTAGCCATTCAGAATTAAAGTGGAAATAAATAAGAATCCTATATAATAAAACCCTAATATGCAAATTGATTGAAGGGCAAAAAACCGGTTGCTATGATGTGCACTGGCCACCAGGGGGCAGACGTTCAATGCAGGATCTGGTGGTCAGTGTGCTCCCACAGTGGGAGCGCTGTGCAGCCAGAATACGGGTTCACAGCTAATGAGTGCAGCGGCGGTAGCGAGAGCCTCTTGCTCCTCTGCAGCAGCGCTAAGGAACCCTTGGGGGATGTCCAACTGCCAGCTTAGGCCCAAAGCCGAAGGGTCCCAGACTGCGAGAGGGTGCAGGCAGGGTTGAGAGGCCCCCAACCCCCCAGTGCATGAATGTCATGCACCGGGTCTCCAGTCTATTAATAATAAACCTAAATGTAAATAGGTTAAATGCCACAATCAAAAGATGTAGGGTAGCTGAGTGGATAGAAAAGCATGACCCAACTCTATGTTGTCTACTTAATAAACTATTTAACCCTACAACTTAAAGAACTAGAAAGAGAACAACAAGAAAAGCACAGAAGGAAGGAAATAAAGTTACAAAAAAAAAAAATCAATGAAACCAAGAGCTGGTTCTTTGATAGAATAAACAGATTGATTAACTGTTACCCAAACTCATCAAGAAACAATGAGAAAGGACCCAAACAAATAAAATCAGAAACTAAAGCAGATATCAGAGAAACACAAAGGATTGTAAGAAAATACTAGGAACAATTATATGCCAACAAACTGGACAACCTGGGGGGAATGGACAAATTCTTAGAAAATACAATCTCGCAAAACGGATTCAGGAGGAATCAGAAAACCTGAATAGGCCAGTAACAACTGATGAAATAGAAGCAGTAATCTAAAAATTCCCACCAAACAAAAGCCCAGGTCTGGATGACTTCACAGGGGAGTTTTACCAAACATTCGAAGAAGAACTCACACCTGTACTTCTCAAACTATTCCAGAAAATCCAAGAGGAAGGAACACTCCCAAGCTCTTTTTATGAAGCCATCATCATCCTAAATCCAAAACGAGATAAAGATTCTACAATGAAAGAGAATTACAAGCCAATATCCCTGATGAACATGGATACTAAAATTCTCAAAAAAATAATAGCAAATCGGATCCAGCAAAATATTAAAAAAATCATACACAATACCAACTGGAATTGATTCCAGAGTACAATATTTGCAAATCAATAAATGTGATACATCACATAAACAAATTGAAAGACTAACATCACATGATCATATCAATAGACGCAGAAAAGGCATTCAACAAAATCCAACACACATTATTGATAAAAACTTTCAGCAAAGTGTGAACAGAATAAGCATACCTCAAAGCCATTATATCCAAAACAGCCTGGTAATGGCACAAGAACAGGCATATAGATCAATGGAACAGAACAGAGACCCCAGAAATTGACCCAAGGGATTACACTCATATTTGACAAAGAGGCAAGAGCATACAATCGAGTCAAGACACTCTCTTCAATAAATGGTGTTGGGAAAATTGGACAGATATATTTAAAAAAATGAAACTAGACCACCAACATATACCATACACAAGAATAAACTCAATGGGATAAATGACTTAAATGTAATTCATGAAATCATAAAAATCCTAGAAGAAACTATAGGAAGCAAAATCTAAGACATCTCTTGTAGCAATATGTTTACAGATACATCTCCTAAGGATGTATGTAGGCAAAGGAAACTAAGGAGAAAACAAACAAATGGGACTACATCAAAAGAAAAAGCTTATGCACAGCAAAAGAAACCATCAACAAAACAAAAAGGGAACCTACTGTATGGGAGAACATATTTGGCAATGATACATCTGATAAAGGGTTAATACCCAAAATATATAAGGAACTTAAATAACTGAACATGAGGAAGAAAAAGAATCCAATAATAAAAAAAAGGACAATCCAACCTAAATAAACACTTTTTATTTTTTTATAACTCTATTTTTGAAAGTATTATGTTATGTCCTCTCCCCCTGGCCATTGGCCACCTCAAGGCCTTCAGCATCCTATTGTCTGTGTCCATGGTAATGCATATGTGCATAAAAGGCTTTTGATTAATTACCTCCCACCAGCCCAAATTCCCCCACCTTCCCTCTGAGATTCTGCACTCTGTTCCATGCTTCCATGTCTCTGAACCCACTTCATTCATCAGTTGGTTAAATTCTACAGATGAGTGCAATTGTGTGATACGTGTATTTCTCTGATTGACTTATTTCACTTACCATGATTCTCTCCAGGTCCTTCCATGCTGTCTCAAAGGGTAAGAGATTTTTCCTTTTTACTGCTGCATAGTATTCCATGGTATAAATGTACCACAGCTTTTTTATCCACTCATCTGCTGATGGGCACTTGGGCTGTTTCCAGATCTTAGTTATTGTAAATTGTGCTGCTAAGAACATGGGGGTGCATACATTCTTTCTGATTGGTGCTTTGTGTTACTTAGGACAGTGGTCAGCAAACTCATTAGTCAACAGAGCCAAATATCAACAGTACAATGATTGAAATTTCTTTTGAGAGCCAAATTTTTTAAACTTAAACTTCTTCTAACGCCACTTCTTCAAAATAGACTCGCCCAGGCCGTGGTATTTTGTGGAAGAGCCACACTCAAGAGGCCAAAGAGCCGCATGTGGCTTGCGAGCCGCAGTTTGCCGACCATGGACTTAGGATATATATTCCTAGATGTGGGGTCAAATGGCAGTTACCTATTTAATTTTTTTGAGGGAACTCAATACTGTTTTACATAATGGTTGCACCGGTCTGCATTTCCATCAGCAGTGTACTAGGGTTCCCTTTTCTCCACATCCTTGCCAACACTTGTCATTTGTTGATTTGATGATGGTAGCCATTCTGACAGGTGTGAAGTGATACCTCATTGTCATTTTAATTTGCTTCTCTCTGATCATCAGTGACTTTGAGCATTTTTTTCATGTCTCTTGTATGTCCTCTTTGGAGAAGTATCTACTTAGGTCGTTTACCAATTTTTTAATTGGATTGTCTTCCTTTTGTTTAGTTGTATGAGTTTCTTATATGTTTTGGATATTAACCCTTTATCAGATGTATCATTGCAAAATATGTTCTCCCACATAGTGGGCTCCCTTTTTGTTTTGTTGATGGTTTCTTTTGCTGTACAGAAGCTTTGATGTAGTCCCATTTATTTTGATGTAGACCCATTTATTTTCTCCTTAGTTTCCTTTGCCTTAGGAGATATATAAAAACATATTGCTACAAGAGATGTCTGAGATTTTGCTGCCTATGATATCTTTGAGTGAGTCTTTTATCCACTTTGAGTTTATTCTTGTATATGGTGTAAGTTAGTGGTCTAGTTTCATTTTTTTGAATGTATCTGTCCAATTTTCCCAACACCATTTATTTTTTTATTTTTAAAATATATTTTATTGACTCTTTACAGAGAGGAAGGTAGAGGGATAGAGAGTTAGAAACATCAATGAGAGATAAACATCGATCAGCTGCCTCCTGCACAGGGATGTGACCGCAACCAAGGTACATGCCCTTGACTGGAATCGAACCTGGGACCTTTCAGTCCACAGGCTGACGCTCTATCCACTGAGCCAAACTGGTTAGGGCACCAACACCATTTATTGAAGAGACTGTCTTGACTCCATTGTTTGCTCTTGCCTCCTTTGTCAAATAGTCATTAAGTGTAATTGCTTGGGTCAATTTCTGGGTTCTCTGTTCTGTTCCATTATCTACATGCCTGTTCTTGTGCCAATACCAGGCTCTGATTATAACTCGAAATCTGGTATTGCGATTCCTCCAACTTTTTCTTTCTCAAAATTGCTGCAGCTATTCCGAGTATTTTTCATTGTATATAAATTTTTGGAGTATTTGTTTTAGCTCTATGAAATATTCTGTTGGTATTTTAATAGGTATTACATTGAATATGTAGATTTCTTGGGTAGTGTGGGCATGTTAATGATGTTGATTCTACCAATCCATAAACACAGTATATTCTTCCACTTGTTTATATCATCTTCTATTATTTTTTTTCAACATCCTGTAGTTTTCTAACTACAAGTCTTTTGCCTCCTTGATCAAGTTTATTCCTAAGTATCTTAATTTTTGTGTTGCAATGGTAAATGGGATTCCTTGTTTAGTTTCTCTGAGAATTCATTATTGATGTATAAAAAAGCTGTAGATTTTTGGGTGTTGATTTTTTATCCTGCTACATTGCCAAATTAATTTATTACATCTAGTAGATTTTTGGCGGAGTCTTTAGGGTTGTTGGAATGATCCATTTAATATTATGAAAGGACCTTTGTGTCTCTTGTGATAGCCTTCATTTTGAAGTTTATTTTATCAAATATGAGTTCTAGTGCTACTCCAGCTTTTATTTTTCCATTTTCAAGGAAAAATTTTTTTCTAGCCCTTCACTCTCATACTGGTTTGTATATTTTGTTCTGAGGTGGGTCTCTTGTAGACAGCATAAAGATGGGTCATGTTTTGAATCCATTCAGCTACCCTATGCCTTTTGACTGGAGCATTTAATCCATTTATATTTAGAGTTATTATTGATAGGTACTTATTTATTGCCATTTTAATTTTGTATGCGTAGGTTTCTCTCTTTTCTTCTCCTCATTACAGCAGTCTCTTTAGTGACTTTAAGATTTGCTCAATGTCTTTAATTTTTGGCATTTTCATTATGATGTGTCTGAGTTTAGGACTGGTAGACTTCTTCTTGCTTGGGACTCTGTGTGCCTCCTGAACTTGTGTGACTCTTTCCTTCACCAGGTTAGGGAAGTTTTCTGCCATTTTATCTTCAAACACATTCTCTATCCCTTTCTCCCTCTTCTGGCACACCTGCTATCTAATATAGTTATGTTTCACATTGTCCCATAGCTACCTTGAGCTGTCCTCCTGTTTTGTAATTGTTTTTCTTTATTTTGGTTCTCTGATTTTTTAAAACCCTGTCTTCTAATTGACTGATTCGATCCTCAGGTTCCCCTAATTTGTTGTGGATTCCTTCCAATGTGTTCTTTATTTGTGTTATGTCATTATTTTCCACTGTTCTTTTTACATAGCTACTATATCTTTTTGAATGCTGTTGAGGGGCTTTACCATCATTACTCTGAACTCTGTTTCAGATAAATTTCTTATTTCTCCTTCATTTATCTGTTCTTTTGGATAATTCTCTGGTTCTTTCATTTGGGGGTTCTTTCTTTGTCTCCTCTCTTTGGCTGCCTGTTTGGGTTTGTGACTATGTATTAGGTAGATTCTCTAGGCCTCTCAATCTCTAGTGCAGGACAATGTCAAACACTGTTTCTGACTAGTTAGATCAGTCAAAGACTCAAAGCCTCCAGATAGCACATCTGCCTACAAACTGATAGGACTCCAATTTAAATGGCCCCAGGCAATTGTCCTCAGGTATGGTGAATTTTTTTCAACAGGGTGGGGCAGTTGTTTCTGCCTGGAGGCTAATTGTTATTTTTAGTGTCTTAAGTGGACTCAGGGCAAGGTTTTTTCCAATTGTAAGGGTAAACTGTCTTCCCCCGAGGCAAGGCAAATATCTATATGGGAAAGATGTCCTCTGCTGCGTAAAGAAATGACTGACCACAGGAAACTGGGGGTGTCTACCTTCTAGCTCCAACCCCAGAGTCCTGAATCCTGTCTTCTGCTCACATAGCTCCAGTCCACTCTGCCCTCCTTTTGCCAGAGCACAAAGTGAGTGGCTTCACAAGGCATTTTGTGTTAGCCCTTTAAGAGGTTGCCTGAAAATTCAGCCATCCCTGGCAGACAGTAACTCTGCTTTTTTTCACAGCGAGATGTTATGTGGGTAACCTTTTCAGTTCTAGTGCTCTCTGCTGAGGGCACAGCTTGGAGATTAGATCCCAGAGTTTTCAGTGGCAACCCTCTACAGCTGTGATCTCTCTCCAGAACTTCAGTTGCTGTCTGTGGGCACCTGGCAAGCCCTTTCAGACATCTGGTCCTCCTACCAGTCTCTGTGAGGTCTCCACTTCCAGTCCTCAGGTATCAGGGTTCTCTCCAGTGAGTCTTACATTGATTATTCTGGTAGTTTTTCTGTATTTTAGTTGTAATTCCTGGGAGAGTGTCTGTAGAGAGTGCCTGGGAAGGCACATGAGCATTTCCTTAATTACTGTCAGCTGAATTCAGTGGCGTTGGCAGGGCCACGTCCTGGAGATGTACCGTGACAGAGGCAGGTACGTTGTCAGCCTAACCCTTAGCTCAGGTGCCAGGAGGTGGGTTTCATTATCTAAGTTCAGCCAGGCGCTAGGAACGGACGCAATTATCTGAGCTTAGCCAGGAGTGACAATTACAAAGAAGACACAAGAATGAAAAATTACAGCTTGATCTTTAATCATGGCTACAGCTTGATCTTTAACCATGATTTCACATAATTTCCTTTGTTTTAAACTCTAGTAAAACTTCCTGGAATTATACTGTATCTAATAAACGCGCTGCACTGGCTCTGGGTCACTGTCTCTCCATCAGAGGACACCTGTCCCACCCAGTCCCAGCTTTCCCTACTGTTTTTGCGTCTGTCTCTTTCATTTTCTCAATCCCCTGCCACCCCTACTCAGGACTCCTGTCCGCTCTCTAGCTGTGCTGGACGCAGTAAAGAGAGAAATACTTTATATGTGTCCATGCAGCAACCACTTACTCTGCTACCATTTTTATTTCCCTAAATAAACACTTCTCAAAATGGACATACAGATAGTCAAGAAACATATGAAAACATGCTCAAAAGTAACTGATCATCAGAGAGATGCAAATTAAAACAACAATGAGGTATCACCTCACAACTTTCAGAATGGCTACCATCAACAAATCAACAAATGACAAGTGTTGGCAAGGACGTGGAAAAAAGGGAACTCTAGTACACTGCCGGTGGGAATGCAGACTGGTGCAACCATTATGTAAAACAGTATGGAGTTCCCTCAAAAAATTAAATAAGTAACTGCCATTTGACCCCACATCTAGGAATATATATCCTAAGTAACCCAAAGCACTAATCAGAAAGAATGTATGCACCCCCATGTTCTTAGCAGCACAACTTATAATAGCTAAGATCTGGAAACAGCCCAAGTGCCCATCAGTAGATGAGTGGATAAAAAAGCGGTGGTACATTTATACCATGGAATACTATGCAGCAGTAAATAAGAAGAATCTCACCCTTTAAGACAGCATGGAGGGACATGCACAGTATTCATGCTAAGTGAAATAAGTCAGTCAAAGAAAGACAAGTATCACATGATTTCACTCACGTGTGGAATCTAATTAACAAAATAAACTGATGAATGGAGTGGATCCAAAGACATGGAAGCATGGAACAGAGTGCGGAATGTTGAATGGAAGGCAGGGGAAGGTGGGTGGGTGGGAGGTAATCAACCAAAAACCTTGTATGCATATATACATAAGCCCTGGACACAGATAATAGGGTAGTAAAGGCCTTGGGGGTAGGCTAGAGAGGGTCAATGGGGAAAAAAGGACATATATAATACTTTCAACAATAAAGATTTAAAATAAAATAAATAAATTTAAAGAAAGAATTTTTTGGAGAGAACCAAGATAGTGACAGGTAAACACTAGTACTTGCCCCCACACACAACCACATCAAAATTATAACTAAAATACAGAACAACCATCATTCAGAACTCCCTGAAATCTATCTGAATGGAAGTCCTACAACTAGAGAAGAATAAAGTACACTGAGACTAGTAGGAGGAAGGCATGGGACAGGTTGATCTAACACCCACGTTTGGCATATTTTTAACCAGGTGGGATAGTTTGGCTCTGGAGGCCTCTGTGAAAAGCAAGGGGTTACAGCCTCACACCATACTCCCAGTCCATGGTTCCAGAGCTGGAAATAGTAGTCCCCGTAACTTTGGGTTGTAAAAACCAGATGGGATTGTGGTTGGATGACACAGCCTGCTGGAGACCCAGGCAGATGCTCTTAAAAGGGCCCATGCACAAACTTAATAGGAGTTTATCCCTCTGGGCTTCAGTGTTTTGGTAGGGGGGCAAAGGGGTGTGTGTGATTGATTCAGGGACATATGCCATCAGAATAAGAACTTGGGGGTGGCTTTCTCCCAGACAGGGGTGCTTGCAGGGGTCATTGTTCCTATGCTGAAACCTTCTGCCTTGCAGAGCTGACTGGCAGCCATATCTGAGCTTCCATCAGTTTGGCTCACACTGTTTGCTCAGCTCTGCTGATTCCCTGAGACCACACCCCACCCAATTTGCAGCCCCATCCATATAAATGGCCTATCCTGGCTCATGCTTCAGACATTCCTAAAACCTCTCAAACAAATACCAGCTGGCATCAGTGTACTCCATACCTATCAATTAGAAGCCTAAGATCTGGCACTAGCACAAACCTGCCTTGCTTCACAGATTGGCCTTGCCTGGGTACTTCTAAGCTCAATACAAGTAGCAGCCATCTGCAGAAACCCCTGTAACTGCTGCCAGGTGGCCCCAGGCTGTGATTGACTTTGCAACTCCTGGCCCCCATTGCAGTGCAGGTGGTGGATAGTTTCAGACCATACCAGATTATAACTATACACATCCACAAGTGACACACTCAGGGGACAGACTCAGTGAGCACCAAAACCCCACTGAAGTATGTTCTGCTCCTTAGGAATGTCTCCTGAACATCAGCTCTTCTACTATAATAGCAGCTGGTCCTCACAGCCAATTGGCCTGGAGGTCAATTCCTCCCAGTAACACCAATAGCAATCAAGACTCAACTACAGCAAGAATGTGCACACAGCCCACACAGGAGTGCACCTAAAGTGTCCAGCTCAGGTCACTGAGGAGGTTGAGCTACTGAGCCCTACAGGACACATACTACACAAGGCAACTCTACCAATTTTAGGAGACATAACCGCTCTACCTAATACATAGCAACAAACACAGGGAAGCACCCAAAATGAGGAGACAAAGAAACAGCATAAATGAAAGAACAGAAGAAATCTTCACAAAAAGACCTAAATAAATGGAACCAAACAAACTATAAGATACAGAGTTCAAAACAATGGTTATAAGGAGGCTCAAGGAACTTGATGAGAGCTTTAAGGGACATAGTGAGACCTTCAAGAATGTTGGTGAGAATTTAAACTTGGGGGTGAAAAAGGTCCAGTCAGAAATGAAATATACACTGAAGGAGTCAACGGTAGAGTTGAGGATGCCGACAATCAAATCAACAATCTGCAATATGAGGAAGCAAAAAACCCCCACTCAATCAGAAGAGTAAAAATAAAATAACCCCAAAATAAGAAGATAGTGTAAGGAGTCTCTGGGACAACTTCAAGCATACCAACATTAGCATTGGGGGTGGGTGGGTGGGTGAGCCAGAATGAGAAAAGAGATAGCAAGATATTGAACACCTATTTGAAGAAATAATGACAGAAAACTTCCCCTACCTGGTGAAAGAAATAGACTTACATGTCCAGGAAGTGCAGAGTCCCAAAACAAGAACTCAAAGAGGCCCACATCGAGATACATCAAAAATAAAATGACAGCAAATTCGTGAAGCATTCCATAAAAAAAAAAAAAATGACAAAGGTTAAAGACAAAGAGAGAATCTTAAAAGCAGCAAGAGAAAAGCAGTTAGAACCTACAAAGGAGCGCCCATAAAATTGTCAGCTGATTTCTCAACAAAACCTTTGCAGGCCAGAAGGGAGTGGCAAGAAATATTCGAAGTGATGAAAAGCAAAGACCTACAACCAATATTACTCTACCCATCAAAATTATCATTTAGAATTGAAGGTCAGATGAAGCTAACCTTCATAGACAAATAAAAGCTAAAGGAATTCATCACCATCAAACCAGTATTACATGAAATTTGAAGGGTATTGTTTAAGAAGAGGAATAGGAAGAGGAAGAAGAGGAGGAGAAGAGGATGAGGAGGAAGGAGGAAGAGGAGGAGAATACAAGAGAAGGAGGAGAAAAAAGATTAAAAATGTGAACAATAAAATGACAATAAATACATATTTATCAACAATGGTTAGTAAAAATGAAAATAAACAAACAAGAAACCTAATGAACAAAATAAACTGACGAATACAATAGAACCAGAGGCATGGAAATATGGAAAACACTGACAAATCTCAGAGGGAAGGGGAGAGAGGGGCAGGAAGAATTTAACCAAAGACCTTATATGCATATATGCATTACCTATGACACAGACAGGGGGAATGGGGACATAGGTAATGCTGTCAACAATAAAGATTATTTTTAAAAAAATCTTGACATAAATTTCATTAAGTCTATAAACTTGCTAGATGAATTTTCTATATCATTTCCTTATAGATGTTCTTAATTTTTAGCTTTTGCATTTAGATCCATTTTATATTTAATCCATTTCAAGCTATTTTTGCTTATAGTGTGAGATAAAAGTCAAGGTTCACTTTACCCCTCTGGTTATTTCAACATTTGTTGAAAATACTATCTTTTCACCATTAAATTACTTGGGAATCTTTGCTGAAAACCAATGAGCTTATATGTATACTTCCTAATCTGTCCATCGATCTATCCTTATGACAACACCATTGTCTTAATTATTATAGTTTGAAAGTAAGACTTGAACTCAGGTAATTTATGTCTTCTAACTTTTTCTTTTATAACCTTGTTTTCATCATCTAGGTTTTTTCAATTTCATGTAAGTTTTCAATGAGATTGTTACTTTCTACAAAAAATGCTGCCAGGATTTTGATTGAGATTACATAGAATGTACAGTACAATTTGAATTAAGAATTTTCTGATTGTGAATATTGGATATCTCACTAAATATTTAGGTCTCTTTTAATTTCTCTCAGATATATTTTATACTTTAAAAATTAACAAACTTTTAAAAAGCAGATTAGATTTATAGCAAAAGTTAGTGAAAAGTACCGAGAGTTCCCTTATACTCTCCTCCCTACCCTCCTGCACTATCAAAATACTGCACCAAAGTGGTATACTTGTTACATCTGATGAACCTACACTGATACATCATTATCACCCAAATTCCATAGTTTACAATAAAGTTGTGTGTTTTTTTTCATTTTTCTTTGTTGTTGTTAATCCTCACACAAGGATATTTTTCCATTGATTTTTAGGGAGAGTAGAAGAGAGAAGGAAAGACAGAGTGAAACATCGATGTGAGAGAAACACATCAATTTGTTGCCTCCTGCATAAGCCCCAACCAAGGCCTGGACCAGGGAGAAGGCTCCAACCAAGATATATGCCCTTGACCGGAATCAAACCTGGAACCCTTTGGTCTACAGGCTGACGCTCTATCCAGTGAGCAGAACCGGCTAGGGCAAGGTTCACTCTTAATGTTGTACATTCATAGGCTTTGACAAATGTATCATGACATGTATCCACCATTACAGTATCATACAGAATAGTTTCTCTACCCAAAAATCCCATGCTCTGCCTATTCATCTCTCTCCAACATCTGATCTTTTATTGTCTCCATAGTTTTGTCTTTTTTAAGTGTCATATATTGGAGCCACACAGTATGTAGCCTTCTCAGTTTAGCTTCACTTAGTAATATGCATGTCTTTTCAAAGCTTGATAGCTCATTTCTTTTTTTTTTTTACACTGTCTGAATGTACCACAGGTTATCTATCCATTCACCTACTGAAGGACATCTTGGTTGTTTCCAAGTTTTGGCAATTATAAGTAAAACTGCGTTTGATATTCCATTTTCTCTCCTTTCTCTGCATATCAATTATTCCTATTTTCTAGTGGTTGCCCTAGAGCAGGCGTCCTCAAACTACAGCCCGCGGGTCACATGCGGGAATTTTTGCCGTTTTGTTTTTTTACTTCAAAATAAGATATGTGCAGTGTGCATATGAATTTGTTCATAGTTTTTTTTTAAACTATAGTCCAGCCCTCCAACGGTCTGAGGGACAGTGAACTGGCCCCCTGTTTAAAAAGTTTGAGGACCCCTGCCCTAGAGTTTGCAATACACATACTTTTACAACAAATGCAAGTCCACATCTCTCTAATAATAGAGTAATATGCAAATAAGCATCACTCTGCTACGCCCACGATTGGGCCTGCGGGAGGCTGGGGGGCGGGACTTGGGGTGGCCTCTCAACAGCCGGATTGGCCCAGACCCGCCCCATCAGTGTTCGCGCCGCAGAGGCGGAGGCGGTGCCGGAGGCGGTGTCGCCCAGACCCGCCCCATCAGTGTTCGCGCCGTGGCGGCGGCGGAGGCAGTGTCGGAGGCGGTGTCGCCCAGACCCGCCCCCATCAGCATTCGCGGGTCAAGGCGGCACCCGCTCCCAGACCCGCCTCCATGCACCTGCACTGGGGGAGGGCCTGGTCAGCAGCCACCAAGGCTGCTTCAAGGGCCAAAGAGGGAGGCAGGGCCAGACCCCAGTGGCCGCAGCTGCTGTGGGGCCTGGGGAGCCAGGCAGGGCTGGACAGGCAGCCTCAGGGTGGGCCTGGGGGTGGGTGTAGCGGCGCAGCTTGACAGCAGACAGCAGGGTCTGCTTGGCCGTAGCTGCCCGCAACCCACAACAGGCAAGTGGGCCTGCAGGCAGCACCCAGCAGGGCCTGCTTGGCTGTTGCCGCGGCGACCCGGGAGCAGACAAGCCCAGCTGCAGGCAGCACCCAGCAGGGCTTGCTTGCCCATCGCTATGGTGTGGAGCAGGCAAGCCCCACAGAGAGCAGAGAACCACAGGGAGCGGGCCTAAGCCGTCAGCAGGACATGCCCTGAGGGCTCTCGGATTGGAGAGGGTACAGGTCGGGCTGAGAGACACCCCCCCCCGTGCATGAATTTCATGCACCGGGCCTCTAGTCTATCTAATAATAGAGTAATATGCAAATCATCACTCTGCTACACTCACAAGCCACGCCCACCAGCCATGCCCACCATTCAATCTGAGTGAGTATGCAATTAAACTGAAAACATGGCGGCAGCCCCGCCCCCAGCCTCTCCGGTCTCTGGGAGTTGGAGAAGTCAGGCGCCAGCGCCTGAGGCTGGCTGTAGCCACAGAGACCAAGAAGCCGCCTGCCCCATGATCCCAGGATGCAGCCAGCCTCAGAAGCCTCAGGTCCCCCTGCCCAACGTCCTGGGGAGACGGAGAAACTGGGCCCCAGCGCCTGAGGCTGGCTGCAGCCACGGAGACCAAGAAGCCACCTGCCCCATGATCCCAGGCCTCAGCCAGCCTCAGAAGCCTTAGGTCCGCCTGCCTCACATCCACCTGCCCCACGTCCTGGGAAGACGGAGAAACCGGGCCCTGCGCCTGAGGCTGGGTGCGGCCAGGAGACGAAGAAGCTGCCCGTCCCATGATCCCAGGCTGCAGCCAGCCTCAGAAGCCTCAGGTCCGCCCGCCCCATGTCCTGGGGAGATGGAGAAACTGGGCCCCAGCACCTGAGGCTGGCTGCAGCCACGGAGACCAAGAAGCTGCCTGCCCCGTGATCTCAGGCCTCAGCCAGCTGGAGAAGCGGTTCACCCCACGTCCTGGGGGAGACAAGAAACAAGGTGCCAGTGCCTGAGGCTGGCTGCAGCCCGGGAGATGAAGAAGTCGCCTGCCCTGTGATCCCAGGCTGCAGCCAGCAGCAGAAACCTCAGGTCCGCCTGCCCCACCTCCTGGGGGAGACTGAGAAACCCGGCCTCAGCGCCTGAGGCTGGCTGCGACCTGGGAGATGAAGAAGCCGCCTGCCCCGTGATCCCAAGCCGCAGCCAGCTGGAGAAGCCGCCCTCCCCATGTCCTGGGGGAGACAAGAAACCGGGTGCCAGTACCTGAGGGTGGATGCGATCTGGGAGATGAAGAAGCCACTTGCCCTATGATCCCAGGCTACAGCCAGCTGGAGAAGCTGCCCACCCCATGTCCACCCGCCCCACGTCCTGGGAGAGATGGAGAAACCGGGCACCAGTACCTGTGGCTGGCTGTGACCTGGGAGACAGAGAAGCCGCCCACCCTGCGGTCCAGGTGCCAGCACCTGCAGCTGGCTACAGCATGGTAGATGGAGAATCCGCCCACCCTGCAGTCCCGGGCACCAGCACCTGTGGCTGGCTGTGGCCTGGGAGACAAAGCCGCCGCCCACCCTGCAGTCCTGGGCGCCAGCACTTGCAGCTGCAGCACAGGCGAAGCCCCCTGTCCACCATCCCCTAAGGCTGCAGCCAGCCTGGGCGCCTATGGCTGACCAGAGGGAGGGAAGCCCGGATCCTGGGTGCCTGTGGTCAGCTGGAGGAGGGAATCCTGGGTACCAGGTGTGGGCCGAGGCAGAGGTAGTTAGGGGCAATCAAGCCAGCAGGGGAGCAGTTAGGGACAATCAGGCTGGTAGGCAGAAGCAGTTAGGGGCAATCAGGCAGGCAGGTGAGCGGTTAGGAGCCAGCAGTTCTGAATTGTGAGAGGGATGTCCAACTGCTGGTTATCCCATGAGGGGTCCCAGATTGGAGACGGTGCAGGCCAGGCTGAGGGACACACTCCCCGCTGCCCCCCGTGCACGAATTTCGTGCACCGGGCCTCTAGTACATATATAACATTATACTGCTTTACAAACAGGCCTTTAGTAATGTAGTAGTAAGATGTGGGGGGATGGGAAACATTCTACTAGTCCCATCATTAGGTTTCACTCTCTTAGGGAGTCTGTGTCCTGGAATGTGAACTTCAGTATTCTCCCTCCCTCCCCAACCCCCCACCTGTCCTGAGGTGAGAGTTTTACTAGAGGGGGTTAGAGTTGGGTATTTTCCTTCCTCCATTGGAAGGCTACAGGGAGCAGGAGTAGGGTATTTCTTTTCTCCTAGGTAGGTTAAAGTCTGAACAGTTTCTCCTGTAAGCAGACCGTGTTAAGAGAGATGGCTCTAAGCTGTTTGGCTCAGTGGATAGAGCGTCAGCCTGCAGACTGAAGGGTCCCAGGTTCGATTCTGGTCAAGGGCATGTACCTTGGTTGTGGGCACATCCCCAGTAGGGGGTGTGCAGGAGACACCTGATTGAGATTTCTCTCTCATCAGCATTTCTAATTCTCTATCCCTCTCCCTTCCTCTCTGTAAAAAAAAATCAATAAAATAGATTTTAAAAAAGAGAGATCTCTAGCTGGGGTATTCCAAAAAGTTCCTTTCACCTTCCACCTGTGGGAAACATGAGAGGATTTTTCTCCAATATTCACGAGATAGACCTGGAGACCTTCTAGAGGTTTAACTCAAAAAAACTGTGGGGTCCCCCTGTAACAGTCTTCCCACCTCCAGAGTTTTACAATTTTGTACCTCCACACTAGATCTCAAGGAGGTTTGTGTTCATGGGTTTCTGTTCCAATTCCAGTAGGTTGTGATTCTGTTTCTGCCTGTTTGTCTCTCCAATATGGGGGGCAGTAGTTTGCTCTGTGACCCTACTTCTCTGATGAATTGAAGAAGAGTTGATACTTTCACTTTATTCAGCTTTTCAATTGTTGTTAAAATAGAGTGGTGGGTGACTCCTTACATGCTGGACCAGAAATCTGAAGCCTACTTTGTAGTTTTGAAGTGAGGTTTTATAGATGTTTTGGCAATTTTATTCCTATGTATATCATCCTACGTAATAAAAGGGTAATATGCAAATAAACCAAAAGGCAGAACCGAACAACCAATCAAAGCGTAATATGCTAATGCCTCTCAACCAATAACTATAATGTGCACTGACCACCAGGGGGCAGATGCTCCGTCCAGTAGGTTAGCTTGCTGCTGGGGTCCAGCTGATAGAGACTGAGTGAGATGCGCTGGACATGCACTGGAGCCCTCCCAGTCCTTCCCAGGCCTAATCATGCACCAGTGGGGTCCCTTAGCCTAGCCTGCGCCCTCTCGCAATACAGGACCCCTCAGGGGATGTTGGAGAGCCGGTTTCAGCCTGAACTCGCAGGCCACTCCCCTTGGGAGGGCGCCAGACGCAGGGCTCATGGCTGATGAGTGCTGCTATGGCAGCACAAGCCTCTCCCAATCGGGACTGATTGGGTGCAAGCCTGTGGCAGGCACTGTAGGGCTGGGATGAACGGGAGCAGCAGGTAGGAGCTGTAGGCGGCATTGGACTACGGGTTTCGGCCCGATCCCTGCAGACCACCCAGAGGGATGCCATACGAACAAAAATTCATGCACCAGGCCTCTAGTTCTTTGATATTATTGTAAATTATATTGATTTTAAATATCAAATTCCAACTACTTGTTGCCTGTCCATAAAAATACTATGTAGAAATAATATATTACATATATAAACACCACACATATAGGAACAGTATAATATACACACATATATACCCTATATAGAAACAAAAATTTTATCTTTATCCATATATATTTTAAATGACAAATGCCCTTTTCATTACTTTACTTTTGCATAGAGCTAAGATTTCCATCTGATATTTTCCTTCTGCCTAAAGAATTTTAACATTTACAAAACATATATATTTTTACTAGAGGCCCGATGCATGAAATTCATGCAAGAGTAGGCCTTCCTTCTCCGGCTGCTGGCAACGGCTTCCCTCTGGCACCCAGGAACCCGGCTCCCTCACAGCCCTGGCTTCGTCCAGAAGGATGTCTGGTCTAATTAGCATATTATGCTTTTATTATATAGGATTTGATTTCAGAGTAGTAGATTGGCTGCCTTCTGCATGCCCCTCCAAAAGGGGATTGAGCCCGCAACCTAGGCTTATACCCTAATTGGAAACTGAACTGTGACCTTCTGGTTCATAGGTCAAAACTCAACCACCGAGCCATGCCAGCTGGGCTTAACATTTTAGTGCAGGTCTGATGCTGATATATTCAACTTTTTTTTATAGTGCAATAAATCCTTTTTTCCTCTACATGTCTGAAATATATTTTCATTGCGTGTACCAATTTGAATGAACAGTTTTTCTTTTCAATGTTTTAGAGATGTTACTCCAGTTTAATACTTTAAGAGATGTCTTCTACTTTGTCAAGTTATGGTTACAGATGATCTGTTGTTGTTCCTTTATATGTAACCAGAGGACCGGTGCATGAAAATTCATGCACTGGAGGGTGGGTCCCTCAGCCCTGCCTGCCCCCTCTCACAGTCTGGGAGCCCTCAGGGGCAGGAGGCAATCGGGCGATCAGGGGAAGGCAATGCCCCATCACACCTCTGCTGCTGCCACTGCCGGCAGCGCAAGTCTCAGCCGGCCCTGGGCGGCTGGGCAGCCACCATCTGAGGCTTGCCTAAACTTCGGGCAGGGCCTGGGCAGCTGGGGACTAAGGGGATTGGTAGACTCTGGAGGCAGGTGTGTGGAGTGGCCGGGCCGGGTGGGGCTGAGGGGACTGGGGGCCACCATCTTGTGGTTGTCGGCGCTTCCATCTTTGAGGGCGTGGCAAATTACCTCCTTATTGGCTGTGGGTGCCACCATCTTTGGAACAGTATGAGGGTCAATTACCATATTCCATCTTTATTAGATAGGATGTGTCTTTTCTCTCTGGTTGCTTTAAAATTTTCTATCACCGACTCAGCAATCTGATCATGATAGTTTTTTTACATTTATTTTTAGTCTTCTGATTAAGTTTGTTAATTTTATTTTTTTTTACATTTATGATTTTAGAATCTTCAACAAATTGGGAAAATTTTTAGACATTATTTTTCAGACCCTTTAGCTACTGCCTAGAGATAAGCCAATGTTATATATATTAGATTGCTTGATGTTTCATAGGATTCTGATTCTATGTCCATTTCATTATCTTTTTCTCCTCATGCCTTTGTTTGAAATTTTGATTGCTATTTCACTGATTTTAAAAATAATTATCTATTCTGATATTAGTCTTATCCAATGAACATTTCACTTTACTATCTTTTTCATCCATGGAAGTTCAATTTGTGTATTTTTGTATTTAATCTTCTATTTCTTTCATCATGTTCACATTTTCACCTATATTGATGTACACAAAGAATATATTGATAATAGCTGGTTTATGCTGTTGTCTGCTAAGTCTATCAACCATATTATTTCTATGTCTACTTTAGAATAATTTCAGTTTTCTCAAGGGTTGTTACTCTGTATGCCTGGTAATCTTTTATTAGATATTCAACACTGTAAAATTTACACTGTTGGATAATGTTTCATCACTTTAACCTTTTGCACTCGGATGTCGAGTGTGACTCGACATGGTTAGTATTAGAATAAAGGAATCGAGAAAAAAGCAAGCTAGTGCAAAGGGTTAAAGCAGTGGTTCTCAACCTTTCGAATGCCTTGACCCTATAATACAGTTCCTCATGTTGTGGTGCCCCTATCTATAAGATTATTTTCATTGCTACTTCTTAACTGTAATTTTGCTACTGTTAATGAATCGTAACGTAAATATCTGTGTTTTCCATTCCCTTGGCCTAAAGTGTTTCTATTGAGAAGTCAGCTGACATTCTAATGGGAGCCCCTTTGTAGGTAATGTTCTGTCTCTTGCTGCCTTTAAGAGAATTCTTGTGTTTTCTGTTCTAAGGGTTGTAGCCAACCATGAGAATTCTTTAAAAAGATATTAGCTTTTAAGAACTTGTAATAAATAACTTTAAAAATACAATGGGTAATTTTAAGTGTGCCTTTAACATTTATGAAAAATGTTTTTTGTACTCGTTCAATAGAAATTTATCTGGCCACTGGTAAAGCTAGCAATAAAACTACTGGTCTGCACTGTGTTAATTATGATTTGTCTAGGTGTGGGTCTCTGGGTTCATCTTGATTGGGGCTCTCCATGCCTCCTGAACTTGTGTGACATTTTCCTTCACCAGGTTGGGGTATTTTTCTGTCATTATTTCTTTAAACAGGTTCGCTGTTACTTGTTCACCTTCTTTCCCTTCTAGTATTCCTATAATGCGGGTGGTGTTACGTTTCATCTTGCTGCTTTTAAATTTTTTTCTATTTGCTGCCGTAATTGGGTGTTTATTTCCACCTTGTCTTCCCAATCTGACTCGATCTTCAGCTTCAACCAATCTACTTTTAATACCTTACAATATGTTCTTAATGTCAGATACATCATTATTTCTTTCTGGTTCTTGTTCATAGACTCTATTTCCTTTTTAAAGCTGTTGTAATTTGAACTAAGTCCCTCATGCATCTTTATAACCATTGCTTTGAACTCTATGTCTGATAGCCTGCTCACCTCCATTTCATGTAGTTATTCTTCTGGAGATTCCTTCTTTCCTCTCATTTGGGGGTTCTTTGTCTACCCATTTTTGCTGTCTCTTTGTACTTGCTTCTTTGTATTAGATAGAATTGTTATGCCTCCCAGTATTTGTGTGCTAGCCTAATATAGAAAGTGTCTTGAGAGGTCTAGTGGTGCCGGATCTTTGTTCACTGAGCTGGATGCTCTAGGAATGCCCTTTGTGTGTGTTATTTGGGCTCTTCTGTTGTAACTGGGATATCATTATTGATATCCTGTTCATGGGAAGGATCTCTCCTTGGACTTACTGCAAATGAGGTTCAAGCCCTATGTCATTGTGCCAGCTATTATACAGGTGCTGACAGAACAGAATAAGACCCAACAGGTCCAAAACAAAACACCACAAAAATCAAACTACTCAATGCAGTAACAACAGGAAAGACTACGAAGGAAAAAGAGAAAAAAAATGAAAGAAAAACTAAAAAGAATACTAAAAGACACGCAACCAAAGACTTAGAGGGGATATAAAGAATAGGAGAGAAAGAAGAAGACAAAAAGATGACTATATGGAAGTAAGGAGGAAGCGTAAAAAAACTAGTATAGGAGGAAAAAAGAGGAAACAAAAGAAATTAAATAATAATAATGATGAGATTAAGACATAGTAAAAATAGGTATATTAAGATACAGATATGAAAAGTAAACTGGAAAAGAAATGAAGAGAGAAAACAACAAAATAATAGTAACAATAAGAGCAGGCTAAGGTAGAATAGAATTAAAGGAAAGAAATTAGAGATATGCAATAAAAAAATAAGGGAAAAACGGGTCAAAAAACAAACAAGCAACAAAAAATCCAATCATGCCCCCTTCTCCCCCAAAATTCAATCACACCCATGCTCCTAGCCATTGCACCCACTCCCCTTCAAGATGGCAAGGTTTCCAAGCCAGATCCACACCTGCCTGTGGCTGTAGAAGGGGCTCTTTTTGCAAGTGAGCCTTTCTGCCCGCCCCAGAGACTCCTGTAAGATCTGTTAAACACACACACATGTCCACACCCTTCTTTCTCATTCTCTTACTTATTCACATTATTTCCCTCACTCCAGTCAAGCAAGCCACCATGCTGAATATCCACATTGTCTCAACAAAAAGCAAAAAACAAAATAAGAATAATGGCCTGTCTTCTCATTATCTTTAGGTTTTTTTGGTGATATTTAAAATAATCCTACCTAATAAAAGAGTAATATGCAAATTGACTGTACCTTTGATACACTCACAAGCCACGCCCACCAGCCAATCAGAGCGAGTATGCAAATAAACCCAACCAAGATGGATACAGCCACAGAGTAGGAGGGAGGCTTGGGTTTCCCAGGCAACAGAGTAAACCAAGCTTTCCGCCTGCCCTTGCCAGCCTAAGCCTCCACTCAAGGCTACAAAGTTTAAATTATAGAAGGTAAACAAATCCAAACAGAAATGGGTCAATCAGGAAGGCAGGCAGGCGAGCAGAATGAGGTATAGTAAGTGGAGCTGAAGTATTCTAAGGTTAATAAGTATTGTATACAAAATGGTGAAAGTAGTAATTCATATTAGACTCTAATATTACAATCAATAATCCATTTCATGATCTTTAGAATAACTTCTAAAGAAACAATGAGAGATGTATAATTAACAAGGTAATGGGGAAAAGATAAAAAAGATCCATAGAATTCTAAAATATAGAAAGACACATAAAGGGAGAAAGGACCATAAAATAGATGGGACAAATAGAAAATGAAGAGTAAGACTGTAGTTATAAACTTACATATATCAGTAAGATTATGTTAAACATAATCTAAATTTCCTAATTAATAATTATTTTCAAATTGAATGAAAAATACCCAGCATGTGTGACTCAGTAGTTGATCATTGACCCCTGAACCAACAGGTCACCTGATCCTCTTGGGTTTCAACCTAATGTGCCTGGGTGCCAGGACAGATGTTAACTGTTCCTTCACCCAGCTAAGTATGTGTCTATCATTTTATTTTTTATCCAATCCCAGGGGTTTCCTCGCTTTGGTTTCTCCCATCTCTCTAATCTATCACCAATGGATTTCATGTAACCCACCCTTCCTTTGATTGCAATGTATAAAAATGGATGAGAAACCGCCATTCTCTGGAGCATTATCCCAATCTGTTGAGATATTGCTTCCCAGCAATTGTCAACAGTTTGGCTCAAACTCACAAAAATTCTTAAAAAATAGAGGTAACCTGAATGATTCCTGGACAGGGCACATGCCTGGGTTGCAGGCTCGATTCCTAGTAGGGGGTCTATACAGGGGACAGCTAATCTATGTTTCTCTCTAATCAATGTTTCTATCTATCCCTTTCCCTTCCTCTCTCTCAAAAATAAAAAACACATTATTTTTTAAAGAACATGTTCAGTTTAATAAATAAAACTAGCACCCACATAGCCAACACTTGAAATTATCAGCACTTCAGAAATCTGTATGCCTGTATCAAAATCTCCTCCAAAAATAGCATTTGTGATATTGATTTCCTTGTTTTACTCTCTGGATCCCTAAGTAATATGTATATTTCCCTGGCTATTTTTAAATTTCATTTGAATGAAATCATATTATTCTTTCATGTCTGCTTTTCAATAATGTTTTGTGGGAGAAATTCCTAATGTTGCAGGTGACTGCAGTTCTTCATTTTCATTAATATACAGAATCACACTATATGACTTACTGCAATTTATTTTTCTTTTAGATTGTGATGGACATTTTCCTTCCAGTTTTTAATTATTATTAAATGCTGTTAATTAACATTAATATATGTACATATATACTATTGCATATGTGTACATGTCTCTAACAAAGGTGTATATCAAGGGATGGAACTGCTAGGATCCTATATAATAAAAGCCTAATATGCTAAGTGTCCGGTCATCCATTCAACCAATCAAAGTATAGTATGCTAATGATATGCTAAGGCTGCTCAACCACTCACTATGATGTGAAATGACCACCAGGGGGCAGTCGACCAATCTCTATGACGTATACTGATCACCAGAGGGCAGACTCTCCGACTGGTAGATTAGCCTGCTGCTGGAGTCCAGCTGATCAAGACTGAGTGAGACATGCCGTGAGGCCTTCCATGGACCCTCCTCAGCTGGCAAACTTCCTGTGTCCCTCCCAGTCCTGATGGTGCATCTGTGGTGTCCATAGGCCTGGCCTGTGCCTTCTCACAATCCGGGATCCCTCCAAGGATGTTGGAGAGCCAATTTCGACCCGATCCCACAGGCCAAGCTGAGGAATCCCGCTGGTGCACAAACTTGTGCACCAGGCATCTAGTCTTCAATATCTATATATATAAAAAGTCAGCAACCGGAATGCTCTAATGACCGGAACAACTGGTCGCTATGATGCCCACTGCAGCCAGCAAACCGCCTGATCAGGGAGTGTGGTCGGCAGCCAACCCCCCATTGGCCTCTAGTTTCTAGATAATGCCATCTGATCCCCCTTAACCCTTTGCGCTAGCTTGCTTTTTTCTCAATTCCTTTATTCTACTCGGGATTTAATTTTTTAAATACCCCAGATTTTACAAAGCACGGCAGTAGAATAAAAAACTGGAGTTTCTTTTCATACAAACTTATTTGGATTTTTTTATATTTCCAATTATTGATACATTCAAAGAGTAATTTTAATCTCTATAATTTTTCATGGTGTGATATTTTTTGAAACATTCACCCACATGAAGACCTGGTTTACATTCACATGTTTCGCAAATATAAATCGTCTCTCTTCTTCCTCCTTTGATTTTTCTGTTAGAACAAACAACACAATCTTTGTGTTTTTTGTTAGGGTGAGGTGTGATTATATGGAGCTTTCCATCTAAACTTTGCTCTAAGTTAGTGGATAATAATCTACCCCTGGAAGTTAGTGTACCATCTCTAATTCTCCAACAAGATCATGTACTAGTTTCCTAATAAATTTCACATGCGTTATCGGGTTTTCATTTTTTCTTTTTTGGCATTCTTTGTACAATATATAGGAATTTTCAACACTGACCTCAAGCCCCCAGAAAAACTATTTACGCCACCATTTGAGTCTTCCTCATAAAACAGTATGTGCCTGTGTAGTGATCAGCTATATCAACACCCCCCATAAACTTTGTATAGTTAGTCACGACCTTGGATTTGAGAACTATTTCCTTCCCACCACCACGCACTCTCCTTTCCACAGACTCAGTCTCTGAAGTGTCCCATGTACTGAGCATTGTGACTATCCTCTTGTCTTTCCATGCAAGAAGCATTACATTTTCATCCCTGAAAGCCACTATCTCTCCTTTCACTAGCTTTGGATGTTTGAGAACAGGTGGATTATCTTTCCTATTGGGCATTATTGTCCCTGTCAAGTGTGTTTTTTCCTTGAACAATTCCTTTGCAAGAGTGACACTAGTGTAATACCTGTCAGTGAAGAAATAATAACCTTGAGAACCAGGTAGAGTTCTTCAATCTTTCATGAAGCTCTAAAACTATTCTGCTAGTAAAAGGGAGATCAGGTCTCACCAACGTTTCAGATGTTATTCCTCCATAATAAGGGACAAATGAATGTACGTAACCACATTTTGAATCTGAGAGGACATATAAATGAATACCCCATTTTGTTGGCTTTTTAGGATTATATGTGATGAAGTGTATCTTTCCCTTGAAACCAACAACAGCCTCATCAACAGCAATCTCTCTTCCAGGACAGAATCTCTCCCTAAATTTCATTTTAAGGTATGACAAGAAGCAGTTTACCTTCTTGGTTCTTGTTCTCAAATCTTTACTTGTCTTTAGGTCGTTTTTCAAGTGTAACATCCAAAAATTTGCAACAACCTTTCTCTTTTGAAAACAGATCGAAAAAATGGTATATGAGACTCAAAATCCATGGACCAATAACTGCAAGTTGGGGAGATTCAATACACCCATACTTAGTATTACACCAAGAAAAGCCTTCATTTCCTCTATCGTCACATCTTTCCAATTATTCCAAGTGGATCGCTGGGATAGTTCTGGCTAATTTTATGCCTAGCATACTCATTTGTCTCATCCGTTATATTTTTTATCAACGTCTCAGTAAAAAACAACTGAAAAAAGTCTACTGGTGTGGCACATCCAGAAGGAACTTGAGGTCCAACATGTAACTGACCAGTGGAGAAAGGGATTCTGCTAGGCTCTTTGTCATTCACAGATGTAGATGTCCACTTTTCTTTTTCCTGTTTTCCCCTAGAAACGTAACTTTCACTGGGTCTTATACCCGATTTCTCAATGATATCACCTATATCTCCATCACTCTCACTCGAATAAACAATTGTGCGTCTTTGTTTTGCCTTTATGAATTCAATGTCCTGTCACTGTCAGTACTTTCAACCAGATCTTTGGGCAAAGCAAGGGACTTTTTCCTTTCTGTAGTTCCACTAGGACTAGCGATTTGTTCATCATCTCCACTCGCATCCTCAGAGAACTCACTTTCGTCACTATTACATTTTTCACTTTTTTCTTCGTTTTCGAAGTAAAATTCATCATCACTGCTTTCTATGTCTTTGGAAAACTTATCCATCCTGAGGAGGGGAAATTCACTCAGAACGTGCAACTGCTAGGGGGCAAACCAATCATCCAACTAAACCCTGTGTCATGACAACATCTGTGATATGCTAATAGAAACCTAAACAAGCCTAGGAGACGAAAAGATAAGGAAGGTTCTTTACCAAGGGAAGATGATGCAAGCTCAAAAAGGCATGATGCAACGACTCATGCCTTGGACCCTCCTACTCAAGATTGCTGCCTATGCAAAAGATAAGCTTAGGTGGTGGTATCAGTTGAGACGGCATTTACATTTTACTTGTCCTTTCATGCTAATGAAAACAAGAAAAGATACTGGAAAAATAGACAAAAATCCCCCTTCCCCCCGCGGTGAAACTACGTGTCGAGTGTGGCTCGACATACGAGCTGCTACCGATGCTAACCGTGTCGAGTCACACTCGACATCCGAGTGCAAAAGGTTAAAATACTATACCAATTGACGCACCCAACAACAAAATCCTATATAATAAAAGCCTAATATGCTAAGTGTCTGGTCATCCATTCAACCAATGAAAGCATAATATGGTAAGGTTGCTCAACCGCTCGCTATGACATGCACTGACCACCAGGGGGCAGACACTCGGACTAGTAGGTTAGCTTGCTGCTGGATTCCAGCCGATTGGGACTGAGTGAGATGGGCCGACACGCCCTGGAGCCCTCCCGCAGTCCCTCCACAGCTGGCCAACTTCATGTGTCCCTCCCTGGCCCCGATCGTGCAGCAGTGGGTCCCTCAGCCTGGCCTGCACCTTCTCGAAATCTAGGGCACCTCGGGAATGTCAGAGACCTGGTTTCTGCCTGACCAGGCCAGGCTGAGGGACCCCACTGGTGCACAAATTCGTGCACCGGGCCTCTAGTCCTATATAATAAAGAGCTAATATGCAAATGGTTGTCACACCATCACTCAAGGCCAGGGGACCTGAAGCCTGGCTGGGGAACCTGAGGCCACGCCCCCCACCTGGCACTGGGCCAGGGGACCTGAGGATGCGCCCCCTGCCCTGTGGGTTTTGACCAGCGTGGGGCAGGCCAGGTTTGGTTCTTGCGCAATTTTGAGGCTCGTGCCAGTGGGTGGGTGGGGACTTGACTCTGGGTCCCGGTGTGCCCCAGACTCTGACAGGAGGGAGATTTTTATATACATTTTACTAATTTTCTTTCATCTCTGACACTTCTATTATAGAGAAAGATAAAATAGCAATATTAAAATATTTCCTCTAATTAATTCCCGTTTAATGTACACGAATTTCGTGCACTGGACCACTAGTATTAAATAAAACCAATTCCTTTTATTTAAAAATCTCACCTATATCTGGTATTGTTAGATTTTAAAGTGTTTTCTCTCTCCTCACCTGATATTGAACTGTATCAAAAAATGTTTTCAATTTCTATTTTTCTGATTACTATTGCGGATAAGCACCTTTCATATGTTTACTGGCCACTTGGAATTCTTCTTTGTGAAGTAGATGTACAAGACTTGTGTCCATTTTTTCCTGTGTATAATCTGGTTTAACTCATTGATATGTTGAAGTTCTTTATACATATACATTCTGAGTATTAATCCTGTATAGGTTATATGTGCTATGAGTAGCTTGTTTTACATGATGGCCTGTCTTCTCATTATCTTTATTGTGCCTTTTGAAAAAAGCAGTTTCTAATTTTAATGTGGTAAAATTGATAATTTTTTACTTTTATGCCAAGGGTACTTGTGTCTTAAGAAATCTTTCCTTATTTGAAGTTAATGAAGACATTCCTTCATATTTCACCAAATATGAATAGCAAATTAACACCACCATTTACTGAAAGAATCATTTCCCAAATGATCTGCCAAATAATCTCCATCACATACATACATGTATACATACGTATAGGTTTCTGGACTCTGCTGCACTGCTCTACTTGGCAATAACACATTATCCTATACTTACCAATATAACATTATCCTAATTACAGCAGTTTTGTAATGTTCTGACTTCTAATGGCAATTCCTTCCATTTTGTTCTCTACTTAAAGGATATCTTGGCCTCTTAACCTATTGCATTTACATATACATTTTAGAATCAAATCACCTTGTCAAGTTCCACAAAATTACACACTGAAAAACTGATTGAAGTGGTACTCTATAAATTAAACACAAGTAAAAACATTTTATAATACTGCGTTGTCCAAACTATAAATATACTTTCTCCATTTTCTTCTTTAATAACTTTCAAAGTTTTGTCATTTTCTTCAGTTACTACATGTCTTATTAAATGTATTACTAGGTACCTTACATATTTGGTGCTATTGGAATTCTTAAAAGTTTCATTTACTGTTTATATCTGATATATAGTAATACAAATTGTTAGAGTGGGAATTTTTGAACATGCTTCCTCCTAGTACTACTCCCATTCCAGAGAGGCTATGGACTATGCCCCAGATAGTTGTCAGTGCTGACACCAGGCCAGGCCTTGAGATATGGTCTCATGGCCCCTTCGCAGCACGTAGGCCTTCTTTCATAGATCACTGTCAGCTTTCTTGAGAACAGGATGACCCTGTGAATAACATGGTCATCAATAACATGACCCTGACATTACTTAAGAAAAACTGTTTTGTCTTAAATTACTTACTCTGCAAAAATAAGGGTAAATGGGTTTAAAAGCAGTCTTGCACAAAGGGTCGGGGCTACTCTCTGGACTCCCTGCATGTAGAAAGGCAGAGCAGTCACCGGCCGGCTAATAAAGGCTCCCTAAATTTTAATTTGGTCTGGACTCCAGTGGTTGTTCACTCGTGTTCGCTCCACAACAAAATGATTACTTATACATTTGAATTTGGCAATCTTGCTAAAATCTGATTAATCCTAATAATTTACCTGTAAATTCCTTTGGATTTCTTACATACATACCCTGAATCATCCCAAAATAGTAATATTTATTGATCCTTCTTTTTGAGTCCTTTTTAAAAATTTTTTTTGCATTAGCCAAGATATCCGGTATAATGTTTAAAGTGGTGACAGCAGGCATTCCTTTATTTGGATCCCAATGAAATATTCCCAATATTTCACCATCAGATTTGTTTTAGGGTTTTTGTAGATGCTCTTTTTCCTACATTTATTGTAAACTGATGATTCTTCTCTTGGGAAATTACATTAATTTTTTGTTTTTGATCCAACCTTGCAGCATTTCTGGGACAAACTCAACTTCTATGGATTGCTGATCTTGGTTTACTAGTATCTTATTTAGGATATCTGCATTTATTTCATGGATAAAAGTGGACTGTAACTTTCCATTTCTGTAAAATTATCTCAGTTATACTAGATTTTAGTACGCAATCTCATAAAATGAACTGAAGAATATTCCCTATTTTTTATTCTTTGGAATACAGTAAGTCCTCTTAAAATCATCAATAGGTTTTGTGACTTCAAGCAAAAAAAAAAAAAAATCAACTATAACAAAATCAATTTTACAATAGGCTAACTGATATAAAAAAGATTAAATTTTTACAGCATCTCATTAACATGATAAGGAAATGGCTAAATGAAATGCTGTTATTCAAGGACTTGCTGTAGTTTAAAATTGATGGTGTTTCTTCCTTAACCTTTTGCACTCGGATGTCGAGTGTGACTCGTCAAGGTCAGCATTAGAATAAAGGAATCGAGAAAAAAGCA
Source organism: Cnephaeus nilssonii (assembly GCF_951640355.1). NCBI lineage: Eukaryota > Metazoa > Chordata > Mammalia > Chiroptera > Vespertilionidae > Cnephaeus > Cnephaeus nilssonii. The sequence goes on along the minus strand of NC_137073.1, from coordinate 21,781,700 downwards.
AGCGAGTGCAAAGGGTTAAATGTGTTATAAAACTGAACCCTGAACTCATCCATCAGGGTCAAGTTACACATTTGTGTCACCTATTCTCACACTTTCCATGGGCTGACAGTGCTGCCTGAAACAGTTTCATAAATTGTAGGTTCTTTACTCATTATGGTAGAGCTAAGGTATATTGTTCATATCATAGATATAAGCCATTTATAAATTTGACATATTAGTCAATAAATGCTATTTTTTAATGGTGTCTTGTCTTCATCTTTTCACTTGTCATCAGCATTTTTCTTTTTTGTCACTTTATAAGGTTTAGCACATGTGTCAACAAGTGGAAACCACAAAGCTTCACTGAAATGTGACTCCCGCCTTCACTAACAAATAAAGGCCTTTTTCACAGCAGCTTTCTAGTTTAAAATAAAATGTGGGCCTCATCATCATGGGGAATATTGTCCCCCCCCCCCCCCAAAAAAAAAGAAAGAGTCAAATCTGCATGTTTATTGCCAAACATCAAGAATCTACTTCAAATGGTATAGATCAGTACTGTATGCATAGTTATTTGGAGCAAAGGGTGTATTCTTCAAACAATGGCCATCATTTAATTTGGTTATATATTTTCCTCTTTTTAAAAGCTGAGGTATAATTTAACATATAAAGACAAAACCATAGGACATTTTAAGGAGTAAATGTTAAGTATAAACAAATAATATTATAAAGCTCCAAACAGTTGAGAATCACTAGTGAAAGAAAATAATTCATTAAAATTAGCACCCCCACCCCTTTGAAAATCCAGGCCAGAATCACTAATCATGTTTGTTAAACTAAAGTACTTCTTACCTTTGAACCCAAATCTTTTAGACTAGATTGAAGATAAGGCGTCTCGTCTCAGCTGCTTTGTGACTCAATTATGCAAGTCATTTCACCTATTCATTCTAATTTGAAGTTATCACGATAACACTTTCATCATGTGTAATTTTAGGCACTGTTTCCCTAGTCTTACTTATTCCTCTGTTTAATTCGTTTTATACCAGTTTCACAAGGCTTGTCTTTTCCAAGTATAGCATTGGAAACTACTGAAGTGCTCCAGTTGATCATCCAGTCACCATACGAAACATAGAAAGCATCACAATAAAACCTGACACCTAACCAATTCAAAGTTTTACTTAGTACTGTTAAAACAACAATAAAAGCTTTGGAGAACCAATTCCATTCCTGCATAATAAAAAAAAAAGTTTATATAAAATCTGAAGCTTTAAGCTATTTTATGCTTAATTGACAAAAGGGCACATGTTTACAAACATATATTTAGATACATAAGTCTATGCATTTTTGTGGAAATGCCTACCTTTCAGAAACAGCCTCATCATGATCCTGTGACAAATTAATCTTTTCAACTGCTTTTTCTGAAGGGTTGGAAGGTCCAGAATTCACAGGAGTCTTTCTTTCATCTAGACTATTAACTGGGTTCTTATCCAAATTCAGAGTCTCTGAATTTGCAACCTGTTAATTGGGCAAGGTAAAGGCAGATGAGGGGAGGGTTAGGAATTGTCTTCTTCCACACAAAACTGATGACAGGTAAAAGTTAACTTAGAAACTGTTCTCAAAATAGCCTTGCATACAGATGGCAAAACATATATTAAATTATATTTTAATAGCTAATGATAATGACTGTTTTTGTAAAAATTAATTTTAAAAAATACTTCAAAGAAATAAAAATAATGATAGTACAAATTAACTTCCCAGCTTAAATGGAAGGAAGGAAAAACAAACATCTAGGTCAGCAATTTTTAACTGGTGTACCAACAAGAATTTTTAAAACATGCTAAATATACTTCACTATTTAGTCAGGAGCACTGATAAAATTTCAACTTGCTCTTCTAGTCACTGGGTTTTGTTTTAGACTTGGAGCTGTAACCTTTAGCCCATGATTTAGTTGAGAATTTTCAGTATTTAAAATATCTGTATATATTAATCAATACAAAAGGATAAGTTGGTCGATTGCCTAACTTATGGGCTTTTCTGATGGATAACATGAACAAAAATACAGGTACACAAAGAAAGAATTCTGAAATGTTTATATTACAAGTACAGATTTTATATGTAGAAATAGGTTCAAATATTAGAAAACAATAGCAAAAAAAAAATATTGGTATCCTTTTAATTCCAGGACAATGTGGCATAGACTCACTTTTCTCTTCCCCGTATAACTAAATGCCTTGAAAGTATTTCAAGAGATAATGATAAAATGCCCCTAAAAGGTAGAAAGAGGAGGGCAGATTGCTTGGGGACCTCAAGATTGAGGAGTAATGAGTTCCCTGAGTTTTCTTTTTATTATCTAGTAGAGGCCTGATCCACGAAAATTCATGCAAGAGTAAGCCTTCCTTCCCCTGGCTGTAGGCACTGGCTTTCCTCCGGCACCCAGGACCCAGGCTTCCCTCCTCTGGCCAGCCACAGGCACCCGGGCCGGCTTCACCCAGGTCCCCAGCTTTGTCAGGAAGGACGTCCGGTCTATCCGGTCTAATTAGCATATTACCCTTTTATTAGTATAGAAGATATATCCTGCACTGGGTGCCAGAAAAGCCAGGGTCCTGTCCTTCTCCACAAACGTACAGCAGGGTTGGCTAGTCTCTCACTCCATACCTGCAGAATTAGCCAGAACCACTGCAGCAGCAGTGTCAGCTGTGTCCCTCCCTGACACCTGGGGCAGCAGTGACCCTCAGTGGCTGCAGTAGCAATGCTACTGAAAGCCAGCCAGGAACCAATTCCCAGGACTCCACACCTGCAAGAGCAGTGGGCCAAATCCACTGCAGTGGCAGTGGGGCTAGACTACCGAAGCCTCAGTAGTGCCCCTGCTCCACATCTGGAGCAGCTACAGGACCAATCTACCACAGTGGCAGTGACCACAGGTCAACGTTTCCTGAACTTCCCCCCCCAAGATCACCAGAGAGTCCAGGCAGCACCTGCAGGTATTGAATGGAAGATCCAGTGGAGGCAGAAAAATAAAACCAACCAGAATAGCACTGCAAGGATTTTGCAAAGTAAATTGTCATTGAACTATAGCTCACACAGAATCCAGAACCTACACACTAAATCTAAATAAGGTAACTGCCTGCTGAAAGAGTTAAATGCCTAATCTCTTCAAAGAGCTCTTTCTCTGTGTGACCAAATACTCTGACCTTTTGATCTTTCCAAGACACTACACCAAAGGCCTGTCCTGATACATCATTGGCTTTCTCTCCAGACCATGCTTTCTGGTAGAAAACCTAAGTTTTGGGTCTTTTGCAATCTGGATAGGCTCAGACTTTTCCAAATCAAGTCTGCCTGTTTTCTTTTTGCTAAACAGTTCCTTCTTCAATGTATCTCTTCCCTCTCACATTTTACTGTAAAAAGCAAGAAACCAAGCCAAACCTTCCACACTTTGCTAAAAAATCTTGATAGCCTAATAAAAATCCAAGTTCATCACTTACAAGTTGTTTTCCAATCACTGCAAGACACACAATTCAGCTAAGCTTCCTGCCACTATGTAGCAAGATTCCTCTGTCCTTGTTTCCTTTAGAATCCTCACCAACTGTGCTTTCAAATATCCATATTTCTTCCACATCTTTTTATGAACACTTAGATATTCTCTATGACTATATATAGGTTTTCTCTAAGGTGCTCCCCATTTCCTTTATGAGCTCTCCCCTGCAATCTTTAACATCTACATTTCTACGGAATGTTAAAAAAATCATGTTCCTCAATATTATTCTAGCTTTTTACCCAATATCACATTCTAAATCCACTTCCACATTTTCAGCGATTTGTTAGAGCAGCATCCCACATGCCCCGAGATTCTGTATTAGTTTACCAAAAATTTATTCCATCACAGTTCTGGAGGCCAGAAATTTGAAATTAGTTTCACTAAGCCAAGATAAAGTTGTTTGTAGAGTTGCATCCCTTCTGGAAACTTTAGGGGACAATCTCTTTCCTTATTCCCAGGTTCTAGAAACTGTCAGCATTCCTTGGCTCATAGCCCCTTCCTCCATTTTCAGTGCAATCATTCCAATCTCTGCTTCCACTGTCACATCTCGTTTCTGCTGTGGCCTTCTTGACTCCTTTAAATAAGGATGCTATGAATACTGAGCCCTCCGGATAATCTCACCATCTCTAAGATCCTCCTACCATATAAAGTAAGATATACTCACAGATTCTGAGGATTTGGTCAAGGGCATCTTTTCAGAACCATTATTCACCACTATTAATCATTTTGACACAATTAACACAGAAGTGACATTTATAGAACATTACACCCAACATTATTTTCAAGTATACATGGAACATTCACCAAGGGAAACTATATCTTGGCTAAAAAGTAAGTGTCAATTAACTGCCAAGATTGAAACTTTACAAAGTATGTTCTCTAACCTAAATTAAATTAGATATCAGTAAAAATAGTAGACCTAGAAAAGTACCAAATATATGGAAATTAAACACACACACTTCTAAATAACCCATGAGTCAAAGAACAATACCATAAGGGAAATTAGAAATTATTCTGAACTGATGAAAAACAAAAATACATTATAACAAATATGATATAATCTCTGCACTGAGAAGATGTTTAGAAGATGCTAAGAAAAAGCAGTGCTTAGAAGGAAATGTATAGCTTTAAATATTTTCCAGTAGAAAAGAAGGTTAAACATTAATGCTCTTTTCTCTTAAGAAGCTGGAAAAAGAGCAAATTATATCACAAAGTAACTGAGAGGAAAAAAAATAATAAAAAACAGAAAAGATACAAGTGATAGAGAATTGATAAGGTTTTAATTCTAGCAAGACTGATTAAGGTAAAAACATAGCTTACCAGTATCAGAAATGAAATAGAGTATATCATTACAGCTCTACAAATATTAAAGATAAGGGAATTTAATTTTATCAATAATTTTATGTTAACAAATTCAACAACTTAGATAAAATGGACAAATTCCTTGCAAAGAACAGCTTAGAAAACTGATACAAGAACCACATTTGACTGACTTAAAAAAAAAAAAAAAGAAAACTGATACAAGATGAAAGAAAAGGAGGGACCCTCAGATCCCCTTGATCTCCGTAGGCCAAATCCCTGATCTGAGGGGGCAGGAGTCCTTCCTCCCAGGGGACCTCCCTGTGCTGGCAATCCCGGGAATGGGGAAGTAGGTTGGAGGGTGTTTAGGTGGGGAGAGGGAGGAGTGAAGGTATTGAGGGGGAGTGGCTGTTGCAGATGGGGCATGAGAGACAGTCCAGGTTTGAGGAGGGGATATGAGACTGGGGGTGGAGGGTTGAGTAACGGAATGGAAGAAAGGTGGTGAGGCCAAAATCTGGGCTGGTGGATTAAGGATGGGGGAGGGGGAGTTATTGCAGGGAGGAAGGTTCAGAACTAAGAAAAAAAAAACAAAGATGAAAGAAAAAAATCTGAATTGCCCTATATCTATTAATTGAATTTAAGAAAAAGTCTTCCTATAAAGAAAGTTCCTTACCCAGAGGTGGATACTATCAAACATTGAAGGAAGTAGTAAAAATCCTACATACTTTCATTAAACAAGGCAGGGAATACTTCCTAATTCATTCATTGAGGTTAGCATAAATATGTTATCAAAGTAAATAAACACTACAAAAAAAATTCAGTGAATGTATATTGAACATTATATTTTAATTTTATTTAAAAATATAAACAACTGATGTTTTGTCTCTCACATCAATGTTTCTTTCTTGCTCTCCCTCTCTCTTTCAAATCAGTATGTGTATGTTGCAAAGTGTATTTTGATACAAAATACATGTGTTATTTATGAATGTACCAAATATAAAGATAGCTTAGGGATAATAGATTGACAGACAATATAAATATGAACATATTAAAATAGTAAAGATAGAATTTAGGTGCTAAGTACACAAGGGTTCACTGTAAAATTATTTCAACTTTGCTGTATATGTTTCATCATGATAAAATGGTGGGATGGGGACAGTCTAGGCAATCACAAATCAACTCTCTACTCATTTTATGAAAGTAATACAAGTGGCATTCACTTTTGGCTTCCCCAGAGATAAAGTCACAGAAACATTCTAAGTATCAATATATTGTCTTTTAATCCTTTTGTCTTAGTTTGGAAACATATTCATTTCTTATAATACAACTACTATAATGTGGGTCAAAATAGTTATTAAAACTCCTGTATATTTATACCAACCTCACAAGCTGTATTACTGGATAACATGTTTGGTTCCAAACAATTCCTTTGAGATACCAATACTTTTTTAAGACGTCTTTGAAGTTGTGCTATTTTTGCCTAGAAGAAAAAGAGAAAAACAAATAAATATGAAACCAGAGTACTAAAAATATATCATATAGATATGGATGAAAAACTATTTGCCAAAGTACTTTTCTGAGACTTTTTTATCCACCCAAATAAGTGAGAAATTCTTAGATAAGCCAAATATTTAAATCACATCTGATGCATCCTCTGACTGATGAATGGATAAAAGATGTGGTATATATACAATGGAATACTACTCAGCCTATAAAAAAAAGACATTTAAAAAAAGGAAATATTGACAACATGAATGAACTTTCAGGGTGTTATGCTAAGTGAAGTGAGTTGATAAAAAAGGGCAAAACGGTATTAATTTTACTCAAACAAACAAATAAAACCAAAACAAACTCTTAGCAACAGATTGGTGATTACCAGAAGGAAAGTGGGGTTGGAGAGGGTTAAATGAGTAAAAGGGGTCAAATGTATAATGATGGATAGGAACTAGATTTTCGGTGGTAAGCATGCTACAATGTATAGATATTGGATTACATACTATTGTACACCTGAAACTTATATAATGTTATAAGCCAATGTTAACGCAATTAAAAACATCATGTTTGTCCTAACTGATTTGGCTCAGTGGATAGAGCGTCGGCCTGCGGACTGAAGGGTCCCAGGTTCGATTCCAGTCAAGGGCATGTACCTTGGTTGCGGGCACATCCCCAGTAGGAGGTGTGCAGGAAGCAACTTATGTTTCTCTCTCATCGATGTTTCTAACTCTCTATCCCTCTCTCTTCCTTTCTGTAAAAAATATTTTAAAAAAATGTTTGATGCTGGTATGATATTTTAGAATAGAAAATAAAAACACCAACCTTCCAATTAGTCCATAATAAAATTAATGTTGGTAGAAACACCAATCAGCAAGTAACTCTAAAAGAGTAAACAACCCTCCCCCAAATCCTTGAAACTGGTTCTACAAGCTCTAATACAGAATATATAGGGTATCCCCAAAAATGTATACACACTTCAACAGCTGATAGCTATAGATTCTATTACATTTTGAAAAGGAAATGTATTTTAATAAACACTGCCTTTATAGTGTGTATACATTTTTTGGGGACACACTGTATTTTGAATTAAAAGAAATTGCCTATGTATTAAGCCTGTCAATATCAGAATAGCTTCGATTTCTAAATATCAGAATAGCTGCTATTGATAAGGGCCAATATTGATAAGATAAAATGAATTCTTAATCTATGGAAATCTCGTACACCAGGTTTGTGGCCAGGGATCATATTTGGGTCTGCCTATATTGTTTTCCTTCCCTAACATATAAAATATCACCAAATTCTACTTTTTAAGAGGACTCAAATGAAATCAAGTGAAATTAGAAACTTACGAAGAGTTCATCAGCTAGTGCTTCATGTTTATTCCTGCACTGTGTCTTCCCAATGCGTTCAGTCAGTTCTCTCAGTTTGTTATCAAATAGTTTGCAATGTATACTACAGATCTCCTGTTGAATCAAATGTTTGACCTAGAATTTTAAAATAAAGACCAAAATACCCCATGTTTCAAATTTAAAAGCAATTTTTTTACTTCTTAAAAATAGCTTTGCTCTTTTCTATGACCAATAAAGTATACTTTATATTATTATGTTTACATTTATATTTATATACCAGTAAGTTTTTTAAAAGTTGAGTATCAAATTCAATAGAACACACAACTTAACCTACTATTTCATAAAAAGGAACCCCACTTATCTGAAAATCAGAGCCCAATGAAAATGGTTGGTTGGTCTGTAGTAGAGCTGGAGCAATATGCAAGTTCGATCCTTGACCCTGCCATTAACAGTTATATGTAGTTATTTGCTCAATGTGTATGGTCGTATAAGGAACTTTTGTAACAGAGTTAGGTAGTCTCTCTTAATAACAAAACCTGCCATAATACATTTAAAAGTATTCAATAGTAATATTTACAACTTTACCCTAATATATTGTTCTTGGTGCTCAAAACTGGAACTTAAAACTTGGTATGCTAAACTCTTTTATACTGATATCACCTGGATGTAATTCAGTAATTTTATTTGTTTATTCCTAAGGTTTTTCCTTCTCATTTTCAATTGTTCTTACTCTTCAACACTATTTTCTACTTGATTTCTTCTGTAATGCTTCATTAACATTTCTTCAATAGTTTCTCAACATTGTTAGACATGATTGTCATTAATATTTTCACAACTTTTAAATATTTGACTAAACTAATAAAGTGCTTATTTTTACTGACAGCCATTACCTGTCACCCATGTGGTTTTTATGGATTACTGCATGCTTGCAAGTTAACTGCCTGGGGTGAATATGTGAAGTTCATAACCTTGGAGAAATATCTAAGTGTTCTGAATATGGGAATACCGTTTTGCTAACAAGCAAAGGCCACACAGTGCTTGTCAAACTTCCTGATGAGGAAGAATTACATGGGATATTTATTAATCACAAATTCTTGCCCTGGCTGGATGGCTGGCTTAATTGGTTAGACGCTGACCCCTATACTAAAAAAAGGTTGTGGGTTTGATTCCCAGTCAAGGCACATATCTACGTTGGTTGATCTATGATTTGATCCCTAGCTGGAGCACTTATGGGAGGCAAGTGATCGATGTTTCTCTCTCACATCAACGTTCCTCTCTCTCCAAAATCAATGTGAAACATATCCTCAGGATTAAAAATAAAATAAAAAATTCCGGGCCCTCCCCTGGGTTCACTAAATAGAATTTCTTGGAAAGGGGACCGTTAGTTTGAGAAAAGAGTAGCCTAAAAGAACAGTCTTCAACTATTAGTGAGCTTAAGAAACTACAATTTAGCCCTAGCTGGTTTGGCTCATTGGATAGAGCATTGGCCTATGGACCAAAGGGTCCTGGGTTCAATTCGGGTCAAGGGCACGTACCCTGGTTGCAGGCTCCTCCCCGGCCCAGGCCCTGGTCAGGGCTCAAGCAGGAGGCAACCAATTGATGTGTTTCTTGCACATCGACATCTCTCTGTCTTTCCCTCTCTCTTCTACTCTCCCTAAAGAAAAATCAATGGAAAAATATCCTTGGATGAGGATTAACAACAACAACAATAAAAAAATAAAGAGAGAAAAAGGAAGAAAGGAAGGAAGGAAGGAAGGAAGGAGGAAGGAAGAGAGGGAGGGAGGGAGGGAAGGAGGGAGGGAGGGAGGGAGGGAGGCAGGGAGGGAGGCAGGGAGGGAGGGAAAAAAAGAAAAGAAAGAAACCACAATTTAAACAAGTATTCCTGGTGATTCAGATGGAAGCAGACTCTGATAACTTGGTTATTTTGGACTAAATAACCACCGATGGGTAGATTCCTCTTGGTTAGATTGGACATTTGTTCTCATTTAGTGGTGTTGTTCCTCATATAGCAGACACAATAACCTCCAACAAATGCCTTATGAATGTCTTCTGCCAATGGTACTGTGTTAAAATTATAAAATCAGATGAAAGTCCTAGATACAATTTTCAGATTGCAGACAAAGTAGCCTAAAGATTGGACAAAGACTGGCAATTATGTATCTCCAATGTGCCTCAACTATCTAAGATGGTGGATGGAGCGACTAACTTGGATTTTAGAAGAAAAACTCCTCTATTTCAGTAATTTAATTGGCACCAATTAAGCCAAGATCCTTATGAAACCTCAAAATAAGAGTCAGCAGCCCCAGAATTCTCTCATAGGGAAGAACAACCTAAGAACAGGAGGCCCTAGTCCACTGGGATTCAAAGAAGAAAAACAGATGTGGTTTAGAAAGTTTACTGTTTGGACAGGAATCAAAACATCAAGTGAGAGTAAGCTAGCCTAGCTATTTAGAAGTAGGTAAAAAGATAGGAATTAGCTAAAACCCAAATTGTCTCTGGGGAATTTGCAATAAACTTCCTGGTGGTGGTGGTGGTGGGGTTAGAAGATAAAATAGACTGCATTCCCTAAATGTCATTGGGAAGGACTATTTTCTGTGTCAACTTGGACCAACTATTTTGTGAAGCAAATAAGAGTGAAGGAAAACCCTGATTTTTCCATGCCAGTGGAATTAAAATGTTCAAAGATTAAATTTTGTCTTTATATGTCCATATCAGACCTTATTTCTGAATTCAGTTACTAGTCACTGGGAGTAAGACACAGCTGTAATATTTTTCAACATTTTTCTTAAACTGCATCCAGGGTTACCATAATTCTGGTACCCGTTTCCTGCAAACAATAGAATATTTACATATTTTTTAATTAGTGTCTCTTTTGGTCTTCATGGAAGAAAAGAGATAGAAAGGGAAAAACTGTTGACTCATCTGTTAAGCTGGTTCAGCATTCATCTTTCAAAAAGGCTTCCAGGTATTATATGAATATACATTCGTATAATATGAAACTAGATAATTGTAATGGCCTGTTTTAAAAACCAGTAGTGTTTTTGTTTTGGATACAGTAAGCAGGGTAGTTTGAATTGGGACATTTTTGTTCCATTACAGCTGACAGGCATTCATTTACTACTTAATGTCTTTTAGTTGTGGCATTCTAGTGGTAAATACAGTAAAATAACAAAATATGGTAATCAAAACAGGACCTACTAAAACTGAAGCTCATTACACTTAATCTCAGTTGATCAGACATGTATGGAAACTGTAATACAATGAGATGAAATTGAGCAAAAATGAAAGCAAAGCATGTGTTTAATGATACTATAAAGCAAAATGTCAGATAATACAGCATATCTATGTAAACTTGGAAATTAGGACAAGTAAACCTGAATGTAACAGGACTATGCAATGAACTTTAGGTTGTCTGAGTCTATGAAATAGTGATCAATTGTGATGTCTACAAATAGCTACAAATACAGACCAAAGAACCTCATTACCAGTACAAAATAGATTTTTCAGCAAAGCTCATGGCCATGGGGTATCTGACTCACAAAGAGATTTGAATGTATTAATTACTGAAAAGCCCATACTCTTTCTACCAGAGCGCATTATCTAGGGTTACTCTGCATAGGATAATTCTCAAGAAATTAGCGTTATCTTGGTAATGTAAATAATTATCTTCCCCCCAATACCTCCATCTGCTAATTCATTTTTCATATACCAGCTTTGCATCAAGTGACAGTCATCTGTACTAAGTCATTATGGAGATCAATTAACTTTTACCATTTTTTAAAATCCGCACCTGAGGATATTTTTCCCATTGATTTTTTAGAGAGAGTGGGGAGGGAGGGGAGAGGGAGGAAGAGAGACATCAACCCGATTAACTAGGTTGGGAATCAAACCTGTGTGACCCTTTGATGTGAGGGCTAATGATCTTTATCACTGAGCAAAACCTGGTAGGGCAACTATTTCCCGCCCTCTCCCCCCCCCCTTTTTTTAATTTGTCTTTATTGATTTTAGAGAGAATGGGAGAGAGAGAGAGGGAAGGAGGAAGGGAGAGGAACATCGATATAAGAGAGAAACATTGACTGGCTGCCTCTCTCAAGCATCCCTACGGAGGATCAAACCTGAAATCTGGGGATGTGCCCAGAATGGAAATCTAACCAGTGACCTTTTGGTGTATAGGATGACACTCACCCAACTGAGCAACACTAGCCAGGACAACTTTTACCATATTTTACTAATCAAAAGTAGAGGTTTCTGAAGCAAATATTTAAGTCCAAATATTTTACCTGTTCCAGCAAAGCTGTTTGCTTTTCCAGAGCTACACAAAAATTTTCATTAATTTGCTCTGAAGTTTTCAGGCGCTTAACATTTTCTTTGTTTTCTGAAAACATCCTCTTCTTTTGATTATGGCCTTGGGGAGATGGAAAGATCAGAGATAAAAATATCCCTTCTAAATGAAGGAAACAGGGCAATTCTCTAATTTATAGACCCTCTCAGCAAATGGAAAAACTAAAATGTGACCATTGACAGCGTTTTTTTAGAAAATGCAATTGTATAAAAAATTGCAACAATCTAATTTATTTTTTAAAATGAATATCGTAGGTAGGGTTCTGGTCTCAGATGCATTTTCCCTTCAACCCTCCTCAATATACATTTAATATCTATTTAATACGGAAAAAAATGGAATAAATTATAGCATTTAATTTTCTATTTAGTTGGTTAAGTAGTTACAATGTTTTTATAAACAGTTACTTAGGCAGTCCTACATATTTTTAATATGTCATCCTATTTTTAAGCAATTTAAAATTCATGTTGTTAAATGATCACTCTGAAGCCTAGACAAAATTTATCCTATAAAATCAGCTTTTTCTTATATTTCAGTAAGCTACACAAACATCCTACTTCGAATGAAATATACTTTAGCTATTTTAATGATTTTATAACCCTAGAACTTCATTGGTTAATTATTTGATGCATTTCTCTCTCACTCTACACACACACACAAGTATGTATATATATGTGCATATACTTGGCACATGATTTACAGGTCAATTTTATGAAAAAAAAAAAAAAGGGTTCACCAACAATTTAAAAATCCACTCTCTCTTTCAACTAGCCTCTTAATCTAATAAATAAAACTTCAAAATAAGAAATTATGTAGATGAAATAAACGAAGTAAATGCTATAAACCACCTTTTGTATTTTTGTGCTCTCAAGGAAAAGTGACTGATTTATTGACAGAATTTATGGCTCTTTGGATATAGAGGGTACCATTTCCCCTCACCACCAAGAGTAGTTCAGAAACAAGATACTCTGAAATAACTGTCATTGTTTACCTTTTCCCTGTCAATACAGGGTGGAGCTAAAATAGGTTTATAGTTTTAAGTACACAAAAAGCTTATTCCTGTATAATTACTTATTAATTATGGTAATATTTTCCAAACAACTGTACTTTTGCCCCACTGGGTATGTACTCTACTGTTTCTATATCTGAGACTATAAAATCCAACAAAAGGCAGTGATTATTTTGATTTCCCCAGAAGATATACAAGTATACACTTACTGTTATTACTATCTGTGTCAAGTGATGACAGCCATGTTGACTCTGTATTTTCACCATTTGAAATGCTAGAATAGGTTCTATAGGATTCTTCACTTTTCAAACTGTCAGCAGTACAGTTACTATAAAAGACTGAATTTACTGCCGTAGGTATTTTATCAACAGGCACAAAATGCGTGTCTGAACTTAAAATCAAAATGTCATTTTGCCTTTTATCATGCGATGCAGAAATGGAGTTTGTTTCTAAATGGGAAACTATCTTGTCATTGATCTTATCCAAGGTATTGATTACTGCAGACGGTGACATTTGAACTTGACTACTCAATACACTGTGTTGGTTACTAATGGATTTCAGATTACAATCCTCCTTGTGTTGTTCAAAACAGGATCTTATTACATTTGCCTTCTTACAGCTTTCAGAAGTGTTTTGTGAATCTTTTGCCTCCTGTGTAGACAGATTCCTGGGAGATTCTATTGGTTTACTTGGCTTTTGGTAAGGGCGTACAGCTTGTTCTTCAATGTATTGCAATCTTGTTTCCAAATCAATTTCTAGTGGTTTTATTGAATTCTGAGAAAATGCTTTACTTTTTTGTGAGCACTCTGAATTTTTATTAGAGTCCAATGAGGAAACATCATTTTCAGAATGTCTACATTTGTTATTTATGACAAAACTTGAATTCTGATTATCACTTGACACATTATTCCCAATTGCTGCTGTTTTCAGTGCTTCAACATTCTTTGACTTATGGAGGATCTCTAATTGTTTTCGGCAACTGGGAGGCATTGTTTTTTTGGCTTTTAATATCTTCCGTTTACTTCTATCTGGACTTGCCATCTTTCATATCCTAGAATTTAAGATACCATATTTAAATGCATTTCTCCAGCAGACAAAAGCTAACATCTATTTACAATATTAAAACAATGTTGAGACTATCTCTTCATTTAGTTATTTTTATTGAAAATCCACGTTTACTAAAATATACAAATAATTTCAATTTCTTTCTATAAATATAAACTATATAAATTCAAAATTTATAGTGCTAGTAAGCCTCTACTTGTTACTAAACCTGATAATTTACCTGGCCACTTTTTATAACACTTTACTGCTATAACCATCAACTTCTGGTTTAAATAATCTAAGCAGGCCATACTTTAGATAATCTAAGATTAAGTTGCAATTGTGCATAAACACAGAAACAATGTTTTATACAGAACATTCCATTTTCTACACACAGTGGCACTTTTTAAAAGCTTTCCTAACATTCAAATTTTCAAAATAAATGGTACTGCAAGAGTAATTTCCCAATAGGCATGAATATGAAATGAGCACTAAGATATACAACATGATGCCAGTTATAATAAGAAAGCCAATTTAGGTTTTATAATAATTACTGATTGTTTCTCATAATTTAAGGAAAATCTACCACACAGCAGAGAAATATTTTAGTATTTATCTCAGTGTCCACATCAACTTCTATCTGAACAGTAGGTAGGTAACTGGTCTATTTTGCTCTTATTTTGCTGCTTGTCTGTTGCCATCATGGGTTGCATGCATGCTCCCAAGTAAGGGCCTGTCCTAGTCAGCTCTGCCTTGCCACTGCATCATCCCCACCTGGCTGAAGTTGACCTGTGACAATGTGAAACAGCAGATCTGCAAATTGGCCAAGAAGGGGCCGACTCATCACAAATCTGTGTGATCCTGAGAGGATAGTGTTACATAAGTGACAGGCAATACAATCTTGAGAATTCTTAAGTCAAAATGATTTGCTCCTGATGTTCCTGAGCATCTCTACTATTAAATTAAGAGAACTATTGCTATTCAAAAGCATCTTGAAAGGAACATAATAAATTTTTTAAAAAAGGATTCTGATCCTTTTTGTAAATTCTGTCCAATTTTGATCAATAGCCATATTCACTGGTTGGCCTGATATTATAAGACCAAACAAATCCTCCCCTGCAAAATTAGACATAGGAGACATTCACAGACTCTGCCCTAGTTGCATAAATTTATCTATGTATTCAAGCAATGAAATTATTGTTTAACTAGAAGAGAAAAAAAAAAGGAATACTGCAGTACTTCCAGTTAAGATGGCGGGACTAAATGATGTGTTTGCCTCCTCCCATTACCTCATCAAAATTTCAACTAACTTATTCAACAACCATCATTGAGAACCACCTGAAGACTAGCTGAACGGAAGTCCGAGAATTAAAAATATAAAGATGCCACAGTGAGACTGGTAAAAGGGGCATGGATGTGGTAGGGGCAGGTCCCACACTCACAGTGCAGGTATTAAAGATCAGAGGACTATCTCAGCTTTAAAGTTCCCCCAGAAGAGTGCGGTGTGCCTCCCACCTGGCTCACCAGTCCAGGGCAAAAGTGATGGGAAAAGGAGTGCCCATAATGAGTCCCAGGAATTCCTCGAGTGAAACCCTCTTTTTTCCCACTCGCTCCCTCACAAACTCACTCGCTCTGTGCACCAGCCAAGGGACAGCAGCTCAAAGAGCGCCAGGGACATACATAGAGGAGCTGAACTGACTGGTTTCAGAGCAAGGGTTGAAGGTCAGGGCTCAGGGCAGCTCTCTTTGGGGATGGAAGTGCTGGCAGGCACCAATGTTCTTTGTTCAGTCTTAATCTCACAAAGCTGGCAGGCCCAGACAGGTACCAAAGCTGAGCTCTCCATTAACCTTGCTAACAATGTTTGCCCAGCTCTGGTGACTCCTTGAAACGCAGTCCACCCACCTTACCTAACCAACCCGAGCTGTTTCCAGGGGCTTCCACACAAGTAGCATTGTGCTGTCGACTTTATTGAAAGGCCCACAAACTGCAAACAAAAGCAGTTGGACTAATTATGCCCTGTACTTTTTGATAAGTAGCCCCAAGGCTGCCATAAGTGGTGACTCATCTCAACATGCATTGTGACTTCCATCAGATGGCTCGAAGCCTATTACCAGGTGTACTTGTTAATAATGGCGGATTTTGTAATCAAAGAAAATAGGATCATTTCAAGAGAAACATCAAAAGTGCTTTATTCAAAGTAATGTCCATTGCTAGCTACACATTTCCCCCATCTTTCAGGTAATTTGTGGATACCGTCCCAATAGAACTTTTCTTGTTTTGAGGCAAACCATTCAGAGACCCAATTTTCCACTTCTTCGTACGTTTTGAAGCGCTGCTCAGAAAGTGCATGTGCCATCAATCAGAACAAGTGGTAATCTGAAGGAGCAAGGTCTGGTGAATGTGGCAGGTGGGTTAATACTTCCCAGGCAAGATCTTTTAATGTGTCTTTAACTGGTTTTGAAGTGTGTGATGGTGCGTTATCATGAACCAAAATTACTTTGCTGTGTCTTCTGGCACATTCTGGTCATTTCACGATCAAAGCGTGGTTCAAATTGATTATTTGTTGTCGGTAGCAATCAGTATTAACAGTTTCACCTCATTTTAGAAGCTCATAATACACTAAAGCTTCCTGATCCCACCAAACACAGAGCATTGTCTTCTTTCCGAAGTGATTTGGCCTTACAGTCGATGTTGATGGTTTACCTGGATCAACCCATGATTTCGTGGGTTTGGAATTCTCAAAATAAATCCACTTTTCATCGCGTCACAATTCGATGCAAAAAAGACTTTCTTTCGTGCCATTGGAGCAACACTTTACTGATGATTTTTCGGTTTTCCATTTGTCTTTCATTCAGTTGATGTGGCACCCATTTTCCTTCCTTTAAGACCTTTCCCATTGCTTGTAAACTATTGGAAATTGTTTGCTGAGCAATGTTTAATCTTTCTGCAAGTTGTTTTTGAGTTTGACGCGCATCTTCATCCAATAATGCTTGTAATTGTTGGTCTTCAAACTTTTTCAGTTGACCTGGAGGTTCTTTGTCTTTCACATCAAAATCATTTAAACCAGCGTTCACAAGTATCTTGAGATGGAGCATATTCACCATAAGCTTCCCGAAGTATTCAGCAGCACTTTTCTTCAAAATAAAGTAATGAATTAAAACTTCTGCAAATGTTTTTTTTGGCACGAAATTCGACATTGTAAAGTGTAAAAATATCTATGATGTTAACACCTTCAGAAAATTTGGCATATGAAGTTTTGAAGCTTGTTGTTAATACAACATAATAGCATACATATCAAATCACATATATACCAACATATGTGTAACTTCATCTATTGAAAAAAATCCGCATTATTAACCAGTACACCTAGTATAAAGCTGCAACCAGTGTTGACTTGTAATATAGCTTCAATTAATCAGCCAGAAACCCAACACAAGTGGTAGGTGGCTTCAACTCACATTGTGGTGCCCACACCAAAGCATCCCAAGATTGGCACTAGTAGCAGCAAGCCTCGGTTCACAGCATAGCTTCTCTCAAGAGCTTCCAAGCCCGACACAAGCAGCAACCAACTGCAGATCACTTTGTAGCTCCCAGCATATGGCCTCAAGCTGTGCCCAAGAGGCTCCAGAAACAACACAACTTGTTGCCAGCTTGATACCACACTAGATCACCATTCAACCCGCTCCACAAATGACATATCCCAAGGGCAGAATGGCTGGCACCAGGACTCTGTTAATATGACTTTCCTTTGGGTGTGGGGCTGGGGGGTCAGCTCACACACAGCTATTTATCCACTGTAGTCACAAACAACCCTCAAAGCCAGGTAGCCCAATGGACAATTAAACCCACTGATATACCAAAAATAATCATGACTAAACTACAACAGGAGGCACACACAACCCACACAAAGGATACATAACCCTTGAGCACCCAGCTAAAGGGAATAGGGAGACTGTGACAATGGGCCTCACAGGTCACCTACTACGTAAGGCCATTCTGCCAAGACTAGAAGATATAGCAGAACTACCTAATAAACAGAAAAAAAAATCACAGTGAGTCAGCCAAAATGAGGAGACATGTTCCAAATGAAGGAAGAGGGCAAAATTCCAGAAAAAGAACTAAATGAAATGGAGACAGGCAATCTGCTGGATACAGAGTCAAAACACTGGGTATAAGAATGCTCAATGAACTTAGGGGAAGAACAAATAAACTCAGTGAAACCTTAGAAACCATAGGCGGGTGGAGGGGGGAGAGAGATCAGTCAGAAAATGAAGAATACATTAAATGAAATGAATATATTAGAGAGAATCAACAGCAGATTAGATGAAACAGAGAATCAAGAAGACACGGAAGAGGAAAACACCTACGGTATTTTCCGGCGTATAAGATGACTTTTTAACCCAGGAAAATCTTCTATACGCCCAGTCGTCTTATAAGCCGGAAAATACGGTAATCAGAATACCTAAAAGAAAAAAAAAATGAAGGTAGTGTAAAGGGCATTCTGGGAAAACATCAAGCATACCCACATTCACATCATAAGGGTACCTGGAGAAGAGAGAGCGAGCAAGGGATATGAAAACCTACTTGAAGAAAAAAGTGACTGAAAACTTCTCTAACACGCAGAAGGAAATAGATATACAAGTTCAGGAAGTGCAGAGTCCCAAATAAGATGAACCTGAAGAGTCCCAGCACACATCATAATTAAAATGTCAAAGGTTAAAGGCAAAGAGATAATCATAAAAGAGAAAAGAAGTCAGTTATGAACAAAAGAGCTCACGTAAGATAATCAGCTATTTTCAAAAGAAACTATGGAAGCCAGGAGGGAATGGCACAAAATATTAACAGTGATGAAAACCAAAGTTCTATAATCAATATAACTCTACCAAACAAAGCTATGATTTAAAATCAAAGAATAGCTACTTACTATAAGAAAAAGCTAAAGGAATTAATCTCCAGTAAACCAGTATTACAAGAAACGTTATAGAGATTTCATTAAATAAACAACAAAAGATCAAAAGTATGAATAAGAAAATATCCTATATAATAGAAGGCTAATATGTAAATAGACCGAACAGCAGAACCAAACCGGTTGCTATGAAGTGCGCTGACCACCAGGGGCGGCGCGGAACTTGTCGGGCATCAGCAGCAGGCGGCAGAGAGGGGAACATGGTCAGCGTCGGCCGAGGTGGGATGGTGGAGCAGGTGAGCAGTGGCACCAAGCCAAGGCAGGGCACTGGTTGCTGTCATTAGGGCGAGACTCTGATGGTTACTGAAAATTCTTTGCTCCCATGCACCGCAGGCCCGCCTGCTGCTCACACCTGCTGTGGGCCCCACTCGCCCCTGAGGGCT
This sequence comes from Cnephaeus nilssonii, assembly GCF_951640355.1. Classification (NCBI taxonomy): domain Eukaryota; kingdom Metazoa; phylum Chordata; class Mammalia; order Chiroptera; family Vespertilionidae; genus Cnephaeus; species Cnephaeus nilssonii. Next base: position 21,762,306 of record NC_137073.1, on the reverse strand, counting down.
TCTCAAATGGCCCCTGCTCCTGAGAAGCGATCAGGGCAGCAGCCATAGCTTGCACCCGCTGCTGGTGCCAGCCCCAATCACTCCTAACCATCAGCGGGTGCAAGCAGGGACGGTCCCTTCAGCAGTGGTGCTGGGAGTGGGGCTGTCGGCAGACCGGGGACCGGGCTATGGTGGGAAGGGCCAGGCAGGAGCACGCAGGATGGACCAAGACCCACCCCTGTGCCTACTGCAGCCTCAGGACCCACAGTTCCTTCAAGTTGCACGAATTTGTGCCCTGGACCCCTAGTAGCAAATAAAAAATTTCTTACTGACAAAGGAAAACATTTAGCTAATGCAGTGGATCAAACAAATATAAAGCTAATACAAAGCTTACAAGGCAAAAGTAGAAAGATCATGTATAATTACAATAAATTAAGGGACACCCATAAACACATGCACAAAAGAAAAAATGAGAAAAAAATACAAATGAAGGGGTAACTTTAGAATGTTAAAACTTAAGTGATAAGCAGCTTAAAATAGACGGCTGCCAACAACTTGGTATATGTGAGCTACATGGTATCACAAGCCAAAACACAACAAGATAAACAAAAAATGGAGAGGAATCCAAGTGCAACACTATTAAACATCAACAGACAGGGAAGTGAGCAAAAGAATAAGAAATGAAAACTATAAAAACAATCAGAAAGCAATGAATACAATTCCAATAACTACAGACCAATGAATAATTCCTTTAAGTGTAAATGAATTAAATGCTCTAATAAAAAAGCAAAACATAGTGTGGCAGAGTGGATAAAAGCCACGCAGGTTGTAGCTGTCACATCTTTCACAATTACCCTTTTATAATTATAGATTGGTTGATTCTTGTATGTGCACTGACTGGGGATCAAACCCACAACCTAGGCATATCAGGACCATGCTCTAACCAACTAAGTTACTAGATTAGGGTGAATATACTAGTACATTCTTTTCAAGTATACACAAAACATTTTCTAGGATACACCATATGTGAGGCCACAAAACGACTCAATACATTTAGGAAGGTTAAAATCATATCAAGCACCTTCTCTGACCACAATGGTATGAAACTAGAAACCATTACATGAAAAACACACAGAGACATGGAGGATAAATAACAAGACACTAAGTAATAAATGGTTAATAATGAGATCAAGAAAGAAATCAGAAGATATCTTGAAACAAATGATAATGAAAACACAATGACCCCAAATCTATCAGAAACAGCCAAAGTGGTTCCAAAAGGGAAATTCATAGCAATGCAGGCTTACCTAAAAAAAAAACACAAACAAGAAAAATATAGAATAAACAATTTAACCTTACACCTAAAGAAATTAGAAAAACAAAGCCCAAAGTGAGTAAAAAGAAGGAAATAATAAATATCAGAATGAAAACAAATAAAAGAGTCCAAAATAATTACAAAAGATTAAATTAATAAAAAAGCTGGTTCTTTGGAAAGAACCCAAATTGATAAGCCTTTAACCAGACTCATCAAGAAAAAGAGAGGACTCAAATAAAATCAGAAAAGGAAAGGGGATAACTGTCACTACAGAAATACAAAGGATTTTTAGAAAGTACTCTGAACAAATAAATGCCAACAAACTGGAAAACATGGAAGAAATGGATAGATTCCTAGGAAAATACAATCTTCCAAGACTGTGTAAAGAAGACAAAATCTGAACAGACCAATAAACACTAAAGAAATTTAATCTATATAAGTAAAAATGTAAATGTTCGTTTGTTCAAAATCTTAAATCTCCAAAAGTTCTTCACCGATTGCTTTGAAATTTTGACACAACGTTGCATTCGAATATGCGCGTTTTTATATACCTTATACCAGTGATGGCGAACCTATGACATGCGTGTCAGCACTGACACGCGTAGCCATTTCTGATGACACGCGGCCACTGAGGCGGCCGCATGCCGAGGATGAAACATTTGCTGGTCCTGAGGATGAAACATTTGCGAAATAATGTTTTTTTCCTCAAAGTGACGCACTACCCGAGTTATGCTCAGTTTTTTGGCTAAGTTTGACACACCAAGCTCAAAAGGTTGCCCATCACTGCCTTATACCTACTATTATATAGATGTCACACCTGTGACAGGTAAAAACATGTTTTTGAAAAACAATGCCATCTGTTGGACGTAAAAGCAACACACTCTATACTAAATATTTTACGACTAGAGGCCCGGTGCACGAATTTCGTGCACGGAGGGGGGGGGTGTCCCTCAGCCCAGCCTGCACCCTCTCCAATCTGGGGCCACTGGGATCGGGCCTAAACGGGCAGTCGGACATCCCTCTCACAATCCAGGACTGCTGGCTCCCAACTGCTCGCCTCCCTGCCTTCCTGATGGCCCCTAACCGCTTCTACCTGCCAGCCTGATCACCCCCTAACCACTCTGCTGCCAGCCTGATTGATGCCTAACTGCTACCCTGCTAGCGTGTTTGCCCCCAACTTCCCTCCTCTGCCGGCCTGGTCACCCCTAACTGCCCACCCCTGCAGGGTTGATCGCCTCCAACTGCCCTCCCTTGCAGGCCTGGTGCCTCTCAACTGCTCTCCCCTGCTGGCCATCTTGTGTCCACATGGGGGCAGGATCTTTGACCACATGGGGGCAGCCATATTGTGTGTTGGAGTAATGGTCAATCTGCATATTACTCTTTTATTAGATAGGATAGAGGCCTGGTGCACAGGTGGGGGCCAGCTGGTTTGCCTGGAAGGGTGTCCCGGATCAGGGTGGGGGTTCCCTTGGGGCATGGGGTGGCCTGAACGAGGGGCCTGTGGTGGTTTGCAGGCCAGCCACGCCCCCTGGCGACGTAAGCAGACCTTCTACAATTGAAACTTTTTAGCCTGGAGCGGAGCCAAGCCTTCTGCTCGCTCCATGGATGCAGCCATTTCTGTTGGGACTTATGTATCTAATATAATTGAAACTTTGTAGCCTTAAGCGGAGGCCTGGGCTGGCCACGGGTGCAAAAGCTTAGCTTCCTCCATTGCCGGGGGCAACCCTTACCTCCTGATCTTTCCAGCTCAGTAGCTGCCGCCATTTCTGTTTGGATTTGTTTACCTTCTATAATTGAAACTTTGTAGCCTTGAGTGGAGGCTTAGGCCAGCAACAGCAGGCAGAAAGCTTGTCTTCCTCTGTTGCTGGGGAAACCCAAGCCTCCCTCCTGCTCTCTGTAGCTGCAGCCATCTTGGTTGGGTTTATTTGCATATTTTCTCCTGACTGGTTGGTGGGCGTGGCTGGTGGGCATAGTGAAGGTACCATCAATTTGCATATTACTTTTATTAGGTAGGATTCCATTTCAATGTTTCCGATTTATGATCCATTTACGATTTCCAAATTTCCAATTTTACGATTCCATTTCAACACTGATAATGATTGAAGATTTGTGCTTAGAAATTGCGAACAAAGTTCTCAATCAATTGCGAATGCCATCACCGAATCAATCTGCTGCTGCTTCGTTCGATGTAGAATTGCGTTGTGAACAAAATCACAACACGGGTGATCTTTTGTCGTATACACAATCAAATATTCCTAAGCTAACGCTTGAGTAAAAAGGCATTTACGATCAAATAACGCAAACTGTCAATAATGGGGTTGGAGAAATCTTCTTAGATGCACCAGGAGGACCTGGTAAAACGTTCCTAATTAGATTGATTCTGGAGGCCATTCAATCCAAAATGACATAGCCATAGCTCTTGCGTCGTCTGGAATAGCTGCGACATTGCTACCAGGTGGAAGAACTGCTCATTTCGCTTTGAAATTTCTATTGAATATGCAATTCATTGAAACTCCCACGTGCAACATTTCCAAAGCATCCGGCATGGCAAAAGTATTGCAGAAATGCAAACTTATTGTTTGAGATGAATGTACAATGGCACACAAAAAATCACGCAAGGCTCTTGATAGATCATTGCAAGATTTGCGTGGAAACATCAGACCATTTGGGAACGCATTAAAATTACTTGCAGGAGATTTCAGGCAAACATTACCTGTAATACTTCGATCAACAACAGCGGACGAAATAAATGCTTGCCTGAAATACTCTACTTTGTGGCGACACGTAAAGACGTTAAAGTTAACTACGAATATGCATGTCCAGATGCAAAACGATCGATCAGCTGAGATATTATCACATCAATTGCTGGAAATTGGGAACGGAAAGGTGCCGGTTGATATGACCTCAGGACGAATTTCATTGCCTCAAAACTTCTGCAATTTAGTGTCATCAAAAGAAGAATTGGTTGAAAAAGTATTTCCCAATATTCAAACCAATTATAAGAATCACGATTGGCTGAGTGACTGAGCTATTCTTGCGGCCAAGAACAAAGACATCTACAAACTTAACAATATTATTTAGTCTAACATTCAAAGCGAGGCAGTCACATACAAGTACGTCGACACTGGAAGCAGATGAAGCAGTTAATTACCCAACAGAATTTTTGAATTCACTCGATCTGCCAGGGATGCTACCGCATGTACTGCAATTGAAAATCGGCGTGCCAATTATCATGCTGCAAAATATCAACCGGCCAAAGCTTTGCAATGGCATGTGGCTCGCAATAAAAATTTAATGAGCAATGTCATAGAAGCGACAATCTTGACAGGACCTTTCAAAGGTGAAGATGTCCTCATTCCTCACATTCCTATGATTCCAACGGATATGCCATTTCAATTTAAGAGATTGCAATTCCCAATTCGATTGGCGTTTGCAATCACCATCAACAAAGCTCAGGGCCAATCTTTAGAATTGTGTGGTTTAGATCTAGACACGGATTGCTTCTCACATGGACAATTATAGGTTGCGTGTTCTAGAGTCAACAAACCAGACAATCTCTATATCTGCATAGACAATGGAATAACAAAAAATATTGTATACCCACAAGCACTGTGAAATTAAACATATTAGAAACATGCGCTTTCTTTTTTCTTTCTTTTCCATTTAACCAGACTGAGCCACAGCAACGCTGGCCGGGTACTGCTGGTAAAAAATAAAAATGTCGACACACAAATAACTATCAATAACTTTAAACGTAATAGATTAAATACCACAATCAAAAGACAACGGGTAGCTGAGTGGATAAGAAAACATAACTCATACATCTGCTGTCTACAAGAAACCCACCTCAGAAAAAAAGACACACAGACTGATGGTGAAGGGATGGAAAAATATATTTGAGGTGAAAGGAAATGAAAAAAAAAATCTGGGGTAGCAATACTTATATCTGACAAATTAAATCTCAAAGTGAAGGACATAACAAGAAATAAGGAAGGACACTTCATAATACTAAAGGGAGCAATCCAACAAGGAGATATAACACTTGTAAACATATATGCACCCAGTACAAGAGCACCCAAATACATAAAAAAACTCCTGGAGGATATCAAGGGAGAGATTGACACCAATACAGTCATAGTAGGGGATTTAATACCCCATTATCACCACTGGACAAATCCTCTAAACAAAAAGTCAGCAAAGATATATCGATCCTAAATTATATACTAGATCAGATGGAATTAATTGATATCTTCAGAACATTTCACACCAAAGCCACAGAATGTACATTCTTCTGAAGTGCACATGGGTCATTTTCAAAGATAGACCATATATTGGGACACAAGCAAAGTCTCTTCAAATTCAAGGAGATAGAAATCTTATCAAGCATCTTCTCAGATCACAATGGCATAAAACTAGGAATCAACTACAATAAAAAAAATCAAACACCTGGAGGCTAAATAGCATGCTATTAAACAATGACTGTGTTACCAGAGTGATCAAAGAAGAAATAAAAAAAAACATCATGGCAACAAACGACAATGAAAACACAACAATCCAAAACCTGTGGGACACAGTGAAAGCAGTCTTGAGAGAGAAGTTCATAGCTCTACAGGCCTATCTCAAAGAACAAGAAACAATGGTAATAAATTATCTAACTCTACAACTCAAAGAGTTAGAAAGAGAGCAACAAGAAAAGCCCAGCGTAAGCAGAAGGAAGGAAATAAGAAAGATCAGAGCGGAGATAAACGACATAGAGACCAAAAAACAATACAAAAGATCAACAAAACCAAGAGCTGGTTCTTTGAAAGGATAAACAAGATTGATGAACCTCTAGCTAGGTTCACCAAGAAGCAAAGAGAGAGGACCCAAATAAACAATATCAGAAATGGAAGAGGTTAAGTAACAACTGATCCCACAGAAATACAAATTATTATGAAAAATACTATAAACAACTCTATTCCACCAAAATGGACAACCTAGATGAAATGAACATATTCTTAGAAAAATACAAGCGCCCAAAAGTCAACCAAGAAGAATCAAAACACCTGAACAGTCTGATAACTACGGACAAAAATGAAACAGTGATCAAAAATCTTCCAGCAAACAAAAGCCCTGGTACGAACAGCTCTACAGGGGAGTTCTACCAAGCATTCAAAGAAAAAATAAAACCTATCCTCCTCAGACTATTTTATAAAATTCAAGAGGAAGGTACCCTTCCAAGCTCTTTCTATGAAGGCTGCATCACCGTAATGCCAAAACCAGATAAAGACACTACAAGGGAGAAAAGATGGCGACCGGCAGATAGGTAGGGAGGGTGAGCGTGTGATCGAGTGAAGGAGTGACAGAGGTGTGTGTGGACCTGTGTGGGTGTGTGTGTGAATGAAATAGGGACAGCTAGACCCTGCAGTTCTTCCAGGGGGCATCCAATCCAGGCGGTCTTGGTTGGCAAAACCCAGCAGCCGCTGCAAACACTCCAGGGAGGACACCAGTGGCACAGAGACCCTGCCATCTTTAAGAACGGAACTGCTAGAGACTAGAATCCTAACCTTACCACCACCTAGTCTGGTCTCGGAAGCAAACCTGGTCACTACAGCCACTCTGGTAGAAGACCTGCCACCCCAGCTGCAGAAGCGCGAACCCTGAGACCTCCATCTCCAAAAGTGCGCCGCTGAAAGCAGTAAGTACAACCTCCCCCTCCCCAGCGCCGGAACTCAGGACTCGCCGCGTCCCCTGCCCATAGGCACCCGGGCACTCCACTACCCAGGCAGAGCTTGGGAACCACTGAGAGCCCCTGAGGGGGTTATTCTGCACAGTCAAGGGTGCACGGCCCTACAGTAGAATCTCTGAACTGCCTCTTCCTAAATAACTGCCCAGGGACACCCCTGCGGTGCAACTTCAGTGCCAGGGGGCTTCAGAGCTTTGCGCCGGCGGGCGCGCCTCCAGTTCGCGCACACGCAAGGGCTGGCAGACTCACGGCCACAGCAAGGGAAGGCACCCTGAGCCCATATATCCACAGGGTTCTCTGAAAAGCTGCTCTGAGCCCTTGCTGGGTGTGATTCTGTACGGGCAAGGGCGCGCTGCCCCACAGCAGAAAATCTGAACTCCTTTCTCCCGAATACCTTCCCACATACACCCTAGCTGTTTAACTTCAGTGCCAGAGTCTCTCAAATTGCGTCAGAGGGGTGCGCCGGCGGGCGCGCCACCAGTTCGCGCACACTCAAGGGCTGGCAAACTCACAGCCACAGCAAGGGAAGGCACCCTGAGCCCATATATCCACAGGGTTCTCTGGAAAGCTGCTCTGAGCCCCTGCTGGGTGTGATTCTGTACGGGCAAGGGCGCGCTGCCCCACAGCAGAAAATCTGAACTCCTTTCACCCGAATACCTTCCCACATACACCCTAGCTGTTTAACTTCAGTGCCAGAGTCTCTCAAATTGCGTCAGAGGTGTGCGCCGGCGGGTGCGCCACCAGTTTGCGCACACTCAAGGGCTGGCAAACTCACAGCCACAGCAAAGGAAGGCGCCCCAAGCCCATATATCCACAGGGTTCTCTGGGGAGCTGCTGTGAGCCTCTGCTGGGAGTTATTCTGTACAGCCAAGGACGCGCTGCCCCACAGCAAAAACTCTGAACTCCTTCCTCCTGAATAACTTCCCACATACACCCTAGCTGTTTAACTTCAGTGCCAGAGTCTCTCAAATTGCATCAGAGGTGTGCGCCGGCGGGTGCGCCACCAGTTCGCGCACACTCCAGAGCTGGCAAACTCACAGCCATAGCAAAGGAAGGCGCCCCAAGCCCATATATCCACAGTGTTCTCTGGGGAGCTGCTGTGAGCCTCTGCTGGGAGCTATTCTGTACAGCCAAGGACGCGCTGCCCCACAGCAAAAACTCTAAACTCCTTTCTCCTGAATAACTTCCCACATACACCTTAGCTGTTTAACTTCAGTGCCAGAGTCCCTCAAAGTGCGTCAGAGCTGTGCACCTGCAAACACACCTTCACAGAAGGGAATTTACAACAGGCAGACACCCTGAGCCCATCTACACACAGGGTGCTAGTGGGAGCCACTGGGAGCTCTCCCAACAGACGGTTCCTGGGTGCCACTGTGAGGTCCCACTGGACACGTGCGATTTCAACTAAGGGTGCAAGACAGCAAAAACTGGGACACCCCACTCCATAGCTGCTGACTTTTAGACACCATAGTTGTGCCTCTCAAGCTTCCAGGCCTACATCAAGAGAACCCAAGTAGCTCAAGTAGGTAGCTACACTAGATTTCCAAGCCCAGGAGAACTGAGAGATTATACCAGTAGCACCATCACCAAAAGATTCTGGGTAGCAAAGCAATTGGAACTACAATTAAAACATTACAGGAAAACATGGGAAGACAGAAAGGAAATTCTCAAAGGAAGGAACAGGAAGAATCACCAGAAAGCGAGTTAAATGAACTTGAGGCTAGCAGCTTAACAGAGAAAGAATTCAGAGTATTCGTTATAAGGATGTTCAAACGGATGGATGAGAAATACACACAACTCAATGAGAGCTATAAGGAGCTGAATGAAAATGTCACCAACATGAAAAGAAACCAAGAAGAGATGAAGAACGACATAGCTGAAATAAAGAACACAATGGAAGGCTTAAAGAGTAGAGTAGAAGAGGCTGAGGACCGCATCAGTGAATTAGAAGACAAGGTAGGAAAAAACACACAAACACAACAGCAACTGGAAAGAAGACTTAAAAAGCAAGAGGGGAGCCTAAGGGAGCTTCGGGACAACGCAAAACGAAACCACCTTCGAATAATAGGGATAAAAGAAGGAGAGGAAGAGAAGCAAGGAATAGAAAACCTGTTAGAAGAAATAATGACAGAAAACTTCCCTGATATTGGCAAGAAAAAAACTATCCAAGTCCAAGAAGTACACAGAGTCCCAAACAAGTTGAACCCCAAAAGACCGACACCAAGACACATCATAATTAAATTGACGAACACCAACGACAAAGCAAGAATCTTAAAGGCTGCCAGAGAGAAACAGAAAGTTACCTACAAGGGATCTCCTATCAGAATATCAACTGATTTCTCAACAGAAACACACCAGGCCAGAAGGGAATGGAATGAAATATACAAAGTGATGCAAAACAAGGGACTGAATCCAAGAATACTATACCCAGCAAGGCTATCATTCAAAATTGAAGGTGGAATCAGAAGCTTCACAGACAAAAAAGGGCTAAGAGAGTTCATCACTACCAAACCAGCAATGCAAGAAATGCTAAAGGGGCTGCTGTAAAAAGAAAGAAGAGAAAGGCAAGAAGAAACACAAACACTAAGGAAAAATGTCAACAAACATGTACTTGTCAATAATAACATTAAACGTAAATGGATTAAATGCACCAATCAAAAGACATAGGGTAGCTGAATGGATAAGAAAACATGACCCATATAAATGCTGTCTACAAGAGACCCACCTTAGAGCAAAAGACTCACACAGACTGAGAGTGAAGGGATGGAAAAACATTTTTCAGGCAAATGGAAATGAGAAAAAAGCTGGGGTTGCAATACTTATATCAGATAAAATAGACCTCAAAGTAAAGGCTTTAATAAGAGATAAAGAAGGCCACTACATAATACTAAAGGGAGCAATCCATCAAGAAGATATAACTCTGGTAAACGTATATGCACCCAATGCAGGAGCGCCCAAATACATAAAAAATCTGCTGGAAGATATCAAAGGAGAGATCGACATCAATACAATCATAGTAGGGGACTTTAATACACCACTGACATCAATGGATAAATCCTCTGGACAAAAAATCAGCAAAGAAACAGCAATTCTAAATGACACACTAGATCAGATGGACCTAATTGACATCTTCAGAGGATTTCACCCCAAAGCCATGGAATATACATTCTTCTCAAGTGCACATGGGACATTCTCAAAAATAGACCACGTATTGGGTAACAAGCAAAGTCTCCCCAAATTCAAAAAGATTGAAATCATATCAAGCATTTTCTCAGACCACAATGGCATAATATTAGAAATAAACTACAATAAAAACATTCCAAAAAACTCAAACACTTGGAAACTGAATAGCATGCTACTAAACAATGATTGGGTTATCAATGAGATCAAAGAAGAAATTAAAAACATCCTGGAGACTAATGACAATAAAAACACAACATTGCAAATCCTATGGGACACAATTAAAGCAGTCCTGAGAGGCAAATGTATAGCTCTACAGGCCTACCTCAAAAAACAAGAAAAAATGGTAATAGATCATCTATCTCAACAACTCAAAGAATTAGAAAGGGAGCAACAAGAAAAGCCCACAGTGAGCAGAAGAAAGGAAATAATAAAGATCAGAGCAGAAATAAATGACATAGAGACCAAAAAAACAATACACAAGATCAACAAAACGAAGAGCTGGTTCTTTGAAAGGATAAACAAGATTGATGAACCTCTAGCCAGGCTCACCAAGAAACAAAGAGAGAGGACCCAAATAAACAAAATCAGAAATGAAAGAGGTGAAATAACAACAGACCCCACAGAAATACAAAGGATTGTCAAAAAATACTATGAACAACTCTACTCCAACAAACTAGACAACCTGGAGGAAATGGACTCATTCCTAGAAAAACACAACCTTCCAAAACTTACTCAGGAAGAGACTAAAAATCTCAATAGGCTGATAACTATGGAAGAAATTGAAGAAGTTATCAAAAAGCTTCCAGCAAACAAAAGCCCGGGGCCAGACAGATTCACAGGGGAGTTTTATAAAACATTCAAGGAAGAGCTAAAACCTATCCTCCTCAGACTATTCCAGAAAATTCAAGAAGAAGGAACACTTCCAAGCTCCTTCTATGAAGCCAGCATCACCCTAATACCAAAACCAGGTAAAGATAACACAATGAAGGAGAATTACAGGCCAATATCCCTCATGAAGATAGATGCCAAAATCCTCAACAAAATTCTAGCAAATCGAATCCAGCAATACATCAGAAAGATCATACACCATGACCAAGTAGGATTTATCCCTGGGATGCAAGGATGGTACAATATTCGCAAATCAATAAACGTGATACATCACATAAACAAATTGAGAGATAAAAACCATATAGTCATATCAATTGATGCAGAAAAAGCATTTGACAAAATCCAACACCCTTTCTTGATAAAAACTCTCAGCAAGCTGGGAATAGAAGGATCATACCTCAACATAATAAAAGCCATATATGACAAACCCACAGCCAACATCATACTCAATGGGCAAAAACTAAAACCATTTCCCCTAAGAACAGGAACAAGACAGGGATGCCCACTCTCACCACTCCTGTTCAACATAGTGTTGGAAATACTAGCCATTGCAATCAGACAAGAAGAAGAAATAAAAGGCATCCAAATTGGAAAAGAAGAAGTAAAACTGTCCTTATTTGCAGATGACATGATACTGTACATAGAAAACCCTAAAGACTCCATCAAAAAACTTCTAGACTTAATAAATGAATTTGGCAGAGTAGCAGGATACAAAATAAATGCTAAGAAATCTATGGCATTTCTATACACCAATAATGAACTTACAGAAAGAGAGACTAAAAAAGCAATCCCATTTACCATTGCACCAAAAAAATTAAGATACCTAGGAATAAACTTAACTAAGGAGGTAAAAGACCTATACGCGGAAAACTACACAACACTGAAAATAGAGATAGAGGAAGACATAAACAGACGGAAGAACATACCATGTTCATGGATTGGTAGAATCAACATCATCAAAATGTCCATATTACCCAAAGCAATCTATAATTTCAATGCACTTCCCATTAAAATACGAACGGCATACTTCACAGACCTAGAACGAACTTTCCAAAAATTCATCTGGAATAAAAAAAGACCCCGAATAGCCACAGCAATCCTGAGAAAGAAGAACAAAGGAGGTGGGATCTCCATACCAGATTTCAAGTTGTATTACAAAGCCACTGTTCTCAAAACTGCCTGGTATTGGCACAAGAACAGACATATAGATCAATGGAATAGAATAGAGAACCCAGAAATCGATCCAAATCACTATGCTCAATTAATATTTGACAAAGGAGGCATGAACATACAATGGAGTCAAGACAGTCTCTTCAACAAATGGTGTTGGGAAAATTGGACAGATACATGCAAAAAAATGAAACTAGACCACCATCTTACACCATACACAAAAATAAACTCAAAATGGATCAAGGACTTAAACATAAGACAGGAAACCATAAAAATACTAGAGGAATCTACAGGCAAAAAAATCTGACATATGCCAAAAGAACTTCTTCACTGATACTGCTCCTAGGGCAATGGAAGCTAAAGAGAAAATAAACAAATGGGACTACATCAAAATAAAAAGCTTTTGCACAGCAAAGGAAACCATCAATAAAACAACAAGAAAGCCCACTACATGGGAGAACATATTTGCCAATGATATCAACGATAAGGGTTTAATCTCCAACATTTACAGGGAACTCATGCAGCTTAACAAAAAGAAGATAAACAATCCAATCAAAAAATGGGCAACTGATCTAAATAGACACTTTTCGAAAGAAGACAGAAGGAAGGCCAAGAGACATATGAAAACCTGCTCTAAATCACTAATCATTAGAGAGATGCAAATCAAAACAACAATGCGGTACCATCTCACACCTGTCAGAATGGCCATTATCAACAAGTCAACAAATGACAAGTGCTGGAGAGGATGTGGAGAAAAAGGAACCCTCGTGCACTGCTGGTGGGAATGCAGACTGGTGCTGCCACTGTGGAGAACAGTATGGAGTTTCCTTAAAAAACTAAAAATAGAACTCCCATTTGACCCAGTGATACCACTTCTAGGAATATATCCCAAGAAACTGGAAACATCAATCAGAAAGGATATATGCACCCGTATGTTCATAGCAGCACAATTCACCATAGCTAAGATTTGGAAACAGCCTAAGTGCCCATCAGCAGATGAGTGGATCAGAAAACTGTGGTACATCTACACAATGGAATACTACGCTACGGTAAAAAAGAAGGAGCTCTTACCATTTGCAACAATATGGATGGAGATGGAGAACATTATGCTTAGTGAAATAAGCCAGGCAGAAAAAGATAAATATCACATGATCTCACTCATTTGTGGAATATAATGAACAACATAAACTGATGGGGGGAAAAATAGATCCAGAAACAGAGAAACATCAATCAGAACGTCAAACCACAGGGAAGAAATTGTGAGGTAACCAGAAACCCAAGAATGCCTGAGAACGCCTTTCTAGCCACGCTAGCAATCATCAGATGTACGGTAATTTTACCAGGGACAAGAGGGTAAGTATTTTGATCTTATGCTCCTGACCCTTCATGGGTAAGACCCATTACGTGGGCTGATCCTCTGACTAATGTAGTTACCAATAATACCAAACACCCTGGACATCTAGGAGGTCCATGGGTGGGGCAAGAAAGTATAAATACATGGGGGTCTCCACCCAGCTTCCCTTTTGTATGATACGAAATCAAAACAATGCCCCTTTGTGTGTACAATTAAAGAGAGGTTTCTGGCTTGTGTGGATACCAAAGAAATGGAGTCACTACTATCACTACATGCCCCCGGTGGAGGTGCAGAAAATGTAACTAAGACCTTGTCTATATAAAAAGAAATGGACAGCCAGTCTGAAAGGGAATTCCCATGACTAGAACAAAGAATATCCTTACATGATATTATCCTACACTGTCATTAAAAATTATTCCCAGATTTGGATCACCCCCAGTACTTATAATAGTTCCTCGCACCCTTGGGGATAAAAAATAAATAAAATTAAAAAAGTCATCTGTTTGGTGCTTGGAGACAAACTTAACACATCTCTTGATACTTTAGAATACTACAGCATAATATACAATTATCCCAAGCAAACATACAAACTAATTCTTTGAATGTCTGGCAGCAATTTAAAAAGGACATGTAAGGATTTAACCCTTTTCATTGGGTAGAGGGCCTCCTGGGAGGGCACCTGAGCATTCTATATGGGTCCCTCTTACCCTTTAAGCCAAGAGAGACCCTCTTCTCACAATTCAATTGCTCACAGCTGTTACATGAGCTCTCTGTTCATGTCGAGGTTGAAGTCTCGTGATGACTGGTGCCATGGATCTGTCTCTCACCCAGTAGGGTGAACTGAGCCCTCCCTGGAGAAGAAACCCGGGTTCCAAAGATATGTGATCAGTGCTGGGGCCCCGCCAGCAGGCGAGGGGATCCCAAGGCAGGTGCTGGGCATGGAGGCCACGGGGGCATAGGCTACCAAGGAGACAAAACTGAACCTCACGTCACCCTGCTTGGCCCTGGAGGATGGCTGGTTAGCCAGAGACGGGTAAGATTCCTCAAGGAAGGAACAACCTAAGACAGGCACAGTCGCAGAGGGACCATCAGGAGAGAATTTGGGGATCAACAGAGGTGGGGCACAGACCCTCACCCCCCCCCCAACATTGCAGGGGCCTGAACCCTAGCCCCTTCTGAGGGAGGTCTCCTGCCCCCATGGCTGCTTTGTGCTTCCCATGCCCAGCTCAGATCAGGACCCAGGTGACCGACAGAGACTTGGCCGACAGCAGCTGCCCTCTCACTCCAACAAGAATTGTTTGAGTTGCCTTGTACCCATGGTGTGGGGAAGGGGGTTTACGATATCTAAATCCAACCTACCACCAGGAATGCTCAGGACCTACTCAAGAAGGCAAATAATCCCTTCCACCAATATTAACAGGGTAAAACAAGATTATTGTTAGAGTAATAAATTTGACAGTAAAATAGTAGTCAAGTTTTCAGGCAAATTTAAATTGGCTAGTTGAAACAAGCGAATATTCTAGAAAAATTAATTGTACCAGACAAAAAGGTGTTCCTAAAGAGTCAACTAAAATTTTTATTGGTACTTCATCTCATGATAAAAGTGTGCACCATATAATGAACCTAAAACAGTAATATTATAGTGCAAAAAATTATAATTTAAAAGCCATCAAGAATACATTATAAAATTTTCAAAAGCCTCCTAACATTTAAATCAAAAAAGGAGGGGATAGTAGAGGAATATCATGTAAGGAAAAATATCCTGTAAGTAAATTACATCTAGAAAATTAATACTTTAGAAAATTAATTGTAAGGCTAAAAGCAAGACACCCATGAAAAACACACAAGGTGACAAAACAAGCCAGAGGAAAATCATTTGGGCAAAAATTGAAAAAGGATCCCCAGTCAAATTTATAGAAAATATTCCTTTATTAACCTTTGGTCGAGAATATGTTTGTATATTTTCAGAAAACAACTCCGAGACCATGTGGATTCCAGCAAGAGAGGAATCGACAGGACTACTCCAGCCATGAAGACCGAAGAGAAGCAGTCCAGAGACGGAAGACGCGGATGTGGCCTTCCCATACTATCAGTTAGCAGCTGTGCATCACTGCCGATTGCCCAGGACCAAACCGGACAGAGTCGGACCTGCATTACCACCATTTGTCCACCATACAGAACTGAAATGTCAGTGCTGACATGTACACATAAGGAACTGTTAGACATTGAAATTGGGTCTCAAAAGAACTGTTGGCCCAGAAAGAAACTCACTACACACTGATTCATTTGCCTGTCACCATAACCATTATTGCTTGTCTCATTTTGGGTTCTTATAAGTGTATTTCTAATAGCACATGATCTCACTCATCTAGGGGAAATAATGAACAACATAGACTGATGAACAAGAACAGACCCAGAAACAAGGAGGCATGGATCAGACTGTCGGGCCTCAGGGGGAGGGTAGGGAAGGGTGGGAGTAAAGGGGGAAATCAACCAAAGGACTTGCGTGCAGGCATATGAGCCTGACCAGCGGTAAAGGACAACAGGGGGGTGGGGGCATGTGTGGGGAGGGGTGTGGGATGGGAATGGGGGGACGAGGACAAATATGTGATACCTTAATCAATAAAGAAATTAAAAAAAAAAGACACTACAAAAAAAGAGAACTATAGGCCAATATACTTGATGAATATAGATGCTAAAAACCTCAACAAAATTCTAGCAAATCCGATTCAGCAATATATTAGAAAGATCCTACAACATAACCAAGTGGGATTGATTCAGGGGATGCAAGGATGGTAAAATATCCACAAATCAATAAATGTGATGCATCACATAAACAAACTGAAAGAAAAAAATCACATAATCATATCAATTGATGCAGAAAAAATATTTGACAAAATCCAACACCCTTTCTTGATAAAAACTCTCAGCAAAGTTGGAATAGAAGGATCATACCTCAACGTAATAAAGGCCCTATATGACAAACCTACAAGCCAACATCATACTCAATAGGCAGAAACTAGACCATTTCCCCTAAGAACAGGAAACAAGACAAGGATGCCCACTTTCACCACTCTTGTTTGACATAGTACTAAAAATACTAGCCATAACAATCAGACAAGAAGAAGAAATAAAAGGCATCCAAATTGGAAAAGAAGTAAAACTGTCCTTATCTGAAGATGACAAGATACTATTCATAGAAAACCCCACAGACTCCATAAGAAAACTGCTAGACCTAACAAATACATATGGCAATGTGGCAGGATACAAAATTAACATATGCACCCAGTACAAGAGCACCCAGATACATAAAAAAACTCCTGGAGGATATCAAGGGAGAGATTGACACCAATACAGTCATAGTAGGGGATTTAATACCCCATCTAGCCATTATTATGGCTAGATGTTTTTTTTATTTACCCAGAAATCTATGGCCTTTATACACCAACTAGTGTTCCCGTTGCAGGAAGAATCCTGCAATAGGGTTTCCTGCTGCACTCTAACCTGCCCCGCCTGCTCTCCTCCCTTCTCCCCCGCCCCGCCTTTTCAGCCAGCCCTCCTGCTTTTCTCCCTTCTCTGCCAGCCCGCCCGCTCTCCTTCCTTCTCCCCCGCCCCGCCTCCTCCCTTCTCCTCCCCCCTGGCTAGCTTGCTTCTCCGAAGCTTTGCTCCCTCCTGCAGCTCTTCACTTCTTTCTACGCTGTCTTGATATGCAAATTAACCGCCATCTTGGTTGGGGTAATTTGCATACACGTCCTGATTGGTTGGTGGGCGTGGCTTGGCTGGTGGGCATGGCGTGGGCGTAGCGAAGGTGAGGTCAATTTGCATATTTGTCTATTATTAGGTAGGATAATGAACTCACAGAAAGAGAAATGAAAAATAAATCCCCTATTTACCATTGTACAAAAAAAATTAAGATACCTAGAAATAAACTTAAAATGTAAAAGACCTGTATTCGCAAAACTACATGACATTGAAAAAAGATACAGGAAGACATAAACACATGGAAGAACATACCATGTTCATGGATTGGTAGAATCAACATCATGAAAAGCAATCTATAGTTTCAATGCAATACCTATTAAAATACCAATGGCATATTTCAAAGACCTAGAACAGTGATCGGCAAACTGCAGCTCACGAGCCATGGTTTGCAGTTCGGTTGACTAATGATTTTGCCGACCACTGCCTTAGGGAAAAAGATTTAAAAAACATTTCAATAATGTACTAAGTCAGAAAACATTTTAATAATGTACCTGAAGTCAAACCTTCTGGGTAAGGGTAATGCATTATGGATTGGTCAGCAAACTCATTAGTCAACAGAGCGGCAAAACGCGGCTCGCGAGCCACAGTTTGCCAACCACTGACCTAGAACAAACTCTCCAAAAATGCATCTGGAATGAAAAAAGACCCTGAATAGCAACAGCTATCCTGGGAAAGAAGAACAAAGTTGGAGGGAACACAGTACCAGCTATCAAGCTATATTACCAAGCCACAGTTCTCAAAACTGCCTGGTACTGGAACAAGAACAGACATATAGACCCACGGAACAGAACAGAGAACCCAGAAATTAACCCAAATCATTATACTCAATTAATTTTTGACAAAGGAGACAAGAGCATACAATGCAGTCAAAACATACTTTAATAAATGGTATTGGGAAATTTGGTCAGAAACATGCAAAAAAAAACAACCTGAAACTAGATCACCAACTTAAATCATACACAAAAACAAACTCAAAAAGGCTAAAGGTCTTAAATGTAAGACAGGAAACCATAAAAATCATACAAGACTCCATAGGCAGCAAAATTGCAGACATATGTCATAGCAATATTTTTACAGACACAGATACTAAGGCAAGAGAGACTACGGAGAAAATAAAAAAAATGGGATTACATCAAAATAAAAAACTTCAGCACAGCAAAAGAAACCATCAACAAAACAACAAGAAAGCCCACTGGATGGGAGAACATATTTGCCAATGTTATCTCTGATAAGGGTTTAATCTCAAACATTTACAGGGAATTCATACAACTTAACAATAGGAAGATAAACAATCCAATCAAAATATGGGCAAAGGATCTAATAAATAGACAATTTTCGTAAGAGGACATTCAGAAACCCAAGAGATATAGGAAAAAATGGCCAAAGTCACTAATCATCTGACAAATGCAAATCAAAACAACAAGGAGGTACCACCTCACACCTGTCAGAATGGCTACCATTAACAAAACAACAAACGACAAGTGCTGGAGAGAATATGGAGAAAAAGGAACATTCCTTCACTGTTGGTGGGAATGAGACTGGTGCAGCCATTGTGGAAAACAGCATGGCATTTCC
The DNA here is from genome assembly GCF_951640355.1 of Cnephaeus nilssonii. NCBI lineage: Eukaryota > Metazoa > Chordata > Mammalia > Chiroptera > Vespertilionidae > Cnephaeus > Cnephaeus nilssonii. The sequence continues at coordinate 21,743,355 of NC_137073.1, read as the reverse complement.
TCAAAAATTTAAAAATGGAACTGCCATTTGACCCAGTAATCCCACTTCTAGGAATATATATCCTAAGAAACCAAAAACACAAATAAGAAAGGAGATATGGCCCTAGCCGGTGTGGCTCAGTGGATAGAGCGTCGGCCTGCGGACTGAAGGGTCCCGGTTTCGATTCCAGTCAAGGGCATGTACCTTAGTTGCAGGCACATCCCCAGTAGGGGGCGTGCAGGAGGCAGCTGATCGATGTTTCTCTCATCGATGTTTCTCTCTCTCCCTCTCTCTTCCTCTCTATAATAAATGAATAAAATTTATAAAAAAAAAAAAAAAAAGAAAGAAAGGAGATATGCACCCCTATGTTCACAGCAGCACAATTTACAATAGCTAAGATTTGGAAACAGCCTAAATGCCCATCAACAGATGAGTATTTAGAAAACTGTGATACATCTACACAATGGAATACTACATTGCTATAAAAAAGAAGGAATTCTTACCTTTTGCAGCAGCATGGAACTGGAGAGTATTGTGCTAAGTGAAATAAGCCAGTCAGTGAAAGAAAAATACCACATGATCTCACTCATTTATGAATAATAAAGAACATCATAACCTGATGAACAAAAAGATACAGAGGCAGAGGCATCGAACAGACTGTCAAATTACAGGCAAAAGGCTGGGGAGGTAGGGTGTGGAGGTAAGAGATCAACCATAGGACTTGGATGCATAACCAATATGCATAATATTATAATTATGCATAATATAAGCATAACCAAAGGCCGCAAGAAACTGGGGAGGGGGTCGGTAAGGGCCTGAACCAGGGTGTAAGGGAAGCTGGATGATGGTCAATAGGGGAAAAAAGAAGACATATGTACTACTATTTGTAATATATTAAACAATAAAAGAAAAGAAAAAAACAAATGGGTAAAAAAGATGTGGTACATATATACAATGGAATATTAATAAGCCATAAAAAAGAAGGAAGTCTTGAGGAGAACCAAGATGGCGGCATAGGTTAACACCTGTACTTGCTGCCTCTCACAACCAAATCAAAACTAAAACTAAAAAAGACAAAACAAATATCATCCAGAACCACAGCAAAGCAGGCTGAGTGGAACCTCTACAAGTAGAAGGAAAGAAAAAAGCACATTGAGACTGGCAGGAGGTGCAGAGGTGCGGAGGCATGCAAGAAATGGGCTGGCAACTGGGTGCACTGTTGTTTTTTTCAATCAGGAGGGAGATACAAGCTCCCGATTGCTCTAAAATCCAGTTCTGGGCAAGACCCTGGGGATCCAGACTCATAAGGGGAGAAACTGGACTGTCTGGCATCGGGCTGGAATTAGAGGGCGGCTTTATCTCAGAGGTGCTTGTAGCAATCATTGTTCTTGCATAGGGGCACAGGAGGCAGAGATGTGGGAACCTCCTCGGTGTAGGGCTGACTCACATCCATTGCTATTTGCTCTGCCCTGGTGATTCCCTGAGACCTCGCCCCACCCAATTTACAACCCCACTCAAGCTGTGTGCAGAGTCTTTTGTATATGAATGGCCTGGCCTTTTGCAATCTAAAATTACCTAACAAACTGCAGCTGGGTCAGAGAGCTTCAAAGATTCTAAAAGACATCTCAAGACCCAGCAGCAGCAGCAGCCTGCCTGCTTCACTGCTGGGGCTCATCTGGGCACTTCCAAACCCCAAAGAGGAGGAATCTGTAGATATCTCTGTAGCTCCTCCTGGGCGACCTCAGACTGTGGCTGACTTTGCATCTCCTTGGAGATCCATGTGCCAGGGTACCCAGTGGTCAGTTGAGACCATACCAGATTACAACTCTTCACATCCATAAGCGACACACTCAAGGGGCAGACTCAGTGAGCACCAAAGCCTCACTGAAACAAGTCTTGTCCCATAAGGGTGTCTCCAGCACAACAGTTCTTCCAGTGTAGACACAGCTAGTCCTCGCAGCCAGTTGGCCTGGAGGTCAATTCCTCCCAGTGTTACCAACAGCAATCGAGACTTAACTACAAGACTGTGCACCCAGCCCACAAAGGGGTGCACCAAGAGTGTCCACCTCAGTTGATTGGTGTGGCTGAGCCACTGGGACCTATACTACACCTAGCACACAAAGCCACTCTATCAACAAAGGGAAGCAGCCAAAATGCAGAGAAAAAGAAAAATGTCACAAATGAAAGAAATGGAGGAAAGCAAACTACTGGATATAGAGTTCAAAACCTCAGTTATAAAGTTACTCAAGAATCTTCTAGAAAACTCCAATGAACTTAGTTAGACTTTCAAGGATCTTAGTGAGAATGACAAAAAAATGGAAGAGGAACAGTCACAAATTAAGCATACATTGACTGAAATAAAGAGTAATATATAGAAATTCAACAATAGACTAGAGCAGTGCTCCGCAAACTCATTAGTCAACAGAGCCACAGTTTGCGGACGACTAGACTAGAGGATCCCAAAAATAAACTCAAATATTTGAAATACAAGGAAGCAAAAAACACCTAACCGGAAGAGCAAAAAGGAAAAAGAATCCAAAAATATGAAGATACTGTAAGGAGTCTCTGGGACTACTTGAAACGTACCAACATCCAGATTATAGGGGTGCCAGAAGAAGAGAGAGAGAAGATACTGAAAACCTATTTGAAGAAATAATGACCGAAAACTTCCCTCACCTGGTGAAAGAAATAAGACTTACAAGTCCAGGAAGTGCAGAGATTCCCAAACAAGAGGAATCCAAAGAGGACCACACCAATACACATCATAATTAAAATGCCAATATCAAAAGACAAAGAGAGAATATTAAAAGCAACAAGAGAAAAACAGTTACCCACACAGGAGTACCCATATGACTGTCAGCTGATTTCTCAACAGAAACTATGCAGGCCAGATGAGAGTGGCAATTAATATTCAAAGTGATGAATAGCAAGAACCTAAAATCATGATTACTCTACCCAGCAAAGGTATCCTTTGGACTTGAAGGTCACATAAAGAGCTTCACAGACAAGAAAAATCTAAAGGAGTTCATCACCGCCAAACCAGTATTATATGATATGCTGAAGGGTATTATTTAAGAAGAGGAAGAAGAAAAGGGTAAAAATAAAAATTGTGAACAACAAAGTGACAACAATTACATATCTATCAACAAGTGAATCTAAAAATCAAGTGAATAAAAAATCTGATGAACGAAATAAACTGGTGAATAGAATCAGGGGCATAGAAAGGGAGTGGACTGAAAATTCTCAGGAGGAAAGGGGTATGAGGGTGTGGGGAGAGACCAGACAAAAATCATACACCTATGGATGAGGACAGTGTGTGTGTGGGGGGGGGGGGCGCGGATAAGGGCATAGGGTGGGGTGGGAACTGGGTAGAGGGGAGCTATAGGGGGAAAAAGAGGAATATCTATAATTATCTGAACAATAAAGATTTATTAAAAAAAAAAAAAAAGAAGGAAGTCTTACCATTTTTTACAATGTGGATGGACCTAGAGGATGTTATGCTATGTGAAATAAGTCAGACTAGCAAAGAGAAATACTGTGTAATTTTACTTATATGTGGAATCTATAAAACAAAATATATGAACCAAGAAAACAGAAATTAACTCATTGATACAAAGAACAAATTGATGGTTGCCAGAGAGGAGTGGGGATGGGAGGATAGGAGAAAAAAGTGAAGGTATTAAAAAGTACAAATTGCCTGTTATAAAAAACAGTCATGAGGATAGGAGATCTAGTCACTAATATTGTAAACCCACTCTGCTGTCACATGAGTACTAGATCTATCAGGGTGATCACTTCATAAGTTATATAACTAATAACTGTTGTACACCTAAAAGAAATATAATATTGTATGTCAACTGTAATTGAAAAAAATTTAAGAAAACAAAGGGAATACTGCCAGGTTAGAAGACATTCAAAAAAGTAACATAAACAAAACAGAAACAGTTATAAAGACACATGATAGACAAGTTATCTAAAAAAATAAAGAACATGTTAGTTAAGGACGTGATACAATTTACAATTCTACTTTGTAAATTGTATCACTGCATATTAGATGGCGTCTTCATGAATACAATTTTCTTGTAATATTTGTGAAATAGACAATGAATACACCAAGTCTTCCTTCTGGCATGGATGATTTTTAAAACTGGTAATTCGGGTGTATAAAATAATTAGCTTCACCTCAAGACATACTTCTTGTTGGTACTGCTACAACATTCTGCCCTATAAACATAAAAATTATTTTAGTTTGAATATTGAATACCTGACAAAACTGAAAAAGTACAATTAATTTTTAATAGAATATGTTGTTATTGAGTATATTTCTAACAAAAGTTCTGTTTTCACTGGAAATCTATGAGAACTAAATTCTCGAAGAGAAACCAAGATGGTGGTGTAGGTAAACACCTAAACTGCTGCCTCGCACAACAATTTAAAAACTACAACTAAAAGACAAAACATCTATCACCCAGAACCACGGGAAAGCTGGCTGAGTGGAAGTCATACAACTAGAAGGAAAGAGAAAAGAGCATTGAGACGTGCACAAGCTCTGCAAAGCTGAAGTAGAGAGGCACGCGAATCTGGCTGGTGGTAGGTGATTGGATGTGCTGCTTTTTTTCAACCCGAAGGGAGACAAGCTCCCAATTACTCGGAAATCCAGTTTCTGGGGAGACGCGGTGAACCCAAACTACTACGGGGAGAGGCTGGACTGTCAGCCATTGGGTTGGAAAGTGAGAGTGACTTTCTTGCAGAGATGTGCCCAGTAATCATTGTTTACTGCGCTGGAGAGCGGGACGCGTGGACTTGGAAACGCGGAAACGCAGAGAAGGCTGACTGGCAAGCCCTTGCTGTTTGCCACGCCCTAGCCTAGTGATACCCTGCACAATCTACAAACCCACCCAAGCTCCACGCAGCGGCTTTTGCATATGAATGGCCCGCTCTATCGCAGCTTAACCAAGAAAACTGCAGCTCTGGTCAGACAGCTCCAAAACCTCCAAACCCCAAGCAAAGAGGAGAAAACTGTAGTTCTCACTGTAACTTCTGCTGGGTGGCCTCAGTCCTGCACTCCATTGGAGATCCAGAAGCTACGGTATCTAGTGGTCTGTGTGAGACGACACCAGATTACAACTACTCTCATAAGGGACACATTCAAGAAGCAGACTCAGTGAGCACCAAAGCCCCACTGAAACAAGTCCTGCCCCATTAGCGTGTCACCAGCTCAGCAATTCTTCCGTTATAGACACAGCGGGTCCTCACAACCAATTGGCCTGAAGGTCAATTCCTCCCAGTGATACCAACAACAATCAAGACTTAAATACCATAAGCCTGTACACAAAGTCCACAAAGGGGTGCACCAAGAGTGTGTACCTCAGGTAATTGGAAGGCTGACCCATTGGACCATATAGGACACCTAGCACACAAAGCCACCCTACCAACTCAGGGAAGCAGCGAAAATGAGACAAGGACACAGATCACAAACAAAAGAAATGGACGAAAACCAACGACTGGATATGGAGTTCAAAACCACGGTTATAAGGTTTTTCAAGAATTTTCTAGAAAGGCCGATAAATTTAACAACACCCTCGAGGATATGAAAAAGGACCAACTAGAAATTAAACATACACTGACTGAAATAAAAAATATTATACAGAGATCCAACAGCAGACTAGAGGAACACAAGAATCAAGTCAAAGATTTGAAATACAAAGAAGCCAAAAACACTCAACTGGAAAAGCAAAACGAAAAAAGAATACAAAAAGTTGAAGATAGTGTAAGAAGCCTCTGGGACAACTTCAAGTGTACCAACATCCAAATTCTGGGAGTGCTAGCAGAAGAGAGAGAGCAAGATACTGAAAACCTATTTGAAGAAATAATGACAGAAAACTTCCCCCACCTGGTGAAAGAAATAGAGTTACAAGTCCAGGAAGCGCACAGAACCCCAAACAAAAGGAATTGAAAGAGGACCACACCAAGACACATCATAATTAAAATGCCAAGAGCAAAAGACAAAGAGAGAATATTAAAAGCAGCAAGAGAAAAACAGTTAGTTACCTATAAGGGAGCACCCATACGATTGTCAGGTGATTTCTCAACAGAAACTATGCAAGCCATATGAGAGTGGCAAGAAATATTCAAACTGATAAATAGCAAGAACCTACAACCAAGATTACTCTACCCAGCAAAGTTATCATTCAGAATGGAAGGTCAGATAAAGAGCTTCACAGATAAGAAAAAGCTAAAGGAGTTCATCACCACCAAACCAGTAGTATATGAAATGCTGAAAGGCATTCTTTAAGAAGAGGAAGAAGAAGAAAAAAGTAAAGATAAAAATTATGAACAACAAATACATGTCTATCAACAAGTGAATCTAAAAATCAAGTGAATTAAAAATCTGAGGAACAGAATAAACTGGTAAAATGTAATAGAATCAGGGGCATAGAATGGGAAGGAATTGATAATTCTCTGGGGGAAAGCGGTGTGGGAGGTAGAGAAGACACTGGACAAAAATTGTGCACCTATTGATGAGGACAGTGGGGAGGAGGTAAGGGCAGAGGGGGGGTGGGGACTGGGTGGAGGGGAGCTATGGGGGGAAAAAGGAGAAACAATTGTAATAATCCGAACAATAAAGATTCATTAAATTTTAATAAAATAAAAAATATTAAAGACACCAAGTTAAAAATAAAATAAATTCTCTAGATACAATTTTAAATATCAGATAATTGGATTACTACCCCAGAATTTTATGGTTTTATAAAACTCAATTCTCAATTCTTCACTATGCCTTTATTTCAGGTGTCAGGCAGTGTAGACTACATTCCTATCAATAATCACTTGGGATTGTGAACCATCATTGTATCGTGTAACAAATATATATCTAATCACAAAATGCCTGAAGGCGACTGTGCTGTCAGGTGATAATAAAGTAGAAATCAAGATGGAGAGACAGCACTCTTAAATGACTACAGTTAAAATATATGACTTGAACACAGTGCTCTTATCCTTCTTAGGGCCTTTTTAAAAAACCTCAAACTAGAAATGTAAAGGCATGTTTACCCCAACATTATAATATTGGGGTAAACATGCCTTTACATTTGATGCACATAAAAAACATGCAAAATACATTAATTATCCTATATAAAAAGAGTTAATATGCAAATTAACCATCACACACTCATATAAGATGGCTGCCCCCATGAGGTCACAAGATTGCCGTCAGAGGAGGGCAGTTGTGGGCCATCAGGCCAACAGGGGAGTGCAGTTGGGTACAACCAATTCAGCAGGGAAGTTGGGGGAGACCGGGCCTGCAGGAGGGGGCAGTTAGGGGCAAGCAGGCCGGAAGGGGAGGGTCGTTAGGGGCTCCCGGGCTGGCAGGGAATGGCATTTGGGGGTGACCGGGCTGGCATGCAGAATCGGTTAGGGGCAATCAGGCAGGCAGGCAGGCGAGTGGTTCAGAGCTAGCAGTCTCAGATTGTGAGAGGGATATCCCCTGGGGGATCAGGCCTAAACCAGCAGTTGGATATCCCCTGAGGGGACCCAGATTGGAGAGGGTGCAGGCTGGGCTGAGGGATTACCCCGCCTCAGTGCACAAATTTCGTACACTGGGACTCTAGTAAAGTAGAATATCTTACTAAAAATACTAAGTATATTTGAACCATCAACCATTCAACCAAATACTACCAATAATGTCCATTTATGTTATGTTTCTCCATGCCATGCCCTCTTGCATCTCTCCCATCCTGAAGTAATCTGTATTTTACAATTTTAAGTTTATAATTTTATTGGTTTTTACAAATTATAGTTTAATGATAAATGACACATGTTAAGCTATACACAGCTTACACTGACTTATTGTTAGTAAAGTATACAGTTTTCTAATACAGGCAGTCCTCAGATTACGTCGGAGATCCATTCCTACGGCACGACGTAACTCAATTTTTGCTGTAAGTCAGTACCCACCTACAATAAGCACCTATATCACTCCCATGGAGCACATACACAGCGGTAATGAAGTGAAATAGAAAAAAAAATTAAAGATAATAATTCTTGACCTTTACTTGTGGTAAAATAATAAAAGACATACAGTACATATGTTGAAATGATGGAACTTTTTTTATTTATAAATACTGTAAATGGGAGATGGCGATGTAACCACAAAATGATGTAAGTCAAGTCCAACGTAACCTGAGGACTACCTATACGTGGATTTTTGGTCGTTTTTCAGTTTATTTTTAAAACTTTATTGCTAACGGTATTACATATGTCCCTCTCCCCCCCCCCCCCCACATTGACCCCTGATTCAAGTTATATTTTAAGAAGAATTTGTCCATTTCATCCATTGTCCAGCTTGTTGGCATATAGGTGTTCATGGTATTTTCTTATAATCCGTTGTATTTCTATGGTGTAATTGGTTACTTCTCCACTTTTCTGATTTTATTATATGGGAATGCTCTGTTTCTTGGCGAGTCTGACAAAAGGCTCATCAATCTTGTTTATCCTTTCAAAGAACCACCTCTTAGTTTCATTGATTCATTATATTACTTTTTTAGTCTCCATGTTATTTATTTCTACTCTAATTTTTATTATCTCTTTTCTTCTACTCTTTCTGGGCTTTTCTTATTGTTCTCTATCTAGTTCTTTAAGTTGTAGTGTTAGTTTCTTACTAACTTTTCTTGTTTTTTTGGAGTAGGCCTGTAATGCTATGAACTTCCCACTCATGACTGCTTTAGCTGTCTCGCTGAGATTTTGCGTTGTTAAGTATTCATTTTCACTTGTTTCCAGGAAGGTTTTCATTTGTTTCTTAATCTTCTTGGCAACCCATTCATTGTTTAATAACATGCTATTTAGCCTCCATGTGTTTGAATGTTTTTGGGTGTTTTTACTGTAGTTTATTTCTAATGTCATTCCACTGTGATCTGAGAAGATGCTTGATATGACTTCAATCTTCTTGTACTTGTAAAAACTGTTTTGTGTTGTAACATGGGGTGTGTCTTTGTGAATAATGTGTGTACACTTGAGAGAAGAATGTATATTCTGCTGTGTTGGGTTGAAATGTTCTATGTCAATTAAATCCAACTGATCCAGTGTGTGCTTTAGAGTCATTGTTTCCTTGTTAAGTTTTTGTCTAGAAGATCTAGTGAAATGAGAGGGGTGTTGAAGTCCCCTACTATGACTGTATTGTTATTAATCTCTCCATTAACCCTTTGCACTCGCTTGCTTTTTTCATTGAGCTGCTACCGATGCTAACCGTGTCATCCGAGTGCAAAAGGTTAATGTCCTCTAGAAGTTTTTAAAAAATATATTTAGGTGCTCCTATACTGGGTGCATACATGTTTACCAGGATTATATCCTCTTGTTGGATAGATCCCGTTAGTACTATTTAGTGACCTTTGTTATCTCTTCTGATGGCCTTCATTTTGAAATATATTTGTCAGATATGAGTTCTATTGCTACTCAAGCTATTTTTCTTTTCCATTTCCATGGAAAATTTTTTTTCATCCCTTCACTCTCATCCTGTATGTGTCTTTTGTTGTGAGGTGGGATGCTTGTAGACAGATACAGATGGGTCATGATTTTAAATCGATTCAGCTACACTATACATTTTGATTAGAGGATTTAATCCATGTACATTGAGGGTTATTATTTACTATAGGCCAAGTGCACGACATTCGCTCGCTGGAGGAGGTGTGGGGGTTTCTCAGACTGGCCTGCTCCTTTAGCAGGCTGGGAGCCCTCGGGGGATGTCACTGCTGCTGAACTCACCAGCTGTCAGCCCAGCTTGAGGCTGAGAGGCACTCCCGCTGTGGGAGCACACTGACCACCTGTGGGCAGCTCCTGTATTGAGAATCTGCCCCCTGGTGGTCAGTGCACAGCACAGGATCCGCTAGTTCCATCGTTCTGTCCATTTGTATATTACCTTTTTATTATATAGGTTAGGAACTTATTTATTGCCACTTTAATTTTGTATGCCTAAGATTTCTCTCTCCATTTTTTCTTCTCATTATAGCAGTCCCTTTAGCATTTCCTGTAATGCTGGCTTGGTGGTGATGTACTCCTTTAGCCTCTTTTTTGCCTGGGAAGCTCTTTATTTTACCATCTACTTTGAATGATAGCTTTGCTGGATATAGAAATACTGGTTTCAAATCCTTGCTTTCCAATTTCTTGAGTACTTCATGCTATTCCCTATTGGCCTGTAGAGTTTCTGATGAGATATCAGATGATAGCCTTATGGGAGCTCTTTGTAGATACCAGTTTGATTTGCTCTTACTACTGTTCAGATTTTTTCTTTAATTTTTGGCATTTTAATTATGATGTGTCTGGGCATGGGCATCGTTGGGTTCTTCTTGCTTGGGGTTCTTTGTGTCTCGAGAACTTATGCGACTTTTTCCTTCACCAGATTAGGGAACTTTTCTGACATTATTTCTTCAAACATGTTTTCTATCCTTTTCAACATTTCTTCCTCTTCTGGCACACTTGCCATTCAAATAGTTATATTTCATGTTGTCCCACAACTCTCTTTAGCTGTTCTCCTGTTCTTTATTTGTCTTTTCCTCTGAGTGATATTTTTCCTACCCTGTCTTCTAACTCACTGATTTGATCCTCAGGTTCCCCTAATCTGCTGTGAATTCCTTCCGAATTGTTCTTTACTTGTGCTATATTATATTTTATTTATGCTTTCATAATTACTATATACATTTTTTCATGCTGTTGGGCACCTTTACCATCATTATTTTGAACTCTTTAAGAGATAAATTTTTTATCTCCATTTCATTTATCTATCATTCTGGAGAATAATCTCGTTCTATCATTTAGGGAATGTTTCTTCGCTTCCTCGTTTTGGTTGCCTGTTTGTGTTTGTGACTATGTATGAGGCAGATCAACTACGTCTCTAAATCTCTAGGAAGGACAGTTTCAAATGCTGTATCTGACTAATTAGATCAGATAAAGACTCATTGTCTCCAGAGACCACCTCTGCCACAAACTGATTGAATTCAGGCATCGTCCACAGGTTTGGCAAGTTTTCCCAACAGGTTGAGGCAATTGCTTCTGCCTGGATGCTAATTGTAATTCTCAGTGTCTTAATGGGCCTCAGAAACTCCACATTGTGGATCAAGGTGTTCTCCAATAGGGTGGGTTAACTGTCCCCTCCTCCACCCTGGCAAAATCAGCTGCATAGCAATTATCGGCATGAGAAAGATATCCTCCACAGCATGAGGGAAAGACTCAGCACAGGAAGGGGCGTCTACCTTTTAAGCTGTATCCCCAAAGCCCCAAACTCTGGCTTCTGCTCACACAGCTCTAGTCCACTTTGCCCTCCTTCCATTGGGGCAAAAGGTGAGTAGTGGCACAGAGATTTTTGTGTGTTGGTCCGTTAAGCGAGGGCCTACATTTCCAGCCTTCTCTCTCTGGCAGATAGCAACCCTGCTGCTTTTCACAGGCAGATGTTATATGAGCATCACTCTCAGTTCTGGAGCTCTCTGCTGGGGTGGGGGGGTGGCACAGCTTGGGGATTAGACCCCAGAATTCTCAGTGGCAACCCCACACAGCCGAGATCTCTCTCCAGAATTCAGTTACTGTCTATAGCAGCCTTGCCAGCTCTTTCACATCTCTGCTCCTCCTACCAGTCTCTACATGGTTTCCACTTTCCATCCTCAGTTATCAGGGTGCTCTCCATTGAGTCTTCAGTTTATTATTCTGGGAGTTTTTCTGTATTTTAGTTGTAATTTCAGTTTGGTCCTGGGAGCGTGTCCATGCAACATCCACTATTCCATCACCACTTAAATCTCCATTCTTTTGGTTTATATTCCTTCAATATTTTTTTCTTTTGTCCCCTTACCAGAGTTGAGCTATATTTTGGTGCATGAGATGATGCTCAACCCACTACATGGTTTTAGGTTTTTTTAATGCACAGTAACAGAATTCATCCATTTTGTTGTGACATCAATAAAATTGGGTCAATATAACAAAAACTGCTTATCCAGTTACAATGATAGATGCTTGGATCATTTCCAGTTTTCTATTTCTCTTTTGTTTTTCTTACATCACTGCTGTAAATATTTTTGTTTCAAGGTATATATTTGTATTTTTAAATTAAATTTCTATGGGGTAGCATTGGTTAATACTACTATATACATTTCAGGTGTACAACCTATAACTTGAAACCTGTGCAGTCTATTGTATGGTCACCACCTAAAGTCTAGTCTCCTTTTAACCTCTTCCCCTCTGATAACCACCATTCTGTGGAATCTGTAAATTTTTGGTTTCTTTATTCTTTTTTTGCATTTTATTTTGTATCATACATATAAATGAAATCATATGGTTTCTGTTCTTTTTCATGTTATTTCACTTAGCAAGTTACTCTCAAATCAATCTAGGTTATGATTTTGTGTATGTGGTTTTTTATTAATTGAAGTCCTTTACTGGTACTGCTTCTATGAGAGGTGGGAAAAGGTAAGGAAATCAGTCAGTATGGGGAGGAGGGGTCATCTCCACAACATTGCATCTATACACAGAAGTAAATGGATAAGCAGAAAGTCCTATTGCATTTAGAAATTGGCAGCATGGGAAAAAAACAAGAACAGGTGGGGATTTAGGGTGTTATTAAAAATATACAGTTCCCTCCACCCAACTGTGGAGCCTGGGGGGGGGGGGGTGCGGATTGGTCTGCTTAAACCCAAGAGGAATCAGAAGAGCAAAACAGTTTGGGAAGGCCAGAATCATTAGCAGTGGAGGGAGGAGGAAGGTCCAGAAGGTGGAAACTGGGTGAAAAGGATTGCCTTTCCCTGCATGGAATCCTCACAGCCCCTAAAGTCTGGCAAGCAGGGGGTAGCTTGCAACCTCCACAAGCTGGTCTGGGGCAGCCAGATGCTCCAGGAAGGGGCTGGAGGAAGCTCACAAAGGCTAGCCCTCTGGAAATTCCAGCACTAACCCACAACTTCAGCACAGTGACCTCTACTCATAGCAGTTCGCTTGTGATTCATGCTTGATCCTTGTCAGCTTCTTCTTGATGGCATCCTTGAAAATGGCATAGAGCATTTTGCTTTTAAGTTATGAAGACTCAAGGGCTGAAGATAAAGACCAAGTCCTCCTCCTTGCTCTCCTTGGTCTCCTAAGTTGCATCATCCACTGTGTAGTGGCAGCTGTTAAGCAACATCTTGACAAAGATGGCATACAGGTCACCTACATTCTGGCCCACATCACCTACCAAGATCTCCTTGACTTCCTCCAGAATGAAATTATTCTTATCTTTCTCAGGCAGAAGACCACAACCTTTTGGTTCTTTTTCATGTCCTCTGGTGTGGAGGAATTATGCACCTTCATGTCATTAAACACTTTGACTCCATCATAGACAGCCACACAGAACGTCTTGATTTTGGAAGTGAAAAGGAGACAGCAAGAAGAGCGTAATATTTATTGGCTATACATGTGTCCTTGTCCGCAAGATTCCTGGTTGTCTTGCTTTTTTTTTTTTTTTTTAATTGGGTGGCCTTTTCTAATTTTTTATGTGGCTTAATAAATTGTATCTAACAAGCCTTAGTCAATCCTTTGTTATATGAGTTGCAGGTATGTTTTGTGGCTTGACTTTGCTCCTCCTAAATTTAACACAAAAAAATTTATCTGGTTTTGTGGGTTTTTTTGTGTGTTTTTTTTCCTCATTTCTTTTATGGCTAAAGCTTAATATATTTTATTTGAGAAATCTTTCCCAACCCCATGGTAATGTGTGAAATAGTGAGGCCTCTGGTGGTAGAGAAACCTTCTTCTGTTCCAGGCTATCTGTGGGCATAGAGCTGTACCACAGCAGTACAATGATAAAAATACATAATAGAATGAAGGTCTCCAAAAGAATATACACAGGCTTATCACAGAAATATTAAACGTTTTCCAAACAACCATAATAAAATGAGTATCACAAGAAAGTCACATAAAATTTTGGATTTCCCAGTGCACATGAAGTTATGTTTAGTCTACACTGAAGTCTAGTATGTTATAGAATTATGTTAAAAAAGTGTACATATCTTTATTAAAAAATACTTTGTTGTGAAAAAATGCTAACCATCATTTGAGCTTGTAGCAAGCTCTAATCCTTTTGCTGGTGGAGGGTCTTGCCTTGATATTGATGGATGCTTATTTATCAGGGTGGTGATGCTTAAGGATGACATGTGACTGTGGCAACTTCTTAAAATAAGACAATTAAGTTTGCTGCATTGATTGACTCTTCCTTTCACAAATGATTTCTCTATAGCATGTGATGCTGTTTCATAGCATTTTACCCATAGTAGAAATTCTTTCAAAACTGCAGTCAACTCTCTGAAATCCTGCTGCTGCTTTAACAACTAAATTTATGTACTATTCTGAATCTTTAGTTGTCATTTCAACAATCTTCACAGCGCACTCACTAGGAGAAAATTCCATCTCAAGAAACTTTCTTTGATAATCCATAAGAAACAACTCATCCAAGTTTTATCATGAGATTGCAACAATCCAGTCATATCTTTAGGCTCCATTTCTAATCCTAGGTACCTTGCTATTTGACATCTACAGTTACTTTGTCAACTGAAGTTTTGAGCCCCTCAAAGTCTTCCATGAGGGTTGAAATAAAATCTAAATTCTTGTTAATGTTTATACACACACACACACACGCGCGCGCGCGCACACACACACACAGAGACACACATGTGTATAAACATCCATAAGACAATCCTCGAGTTATGTTGGACTCAACGTATGTCATTTCATAGTTATATCGCCATCCCCCATCCTATATAATAAAAGGCTAATATGCAAATAGACCGAATGGCAGAACAACCGAACCGGTCGCTATGACATGCACTGACCACCAGGGGGGCGTGCACAGAACATGGCGGGCATCGGCCGCCGCAGGATGGTGGAGCCGGTGAGCGGGGGCAGCAGACCAAGGCGGGCTGTCATTGGGGTGAGCCTCTGGTGGTTAATGAAAATTCTTTGCTCCCGCGCGCGCCGTAGTCCCACCGGGCACTCGCACCTGCTGCCAGTGCTGGCCCTGCTCACACCCGCTGCTGGCACTGGAGCCGCCACTCACACCCGCTGCCGGCACCCGGCACCAGTCCCCATTGCTAATACCCACTGACAGTGTCAGCCCCACCTGCATCCCCTGCTGGCGCCAGCCCCAATCATTCTGCACTGTCAACGGGTGCGAGCGGGGTCGGTGCCATCAGCGCATGGGAGAAGTGGCAGCGGGAGCGGGGCTGCAGGCAGACAGGGGGACCGGGGGCTGCGGTGGGAGGGTCACAAAGGATGGGCCTAGACGTGCTCCTGTGCCCACCACCGCAGCCTCGAGGCCCACAGTTCCATTCAAGGTGCACAAATTTGTCATTTCATGGTTAAATCGCCATCCCCCATTTACTTATAAAAAAAAAAAGTTCTGTCATCTCGATGTATGTACATATTTGCTTTATGTTTTTTATTATTTACTAGAGGCCCAGTGCACAAAATTCTTGCCCGGGAGGGGGGGTCATCTCAGCCCAGTCTACACCCTCTCCAATCTGGGACCCCTCAGGGAATGTCCGACTGGCGGTTTAGGCCCGATCCCAGGGACATTCCTCTCACAGTCCTGGACCGTTGGCTCAAAATCACTCACCTGCCTTCTTGCCTGATCGCCCCTAACTGCCCTCCCCCAGTCAACCTGATTGCCCCTCACTGTCCCCCTGCCTACCTGGTCACCTCTCACTACCCCCCAATGCCAGCCAGGTTGCCCCTCACTGCCCCCCCATGCCAGACTGGTGGCCCGAAATTGTACCCCACCTGCCAGCCTGGTCGCTCCTAACTGCTCCCCCTGCTGGCCTGGTGGCCTCTTATGACCCCCCTGCTGGCCTCGTCGCTCCCAACTGCCCCCCCTCTGCCATCCTGTTCGCCCTTAACTACCCCCCACTGCCGGCCTAGTTGACCCCAACTGCACCCCGATGGCCTGGTCGCCCGACGCAGCCTGCTTGTTCAGTTGTTTGGTCATCCCTCACTAACCCCCCTGCTGGCCTGGTCGTAGGCAGCCATCTTGTGAGGGCATGAGGATTAATTTGCATATTACTTCTTTATTATATAGGATTTACCACAAGTAATGGTCAGAAATTGTTACTTTTCTTTTCATCTTTTTTACTGTTTCACTTCATTACTGCTGTATATGTGCTCCATATGAGTGACGTAGGTGCTTATGTAGGTGAGTTCCGACTTATTAGATCAGATAGACTGGACGTCATTCCAGACAGTGTTTCTAATAAAGTTGGGGCCTGGGTGAAGCTGGCCAGAATGAGGGAAGCCCAAATCCCAGGTGCCTGTGGCCAGCCAGAGGGAGGGAAGCCCGGGTCCTGGTGGCCTGCAGGTGGCCAGAAACAGGAGGCCTGGGTCCCGGGTACCAGAGGAAAGCTGGTATATATATTTAATCAGCACGCAAGGATATCTTTCTATTGATTTTGGAGAGAGGGAGAAGGGGAGCAAGAAACATTAATGCGAGAAACATCAATTGGTTGCTACCCTTAAATGCTCTGACCAGGGATTGAACCCGCAACTGGGGTACTGGCCTTACTAGAAATCAAACCTATGACCCTTCAGTGCATAAGACCAAGTTCCAACTTAGGCACACTGGCCAGGGCTAATGTTAATATTTTGACCTCTTCCCAAGATTCATAAATGTTATTGGAATCTTAAATTGTGAATCTTTCCCAAAAGGTTTTCAATTTACTTAGCCTCCATTCATTGGAGAAATCATTATCTATGGCAGCTATAGCCTGGTGAAATGTATTTCTTAAATAGTGAGACCTGAAAATCAAAATAACTCTTAATCCATGTGCTAAAGAATGGATGCTGTATTAGCAGGCATGAAAATAACAATCTCATTATACATGTCCATCAGACCTCTTGGGTGACAAGTGCATTGTCAATTGTCAATTAGTAGTAATATTTTGAAAAGAATCTTCTGAGCAGTTCTCAACAGTGGGCTTAAAATATTCAATAAACGATGTCATAAGCAGATGTGTTATCATACAGGCATGTTGTTCCTTGTATAAAGCACAAGCAGAGTAGATTTAGCATTATTCTTAAAGTCCCTAATATTTTCAAAATGATAAATAAGCATTCACTTAAATTTCAAGTTACTAAATGCATTAGGTCCTAACAAGAGAATAAGCCTGTCCTTTGGAGCCTTGAAAGCAGGCACTGACTTCTACCTAGCTATAAAAGTCCTGGATGGCATCTTCTTCCAATATAAGACTCTTATCTACATTGAAAATTTGTTGTTAACTGTAGTAAACTTTATTAGTTATCATAGCTATGTCTTCTAGATAACTTGCTACAGCTTCAACATCAGTACTTGTTTCACCTTTCACGTTATAATATGGAGATTGCTTCTTTACTTATACCTTATGAACCAACCTGATAGCTTCAAACTTTTCCTCTACTGCCTCCTCACCTTTCTCAGCCTTCACAGAATTGGAGAGAACTGGGGCAATGCTTTGTATTATTCTTTAGCTTACAGGAATGTTGTGGCTGGTTTGATCTTTTATCCAGACCTCTAAAATTTAGTCCATATCAGCAATAATGCTGTTCTGATTTATCATCATCCATGTGTTCATTGAAATAGCAACTTTTATTTTGCTTCAAGAATTTTTATTTTGCATTCACAACTTAGGTAACTGGCACAACTTGGCTTTTGATATGCCTTATTCTTTTGATTTAAAGCGAGAGTCAAGTAACTTTTCCTTTCACTTGAACACTTTGAGACCACTGTGGTGTTAACTAGCCTAATTCCAATATTTTTATATCTCAGGAAATAGGGAGGACCGAAGAAAGAGGGAGAGAAAACAGCTGGTCAGTAGAGCAAACAGAACACACCATTATCAATTAAGTTTGCCATTTACAAGGGTGCTGCTGTTCATGGTGCCTCAAAAACAATTACAATAGCAACATCAAAGATCACATATCACTATAATATATACAATAATGAAGAAATTTTTAATATTATGAGGATTATTGAAATGTGACAGACACAAAGTAAACAAATGCTGTTGAAAATTGTGTTGATAAGAGTTTCTTGATGCAGGGTTTCCACAAACTTTCAAAATAAAGTGAAGCACAACAAAATTATGTATGCTGGTAACAGGAATGCTTGCTCAGAGTGAATTATTCTTAAGTTTATAAACAACATGAGATAATTGGTCATAACGATTTGCAACTTGCTAGGTGACAAATGCGAGCTGAGTAAATGTCTTTTACCCAAAATACCTCAATCAGTAAAAGGCTCTGGGAAGTTAAGGAACTGCCTATAAGGTGAAGGGATAATTTACATGTTGTGGAAAAATTGAGTGAAATTTAATTACTAGGATGAAGAAAAAGGGCAAAAACTTAATCTAACTGGCAGATCCTTGGAACCACCAGAATTCCTCTCTTCAAACCAGTTTAAATCCATTGTCCAATAACCCACATTCCATATGAATCATAGTAGTCTTATAGGACAAGGCTAGAAAGATAAATCATCTATATTTTCTCAAGTTTTAAAGATTTTTCTTTTACAACTTAAGTCTTCAATCCATCTAGAACTGATTTTAAAATTGAGGGAGAGAAAGGGATCATTTTTCACTTAGATGTAAAATATCCTATTAATATTAAAATTTAAAAGTATACTCTGTGTCTTTCACTTTTTTTGTTTTATGATATAACTCCTGCTGAATATATTATTGTCCATCCCAGCAATTTGTATTATATGTCGCCTTTAAAACTTTTTGAAAATAACCTAAGGAATTTGTCTTTTAACACACGAGATCACGAGAATTCTCACTTCATATTACACATTTTTTTACAAATTATTATACTTGAAAAAGATAGTAGCGCCCTAACAGGTTTGGCACAGTGTATAGAGCGTCAGCCTGTGGACTCAAGGGTCCCAGGTTCGATTCTGGTCAAGGGCATGTACCTTGGTTGCAGGCACACCCCCAGCAGGGGGTGTGCAGGAGGCAGCTGATCGATGTTTCTGACTCTCTATCCCTCTCCCTTCCTCTCTGTAAAAAATCAATAAAATATATATTTTTTAAAAAAGATAGTAGCTTGTAAGAACATGTA
The DNA here is from genome assembly GCF_951640355.1 of Cnephaeus nilssonii. Taxonomy (NCBI): domain Eukaryota; kingdom Metazoa; phylum Chordata; class Mammalia; order Chiroptera; family Vespertilionidae; genus Cnephaeus; species Cnephaeus nilssonii. The sequence continues at coordinate 21,724,296 of NC_137073.1, read as the reverse complement.
ATAAATAACTTCAAAATGCAATGGGTATTAATTTTAAAGCGTGCCTTTAACATTTATGTAAAACATTTTTTGTCCTCATTCAATAGAAACTTATCTGGACACGGGGTAAAGCTAGCAATAAAACTACTGGTCCAAAATGTGTTAATAAAACTTAATCCGATTACATTTATTGTAAATGGTACATTAAAGCTTTAACATTTGGTTTTAAGCCCTTCTGACTTTTACAACTTTGTTGATGTTTTGTTCTCTGTTATTTATGTTAGTTTAGTATTAATTTAATATTCAAATGCCCTTTTATTTTTTAAGGTCTAAAAATGCTTTACAATTCCATGGATTCTAGTGTATTTAAAAGTTTTCTAAAATCATTCTTTAGCCAACATTTCATTGACCATTGAGGTCAAGAGTGAAACAATATTATTGGAGTATACTTTATCTAAAAAAATTTTCCACCCTCTCATCATCATTGCTTTTCATGTCTTTTTTCATTGAATTTATTTTACACTATCTATACTTTCAAAAGTAACTGGGAATAACATTTTGCTATATAACTGAATAGTTAATATGAATAATGCTGCTAATAAACATTGATATACATATTTTTGAGTGAACATACATTGTTATTTATGTTGGGTATATATGTAAAGATGGAATTGCTAAGTCATACAATAATCCTATATTTAATCTTTTGAAGAACAAATGGTTTTCTAAATGGTCTGGACCAATTTAAAATTGGGTTGTCTTTTTATATTCTAGATTTAAGACCCTTAAATGATATGAGTTGCATACTTTTAATCAGATTCTGTGAATGTGTTTTTAATTTCTTTTTTAAAAATTGATTTTTAGAGAGGGAAACATTGATTAGTTGTTCACTTATACGTTCACTGGTTGCTTCTTGTATGTACAATGATTGAGGATTGAACCTGCAACCTTACAATATCAGGATTATGCTCTAACTAACGGAGCTACATAGTCAGGGCCTCAATTTCTTGATGGTACTGTTTTTCAGATTGTTCCAGCAATGTTTTAAAAGGTCATTCACTTCCCCATTGAATTGTTTTGGAAATCTTGTTAAAAGCGAATCTATCTATCTATCTATCTATCTATCTATCTATAAAAGCCCAGCGACGGGTACAGAGGAAAGACCAGAACGACCAGATGCTATGATGCATACTGAGGCAGCCAAATGTCTACATCCAGGCCCTGATCAGACCCGCCCACCGCTGTACCTGTCCCAGATCAGCTGCCAACACCCCAATTGGGGGCATGGTTGGCCAGCAAAATGACCACAGACCCTCCCACCCACAGGCCCGGCCTGATTAGCCCCCATTGGGGAGGGCCAGACCAACCATGCACGAATTCATTCAACGGGCCTCTAGATGACTATAAATGTGAAGGTTTATTTCCAGATTCTCAATTTTATCCCACTGATATATAGGCCTGTATTTATGACAGTACCACATTATTGATTACTGTAGCTTTCCGTTAAGTTTTAAATTTAGGATGTGTGAGTCCTCCAGCCTGTTCTTCCTTCCGAAGATCATTTTGGCTAGTCTGAGTTTCTTGAACATTTATACATATATATGTATTTAAAGCCTTAATGTTTAGAGTATTACAGATGTCGCTGTCTCCCATTTTCTACCTCCACTCCTTCCCATCCTGCCCTAGGTTTTCAACACTCTGTGTCCATAAATAATATATTTGGTTAATTTTCTTATTTTGTGCATTAGTTTTCTTGTTTATTTTTAATTTTAGGTTCAATTGTTGAAAGATATGTATTTATTGACATTTTATTGTTCATTTTTTAAAAATCTCTTTTTTCCTTTTCTTTCTCTTCTTAAAGTATATCTTTCAACATTTCATGTAATGCTGGTTAGGTGGTAGTGAACTCTTAGTTTTTTTCTTGTTTGTGAAGCTCTATTTCTGACCATCAATTCTAAATGAGAGCTTTGATGGATAGAGTAATCTTGGTAGTAGGTGCTTACACTTCATCACTTTGAATATTTCTTTTTTTTTAATTTAATAAATCTTTATTGTTCAGATTATTACAATTGTTTCTCCTTTCCCCCCCCCCCATAGCTCCCCTCCACCTGGTTCCCACCCCACCCTCTGCCCTTACCTCCCCACTGTCCTCATCCATAGGTGCACAATTTTTGTCCAGTCTCTTCCTGTAACCACCACAACCTTTCCCCCCTGATAATTATCAATCCGCTTCCATTCTAAGCACCTGATTCTATTATATTCGCCAGTTTATTCTGTTCCTCAGATTTTTAATTCACTTGATTTTTAGATTCACTTGTTGATAAACATGTATTTATTGTTCATAATTTTTATCTTTACTTTTTTCTTCTTCTTCCTCTTCTTAAAGAATGCCTTTCAGCATTTCATATACTACTGGTTTGGTGGTGATGAACTCCTTTAGCTTTTTCTTATCTGTGAAGCTCTTTATCTGACCTTCCATTCTGAATGATAACTTCACTAGAGTAATCTTGGTTGTAGGTTCTTGCTATTCATCAATATGAATATTTCTTGCCACTCTCATATGGCTTGCATAGTTTCTGTTGAGAAATCACCTGACAATCGTATGGGTGCTCCCTTGTAGGTAACTAACTGTTTTTCTCTTGCTGCTTTTAATATTCTCTGTTTTTTGATGTTGGCACTTTAATTATGATGTGTCTTGTTGTGGTCATCTTTGGATTCCTTTTGTTTGGGGTTCTGTGCGCTTCCTGGACTTGTAAGTCTATTTCTTTCACCAGGTGGGGGAAGTTTTCTGTCATTATTTCTTCAAATAGGTTTTCAGTATCTTGCTCTCTCTTCTTCTGGCACCCCCATAATTCGGATGTTGGTATGCTTGAAGTTGTCCCAGAGGCTTCTTACACTATCTTCAACTTTTTGGATTCTTTTTTCATCTTGCTTTTCCAGTTGAGTATTTTGGCTTCTTTGTATTTCAAATCTTTGACTTGATTCTTGTGTTCCTCTAGTCTGCTGTTGGGTCTTTGTATATTTATTATTTCAATCAGTGTATGTTTAATTTCTAGTTGGTCCTTTTTCATATCCTCGAGGGTGTTGTTAAATTTATCGGCCTTTTCTAGGAGATTCTTGAAAAACCTTATAACTGTGGTTTTGAACTCTATATCCAGTAGTTTGTTTTCCTCCATTTCATTCATTTGTGATGTTTCCTTGTCTCCTCATTTTCGCTGCTTCCCTGAGTTGGTAGGGTGGCTTTGTGTGCTAGGTGTCCTATATGGTCCAATGGGTCAGCCTTCCAGTTACCTGAGGTACACACTCTTGGTGCACCCCTTTGTGGACTGTGTGTACAGGCTTATGGTAGTTAAGTCTTGATTGTTGTTGGTGTCACTGGGAGGGATTGACCTCCAGGCCAATTGTCTGTGAGGACCCGCTGTATCTATAACAGAAGAATTGCTGTGCTAGAGACATGCTAATGGGGCAGGACTTGTTTCAGTGGGGCTTTGGTGCTCACTGAGTCTGCCTCTTGAATGTGTCCCTTATGAGAGTAGTTGAAATCTGGTGTCGTCTCACACAGACCACTAGATACCGTAGCTTCTGGATCACCAATGGGGTGCAGGTCAGCTACTGTCTGAGGCCACCCAGCAGAAGTTACAGCGAGAACTAGTTTTCTCCTCTTTGCTTGGGGTTTGGAGGTTTTAGAGCTGTCTGACCAGAGCTGCAGTTTTCTTGGTTAAGCTGCGATAGGACAGGCCATTCATATGCAAAAGCCGCTGCATGGAGCTTGGGTGGGTTTATAGATTGTGCAGGGTGTCACTAGGCTAGGGCGTGGCAAACAGCGAGGGCTGCCAGTCAGCCTTCTCTGCGTTTCCGCGTTTCCAAGTCCCCGCGTCCCTCTCTCCAGCGCAGTAAACAATGATTGCTGGGTGCACCTCTGCAAGTAAGCCGCCCTCACTTTCCAACCCGATGGCTGACAGTCCAGCTTCTCCCGGTAGGAGTTTGGGTCCCCAGCATCGCCCCAGAAACTGGATTTCCGAGTAATTGGGAGCTTGTCTCCCTTCGGGTTGAAAAAAAGCAGCACATCCAATCACCCACCACCAGCCCGATTCGCGCGCCTCCGTACCTCAGCTTTTCAGTGCTTGTGTATGTCTCAATGCTATTTACTCTTTCTTTCTAGTTGGAGAACTTTCCCTCAACCAGCTTTCCCGTGGTTCTGGGTGATAGACGTTTTGTCTTTTAGTTGTAGTTTTGAAATTGTTGTGCGAGGCAGCAGTTTAATTGTTTATCTATGCCGCCATCTTGGTTTCTCCCACTTTGAATATTTCTTGCCACTCCCCTTCTGGCCTGCAAAATCAGCTGACAGTCATATGGGCACTCCCCTGACCATCGTAAATTTCTTTCACCAGGAAGGGGAATTTTGCTGTCATCATTTCTTCAAAGAGGTTTTCAATAACTTGCTCTCTTCTCTTTCTGGTACATCCATAATGTGAATGTTGGTGCACTTGAAGTTGTTCCAAAGGCTACCAACACTATCTTCAAATTAATGGATTCTTTTTTGCTCTTCTGGTTGGGTAGTTTTTGCTTCCTCATATTCCAAATCATTGATAAGATTCTCAGAATCCTCTACTCTAGTGTTGAATCCCTGTAAATTATCCTTTATTTCAGCAAGTGTATGCTTAATTTCTGACCAGTCCTTTAACATGTCTTTGACATTCTAAGATCCTTGAAAGTCTCACGGCAGCAGGGGAAGGAAGGCCTTGAATAATCTTATACCATGATTTTAAACTCTATATCCAGTAGTTCGCTTGCTTCCATTTCTTTCATTTGTGACATTAGTCTTCACATTTTGGCTGCTTCCCTGTGTCTGTTTCTGTTATTAGAGCTGTTATGTCCCATGGAATTGGTAAAGTGGCCTTGTGTCATAGGTGTACTGTATGGCCCAAGGGCTCAGCCTCCCCAGTCACTTGAGCTGGGGACTCTAGGTGCACACCTTGTGGACAGTGTGCACAGTCTTGTAGTTGAGCCTTGATTGCTATTGGTGTCACTCGGAGATGTTGACCTCCAGGCCAATAGATTGTGAGTACCAGCTGTGACGACAGTAGGGGAGCTGCTATGCAAAAGAACACCACTATGGAGCAGGGCTTGCTTCAGTGGGGCTTTGGTGCTCTTGAGTGTGTTGCTTGTGCATGTATAGAATTGTAATCTGCTATGTTCAGAAGCTGTCCACTGGGTATACTGGCTGAGGCCATTTACTGCCTGGGGCCACCTGGTAGGAGCTACAGAGGGAACTGCAGATGGCTGCTATTTGTTATTTGTATTGGGCTTGGACGTGACCAGGCGAGGCCCAGCTGTAAAGCAAGGCAGGCTGGTGCTAGATTGGGACTTGGGACTTTTATTAGGTTCCGGTCTCACTATCACCAGCTGCAGCTTGTTTGAGAGATTTTAGCAAAGTCTGAAACTTGAGGCAGGACATGCCATTCATATGGAAAAGGCTGCTGCAAACAGCTTGGGTGGGGATTCAAATTGCATTGGGGGAGGAGTCTTAGGAAATCCCCAGAGTGGAGCAAATCGTGTGCTCCAGGCTGATGGAGACTCATATATGGCTGCCAGTCAGCCCTGAGTCACAGAAGGTCACAGCACAGGAACAATGATCCCTGCAAGCTCTCCAGTGTGGGAGAAAGCCGATTCCCCAAGTTCCTACCTCAATGCCAGATAATCCAGTTCCTACCTGTTACATGTCTACGTCTTCCAAAGACACCCAGTGCTGGGAGACCTAGTAAGTTCATTCATCAGCCCTTTAAAAGGAACATCTGGGTGTCTAGCAGCCTCTGTGACCCTGTCACAATTCTCTCTGGTTTCTAGAGCCCAAAGTTGAAGGCACTTCTCTTCCAAGCTCTGGAACACTGGGCTGGGAGGTTGGGAGAATGGGACCCCTTGCATCTCATGAGCAGGCTCTGCAGAGATGAACTCCCTCCTGATTAAAATAATGGCTTATGTGGGTGTCACACCAGCCGGTTCCAAATCTTCGCCCCTCCTACCAGTCTTTTTTTTTCTCTCTCTCTCTTTTAAGAGCTCATTTTATTTTATTTTCCAATTTTCTTATTAAGGTATTATATGTGTACATATCTTACCATTGCCCCCCCACCCCACTCCCATATATGCCCTCACCCCCCCGAGTTTTGCATCCATTGGTTATGCTTATATGCATGCAGTCTTAATGCGCTCTCTTATTTAGTTCTCTAGTGGTTGGACTTCCATTCAGCCAGCTTTCAGATGGTTCAGAATAATGGTAGTTCTGTATTTTAATTGTACTTTTGATGTGGTTGTGAGAGTCTGCGAGTACAGGCATTTACTTGTACTTGCCCTGCCGTTTTCTTCTCTCCCCACATTTAAACATCTATATAAACTTCAGGATCAAATTAACGATTTCTGCAAAGAAGCCAAGTGAGACTTTGATAGGGATTGTGTTGAATCTGTAAATCAATTTAGGGAGCACTGCTATCTTAATTCAATCAATTATTCTGATCCATGAATATGGGATGTCTTTCCATTTATTTAGATCTTTCAATATGTTTTACACTTCCATTTGATACTATTATAAATCAAACCCGATATTTAGGTTTTTCATTACAACTATGAACAACCTATGTGAAAATACAATAGCATTCTGAATATTGATCTTGTGTCATGCAACAATGCTGAGCTTGTTTTTTATCTCTAAAGATGTGTGCTTCTTTGTAGATTCCTTATGACTTTCTACATATGAAATAATTTCATCTATCAATAGTCTTATTTCTTCCTTTTCAATCTTGGTACCTTCTATTCATATGCTTGCACAACTGTCCTATTCAATATAGAATGTAACTGGCAAGAGTAGACCAACCTTGACTTGTAATGGATTTAAGGTGAAAACATACAGTCTTTAACCATTATATATGACTGGAGGCCCAATGTATGAAAATTCGTGAAGGAGTAGGCCTTCCTTCCCCTGGCTGCTGGCACCGGCTTCCCTCCAGCTCACAGGACCCAGGTTTCCCTCCTCTGGACATCAGCAGGCACCCAGGACCTGGGCTGCTTCCCTCCTCCAGCTGCTGGCAGGCACCTGGGCTGCTTCCCTCCTCTGGCCACCCGTAGGCACCCGGGACATGGGCTGACTTCCCTCTGGCCACCCGCAGGCACCTGGAACCTGGACTGGTTTTCCTTGGGCCACTTGCAGGCACCCGGGACCTGCGCTGACTTCCCTCAGGCTGCCCGCAGGCACCCGGGACCCGGGCTGGCTTCCCCCCTGCCTGGATCCATCAGGAAGAATGTTCGGAATGTTGTCTGGTCTAATTAGCATATTACCCTTTTATTATAATAGATACTAGAGGCCCAGTGCATGAGATTGATGCACTCTGGTGGGACTCTTAGCCCAGCCTGAGGCCTCTCACAGTCTGGGACCCCTCGGGGAGTGGGCCTACGTAGGCAGTTGGACATCCCCCAAAAGGTCCTTAGTGCTACTGCAGAGGCAAGAGAGGCTCCCACCACCCGCTGTTGTACTCACCAGCCATGACCCCAGCTTATGGCTGAGCAGCACTCCCCCTGTGGGAGCCCACTGAACACCAGAAGGCAGCTCCTGTGTTGAACATCTGCCCCCTGGTGGTCAGTGCACACCATGGTGACCAGTCATTCCTCCATTTGGTCTATTTGTATATTAGTCTTTTCTTATATAGGATACTAGGAACCCGTTGCAGGAATATTTCCTGCAAGACTTCTGGCGGGCTTCCCTCCCACCCCCCCACCTCTCCCGCTGTGGCGGGCGGGGCGGGGTGGGCAGGGCGGGGCGGGCCGAACGGGCGGGGTGCCTCCCGCCCGTCCCGCCCACCCACCCAGCCCACCTCGCCCCCCCTCCCCCCCTGCACTCCCAACCCTGTGCGCCCGCTGACGCAGCTGCCTCTGCGGCCATGCGCTGCCACTGCCTCTGATCACCCCGACCTGCCGCGCACGCTGCCGTTTCCTCCTTGGCCCCTCGCGTTGCTGCTGTGTGCCCCACCCGCCCACCCGCCCCACCACACACCACCCGCCTCGCCAGGCCCCGCCTGCAGCCACCACCGCCTTCAAGGCGACTGCAGCCTCGCACACCGCCCGCCACGCCCTGCCTGCCGCCTCCACTGCGCACCCCACCCATCGCCGCCGCCACCACCGCTGTGGCCGCATCTCCACTGCTCACACTGCCCGCCACCACCTCAGAGGCAACCATGGCCGCGTGCTCCACAGCTGCGCTGCCGCCCACCCGCGCAGCCGCCATGCTTTCTGCTTTGTTCACTCCTCCCTCCCTCAGCATATGCAAATTAACCGCCATCTTGTTCGCTCTGAATGGCTGTGGGCATAGCGAAGGTACGGTCAATTTGCATATTACTGCTTTATTAGATAGGATTATAAAGGACTAGAGGCCCAGTGCATGAAATTCGTGCACTGGGGGGGTGGAGGGGCGTCCCTCAGCTCAGTCTGCACCCTCTCTAATCAGGGACCGATTGGGGGATGTTCGAGGGACTAAACCAGCAGTCAGACATCCCTCTCTCAATCTGGGACTGCTGACTCCTAACCACTCACTTGCCTGCCTGCCTGCCTGCCTGATTGCCCCTAACCGCTTCTGCCTGCCATCCTGATTGACACCTAACTGCTTCCCTGGCGACCCAATCACCCCAACTGCCCTCCCCTGCCGGCCCAATTGCCAACTGCCCTCCGTTGCAGGCCTGGTCACCCACAACTGCCCATTCCTGCCAGACATCTTGTGATGACAAGGGGGTGGCCATCTGGTGACGACATGAAGGTGGAGACAAGCTCATATGAGCATGATTTAATCTTTGGGGTGGTCTATGTATGGACCAATAGCATCAGCATCTCCTAATGGCTAGTAGGATATTTCCTTTACTATAAAAATATTTTATTAGTGTAATCCTATCATATATAATAAAAGTGTAGAATGCAAATTGTCCCCTCTACAGGAAGTTGTCCTCAAAAGGAAAATAGGGAGTTGGGGAGGAGGCTTCTAGCCTAGTTCAGTATCTGGTTAAAATTTTAGTCTTCCCCACTCTCACTGACTTGGGCGGAGCTGCAGAGCCTAAACCTAGGGCCCCGCCACAGCTAACCTGGGCGTAGCTGCCGCTAGCAGGGTCGCCTAAGGCCATCGGAAAACACAGATATTTACATTACGATTCATAACAGTAGCAAAATTACAGTTATGAAGTAGCAACGAAAATAATTTTAAGGTTGGGTGTCACCAAAACATGAGGAACTGTATTAAAGGTCACGGCATTAGAAAGGTTGAGAACCACTGCTGTAATAGAAGTATCAGAGATGTAAGGAAATTAGTAAAATGTATATGAAAATAATACATAAATTAATAAATAACAGGCTGTAACAACAACAAAGACATGATATAAACAAAAACATGATATAAAAACCACATTGACGAGAAACCAAGATGGCGGCATAGGTTAAACACCTAACCTACAGCCTGGCACAACAATTTCAAAAATACAACTAAAAGTCAAAACGGACATCATCCAGAACCACAGGAAAGCTGGCTGACTGAAATGCCCACAACTAGAAGGAAAGAGAAAACCACAAGGAAAATCAGAGAAGCCGTAAAAGCCTGAGGTATGGAGACACAGGCAGAGACACGAGCCCGCGCGCGTGCGGGGAGGACGGAGCCAGAGAGGAAGGGGCGGCTGACGGCCTGGCTGGCGTTCTCCGGCGGGAAGGAGATAAAAGCGCCAGATTGTGCTGAACCCCAGCTCCGACTGCACTGAACCCCAGTTCCGGGCGAAACCCTGGGAAGCCGGGCTCATGCTGGGGGAGTCTGGGCTGTGGGGCGGAGGCACAGAGGAGTTGCGCCGGAGCCGAGCACGGGAATGTGCGCAGAGGAGGGACTGTTGCCTGTGCCGCTGGATTGCCCTAGCGAGAAGGAGACAAAAGCTCCGGACCGTGCTGAACCCCAGTTCCAACTGCACTGAACCCCAGTTCTGGGAGAGACCCGGGGAAGCCAGGCTCATGCTGGGGAAAGCTGGGCTGTGGGGCAGAGGTGCAGAGAGGCGGCGAAGAGCAGAGCACCGGAGGCGCGCACGGGATTGTGCGCGGAGGATGGTCTGTTGACCGTGCCGCTGAATCGCCCTGGTGGGAAGGAGACAAAAGCGCCAGACTGCGGTGAGCCCCAGTTCCGACTACACGGAAACCCAGTTCCGGGCGAGAATCTGGGAATCCAGATTCATTGGGGGAGAGACTAGACTGTTTGGCAGCGCGCGAAACTCCAGGGCGCTTTTCTCTCAGAGGTGTTTGCTGGGAGTACAGAGGGACACTGAGACACAGGAACCTCATAGGGCGGGGCTGACGGGAAGCCAAGGCTGTAGGCTCCGCCCTGTAACTCCGCCCCATCCAAGCTGAGCACAGAGGCTTTTACAATTTTGCAAGTCTAGTTGAATGGGGCTGTCTCCCGGCATAGACACAGCTGATCCTCACAGCCAATTGGACTGGAGGTCACATCCTCCCAGTGTACCAACAACAATCAAGGCTTAACAACACCAAGACTTTGCACTCAGCCCACAAATGGGGGTATCAAGAGCGACCACCTAGGGAGATTGGGGAAGCTGAGCAATAGGGAGGCAGCCAAAAGGGGAAGACACTGAAACAGGTCACGAATATAAGGGATGCTGTAATTCCTGCTGAGTGGCCTCAGGCAGTAGCTGACCTACACTCCATTGGAGACCCAGAAACGAGGGCATCTAGTGGTCGGTGTGAGATGACACCAGATTTCAACCACTCGCATAAGGGACATATTCAAGAGGCAGACTCAGTGAGCACCAAAGCCTTGCTGCACCAAGACCCGGCCCATAAACATGTCTCCCGCACAGCAACTCTTCCTTTATAGACACAGAGGGTCCGCACGGCCAACTGGCCTGGAGGACAATTCCTCCCAGTGACACCAACAACAATCAAGACTTAACTATACAAAGAAGGACCAAGATGGAGGCATAGGGCAGAAGCCTGATTGTTGCCTACCACAACAATTTTGAGACTACGACGGGAGAGCAGAGCAGACACTATCCAGAACCACCGGAGGGCTGACTGAGCAGATGCTCTACAACTAGAATAAAAGAGAGGGGTACGCGGGATGAAGCTGATGCGGGTGACCCAAAGACCACACTTTAAGAACTACGGCTCAGGCGACACAATGGCGGCCTGCAACGTGCTCGGCGCAGTTCCCCCAGCGGTCTCCGGCTGAGGGGAAGGCTCCACTCGCTGCAGAGCACGGACAGACGAGCCCCTGGGAGACATGGGGTGGGAGATTCCGCGCTTGCTGACCTCCGAGTCTTTCAAGAATCTCAACGCCCCGGAAGCGGCCAGGTGCGCACGCTCGGCGACCGGCCACCGCTGCAGACCCAAGGGCCGACGCAGCCACCCCGGACCAGCCCGCCGCCGCGCACCAGGCACACCGGAGCTTCGCCGAGCCCGCCGCCCAACGAGTTCTGCGGCGGCTGCCCTGGAGCTCTGAGAAAATGGCCGAAGGAATTGCTGAGAGGGAATTGACCAACAGGAATTGGGATCAAGAAGACGAAACCCCGCTGGGTCCCGGATCCGGGTGAAGCCGCGCGCCCCTGGGTCCGGGTGAGGCTGGGAACTGGGTAAGGGTGAGGCTGGGAACTGGGTAAGGGTGAGGCTGGGTCCCGGGTCTGGGCGAGGCCACATGCCCCTGGATCCGGGTAAGGCTGCACGCCCATGGGTCCAGGTGAAGCTGGGTCCTGGGTCCGGGTGGGGCCACCCCCCTGGGTCCGGGTGAGGCTATGCGCCCCTAGGTCCGGGTGAGGCTGGCACCTGGGTCCGGGTGGGGCCGTGCTACCCTGGACCCGGGTGAGGCCACGCGACCCTGGGTCTGGGAGAGGCCACGCGCCCCTGGGTCTGGGAGAGGCCACGCGCCCCTGGGTCCGGGTGAAGCTGTATCCCGGGTCCGGGTGAGGCCATATGCCCTTGGATCCGGGAGAGGCTGTGTCCCGGGTGAGGCCACGCGCCCCAGGGTCTGGGAGAGGCCACGCGCCCCTGGGCCTGGGTGAGGCCACACGCCCTTAGGTCCGGGTGAGGCCACATGCCCCTGGGTCCGTGTGAGGCCACATGCCCCTGGGTCCAGGTGAAGCTGAATCCTGGGTCTGGGCGAGGCCGTGTGCCCCTGGATCCGGGTGAGGCTGGGTCCCGGGTCCGGGTGAGGCCACGCGACCCTGGGTCTGGGAGAGGCCACGCGCCCCTGGGTCCGCGTGAGGCTGGGTCCCGGGCCCGGGTGAGGCCACGCGCCCCTGGGTCCTGGTGAGGCCATGCGCCCCTGGGTCCAGGTGAAGCTGAATCCTGGGTCTGGGCGAGGCTGTGTGCCCCTGCATCCGGGCAAGGCCGTGGGCCCCTGGATCCGGGTGAGGCCACGCGACCCTGGGTCCGGGAGAGGCCACGCGACCCTGGGTCCAGGTGAAGCTGAATTCTGGGTCTGGGCGAGGCCATGTGCCCCTGGATCCGGGTGAGGCTGGGTCCCGGGTCCGGGCGAGGCCGTGGGCCCCTGGATCCGGGTGAGGCTGGGTCCCGGGCCCGGGTGAGGCCACGCGACCCTGGGTCTGGGAGAGGCCACGAGCCCCTGGGTCCGGGGGAAGCTAGATCCCAGGTCCGGGCGAGGCCGTGTGCCCCTGGATCCGGGTGAGGCTGGGTCCCGGGCCCGGGTGAGGCCATGCGCACCTGGGTCCGGGTGAGGCTATGCACCCCTGGGTCCAGGTGAAGCTGAATCCTGGGTCTGGGCGAGGCCGTGTGCCCCTGGATCCGGGTGAGGCTGGGTCCCGGGTCCAGGCGAGGCCGTGGGCCCCTGGATCCGGGTGAGGCCATGCGACCCTGGGTCCGGGTGAGGCCATGCACCCCTGGGTCCGGGTGAAGCTAGATCCCGGGTCTGGGTGAGGCCGTGTGCCCCTGGATCTGGGTGTGGCTACGCGCCCCTGGATCCGGGTGAGGCTGGGTCCCGGGTCCGGTTGAGGCTGTGGGCCCCTGGATCCGGGTGAAGCCGTGCCCCTGGGTCCGGCCGAGACCAAACCAGAGGGAGTCGGACCTGCATTACCACCATTTGTCCACCATCCAGAGCTGAGGGGTCAGTGCCGACATGTACTCATAAGGAACTGGTGGACATTGATATTGGGTCTCAAAAGAACTGTTGGTCCAGAAAGAAACTCACTACAGACTGATTCATTTGCCTGTCAGCATAACTATTATTGCTCGTCTCACATTCAATTCTTATAAGTATATCTCTAGTGACACATGATTTCGCTCATCTAGGGGAAATGATGAACAACATAGACTGATGAACAAGAACAGAACCAGAAACAAGGAGGCATCGATCGGACTATCGGGCCTCAGAGGGAGGATAAGGGAGGGTGGGGGGAGGGGGGAGAGATCAACCAAAGGTCTTGTGTGCATGCATATGAGCCTAACCAATGGTTAAGTTCAACAGGGGGTTGGGGCATCCGTGGGGAGGGGTGTGGGATAGGAATGGGGGGATGAGGACAAATATGTGACACCTTAATCAATAATTTAAAAAATAATAATAAAATAAAATAAAAACAACATTGACAAAAACAATAACTGATAAATTGATTAAGCTTATTCTAACAGAGACTAGTGTCAAAGGAAGGGGGACAAATCAATTCTTAGAATCAGAACCTCTCCTCCGCAGATGCTGTTGATACTTCAGCTTCAATTATGTTAGGTTGCAATCTTTTAATAATAAATTTAGTACCAGTACAAAGTCCCCATTTACTATTAAGATTTCTCAGTAGCATGATAATTACACCTACTTTCAATTATAATTTACTAGGGACCATTGCAGGAATATTTCCTGCAAGACTTCTGGTGGGTTTCTCTCCCGCCTCGGCCACTTTTCCCGCCCCCCCCCCGCCTCTCCCGCCCCCCCCCCGCCTCTCCAGCTGCAGGGGGCGGGGCGGGTGGAACGGGCGGGGCGCCTCCCGCCCGTCCCGCCAACCCAACCCAGCCCGCTGCCACCTCTGCCTCTGCGGCTGCTCGGGGGACACAGCCGCTGTGGCTGCAAGCCTCGCCCTGCACTCCCAACCCTCTGTGCCTGCTGCCACCGCCTCCTTGGCCATGCACTCTGCTGCTGCGTGCCCCACCCTGCCCACCCGCCTCACCACGCCCCGCCCGCAGCCACCACCACCTCCGAGGCCACCGCAGCCTCACACACCGCCAGCCACTCCCTGCTGTGTGCCCCGCCCACTGCCACTGCAGCCGCCGCCACTGCGGCCGCACACACCACCCGCCACGCACCACACACTGCCACCACCGCCTCAGAGGCCACCATGGCCGCATGCTCCACAGCTGCGCCGCCGCCCGCCCACGCAGCCGCCTTGCTTTCTGCTTTCTTCACTCTTCCCTCCCTCAGCATATGCAAATTAACCGCCATCTTGTTCGCTCTGATTGGCTGTGGGCATAGCGAATGTACGGTCAATTTGCATATTACTGTTTTATTAGATAGGATGGCATGGCACTCCCACAGGAGTAATACTTTTAAGAAATTCGATGGGAAAATTTTCCTTTTCGGCATCATCTGTCAAATCTAGTATTATTGTTGATTAGTGGCCCAGTGCACGAATTCGTGCACAATGAAAATGAATTAATTAGAATATTTTAATATTGCTATTCCCACCCCCCATCACCGTTCCCTCCCTCTTCCTGCTGGCACCTGCCTTGGCTGGCCTGGTGCCGCCCACTTACTGGCCCCGGCCCCCGATCGCCATCTCCTCCCTCTGCTTGCTGGCACCTGCCTTGGCTGACCTGGCACTGCCCCCTGATCACCATCCCTTCTCCCTCTGCTTGATGGCACCTGCCTTGGCTGTCCTGGTGCCGCCCACTCGGTAGTCCCGCCCCGACTGGTCGTTCTGCCATTCAATCAATTTGCATATTACTCTTTTATTATATAGTATTACACTGTAGTCTACGTCTTAATGCAATATCTGTTTCCCAGCCTTTTTCACCATGTGGGAAAATAGGATACATCATTGTATCTAATGTAGGGAAAAGGATACTAATTTGTTTAATTTTAGTGGCATTCAGATTATTATGATCTGGTTTGCAATGAATGAGCAAGTCCCTTTCAAAAGGAGGTCCTCCATCTTCGTTTCTGAATATGATGGCAACTTCGGTTACATGGGGATAATTATATCTACCTGGCTCACTATTACGATCATGTTTAATCACCATTGTTACTTCCGTGCGATGCCACCACTTTCAGCTTCAGAATGTCAAGAAAAACAACTAAATTCACGATAGACAATGACAGAAACACATGCACGTGCGATTGGTGCTAGCCAGAGCTTTATATGTATCGCACATGCGCAAGTCAACTTAGCCTTTTATAGATATAGAACAAACTTGCTTAATTAGACCTACTTTCTGATGTAGCTAAACTTTTTCCAGCCCAGTGAAGCACTCCAACTTCTCTTTCAGGTAATTGTCAGACACAGCAGTAAATATCAACATGAAGCACATTATTATTGTAGATCACACAGGGAGAACAAAGGGTAAAATATTTAACTGCAGCAGTGTTTGACTATATTTTGCACAGTGAGTAAACCTTAAGTCATTTTCAAGGTCCACCATTTCTTACTTCTTTTCATTCGGGTCAAGTTTCTAAGCTTTCTAAATCTCCGTTTTTCAGCTCATGAAAAGAATATATAATTCCACCGAGTCTCCTATCTACCTACTCCAGGACTTCTGTGAGGATCAAATAAGATGAGGCATGGGAAAACGCTTCAGACATTTGGTTACAGTGTAAAGTGTTTCCAACTGAGGCTAGTGGTCGCGAGGGAGAGGAAGCCAGGTTTTGCTACTTGACATCATTACCCAGACAATCAGACACTTAGCATATTAGCCTTTCATATCAATAGATATGTCTAAGCAACCCGCTGATTGGTAGCTATGACGCGTACTGACCACCAGGGGGAAGACACTCAACGCAGGAGCTGCCGAACAACAGCAACTTTGCAGAGTGTCCACTAGCACTCTAGGACCCCTCAGGGATATTGGACTGGCAGTTTTAGCCCAATCCCGCAGACCAGGCGGAGGGACCCCACCAGTGCATGAATCCATGCATCAGGCCTTTAGTTCTCTATATAACCAGATTTTCATGATTGCATTATTTTTCTTATATTTTCTTTCTCCTAAAGCAGGCATCCTCTAACTATGGCCCGCGGCCACATGCGGGTGTTTTTACCTTTTTTTTTTTTTTTTTTTTTTTTACTTCAAAATAAGATATGTGCAGTGTGCATATGAATTTGTTCATAGTTTTTTTTTAAACTATACTCCAGCCCTCCATCGGTCTGAGGGACAGTGAACTGGCCCCCTGTTTAAAAAGTTTGAGGACTGGAGCTCCAGTGGCGCAATCGGTTAGCGCGCGGTACTTATAAAAAGTTTGAGGACCCCTGTCCTAAAGGGATCCAATTTTATCCCCTAATTTCCTATAGACCTATCTTTAACTTTTCAAATGCATCAGAACTGACATATATCAACATTTTTCCTTTTTCTCCAATCCTTCAAGGTCAGGTTTAAAGATCACCTCTTCAAGAAAGCCTTCCCCAAGAGAAATACATGAATTTTCCATCACAACATACATGTATATGTTAATCACGAGCTTTGAAAACAGAGATGTGGTCTTATTTTTATACTAGAGGCCCAGTGCATGATTGAATCATGCACATGTAGGATCCCCTACACGCTTTCGCTTTTCGCGGTGGAGCTGGGTGCCTGTCCGCTGATGCACCAGGCCTTTCAGAAGCCTCCCGCTCGGCGGAGGCTTCTGAAAGACCTGGTGCCGGAGCAGACAGGCACCCAGCTCCCCCACTTTTGATGGTCCGCGCCGCTGAGGGGGGCTGCCGCGAACACCTGGCTACCCTGCCGTTGAGAAACGCAGCTGGGTGTCCGCGGCAGGCCCCCTCAGCGGCCGCGGATCTGGCCGTTGAGAGGCACAGGGGGCAGGAGTCCCGCCCCCCTGCGCCTCTCAACAGCAGGGTAGCCCCCATCAGTGGCAGCGGATCCGTGCCTCTGAATGGCCGGATAGGCCACCCAGACTCCCTCCCCCCAGCCTCCCGCCGCCCAATCGTGGGCGTAATGGAGTGGTGGTAATTTACATGTTACTCTATTATTAGATAGGATTCTAAGTGAGATGCCTTTCATATAGCTTTATTAAATGATGTTTAAATGAATACTAGACATAAAAATAAACTTCTGGAAAGCCACAAAGGGTTATTCTTTCCTTAATAAAAAGTATCAGAAAAGGCCTCTGCAACTTTTGCTATAGCCATCCCATAAGCTTTTTCATGTCAACAGCACTATACAACAGTAGCGCCTCAAAAGTGTACTATGGTACCACATTTAGTAGATACATACAGTGTCTCTGTTAAAGTAGGCAGGTAGATAGACATGAGCTATGGGAGGTAGATAGGCCTGGAGGGGATATGTGAGAGATCTGACATACCAGAACTAACAAAAAACAAAGAAAACCAGAGGGCAGACTTGAAACCTCTTCCTCAATGTGGTCTGATAACACAGCACAATATCTGGGTAGGGCAGCCTTGAAGCTTCTTGCCTAGGGGCATTCCATCCAGGAGTATAAATCTTCTGCAATTCCAAATTAGCAGGGCAGTTGGTTCTTTCAGCCAGCTGAGCTGCCCACTCAGACTATATATCTAAATGGATTCCTTTTCTGCAAATAAAAGTCTTGCCTGCTTTTGCTATTTGTTGTCGTCTCTTGCTTGAATTCTTTCCTACAAGAAACTATGGCACAGAGACCACCTCTAACATCTCTATATAATTAATAAGTTTAGAAAGATCTATATATAAAGATCCCTTCATCCTTAGAAATTTAATTAGTTCAAAAATTCAAATTATACCTGACCTCCCCAGAGAATGGTGGCGATTTCTCCTAGTTATTGCCTGACTACAATCTTTCTGTCCTATTTAGACTGGTAAAGTTCAAGAGGGATAGAAGTTACCTGAGACTACAGTAATGTATTTTAGAGGTAGGGGTTAAAGTTTAATAAAGACTCAGAGAAAGTTAAAGCATTTAAATAATGTAAGATATATGAGAGAATTAGAATATGGCTATTTGTATTTTATATTGAATATAATCTCACTCTAATGAAAACTAAAAATCTTGTGTATATTTTAAAAATATTTTTATTGATTTCAGAGAGGAAGGGAGGAAGAGAAACATCAATGATAATCACTGATTGGCTGCCTCTTGCATGCCCCCCTACTGGGGATCGAGCTGGCAACCCGTGCATGTGCCCTTGACCAGAATCGAACCTGGGACCCTTCAGTCTGTAGGCAGATGCTCTAGCCACTGAGGCAAACCAGCTAGGGCTTGTGCATTTAAAGTTATAGTTTATTTTCATTTTTATAAACTATCCAATATATTATTTAAATATACATTTAAATAAATTTCATCAGTGCACACCCACTATAAGAGAACTACATGATATACAGGGATGATGCAATATTTTCATACCAGAATTAAAGATATTAAGTATCACAAAGTATAATGGAATTGAAGCCTGAGGTAAAGTACAAGGGTCAATAAGGTAAGCAGAGCAAATACTGGTGTATCTAAGTAAACCAGTTCTTAAAAGACTCAAAAGCATTTCCAAGAAGACACTGTTCATCCATTGCTGCTGAGGCAGAAGACTGACAGTTAAGTAGATTTTGATTAGGGTCAGATTCAACATTTGTAAAAAATGAATTGAAGGGTAAACTAAGGCAGCATAAATCACAAAAGCTTAATTCACTGTAATCAGTCCTTCATTCAGATGCTTAGTTTTTGCATTTTAAATAGCTTTCCTGTGATATAAATTATCTTGAATGTTCTTCCCCATTTGTTTTGCAAATAGTTCCTTTGCAGCTCATGAACTGGCTACAAGTGAATGTATGACAAAATCATAATGAAAAGAGTAGTAAGTCCCAATCTAGAAAATCAGTCTATTTAAGTGTATATAATGTAATTCTTCGAGATCTTGACCACACATTCGTATTACAGAGCAGGCTCTCACCAGGCACCAAATCTGTAGGTGCCTAGATCTTGGGACTTTCGGGCCTCCAGAACTATGAGAAATAAATTTATGCCGTGTATAAGCCAAAACAAAACCTAGCTTGTCATAAATCAAGCAACCTATGCTGCCTTATGCTAGAAATTTCATCCTCAACATAGTAACGTGGAAAAGTGGAAGTCAGTTTTCACCTATAGCAAGGTTTTCGAGAGACAAAGCAAAAGAATGGCTTCCTCTGTCCTGGACAATTCCTGACCTTGCCCAAACTGGGGAAAGTAAGTGGGGAAGGGACAATAAGGGGTTGGTTTTTTTAATACCCCTACCCCCTAATTTACAAATATGCACGTTTATGTGGAAGACTATCTTTGTCTGTACCCAGCTTTCAATGTTAAATGATAGCATCCCACCCTAGCCGGTAGAGCGTAGTAGGCCTGAGAACTGAAGGGCCCCAGGTTCAATTCCGGTCAAGGGCACATGCTGGGGTTGTGGGCACGATTCCAGTGGGGGACTTGCAGGAGGCAGCCGATCCACGATTCTCTCTCATCCATGATTCTCTCTCACCATGGATGTTTCTCTCTTCCTTCCGATCTGAAATAAATAAAACATTTTTTTTTTTTTTAAGTTATAGCATCCCTATTCTGGGCAGCTCAACAGGTGCACATTACATGGTTGTGCTCCCGGTTGTTACATTAACAAAGTCATCTTGCACAGTGCTCGGGTTTTTGTGTTATTCCTGATATTCTAGTGCCTAGTTCCTAGCCACAAGTATCAAGCAACGCCTCCTCACCACCTGGTGAAACCCAGCTAACTGTCCTGGCACCAGGTTCTTCAGCTAACTGTGATTAAAGCTCAAGGAAACTGGGTAACAGATTACAAAAACGGGGACTGGGGACTACATTTCATCCATTAGCGCCTAAAAGTAGTCCGGTGCAGACCAAAGCTGTACTTACCCGACGAGTAGAAAACCCGAAGGCAATGTCCCTCCGCGGCCCGACTCCCACGCCGGACGCTACAGCCGGAGCCAAACACCACTCCCACTTAACCCGCCGCCGGCTCGAAAAGTGGGTGTAGACGCATCCTTTCGCCCCTCACCGTGTCTTCTCCGCCAGCTCAGACCCCAGTGCCTCCGTGAGCGCCGCCCCGGGCGCCTCTCAGCCAGCGGAGCCCCGACCGCCCTCTGCCTGCGCAGCGCGCCGAGTCCTCGACCGGCCCTCGGAGACGCTCGCGGTCCCCGCGAAACTGCCAAACAGACGACCGGGCCAACCGCCGCTCAACCCGGGGCTCTGGTCCGGTCCCAACGTACCTACCACAGCGCCACTCGGAGCCGGCCGTTTCTCACTTCACTGCCGCTTCCAACCGCCACCGCCGCGCGCTGCACCGCTGCCGAGGGGGCTGGGCAGAGGTAAGTCTTATGGGGCCCATGCCTATGGACTCCAGCCAATGGCAGCACGAACGTGCGCCAGCCCAGCCAATCAGAGGCGATCAGGTGGAGTGGGCGGGGGAGAAAGGGAGCAGCGAGATGGAAGTTGCCTGAGGGTCTTGGAAAGTTCTGGTCTTTGAGCCCTTTTTCCCATCAGCCCTTTGGGCCTAACGGCCAAGTGGAGCTAACCCTTTGAGGTGATACCAGCGACGGTTAGAAAAATGTTCCGAAAATCATGGATGAACTTTTACAAAAAGCCGCCAGCCGGCTGCAGCTTGTCAATTCGAATTTTTTAAGTATTGCATTTAAGTGTCACATATCTTTTTTTTAAAATACATTTCTATTGATTTCAGAGAGGAAGTGAGAGGGAGAGGTAGAAACATCAATAATGAGAGAGACTCATGATGGGCTCAATCTCCTGCACAACCCACATGAGGATCCAGCCTGCAACCTGGGCAGGTTCCTCCTGGTTGTGCTCCCGGTTGTCACATTAACAAAGGCATCTCGCATAGTGCTCGAGTTTTAATGTTATTCCTGATATTCTAGTGCCTAGTTCCTAACCACATGTATTAAGCAAGGCCTCCTCACCACCTGGTGAAATCCAGCTAACAACTGTCCTGGCACCAGGTTCTTCAGCTAACTATGATTAAAACTCAAGGAAGCTGGGTAACAGATTACAAAAACTGGGACTGGGGTTCCTCCTGCAACCTCCTGGTTCATAGGTCCAAGCTCGACCACTGAGCCAGGCTGGCCGCTCTAAATATCACATTCCTTGATTACGGAGTTTTTGATAACTCCTTAAACGCTGTGACTCAGGCCAGGGGTCCAGGCCCAGTTTTGTTTTCTTGAGTTTCCTCCGTTGCCCAAGGGACTTGCCACCCTAGGCCTCATCAGAGTTCATGAGACCCACTCTGCTGCCTTGCCATCGCCCTCTTGGTGATGATCAGGCTCAACGTAGTGATTGAGTACTGTCTGTGCTGCCGGCAGGAATTCTAACCATCTCCTTCGATAAAGCCCTCCCATCACAGAAGGTACAGCTGCCTGCCCTGTACTGCTAATTACTAGCTACAAGAAAAATGAGTCAAGGCCAGGAAATCTAGAAGTCTACGTCGGTAACAGAATAACAGACTCCAACCCAGTGGGTTGCCAAAATATGGTCCAGGGGCTCTGCAAGGTCAATACTATTTTCCTCGGAATAGGAAGATATTTGCCTTTTTTCATTCTCATAGTCTCAGGAGTGTTCAATAGAATTTTCCAGAATGTTAAAATTGGGTGTCTTACATCAAACACTAAGGAAATTGGCAAAATTGTAAAACAGTGCCAATCTTCACATAATTTTTTTATTTAGGGTTGCCAAGGGAGAAATTATGTGGGAGGGAATGGAAGGCAATTACATTTGACCTTTGAGCTACAGGGGTTTGAACTATGTGGGTCCACTTATATGCAGATTTTTTTTCAATTGACCACACTTTAGTTGACCCAGCATTTCAAACCTGAGTTGTTCAAGGGTAAACCCCCTGGTTGAGAATCCATGTTGCCAAGGGCTAATTATAGTTATATGCGAATCTTCAACTGAACAGGAGGTGGTCACCGCAACCCCTGAGTTGTTCAAGGGCCAAAAGAAAAATTGGAGCCAGATAAGGAATTTGCACTTTACTCAATCAATAGTAAATAGTTTTTAGAAATCTCATGTGTATTTAGGGTAATAGGATATCTTGTGTGTCATTTTAATAACAATAATAATTAAAACTTACTGAGTATTATGTTTACCAAGTTCATTGCATGCAATATTTTAAATTTATTTCCACATTTGAAGTTGGACAATCTTTATTGGAAGCCATGCTAGGTTACTTAATTAGCCATGTCTTCAGCAAATTAGACTACCTCTTAGAGCCACAATGACTTATCTTTAAAATGTAAGTAATGACAATAATATGTAATTTATTGTGTTCTTGGCACTGATCTAAGCACTTATCCAATTTATTTCAATGAATTTCATAACACACTACATGAAGTACTGCAAAGTCAATTTGGTATTTGATTTTTTTAAAGAAATACATGGGCCTGGCCAGTGTGACTCAGTGGTTGAGCATCAACCCATGAACCAGGATGTTCAGTTAGATTCCCAGCCTGGGCACATGTCTGGGTTTCAGGCTCAGTCCCCAGTAGGAGGCATGCAGGAGGCAGCTGTTACAAATTCTCTCTCATCATTGATGTTTCTCTCTCTCTCTCCCTTCCTCTCTCTGTAATCAATAAAAACATATTTTTTTAAAGGAAAAAATATATATGGGTAACAGAGATAACATCTTGTTTACATACTAGAAGCCTGATTCACAAAATTCGTGCAAGAGTAGGCCTTCCTCCCTTCTCCTCCTCCCCCCACCCCCACCCTCTGCCAGCACCGGCTTCCCTCTGGCTTCGTCGGGAAATATGTTCCGTCTGATTAGCATATTATGCTTTTACTAGTGGTCCAGTGCACAAAATTCGTGCACATTAAAAGGGGATTAATCAGAGGAAATAATTTAATATTGCTGTTTGCCCTTTCTCTATAATAGAAGTGTCAGAGATGAAAGAAAATTAGTAAAATGTGTATGAAAACCTTCCTCCTGTCAGAGTCTGGGGTGCACCACGGGAGCCAGAGTCAAGTCCCCGCCTACCCACATGTGCCTCAAAATTGCCTGAGACCCAGACCCGGCCAGCCCCCTCCCCATTGGGCTAGATCCAGACCCAGCCAGTCCCACCTTTGTCAAGCCCCGCCGGGCAGGGGACGTAGCCTTAGGTCCCCTGGCCCGGCGCTAGGATTGGGGGGGTGTGGCTTGAGGTCCCCCAGCTCAGACCCGGGTGGGGGACATGCCTTGAGGTCCCCCATCAAGCCCCTCCAGGTGGGGGACACGGCCTGAGATCCCTTGTCAAGCCCCGCTGGGTGTGGGGCATGGCCTAAGGTCCCCCATCAATCCCCACCAGGCAGGGGGGCGCAGCCTCAGGTCCCCCCTCATGCCCACCAGGCAGGGGGGCACAGCCTCAGGTCCCCCGTCAATCCCCACCAGGTAGGGAGGCATAGCCTCAGGTTCCCTGTCAAGCCCCGCTGGGCAGGGGACGCGGCCTGAGTTCCCCCGACCCAGCACTGGGGGTGCACCTTGAGGTCCCCTGTCAAGCCCCACCTGGTGGGGGGTGTGGCCTGAGGTCCCCCGTCAAGACCCACCAGCAGGGGGCGCAGCCTCAGGTCCCCCATCAAGCCCCACTGGGTGGGGGCGCAGCCTGAGTTCCCCTGACCCAGCACTGGGGGTGCACCTTGAGGTCCCCCGTCAAGCCCAGCCAGGCAGGGGGGCGCAGCCTCAGGTCCCCTGGTCCAGTGCTGGGGTGGGGGGGCAGCCTGAGGTCCCCTGTCAAGCTCTACCTGTTGGGGGGTGCGGCCTGAGGTCCCCTGGTCTGGCGCTGGGGCGGGGGGAGCAGCCTGAGGTCCCCTAGCCCAGCACCAGGATGGGAAGTACACCTTGAGGTCCCCCATCAAGCCCTGCCAGATGGAAGGCACGGCCTGAGGTCCCCTGTCAAGCCCTGCTGGGTGGGGGGCACAGCCTGAGGTCCCCCGACCTGGCACTGGGGCAGGGGGCGAGGCTTAAGGTCCCCATCAAGCCCCGCTGGGTGGAGGGCGTGGCCTAAGTTCCCCTGGCCTGGTGCCAAGGCAGGAGGCTCCGCCTGATGTCCCCCAGCCTGACACCAGGGCAGGGAGCGTGGCCTGAGGTCCCCTGTCCAGCCCCACAGGGGCCGGGGAGGGCGTAGCCTCAGGTCCCTGTTGATTGCTTGATAAGGCTCCTTAAGGGAACTTGGCCTCAGCTGTGGGTGCAGCCATCTTTTTATGGAGTGATGGTCAATTAGCATATTCCCTCTTTATTAGATAGGATTATTATAGATTTCCAGACTTGTAGTAGACACTTGGTAACTATTATTATTAAAATTTATAAAGCTAAGTAACATGAATGATCTTGTTACAAATCTTGTAGCCTTTTGTATCAGAATGTTTCTTGTTTTCTTCCAATGAGATTGTGTTAGGAAGAATTTTGATTCCCATCATCTTTGTCCTCTGGTATTACTCTTTTTAAAATATATATATTTTATTGATTTTTTCACAGAGAGGAAGGGAAGAGGGATAGAGAGTTAGAAACATTGATGAGAGAAAAACATCCATCAGCTGCTCCTGCACATCTCCTACTGGGGATGTGCCCACAACCAAGATACATGCCCTTGACCGGAATCGAACCTGGGACCCTTCAGTCCACAGGCCAGTGCTCTATCCACTGAGCCAAACTGGTTAGGGCCTCTGGTATTACTCTTATAGTTATGTTGCATTACATGGCAAAAGGGACTTTGCAGATGTAATTAAGGTCACTAATTAGCTGATTTTAAGATAGAGGAATTAGTCTGGGATTTCCAGGTGAGCCCAATGTAATCACATGAACCACTAAAGTTAAAATAATGTCATAGAGATGTAGCAGAAAGGAACTTCATAGACACTTGAAGCATGAGAAGGATTCAACCCATGAGTGCTGGCTTGTGGATAGAAGTACCCACATAGAAATCACACTCAAGAAACGAATTCTGCCCACGACCTGAGCAAGCCTGGAAGCAGATTCTTCCCCAGCCTTATGAGACCCTAAACAAAGTTCCCAGCTGAGTCCACTGGGCTTCTGATTTATAGAACTGTGAGATAATAAATGGGTGTTGTTTTAAGCCACTTTCTTGTTAATTAGTTATGGCGACAATAGATAACTAATACTAGCATTCGTTCTCATACCCTTCTCAGCTCTCCTCAGGCAGTGCTGGAATCCAGGGAACTACATTCCCCAGAGGCCCTAATGGCCAGTGCTCTGGATTTATTTACATTTTTCCAAGTGGGATGCACTTCCTGAGATTTGGAAAGTGAAAGAAAGACATAAATTATTGTTCTGTGTTTTGTTTACTTGGGCTTTAGTTCTCTTCCCTGCCTCTCTGATATAAGGCAGCTGTGACAATCAACAGTGGTTTTCTGAACTTTTCTGGCCTCTGAGCGGTGGTGGTAACAGCAGCAACAGCAACTTCCCTATTCTCTGGAGCACAGGAGCAGTGGTACAAATGAAAACTAATGTGACAGTAGCTCCTTTAGTTCTTCCAGAGACTTTTAAGCACCTAATTCTCTGTACTAAATACCATTAATGCTTGGAATATCTGGAGTAGTTTCTGTTTTCATGATTATACACCAAGTGACAGGCTTCTCCATGCTTCACTTTTCCATATGCTATCGAACCTAGAATAGGTTCGCCTCTTGATGAGTCAAGAATTGGATGGTACATCAAGGGTAGTTACCATTATCAACTGATTTAAAAAAATATATTTTCATTGATTTCAGAGAGGAAAGGAGAGGGAGAGAGAGAGAGAGATGGAAACATCAATGATGAGAGAGAATCATTGATCGGCTGCCTCTTGCATGCCCCCCACTGGGGATCGAGCCCACAACCTGGGCATATACCCTTGACCAGAATCGAACCCGGGACCCCTCAGTCCCCAGGCCAACACTCTATCCCCTGAGCCAAACCAGTGAGGGCTCAACTGATTTTTTTTTTTTTTTAAGAAATACATGGGGCCCTGACTGGTTTGGCTCAGGGGATAGAGCATCGGCCTGCAGACTGAAGGGTCCCAGGTTCGATTCTGTCAAGGGCATGTACCGTGGTTGTGGGCACATCCCCAGTAGGAGGTGTGCAGGAGGCAGCTGATCGATGTTTCTCTCCCATTGATGTTTCTAACTCTCTATCCCTCTCCCTTCCTCTCTGTAAAAAATCAATAAAATATATTAATTAAAAAAAAAGAAATATATGGGGCCCAGCCAGTGTGACTGAGTGGTTGAGTGCTAACCCATGAACCCTGATGCCCCAGTGCTGGAACTCTGAGTGAGGTAGTCCGAGAAGTTCATGGATAGGCCCTTTTAGAGACATTGCCTAGGACTCCAGAAGCCCTTCATCACACTCATTCGTAATTCTTGCTGGTTTGTAGGAAGTGGTTATAGGGTTAAGCCTCGGACTGACCTGCTGGCAAAGTCGCAAACAAGTCCCAGCTTGGAGGGCACAGTCCTCTAAGCATAATTAAGCTTGATCTTGTAACTGCTCCCTAGATCTTTCTTGGGTAGCTAGTGGGCTGTGGGAGGGGCAGCAAGTGCTGCCAAAACAAGTGAAACTTACAAGAACATTGTCAATTGCCTTGTTTGTCCCTGATTATAAATAAAGCCTCAGCTTTGCAGCCTGGATCTGTTCTGTGGCCTCAGCAAGGCACAGAAGATCCACCTAGACCCAGCTTTTTCTCTTTGTCTATCATTTCTCCATCCTTCGTCGCCCCCGCTCAGGCTCGCCGACCCCTTGGCTGTGCTGGCGCAGCACACTGGTTTTTATAGCCAACTTAATGGGGACTTCTCTTCCTGGCACTTGAACACTGGGTTGGGGAGCATGGTGTGGAGCTGGCACCTCTTGCTCCTCAGGAGGGACCTCCTGTGGTGGATAAAAATCCCTCCCAATTTTTATCCACCACATGTGGGTGTGGAACTAGCCCTTTCTGTGACTCTGCCCCTCTTACCAGTCTCCATGTGGCTTCCTCTTTATATCATTAGTTGTATGACTTCTGTTCAGCTAAATTTCAGGTGGTTCTGAATTATGGTTGTTCTGTAGTTGTAATTTTCATTTGGTTGTGCGAGGAAGGAAGTACCACATTTACCTACTTCGCCATATTGACTGGAAGCTCCTATATTGTTATGTTAATCATAGAAATTACATAGTCATTTCTAAGGATTGGGGAAGTGAGAAGGGCTTTACCACTTCAGGAAGTGGACAAGGCTATCCAGTAGATGCATGTGGCCTTAAACCCACTGATAGAGGTTTCAGGGTACAAGTTGGAAACTTCTGTTCTTTTGTGGCTTTTTTCTTCATTTTTTGGCCTTTGTTTTCAAGTTACCTTATTCTACCTCTCTTAGAAACAACTTATAAACACATGAAAATATACTCAGCATAGTTGGTCATCAGGGAAATGCCACATAAAACCATGATAAGATGCCATTATATACTGTCTAGAATGGCAAAAATAAAAAAGACAATTCCTGCCCTGGCCGGTGTGGCTTAGTTGGTTGGGCGTTGTCCTATGCATTGAGAGGTTGCTGGTTCGATTCCTGGTCAGGGCACAAGCCCAGATTGTGGGCTCGATCCCACAGCGATGTTTTTTTTCTCTCTCTCTCACTTCTTTACTCTCTTAGATAGATAGATAGATAGATAGATAGATAGATAGATAGATAGAAAGAAAGAAAAAGACAATTCCAAGTGTTGGTGAGGATGTGCAGCAACTGGATTCTTATACATTGCTGGTGGGAATGTAAAGTGTTACAACAACTTTGCAAAATAGCTTGACAGTATTTTTTTATATATAAAAAACTAAACATATGTCTATTATACCACTTAATTTCACTTCTAGATATTTGACCAAGGGGCCAAAGATTGATGATTAGGAAACAAATAAATACTCTTACCAGCTATCTGGGCACCTCTTAGCCCATTCAAGCTGACACATAAAATTGGCCATCACATGTAGCCATTAGAGTGACAGGCCAGAAAGGGAACTGTACACATTCTTTTTAGGATGTAACTCAAAGTCTCAACCAGTGATAGAAGCTTCTTACACTGTATTGGTAAGTTTTAGAATTACAGATGTTTCACTCATTTATTCCTTCACTCATTCAACACATTTAATGACATCTGTGATATGCCTAGATCATAGTGAACAAAGAATAGCCCATTTCCTCAAGAGATTTATCATTTGAAATTAAGGTAAATAAGTAAATCAGTAATATTAATAGTGTGATCAATACTATAGTCATAGGGTGTGTCATAGGTTTGATTTTGCTAATAAAGTGCCACCAGGTATTCTTAGCCCTAAGATATAGCACTCACTGCCAAAACACACAGTAGAGCAATACTATAGTCCAGTAGTCAGCAAACTGAGGCTCGCGAGCCACATGCAGCTCTTCGGCCCCTTGAGTGTGGCTCTTGCACAAAATACCATGGCCTGGGCGAGTCTATTTTGAAGAAGTGGCATTAGAAGAAATTTAAGTTTAAAAAATTTGGCTCTCAAAAGAAATTTCAATCGTTGTATTGTTGATATTTGGCTCTGTTGGCTAATGAGTTTGCTGACCACTGTTATAGTCAGAAGGCATGAGATCTAGAACTTACTATGTTCCCTGTTCAGAGTTGGAATCTTTGGTTTAATATTGATATATTGATATAGAAAGGAATGTATTTGGATCAGGAATTCAGGGACAGTCTCTCTGAGAAGGTGATATTTAAAGAGATATCTGATTGGCAAGAAGGGGTATAGCTAGTGGAAAGGCCCTGAGGTAGGACCACAGTGTTAAAGGAACTGAAGGAAGGCCATGTGACTGTAGCATAGTGGGCTTCAGAGGCCAGATCACAGCAGGCCTTGTAATTTGGGCTAAGGGTTTGGATTTTATTCTAAGGGCATTAGAAGTCATTGGAGTAACTTAAGCATAAATCAGATCTGACTTGCATTGTACCCACAGAAGTGGGGACTCTCTTGTCATTGCTCATTTTACCCAACTTCCTTAATGAGGCAAATTATAGCAATGCTTAGAACTACCAAACTTTTGTGGTTAGCAGTAGATGGAAAATATATGGCTTCATCTACTTCCTTAATTCAGAATAGTGGACTCTAATCAGTTTTTCTTAACTCTCATTTTTCCATTTTCTAGCCAAAAACAAACAAAAAACAAGAACAAACTCCCCAGCAACAACAATCTATACTAATAAGAGGGTAATATGCTAATTAGACCAGGTAGATCGGACATCTTCCAGTCCTTCTTCATCCTTCTGGACAAAGCCACGGTGGCGGGGCTGAGGCAGAGGCGATTAGGGGCAATCAGGTCAGCAGGGGAGGGCAGTTAGCGGTGTATAGGGAGCGGTTATAGGGTTAAGCCTCGGACTGACCTGCTGGCAAAGTCGCAAACAAGTCCCAGCTTAGAGGGCACAGCCCTCTTAGCATAATTAAGCTTGGTCTTGTGACTGCTCCCTAGATCTTTCCTGGGTAGCTAATGGGCTGTGGGAGGTGCAGCAGGTGCTGCCAAAACAAGTGAAACTTACAAGAACATTGTAAATTACCTTGTTTACCTCTGACTATAAAATAAAGCATCAGCTTGCAATCTGGATCTGTTCTGTGGTCTCAGTCACGCACAGAAGATCCACCTAGACCCAGCTTATTCTCTTTGTCTATCTTTTCTTCATCCTTCGCCGGCCCTCCCTCAGGCTCACCGAACCCTTGGCTGTGCTGGTGCGACACATGGGTGATCAGGTTGGCAGGCAGAGGCAGTTAGGGGTAATCAGGCAAGTAGGCAGAGGTGGTTAGGGGCAATTAGGCAGGCATAGGTGGTTAGGGGCGATCAGGCAGGCAGGCAGAGGTGGTTAGGGGCGATCAGGCAGGCAGGCAGGTAGGTGAGCAGTTAGGAGCCAGCAGTCCTGGATTGTGAGAGGGATATCTGACTGCCGGATTAGGCCCGATCCCAGGGATTGGGCCTAACCCAGCAGTCGGACATCCCCTGAACTTTTTGGGGCAATGGAAATATTCTATATCTTGACTGTAGTGGTGACTACACAAATGTATACATTTGTCAAAACCTATCAAACTATACACTCACAATTATGGAATTTTATTATATGTAAATTATACCTCATTAAAGTTGATTTTAAAAAGAAAGTTATATATTCTAGGTAAATACAAAGGAAGGACACTTTGCACTGCTTCAAGCATGCAGGAAACTTCTCAAAAGGGATGATTTTGGAGATGCTACTTGAAGAATGACTAGTGGTAGTATGCTAGTTTGAAACAAGGTTTTGAAATTTAATGGCACTCCTCCCATCAAGATTGGTGACTGGTGGTCCTAGCCAGTTTGGCTCAATGGATAGAGTGTCAGTCTGTGGACTCAAGAGTCCTGGGTTCAATTCCAGTCAAAGGCACATGCTTGGGTTGCAGGCTTGATAACCAGTAGGGGGCGGGCAGGAGGCAGTCGAGCAGTGATTCTCTCTCATTATTGATCTTTCTATTTCTCTCCCTCTCCCTTCCTCTCTGAAATCAATAAAAATATATTTTAAAAAATATTGGTGACTGGTGACCTGTGACTACCCGATCACCAGAATAACATGGAAGTGATTCTGTGCTAGACCCCTAACCTAAGGTGACCACACGTCCCGCTTTTGGCGGGATAGTCCCGATTTTTAACAATTTGTCCCGCATCCCGCGGCCTTTTAAAAAAGTCCCGATTTTTGGAAAGAATGCATGACAAGCTAGGGAACGGCGGGAGAACGGGAAGGGAATATACGGTTTTCGGCGGCCATGTGGCTATTTAGCCAGGATATGAGTTTTATATTATTTTTGTTAATTTTATAATGTTAAACTTTAATAATAACAAATAATTGTTGAGAACTGATTATCAAGAACTGCTTTTCAAAGTTCACGTTGTTGATCAGTTGTTAGAATTCGACCACCATTGTTTGGACTTAATGAACAATGGCATTTTTTGGGATTGGCAATGACGAAAACATTTTGTAACTGTCTCTCAGACGATACACATCGTACTGCGTGCTAGTAAGCTAGTTAAACAAGTGATGTCATTACAAATCAGCTATTCAGATAATTTAGGTAAGTACTTTATTTATTTATTTATTTCATAAATACATAAATTTTCTTGAATTTAGCAGACAGTACTCGTATTATTTATATTTTATAGTGGCGGCAAAAAGTCTAGCGCCGGCCTTGAAAGTGACATTTACGACTTACGTTATGGCAAATTCATGACCTTTTAAACAACGACAGCAATCTACTAAAAAAAATTCACTCAAATGAGAAATATGCCAAAGAATAAAATAATACTATACATAATTTATTATATTTGTAGATTGTACTTATGTTGAAATTAAAAAAATATATATTACAATACTATTTTTGCGTTCTATGAAAATTTTTGTTGCTCCATATAGACCAAATTTTTAATCAAGAACCCCCTCCCCCCCCTACCCCCACCCCAGGTCAATGGTGTCCCGCTTTACCAATGTTAAAATCTGGTCACCTTACCATAACCCCCTCCCCTTAGCTCAGGATCTTATATAAGCTTCAGTTACCTGGATGCCCTTTGGGCCCTCATTCTTACTGATCCTCCATACATATAAATTCAGTTTGTTTTTTTGTCTTGTTAATCTGTCTTATGTTAATTTGATTATCAGACCAACATCCCCAGCAGGAGACAGAAATCTGCTATTCTCCCAGGCCTCACTTCTGAAGTGGTACTTGTCACAGAATGATCATCTTGTCACCCAAATGTGACTTTATTATGTGAAAAGCAGCCATTTCTGTTTGACATGCCTCCAAATACAAGCCAAGCACTTCGCCTGGTGTACGTGAAATTACAACCTAATCTACTAGTAAAATTGGAGAAAAGACTTACTGAGTTGATTGTTTTAAGAGAAGGTATGTCTAACACCAAGGTGGTTCCAGATTTGGAGGAGGAGAATTGGTCACCATCCCAGGGTCTGTTCCCATCACTCCTGGCCCCTTGGCATATTTCACTGTGTTAACCTACCCAGTGCCTGTCAGTGAAACCACAATGAACCCAGGTTCCAGGGTCTAGTGGGTACTACAGATCACCTTTTCTTCTCTCCAGGCCATGTATATTTATTTCCCTGTCACAGATTCAGTCAACTACACTCAAAGGCTAGGATTCATCTTCTGGACTCTTATCAGGCTCTGCTAAGTCTGTGTTCTGTCTCATGTGGCAATGGGCATTGGAGGGGACAGGGGTCACACAACTGCCGCTGCCCCACAGTTTCCTGCAATAAACACTGTTCCAGGCTTGCTGCTGTCAACCATCCACCCCATTTACTCAATAATGGCCATAAGGTCATTTTTCACTTCCATTCTGCATTCCTGGCATTCTAGAACTGTTGTACCATAAATCAGTGAGCTAGATATGAGACACCTTAATGAAGCAATTAGTTAGGAGTCATCTTTATTATGCATGGGTTTAGAGCAGAATATCTCTGTCAAATTCTGAACAAACAAATGAAGGAGCATTCCCTTTTTATATCCTTCTAGGTCTTTGTGTAAGTTATTTTTGCAGACAGCTTGTAACCTTGAGTATATATCATATCTAGCAAACACCTGTCATATCTATACAGACAACTTGTAACCTTGAGTACATATCATATCTATACAGATACCTGGCATGGGAATATTATAAGTATCAGCATATCAGCCCCTTATGTTAGATGACTAGCTTGCAAGATTAGACAGTTACGTTTATCTTTTCTATTATTTAAGCTAAAAAGCAAAGTTATTTTACAGAATAAGAGACTGTCTAAAAATAACAGAGTTGACTTATGGAACAAGGGACTAGCAAGAAATAGCAGAGAATTTCAAAACAGCAGTTTTAAACAGCAGTTTTCCCAAAGGAGGGATCATTACTATACTTCAGACCTGCTATGGCCAGCCTAACCTTTCTTAAGAATGAGAAATGCTCTAAGATATTTCCTCAAAATAAATTAAGTAGAAAAATAGTGAAAAGAGCATTGTTCACTTGACATCAAAAAAGATTTAATAAAAGAAAAGGGCACAGTACCAGCTGGCTCATTTGATGACTTAACAGAAATTTTTTTTTTCTTTATTACTCGCATATTTGTCCAAGTAGAGTATATGGGGCGTTATCCAAGGCAACCCTTGAGATAAACTTAACCGTACAGGTGTTTGGACATTAAGTAGTTGCTAGCAAAGAGACTACTCTAAATAAGCAGGACTGAGGGTAGGCATTATCATCTGACCTTATGAAAAGGCTAAAAAGGGCTAATTCCAATGTAACCCTGATATTTGGAGGCTAGTGATCTGAATCCATGCCAGCAAGCGCAGTGTACATTCTTGATAACCTATAATTAACCCTTTGCACTCACTTGCTTTTTTCTCGATTCCTTTATTCTACTCGGGATTTAATTTTTTAAATACCCCAGATTTTACAAAGCGCGGCAGTAGAATAAAAAAGTGGAGTTTCTTTTCATACAAACTTATTTATTTGGGTTTTTTTATATTTCAAATTATTGATACATTCAAAGAGTATAAAAAGAGCTGCTACCGATGCTAACCGTGTCGAGTCACACTCGACATCCAAGTGCAAAAGGTTAAGTCACTGCCTCCTTCCCAGATACTGGTCTTAGAGAACTGGTAACAGAGGCCATGGGACTGTGGACAGTGCACTGCCCCAGAGGGAGGGTTATTAATGCTGGCGCCAGGCCAGACCATCAGATATGGCCTGGAGACCCCCAACACCTGGGGGCCTTCTTGCAAGGCCCCCGAAAAGGACTGGAAGCATAATCCATATTTGCGGGACAAAGACCACAGGGAGATATAAAGTAAAGCCCCATGAATGTTCCTTCACTCAGATTTGGAAGGCTGTTCCCTGAGTCCGCAGGTGTATTAAACAGTGTCCCTCCTCTTCTTTAAGGCATTGCTTGGTGTTTCTTTGGTCTTCTGCAACACTTATATTAATATAGTTAAGACTGCCAGAGGAATTACGCCACACAAAAATATGCAGTTGCTAATCACACAGCACACTTTATTACTCACAAGGTTCCTGGTGCCATAGGCTCAGGCTTAACGGGGTCCCCAGGGAAGAGTGGAGTCCTTTGCGGGCAGCGGCGAATCCGTCTTTGCGTGGCTGGCCATCTGGTTGGGTCCAGTCAGTGGGAGGAGGGCGACCGAAGTCTCATGATCAGAGGTTCCGCCGTTCTTCTGCCGTCTGGTGTGGAGCAAGGCAGCGTGGAGCGTGGATCAATAGGATGATCAATGTCTGAAGTTGGGGACCCATTTTTAAGCCTGTTCTGACCCACGACAGTCCAGGTGGCTATCAGTAACATAACTTATCACACAAGTGTTAATCAGAGTACAAGCTGGTTATCAATCATAGTGTCAATCAGAAGGTGTCTATCAGGTTTACATACATCATTCCTAAGGGTAGCATTCAGCTATGGTCTTATCTGTATGGTGCAGCTAGCGCTTGGCCAGAATGGTCATTCCCTATGCTCTTTAATATTACTCTTTAAGATTTCACACAAGTATTTCACAAAAATTAATTTTTTTATAAATTAATTTGTTACTAAGACAATATTCTAGGAGGAATTGAGAGGCAACATAAGGTAAATACAAGGACAGCATTTCCCTCTCATTCACGTGATATGAACAGAAGTACTTTTACAAAGTTTTCTACCAATATTTAAATTTTTTTGTCCCAATGTGTTTTAGAAGGCAGAGATATAGTCCATAGAATTTCATAGTTAACAATTAAACTAGTATAGAATTGAACCTTCTTGCTTGCTGCCTAGTACCATTCCTTCTCATTGGCATCAGTCCATTGGACTTCCTTGAACAAAATTAACCAAACAGTTTAGGTTGGACTAATCCCACCTACAGATTTGGGTTGGTAACAGATCAGTTTCAGGCAGTCAACAAAAACAGTTTTATTCCCCATGAAACAGGAATTTTAGGGGCAAAATAGGACAAGGTTAGGAAATTTTAGAAATTTTGGAAATTAAAGGGACCATCGAGGAAGCACAGGTATAGTTCCATAGAATAGGGAAGGTGAAAAGCTGCAACAGGTACATTTCCATAGAATGAGGGAGCTGGGAACAGCAAAAGGTCTATATTTACAAAATAAAGAGAAGGAAGCCCTTCATCCAGATGGAGAAGAAGAAAGCCCAAAAAGAATAGGAAAACAATAAGAAAGGGGGTGGGGGGGAGAGAACCTCACATGTCACATGTGAGGTTCAACCTTTGAGCCCAGGAGTTACTATAGTGACCAATCAGAGAGGATATCAAGGCACCAGGATCTGCAGTCTTTATAAGCCCTAGGGAAGAGTAACTCAGTGGAACCCTTGTCCCCCTCCCCACGTGGGAGTCCATTCTGTGGGACTCTTTCCCTCTCCCCACATGGGAGTCTGTACTTGTTCTTCAATAAATCTCCTCCTATGCTATACCACTTTCTGCCCATGGATTCATTCTTCGATTCCTACGGACAAAGAATCCGGGTTTCAGTCCAAAAATTCTGTTTCACCCAGGACTCATTGTTGTCTTATGTGAACGAAAGAAGCCACCTGCTAACCTGACAAGCTCAGGGGAGGCCTGTGTGGCAGTCTTGAAAACTCAGAGACCTAAAATTAACCACAAAAGATGGTCTGAAAATTAAATATTTAACTACAAACAGGTTATAGTGGGCAGTCATGTCCTAGGCCGATATTTTCCCTGACAACGATCAACTTAGATCTTTCCTGAGCCCATTTGCCTTTTTGCCTCTAAGATAACATATCTGTGAGATGTCTGGGTAACTTGTAACTTCCTTCTTTTGCTGGAGCCCCTGGGGCACAACCAAATGTGGTAGGCGCCAGGACAGATGCCTCAAATTCCTTCATTATC
This sequence comes from Cnephaeus nilssonii, assembly GCF_951640355.1. Lineage (NCBI taxonomy): Eukaryota > Metazoa > Chordata > Mammalia > Chiroptera > Vespertilionidae > Cnephaeus > Cnephaeus nilssonii. The sequence continues at coordinate 21,688,281 of NC_137073.1, read as the reverse complement.
ATGTTAATTGTTCCTGTACCCACCTAGGTATGTGTCCATCATTTTACTTTTTATCCAATCCCAGGGGTTTCTCACCGTTTGACTTTATCCCACCTCCTTAATCCGTCACCAATGAATTTCATGTAGCCCACCTATGTCCCTCCTTTGATGGCAATGTATAAATACAGATGTAACCCGCCATTCTTTGGAGCATTATCTCAATTCATTGAGGTTCTGCTTCCCGGCATATGTCGACAGTTTGGCTCAAATAAACTCACTAAAATTCTTTACAGGTTTCAATGGTTTTTTTCGTTAACACTTACAATGTGACCAGATTTGGTCTTACAAGAGGCAATGAGATCCTGACAAACTGTGAGAAAGAGGTTTCCTCCCTTTTCCAAGAATAATTCAGGAAAAGATTTTTCTTCTAATAGGGATGATGTATGTAGCCTTGTAGCTCCTGGTAGCCATCTTTTGACCACACTTGGAGGCAGATGTAGAGAGGAAAAACTTCCTTTCACCTTCTTAGGACCAGTAGCTGAGCCTAGGAATTAAATTCACATAAGACAGATTAACAGGAGAAAAGCACACAATTTTTTAAAGTAAAATTTTTATGTGTACATGTGAGTTTTCAAAAGGAAAATGAAGACCCAAAGAAGCTGTTAGACTCAAATAGGTAACAAAGAACAATAAATTGTGGGGATGTAACCAGAAACAAGGGGGCTTGGGCTAGGGGCAATACACTGGGAATATAAAGAGGAATATTGTAGAGAAGATTAAAATTTGTCCAAAAACTGATTAAAAGCCAAGTTATATTGTGCAGATAACTGGTAACAAACTTGAATACTTTGTTGATAGTAGAATTTTGTTGTTTGATGTCTTTGTTAATTGATGGTATATCTGATTAGTGGCCCTGTCTGTAAAGTTAAAATTTACCCCAAACAACTAATAAAGGTTATGAGTTTTATGGCCTAACAGCTTTTAACCGGCTTTGTGACTAGATTCACAATCTTTAACCAGGTATTTCTTTCTGGACCCTAATCTTGCAATATAATCCTCCCACCCTCCTGATCACCTTCTTTTTCTATTAAGACCTCCCTCTCTAAAAGCACTCTATGTCAGCCTCTTTTGTTTTTTTAAATTGAGGTATAACCTGGTCAGGTGTGGCTCAGTGGTTGATTGTCTACCAGGAACCAAGAGGTCACCGGTTTGATTCCCAGCCAGGGCATATGCCTGGGTTGCGGGCTCAATCCCTAGTGGGGGGTGTGCAGGAGGCAGCCAATCAATGATTCTCTCTCATCATTGATGTTTCTCTCCCTCTCTCTCCCTTCTTCTCTAAAATAAATAAAAATATATTTTAAAAAAATAAAATAAATTGAGGTATAATTGACATACAACATTATGTAAGTTTCAGGTATACAATGTAATTATTTGACATTTGTATACATTGTGAAATGATCACCACAATAAGTCTAGTTAATTTCAATCATCTGATATAGTTTCTTCTTGTGATAATTCTTATGATCTACTCTCTTGGCAACTTTCTAATATGCAATACAGTATTATTCACTATGGTCACCAAGTCGTAAATCACATCCCCATGACTTATTTATTTTATTACTGGAAGTTTGTACCTTTTGAGTGACCTCTTCTCCCAATTCTCCTGTTTCCTTCTACCTCCTTTTCCCCCAACCCCACCTCTGACAACCATTGATTGTGTCAATGAGCTTGGTTTTTTGAGATCCCATATATAAGTAAAATCATAGTGTATTTGTCTTTCTCTGAGTTATTTCACTTAACAAATGTCCCCAAGGTCCATCCATATTGTTGCAAATGGCAAGATTTTATTATTTTTTAAGGCTGAATAATTTGATTGCTTTTGTTGGTTCCTTTTGTTAACAAGTATCCTTTTGTTAACAAAACACATGATTTGTAGTAGTTTGTAAGAATGACTGCAACAATTTCTCTCTTCCCTGTACATATGCACATTTGCAACAGGACACTCTTTGCATCTGAAGTTTGGAGTCTGTTTCTCTTCCCCTAAATTTAGGTTAGCCCATGACTTGCCTTGATCAATAGAATGTGGTGAAAGGGATATTGTGCGATTCTTGAGCCCAGGCCTTAAGAGATCTCGCAGCTTCTGCCTTAGCTCTCTTGGAATGCTGCCCTGAGGTCACCATGTGAGGAATAAGAGGAGCCTGCAGTGGGATGAGAGGCCATGAGGAGGAGGACAAATGAAGGTGCGTTGGTCAACAGTAGCACCAATTGCCAGTTAGCTGAATGCAGCCACATGAGTGACCCCAGGTGAGACCAGCCAAAAGAATTGCCCAACCCTTTCATAGAATCATGACAAATCATAAACCACTAATGTTTTAGGCCATTAAGTTTTTGGGTGTTCAGTAGATAAGCTTAAAACCTGAAGATTACATATTACCCGGTATAATCTATTCTCTCAGTCCTTTAGACTCCAGACTTCAGAGCTGGGACATCAGGAAATGTGCCCATGCCGTGAGAGTGGTCATCTGTTTAAATAAAACCCGGTTTCAAATTGCAGTAGTCCCCTTATCCTCAGATGACACATTCCAAGACCCCCAGTGGGTGCCTACAACGGCAGATAGCACCAAACCCTATACATCGATACTATATTTCTTTCTATATTGTCATGCACCATCTAATGACATTTCGGTGAACAGTTGACCACATATATGACAGTGGTCCCATAAAATTATGGAGCTGAAAATCCCTATTGTCTAGTGATATCGTAGTCATCATTATGTTATAGTGTAATGCATTACTCAAGTGTTTGTGGTGATGCTGGTGTAAACAAACCCATTGCTTTTGGTCATATAAAAGTAGAGCACATACAATTGTGTATACCAGTAGTACATAATTCTTGATAATGATAATAAATGACTGTTACTGCTTTATGTATTTATTATACTATACTTTTATTGTTATTCTAGAATGTATTCATTTTATTTATAAAAAAGTTTATTGTAAAACAGTACGCTTTGTTCCAGTGGCTGCTGACTCACACTTTTATTTCTTGATTATATATTTTCTTGTGCTTGACTTAACTTCATGTTGTACATTACACATGCTGCACAGGCTTGTGGCCTAGAAGCAGTAGGCTATACCATACAGCCTAGGTGTGTAGTAGGCACTACCATCTAGGTTTGTGTAAGTACACTGATGTTTGCACAATGATGAAATTGCCTAACAATGCATTTTTCAGAATCTAGCCCCATCATTAAGCTGCACATGATTGTGTATATACATACCTTCCTACTTAAAGGGAGCACTTTACATCTTCTATTTGTTATATTCAAACAAGAGGCCTGGTGTATGAAATTTGTGCCCTGGGGGGGGGGGTGGGGAGAGGGGTTCCCTCAGCTTGGCCTGCACCCTCTCACAGTCCAGGCACCCTTGGGAGATGCCCGCAGGGGGTGGGCCTAAGCCATCAGTCGGACATCCTAGGCACTGTTGCGGAGGTGGGAGGAGCTCCCGCCACTGCCGCTGTGTTCGCCAGCCATGAGCCCGGCTTCTGGCTGAGTGGCGCTCCCCCTATGGGAGTGCCCTGACCACCAGGGGGCAGCTCCTGTGTTGAGTGCCTGCCCCCTGGTGGTCAGTGTGCATCATAGCCACCGGTCGTTCTGTTGCTTGGTCCATTTGCATACACTAGCCTTTTATTATATAGGAAGGATGTCAGCATCACCAATCTTAAGCATTGGGGCCATAATTAAGTAAAATATGGGTCACTTGAACACAAGCACTGGGATACCTCCACGGTTGATCTGACAACTGAGATGGCTAGGACATAACTAAAGGGCAGGGAGTGCATATTCAGCATGGATATGCTGGACAAAGGGATGATTCACCTGGATGGGACAGAACAGGATGGCGTGAGATTTCATCATGCTACTCAGGACACAGCACAATTGAAAACTTATGAATTGGTTCTAGGATTTTCCATTTAATGTTTTCAGAGCTTGGTTGACCACAGGTAACTGAAGGTGTGAAAGAGAAACTGCAAGTAAGTGGGGAACTACTATACTTGTTGCTTCATTGTGCAAAAAAAGACTGGGTAGATTTTCACCAAATGTGGAGAGAGTTTTTTAGATGGTCTGACTAGTGTAGGGGAGGAAAAATATCTTTTCCCTCTATCCACCTCTGATTCTTCAGCTGAGGCCCTGTAAATTAGAGTGACAAAAGACAATCTAACAAGGGAAAATCCAAGAAAAACTTATTCTTGCATGTGCATTGCTCATACACATGGGAGTACCCAGAGATGGTAGCTTAAAGGGTGGTTAGAACTTGGGCTTATATTAAGGTTACCAGACGTCCCGCTTTTGGCGGGACAGTCCCGATTTTTAACAATTTGTCCCGCGTCCCGCGGCGTTTTAAAAAAGTCCCGATTTTTGGAAAGAATGCACGACAAGCTAGGGAACGGCAGGAGAACGGGAAGGGAATATACGGTTTTTGGCGGCCATGTGGCTATTTAGCCAGGATATGAGTTTTATATTATTTTTGTTAATTTTATAATGTTAAACTTTAATAATAACAAATAATTGTTGAGAACTGATTATCGAGAACTGCTTATCAAAGTTCGCATTGTTGATCAGTTGTTAGAATTCGGCCACCATTGTTTGGACTTAATGAACAATAGCATTTTTGGGGATTGGCAACGACGAAAACATTTTGTAACTGTCTCTCAGACGATACACATCGTACTGCGTGCTAGTAAGCTAGTTAAACAAGTGATGTCATTACAAATCAGCTATTCAGATAATTTAGGTAAGTAATTTATTTATTTATTTCATAAATACATAAATTTTCTTGAATTTAGCAGACAGTACTCGTATTATTTATATTTTATAGTGGCGGCAAAAAGTCTAGCGCCGGCCTTGAAAGTGACACTTATGACTTACGTTACGGCAAACTCAGAGGAAAAATAATACAAGTTAGTATTGTTATTATTTAGAAAGAAATATAGGATTAAAATAATTTTTAAAATATAGTTACTTTATAACAATCAAATTAATTTAATTTATAAACTAACAATAAAATATGTTCATGTAATTATGTACCTACTTACTGTGTTTTTAAGCAATATGTATATAATAATTTATAATATAATTTTAAATTATTTTTTTTAGATTTTTAAGATAATGAGTAAGAAAAGAGGATGCAAATTCAATGATGATCTAAGAAGTGAATTTCCTTTTATTAAAAAAACCAAAAGCGATTACAATATAGACCAAATTTTTAATCAAGAACCACCACCACCCCCCCACCCCCCCCCACCCCCAGCCCCGGGCCGAAACCGGTTTGGCTCAGTGGATAGAGCATCGGCCTTCGGACTCAAGGGTCCCAGGTTCGATTCTGGTCAAGGGCATGTACCTTGGTTGTGGGCACATCCCCAGTAGGGGGTGTGCAAGAGGCAGCTGATCTATGTTTCTCTCTCATCGATGTTTCTAACTCTCTATCCCTCTCTCTTCCTCTCTGTAAAAAATCAATAAAATATATTTTTTAAAAAAAGAACCCTCCCCCTCTCCCCCCGTCATGTCCCGCTTTACCAATGTTAAAATCTGGTCACCTTAGCTTATATTCCTAACTTAGTAGGGGAGGGAGTAGGGGAGAGAGCGTATTTATGGAAAAGCAAATGACTTTTTGGAAAGATAAATGGGCTCCTTAGGAGATCATTTCTGTTTGGGTGTGGTGGCTACTTTACATCTCAGGAGAAGATTAGAGTGGTTCCTGGAGAGGAGACTAGGACAATGAGGGTTTGTTTGTTTGTTTTTCTCTGTTTTTAAGTACATAGGGATTCAGGAATGCAAATGCTGCCAGCTGAAAATAATTCTCATGCAAAGTGGCCTATTTTGGACTGGCAAGTCCTAATACCCTTCACTTCAAAAGTAGGATGAGGAAAAAATAGGATTTCACTTTCGGAGGCCTTGGAGGTCATCCTTCAAATAGTTGAAATCGAGGTACAAGGAGAGGATCATGGGATGACTGGTTGACAAAAAGTGGCCACATGTACAACAGATTAATGTTCACCTAGCATTTCCTCTGTAAAGTGCACTGCCTATGTTAGAGAGTGGGAATTTTTGAGCACGCTTCCTCCTAGTCGACTTGGCCATAAATCCCAGCTGCAACTAACAAAATAGCCTTACAAGATAGATCACTGTCAACTTTCCTGATAATGGGATGCAGTTACTTACTCCACCAGGCGCCAGAACCCTGTAAATTACATGCTGACGTTACTTAAGAAAAACTGCTTTGTTTTAAATTATTTGCTCTGCAAAAACAGGATGTAGTGAATGGGTTTAAAAACCGTCCTTCACAAAGGGTCGGGGCTGCTTTCTGGGCTCGCTGCGTGGAGAGAGAGCAGTCAGCCGGCCGGTTATTAAAGGCTCCCTAAATTTTAATTTGGGCTGGACTCCAGTGGTCGTTTACTCGCCTTCGCTCCACAACACCTAAGCATGGTATGCTGAGTCTACTGCCAGCAGTCCTCTCAGTGTTCTCATTTGTAAGATGGAACAATACTGCTCTTAGGGGCAGAAATAGAATATTGAGAACTAGCTATAATTATAAGAAATATTAACCTTGCTTTATTAATTGTGATTGCCTTGTTCTGATTAAAGAAAGGACATTCTAACCTGGTTGGGAGTTGTATGCCCCAGGGACCTGGGAGTCAACCTTGGAATGCGGTGCATTCTCATTCAAGAATTGCCTATTATCATGGACAGATTAACAGCCTTGTTGCCCAAATAAGGGGTCCCATCCAACCCCCTCCCCCCATTGGCTACTCCCCCATGCATGTAATACTTATTTTTATTCCTTTTGCCTACTTCCCCATGTAATCTTTGTCCTACCCAATATAAGCAGCTGGCTTATGGTGGGGTGCAAAGCAGATTTTTGTTGATGACCTGCTGCTCTCCCATAATGTCTGCATTATTGGAATAACCACTGTCTCTGCTTAATTGGCTCAAGTAGTAACAGGAAACCCGGACCTATTGGTTGTCTGGTTTCACTATCTACCTCATAGAGTTATCTTAAAGTTTGACAATGCCTCTCTCTTTGGCTGAACTTAGTCAGGCTCCTGTTGAGGCAGGAAAGTTAGAAGAGGGAACAAAGGCCTTGAGCTCTACCCCTCCCTTTTTTTGTCTTGGCTGGAACATTGCACATGACTTTCACTGACCACCTATCCCCCTCCCCATTTTTCTGTAATTGAGAGGACAAAGAAAAGAAAAAAAGAAATTGCTATCTGGAGAGGAGAGCCAAGGGCTAGTCTAGTTGGCAGTCACCCTACCAGCGTCAGAAGCTGAGGACCATCCTATCCCTACCCTCTTGCCCACATCTAATAAAAATCTTCCATCCAGAGCCCATCAGGACATCTAGTTCTCCGAGGTCGCCCACTCTCACTTCTCTAGGGCGTGCTATCACTTTAATACATTTACTGTGCTTTGCTAAATCTTTCTGTCACACTCTCGGATTCTTTCTTGCTCTGTGACACGAACCTGGACCCACCTGCTCCCTCTCTCTGACTCCCTCTCGATTCCCTTTCCTATGTGACCAAGAAACTCGGACCCACACCCTGGGGAAGTGAGTTTTCTGCCAGAGGTTGCTGGTAAGTTTGCCCACATGGACTTGCCTTGTTTCATCTCTGCCTCATAAACACACCTTGCTCTCAGATATCTCTCTGCATAGTCTGTCGTTTTATCTTCTGGACTAAACATGGTCACAGAATTCCACATTTGTGATTTTATAATCCAGACTCAGGATTACTCATGCTTCCACTGTTCTTGTACTATTTTTGAGACGTTAGTCCTCGTTTCAATCATCGCATTTCCTGCTACTCTATACACATGCGCACTTTCTCCAGAATCCCCATGTACCTCAGTTTCACCTGGTCCAAGTTCAAATTGAAATGAAACAGGAATTTTTAGGGGTGAAAAAGACAGGTTTTAGGAATTTTTAGAAATTTTGGAAATTAAAAGGACCATGGAGGAAGCACAGAGCTGCAGAGCAGCATAGGGTATATTTCCATAGAATAGGGAAGGTGAAAAGCTGCAACAGGTACATTTCCATAGAATGAGGGAGCTGGGAATAGCAAAAGGTCTATATTTACAAAATAAAGAGAAGGAAGCCCATCATTCAGAAGGAGAAGAAGAAAGCTCAAAGGGAATAGGAAAACAGTAAGGAAGGGGAGTGGTGGGAGAACCTCACTAGTCTCAGGTGAGGTTCGACCTTTGAGCCTAGGAGTTACTATAGTAACCAGTCTAAGGGAATAGTGACCAATCAGAGGGGATATCAAGGCACCAGGATCTGCAGCCTTTATAAGCCGTAGGGAAAAAGAACTCAGTGGGACCCTTTTCCCCTTCCCCACGTGGGAGTCCATTCCATGGGACTCTTCCCACTCCCTACGTGGGAGTCTATACTTGTTCTTTAATAAATTTCCACCTTTGCTAAACCATCTTCTGTCCATGTATTCATTCTTCGACTCTGGTGGACATAGAATCCGGGTTCCAGTCCAAAAATTCCGTTTCAGAAACTTTTACAAACTATTTTATGGTTCTATGACTACAGTGGCCTCTCCTGGACCGATTTCTGACCACACTGGCTTCCTGGGTTATTTTCTCCTTTCTTGCTGACCACACCACAACTCACCAGCATGAGTCCTTTAACTGGAAGGATGCTTCCTCAAGAGGCTTATACCTGGGTGCAGGGGATACCCTACCTCCTAAGATTGGACCCTCCTCACCTGCCCTCAACCAGCAGGCGGACTGTCAGTCAGTCCATCCGCTAATGCAGTGGTCGGCAAACTCATTAGTCAACAGAGCCAAATATCAACAGTACAACAATTGAAATTTCTTTTGAGAGCCAAATTTTTTAAACTTCTTCTAATGCTACTTCTTCAAAATAGACTCGCCCAGGCCGGGGTATTTTGTGGAAGAGCCACACTCAAGGGGCCAAAGAGCCGCATGTGGCTCGCGAGCCGCGGTTTGCCGACCACGGCTCTAATGGAAGGACTGGTTTAGATGTCTAGCCCTCACTAGTGCCCCATTTTTCTTTCTCTAGGCATTATGGGAAAACCTTCTGTCAGCAGTGGTTAACATGGTCTCTGTCCAGGGACAGTACTCGTTCTCAGTTCTTTTCTTCTTCTAGGAATGAATTTAAACAAGAGACAATAAATAGCAACAGCAGGGGAGAATTTATTTGCAGGAAAAGGAATAAACTCAGATAGAACCTGATTGGGTAACTCAGCTAGCAGAAACCAAACCAAGTGCCCCACTTACATGAGTGCCCCGACCCGCGGGGCAACAACACGGACACCAGAGACGAACCTAAGAGAGAGAAACAAACAAGGGACGCGGAGAATGGAGGCAAGACAAATGGGTTTCTGATCAAGCCTTGAATTTTTATTCTTACAGCGATGCCTTATATCCAAGTCAGGGAGTGGGAGGTGGGGCGCGGGGAGTGAACTGTGGACCTATCAGTGCTTGCCAGCAGGGGCTGCAGGCAGGGGAGGGGGTATGAGGAAGTTCTAGAAGGGGAGATGTCTAGGAGGGATAGGGGCTGAGCGGATCATGTGGACTTAGATAATTTGGCTAAGGTCGTAAAGGGTGTTGACTATAGATAAAGGATGGGGCGGTTGAAGGGCAGCTATGCGAAGAATGCTTTGTCCTCAGGCATGAGGAAGTAGGCCTATGGTGAGGACCAAGTTTCCATGAGGTTCTGTTTCATTAGCTTACTAAAATAATGTTAGAATTAATTTGTCATTGACTCTTGGCTCCTGACATCTCCTCCCTCTCTGTTTAAGAGAAGGGAGTGGGCCTTAACCAACCGGGGAGACATTGACCTGGTTCCTCCCGTGGGCTTTGTATGCCCACCGTGTGTGGCTCTTGACATCTTTTGGGGAGGAGAGGCAGAGCCATTATTTTTATTGATGTCAACCTCTATGCAAACCAGGTGTACTCTCAGGGAAATCCAGAGGAGGTTGAAAATGTTTGAACCTTCCCTTGCAATGCTTTGCTCTGCACCCGGTTTGATACCCATACCTCTGGCTCTGGCCAGAGCGTAGGTAAGCATCCCTCTGGTTAAGATGCTGTCCCCGTAGGGAAGGAGCGAGTCTGGGTCTGGAGGTTTTCTCGCTCTTGGTAAACCGAGCCCCACCTATCGGCCATTTCCAGGCATTGATAATGAATCTGAATGGGTTTTGCTAAAGCTGAATCTATTTGCTGTTTTACGAGGTCGGTTATTTTTCTAAATGCCCAAGGGCCAAATGTCTTCATGGCTGGAGCATTCCTGTTAATTCTTCTCTGTTGCAGGAATCCCCATGGTCTAGGAGTTGTTTTCTGAAAATATACAAACACATTCTCGACCAAGGTTAATAGAGAACTCTTTTCTATAAATTTTACTTGGGATCCTTTATTTTTTGCCCAATTTTCCTTTGGCTTATTTTGACACCATATATGTTTTTCATGGGTGTCCTGCTGTGTGAAAATTAATTTTCAAAGTAAAAAATTTTTTCTAGATGTAATTTACTTACAGGATATTTTTTCTTACATGGTATTTTTCCACTATCCCCCTTTTTTATTTAATTTTTTAGGAGGCTTTGGAAGATTTTTATAATGCAGTCTTGATAACTTTAAATTTTAATTTTTGCACAAAATATGACTGCTTTAGGTTCATTGCATGTTAAGTAATTTTACCATGAAATGAACTATCAATAGAAATTTTGGTTAATACTTTAGGAACAGCTTTTGTACAATTACATTTTCTTGAATATTTACTTATTTTCAATTAGCCAATTTAAATTAATCTGAAAACTTGACTATTTTACTGTCAAATTTAATACTCATTAAATAACAACAATCTTAGTTTACTCAGTAAATATTAATGGAAAGGATTATTTTGCATCCTTGAGAAAGCCCTGAGCATTCCTGGATTTAGATATAGGGCAGCTGCCATCAGCCAACTCTCTGTTGCCTGGGTCCCAATCCAAGCTGGGCCAAGTCTCTGTATGTTGCCTGGGTCCCGATTTGAGCTGGCATGGGAAGCGCGAAGCAGCCATGGGGCAGGAGATCTCCTTCAGAAGGGGCGAGTGTTCAAACCCCTGCAATGTTGGGGGGGTGAGGTTCTGTGCCCCACCTCTGTTGACCCCCAAGTTCTCTCCTGATGGCCCCTCTGCAACTGTGCCTGTCTTAGGTTGTTCCTCCCTTGAGGAATCTTACCCGTCTCTGGCTAACCAGCCATCCTCCGGGGCCAAGCAGGGTGATGTGAGGTTCAGTTCTGTCTCCTTGGTAGCCTACGCCCCTATGGCCTCCATGCCCAGTACCTGCCTTGGGATCCCCTCGCCTGCTGGCGGGGCCCCGGCACTGATCACATATCTTGGGGAACTCAGGTTTCTTCTCCAGGGAGGGCCCATCTCACGCCATTGGGCGAGAGACAGATCCATGGTACCAGTCATTATGAGGCTTTAACCTCAGCATGAACAGAAAACTCAGGCAACAGCTATGGGCAAATGGATTGTGAGAAGAGGGTCCCTCTTGGCAAAAAGGGCAAGAGGAGCCAATATAGAATGCTCAAGTGCCTTCCCAAGGGGCCTTCCACACAGTGGAAGGGATTAAATTCTTTCATGTCCTTTTTAAATTGCTGCCAAACATTCAAAGAATTAGTTTGTAAGTTTGGGATAATTGTACAATATGCTGTTGTAAAATATCAAAAATTATAATGAAATTTTTAAAGTATCATGTAAGAATATTCTTTGTTCTAGGCCATGGCAATTCAATCTCAAACTGGCTATCAATTTCTGTATAGAAAAGGTTTTAACCAGTTAAAATCTCTGAATAATTTCTAAAAGTCATTTAATCTTTTCTTATCTACACCTTCTGAGGTCTGATGCGTTGATTATCAATTACAATCTCTGATGTTTGAAGGAAAACTCTATTTTCTCCCAAAATAATCTGCAGGCTATAGAGAGTTTCATTTAAGGATCTTTGTCTTTCTTTTTACAACAAGCAACCTGTATGGTTACAGCTTGAAAGGCAAGCCTCAGGCGACTAGCTAGCTATATTACAAGTATTCTTACAGTAAGGCTGACTACTAATTTACTTTCAGATTTAACATTTTAATAACAATTTTCAGTTTATACTGTAAATGTTAGTGAAATAGAATTTAAAATCTTAAAATTTCTTTTTTATAAATTTATAATTATATTTTTAAAGTATCCTCTTAGGCTTATTTGAATATACAGAGGGATCATGGGAAGCCTTCAGTAACCCTTTTAGAAAACTTATTTAAATTGCTTACAAAGACATTGGCTTATTTAAAGGAAGGGGACTGGCCTTTGTTATTACAAGATGGTGGGCAGTAACCACGTGGCCAGAGAGGCAGGCAAGATGGCGGCTGCCTCACAAGCGGCAAATGTTGTCCCGCCTCTAGCTTAATTAAGAATGCTGGCGGCTACGAGTCAGGATTCAATTACTTATAAAAACATTGGCTTCTCATGTAACTTAATTTATATGAGACATTGATTATATTTTAAAAATCCAATTTATAAGGTAACTTAAGTAGGTATCTTTAATTTAAAAAGCAAAGAAACCTATTCAGTAAAACTTATTTGATACTTTATTGTTCTGATCCAAAAGTATAAACACTGTCCCACCTCCAGCCGATCCAAAAATGCAGGCTGCTTGAGGCTTTTGTCTTTTTTAGAAATTTTACTGCTGTTGAAAATGTTGGCTATATTTAAATATATTGTTTTTGCCCTCCTTACAGGCAAAAACTTTCATTATTTTATAAAGCTTTCCATGAAGAGAGAATAGACTTTTGAAATACATTTAAGGGCCTGTGAAATGTCTTAAAAGCTATTCTCAAAACCTTGAAATACCTTGGAAAGGTCAAACATATAATATATATATATGTATATATATGATTTAAAGATTATATACTTAAATTTTCTTAAAGAATATCAATTCAATTTAAACTGTATCGCAGAATTAATTCTCTTTTTTAAATCAGACCAAGAAGTAACATATTTTGAATTCCTAATTATTTAAGAGAAAACACATTTTATTTTCTCAAAAATTAAGTTGCTATACTCTAGGCATTTAATTACTACAATTCTATAATTTCTCACAATTCAATCTGAACCTTAAACTTCCAGAGTTTGTAAGTCAAATATTTAGCAGTTCTTTATTAATAACCCTTTATATTTTTAAGAATAAATTTTAAAATCTAATAGTTAACTTTAAATCATGTTTTTTCTGGCTGGGTTTGGCCTAGCCACTTGACCTTTTCTGGGAAGGTCGGCTAGCAAAAGGTGTAGCCATTGAAATGCAAATTAACATTCTTCTAAGATGGCTGCTGGGGGGAACCAGCCTACCTGCATGCTAGGGGAAGGGCGTGTCCACCCCTCCCTCCATAAAAAAAGGGTGTAGCTTTAAAACATTTTAATGGAGAGTAAAGAGACCTTAAACTTTCAGAGCTTTAAATCCTAGGTAGCAAAATTAAATACTTAGCATTTCTCAAATCAATAATACTTTTACATTTTTAAGGATACATTTCAAATAAAATATAAGGCATAGTCAATTAATAGATTAATTAATTAATTATAACATCTAGACTTCATACTAGGCATACTCAGATCAACATTTCAGTATTATAAATTTCAATATATTTAGATTATTTGAACTTAAAAGTTGTAAATTTCCAGCCAATAGGCCTGGTAAAACCTTTTAATGGAGAGTAAAGAGACCTTAAACTTTCAGAGCTTTAAATCCTAGGTAGCAAAATTAAATACTTAGCATTTCTCAAATCAATAATACTTTTACATTTTTAAGGATACATTTCAAATAAAATATAAGGCATATTCAATTAATAGATTAACTTCTATCATCTAGACTTCATACTAGGCATACTCAGATCAACATTTCAGTATTATAAATTTCAATACATTTAGATCATTTGAACTTAAAAGTTTTAAATTTCCAGCCAATAGGCTTGGCACAGCCACTAAATTTTTTAAAGAATTTTTCCTGCTGAGGAAGTCAAGAAACAAACCCATAGCTATTCACATGTAAATTTGCTTTCTACTTCCTGGTGGTTACGTGTCTCTGGGCGGGAAATTTCAAAAGAGCCTTGGCCCCCTATATCTCTTTCCCCGGTTCATCTCCGCCATTTTTAAGGCCAAAACAGTCTCGGGTTTTTATTCTGTACACAGAAAAAGGTCAAGTTCAGCTCAAAACTATGCGCACTCGTTTTTAAACTGGCCTTTTCCCTTGCATGTGCACAGAAATCCCGGATGCATTTATGAATTTGTAAAAGCTTTAAGTCATTAGCTGGAAAATAAATAAAGATGATGAAGATGAGGCCTTTCAAATTGGCTGTCTTGGGGAGTGGCGTCCATATTGGATCGCCACGTGTCTCCCTTCCCCCACCTCCTTCTTTCTTAGGGGGAAGATTCAGTACTGGTCTGGCATCTACTGTTTTTATTTTTATTTACTTTTTTCAATTTTTATTTATTTTTATTTTTAAGGAAAGAAAAGATTTTTAAGATAAAGAATTATTGGCCGTTGCTGAGAAGTTCCTTTTATTCTTTTTTACTTGGTTACAAGTAGTTTACACATGGAGGCAGAAGAGGTGCAGATGGTATTATTAGAGACTTGCACCCTTCCATTGCAGGCTGTAAGGCCGTGGCTGCACCCCACTTAGACATTCTTAAACTCTCCTGTGCTGAATCAAGGCCATCACCAATTAAAATAGGAATTTTCTCTGGACCAAAAGTCTCATAATAATCCTGAAGGGCGTGTGGAAGGGGGATGGGAGTTTTCTTTAAGAATTTCCTCCCCCGTTTTAATAACTTCTTGAACGTCAGGGTCATGTGAGTGGATTTTTAGCATGTACAGGAATTTTTTCAGGGCCAAAGGCTTGATAAAAATCTTGTAAAGCATCTCCTACTCTAGCCCATCGTCTGATTGATGGTTCCTCCTAGGGGGAACCAGGGAAGGGTATCATGAATAAAGTCAAAAAACTTTTTGGGAAATTCTTGTTTGTAAAATCATCCACTTACCTTACTCCGATCTGACTCGCGGCGGGTGCGTGGCGATCTAGGGCGGAATTTAATCCGAGGGTCGCGGAATTTAATCCGAAGGTCACGGAATTCAATCCGAAGGTCGCGGAATTTAATCCGAAGGTCGCGGAATTTAATCCGAAGGTCGCGGAATTTAATCCGAAGGTCGCGGAATTCAATCCGAGGGTCGCGGAATTCAATCCGAGGGTCGCCTGGCCAGGCCTTTCCAGTGGATGTTCTCGTCGGAGGGTCTCTAGACCACGTTGGGCGCCATTTTGCCCCGACCCGCGGGGCAACAACACGGACACCAGAGACGAACCTAAGAGAGAGAAACAAACAAGGGACGCGGAGAATGGAGGCAAGACAAATGGGTTTCTGATCAAGCCTCGAATTTTTATTCTTACAGCGATGCCTTATATCCAAGTCAGGGAGTGGGAGGTGGGGCGCGGGGAGTGAACTGTGGACCTATCAGTGCTTGCCAGCAGGGGCTGCAGGCAGGGGAGGGGGTATGAGGAAGTTCTAGAAGGGGAGATGTCTAGGAGGGATAGGGGCTGAGCGGATCATGTGGACTTAGATAATTTGGCTAAGGTCGTAAAGGGTGTTGACTATAGATAAAGGATGGGGCGGTTGAAGGGCAGCTATGCGAAGAATGCTTTGTCCTCAGGCATGAGGAAGTAGGCCTATGGTGAGGACCAAGTTTCCATGAGGTTCTGTTTCATTAGCTTACTAAAATAATGTTAGAATTAATTTGTCATTGACTCTTGGCTCCTGACACATGAGATTTAGGATTTGAACTCTTAGGCTGGAGTGCCTCTGAGTAAGTCTCTCTCTCCCTTATTTCTCCAAAAAAGATATTTATCTTTAAGCTGTAATGCTCCTTCTCCCAAGTGTTATGCCACCGGTTAGACCACATCCTGGAGGGACTCTAAATCTTCTCTCCTCACATAGGGGTCTGTCGCCTAGATTGTCTCTTTTTAGTTTGTCACATCTCACACATATCCCTTCCAAGCCCCAACTGCCTTACCCAGCTCATATCTTCCTAACTGCCCACTCTAACATATTGTAATAGTAATAATTTTCTAGTTTATAAGTTTGTAATATTAGCGTGAGCTCTTAGAGTGATATATTAAGGGTCAGACTTGACCACTTAGGTAGCCACCTCCCTGTGTGTGTGTGACATAGATAAAACTTATCCCATCTTCCTCCTGTACTCCACCCATAGGGATGACACATGTTACTGATAACCAGCTTGTACTCTGATTAACACTTGTGTGGTGAAGTATGTTACTGATAGCCACCTGGACTGCTGTGGGCCAGAACAGGCTTAAAAAACGGGTCCCCGACTTCAGACATGGATCATCCTTTTGATCCCCACTCCACGCTGCCTTGCTCCACACCAGACGGCAGAAGAATGGCCTAACCTCCAATCATGAGACTTCGGTCGCCCTTCTCCCGCTGACTCGACCCAACCAGATGGCCAGCCACCCAAAGACGGATCTGCCATTGCCCACAGAGAACACCACTCTTCCCTGGGGACCCTGTTAAGTCTGAGCCCACAGCACCAGGAACCTTGTGAGTAATAAAGTGTGCTGTGTGATTTGCAACTGCGTATTTTTGTGTGGCGTAATTCCTCTGGTATCTATACTAATAAAAACGTAATATGCTAATTAGACCAGACGTCCGTCCTTCCGAATGTCCTTCCAGACGAAACAGGGCTGCAAGGGAAGCCTGGGTCCAGGGTGCCTGCCGGTGGCTGGAGGGAAGCCCGCGTCCTGGGTGCCAGAGGGAAGCCGGTGCCATCAGCTTGGGGAAGGAAGGCCTACACTTGCACAATTTTCATGCATCGGGCCTCTTTTATTAATGCAAAGTCAAATAATACCTACTCTCGGTCCTGCTTTCTTAGAGTAGTCCCTTCGCTAGCAACTACTTACTGTCCGAACACCTGCACGGTTAAGTTTATCTCAAGGGATGCGTTGGATAACACCCCATATACGCTACTCAGACACATATCCTGAAGACTCATCACTAGACTACATTATAGCCAACTGAAAGAACTTTAAATTACATGGTTTAAAAATAACAACTTGCCCAGCCAGCATGGCTCAGTGGTTGAGTGTCCTATGAACCAGGAGGTCATGGTTTGATTCCCGGTCAGGACAAATGCCTGGGTTGCAGTCTCGATCCCCAGTGTGGGGCATGCAGGAGGCAGCCAATCAATGATTCTCTCTCATCATTGATGTCTCTCTCTCTCTCTCTCTCTCTCTCTCTCTCTCCTTTTCCTCTCTGAAATCAGTAAAAATATATTTTAATAAATAAGTAAATAAAATAAAATAAAACCTTTAACAGCTCATTTTTTTCTGCAATGTGGCATGGTCCCAATACAAATTAGGGAACAAGGAAACATGGCCTATAAATGGGACCTTAAATTACAATATCAATTAGATCTCTTCTGTGAATACCAGGAAAAATAGACAGAAATCCCTTATATACAAGACTTCATGGCCCAGACAAAAGAGGCTCATGTAAGATCTGCTATGCCCATTCTCCTTTTTCTAGCCCTTCCCAGGGGAATACAAGCACTCTAGATGATCGTCTCCTGTTGGTGCATCTCCATGATGCCCAATAGATAATCCAGAGGAACAGGAAGGCCAGGAACCAGGCCCTCCCGTCCCAAGATTCTCAGAGGAATTGCCACTCCATATTTCTCTAGTTCTCTAACCAAGACTCAGCACATCCTCAGTTAGATTCCATCCCAGCCCATATACAGTCTTCTGTTAACCCAATAGTCTAGGACTACCTGTAGGGACCACCCAGGTACACCCTGTACAAATTTATCTAAAATAGCTGGATATGCCCCAAAATGTCAGTACCCCCTGAGATTGAAGCCCATCGGGGACTAAACACCCCTCATTGACAAGTTCCTTCCGCAAGGACTTATAGTTTTTTGTCAATCCCCTTATAACACTCATATACTGCCTATAAAGAAACAAAACAAATGGAGAGTATTATATGCTTCAGGACTTATGAGCCATTAACAAGGCTGTGATTCCCATTCACCCCATTGTACCCAATCCATATATTCTTTCCCAGGTTTCTCATGAGGCCAAATAGTTCACTGTGCTAGATCTCAAGGATGCATCCCACTTCACCCAGGTAGTCAGCCTCTGCCTTTAAATGGATGGATCCTGACACCAATGTAACAGCTCCATTTACTTGGGCCATCTTTCTGAGACAATCCTCATATCATTGGACAAATGCTTGGAAAAATTAAAACTACTTGGGAATTAAAACTACCACATGGAACCATAATTCAATACGTTGATGACATTCTCAGCTGTAGCCCCATCAAACAGGACTCTGACTACAACACTATTTTAGTCCTTAATTTCCTGGGGGGGGGGGGGGGGGAAGGGCTACCAAGTGTCTCCCAATAAGGCCCAGATTTCCTTTTCAGTGGTCAAATATTTAGGCTACTACCTAACCCAGGGATCTCACTCTCTGTAGAACAAAAGAGGCTATTCTAAATCTTGCAGTCCCACAGATAAAAAAACAAACAACACAATTAAGAACTTATTTTGGAATGTTGGGTTTTTGCCAAATCTGGATTCCCTGGGTTTGAGCTGATAGCTAAGCCTCTTTTTAAATTTTAATTTAATAAATCTTCATTGTTCAGATTATTACAATTGTTTCTCCTTTTCCCCCCATAGCTCCCCTCCACCCGGTTCCCACCCCACCCTCTGCCCTTACCTCCCCCCACTGTCCTCATCCATAGGTGTACAATTTTTGTCCAGTCTCTTCCCGCACCCCCCACACCCCTTTCCCCCTGAGAATTATCAGTCCACTCCCCTTCTATGCCCCTGATTCTATTATATTCACCAGGTTATTCTGTTCATCAGATTTTTTATTCACTTGATTTTTAGATTCATTTGTTGATAGATATGTATTTGTTGTTCATAATTTTTATCTTTACTTTTTTCTTCTTCCTCTTCTTAAAGAATACCTTTCAGCATTTTATATAATACTGGTTTGGTGGTGATGAACTCCTTTAGCTTTTTCTTATCTGTGAAGCACTTTATCTGACCTTCAATTCTGAATGATAACTTTGCTGGGTAGAATAATATTGGTTGTAGGTTCTTGCTATTTATTACTTTGAATATTTCTTGCCACTCCCGTCTAGCCTGCATAGTTTTTGTTGAGAAATCAGCTGACAATCATATGGGTGCTCCCTTGTAGGTAATTAACTGTTTTTCTCTTGCTGCTTTTAATATTCTCTCTTTGTCTTTTGCTCTTGGCATTTTAATTATGATGTGTCTTGGTGTGGTCCTCTTTGGATTCCTTTTGTTTGGGGTTCTGTGCGCTTCCTGGACTTGTAAGTCTATTTCTTTCACCAGGTGGGGGAAGTTTTCAGTCATTATTTCTTCAAATAGGTTTTTAGTATCTTGCTCTCTCTCTTCTTCTGGCACCCCCATAATTTGGATTTTGGTATGCTTGAAATTGTTCCAGAGGCTTCTTACACTATCTTCAACTTTTTGGATTCTTTTTTCGTTTTGCTTTTCCGGTTGAGTGTTTTTTGCTTCTTTGTATTTTAAATCTTTGACTTGATTCTTGCGTTCCTCTAGTCTTCTGTTGGGTCTCTGTATAATATTTTTTTATTTCAATCAGTGTATGTTTAATTTCTCGTTGGTCCGTTTTCATATCTTCGAGGATCTCACTAAATTTATCGGCCTTTTCTAGGAAATTCTTGAAAAACCTTATAACTGTGGTTTTGTACTCTATATCCAGTCGTTTATTTTCCTCCATTTCTTTCGTTTGTGATCTGTTTCTTTGTCTTCGCATTTTCATTGCTTCCCTGAGTTGGTAGGGTAGCTTTGTGTGCTAGGTGTCCTATATGGCCCAGTGGGTCGGCCTCCCCAGTTATCTGAGGTGGACACTCTTGGTGCACCCCTTTGTGGACTGTGTGTAAAGCCTTATTGTAGTTAAGTCTTGATTGTTGTTGGTATCACTGGGAGGAATTGACCTCCAGGCCAGTTGGCTATGAGGATCAGCTGTGACTATGCTGGGAGAACTTCTGTGCTGGAGACGCCCTTATGAGATAAGACTTGCAAAATTGCAAAAGCCTCTGTGCTCAGCTTGGATGGGGCAGAGTCTCAGGGCTGAGCAGACAGTCTTGGCTTCCCGTCAGCCCTGCCCTATGAGGCCCCTGGGTCTCAGTGTCCCTTGGTAATTGGTAATCGCTGCAAGCACCTCTGAGAGAAAGCTTCCCTCAAGTTTTGCCCGCTGCCAGACAATCCAGTTTCTCCCCCAATGAATCTGGATTCCCAGATTCTCACCCGGAACTGGAGTTCAGCGTAGTCGGGAGCTTCCAGTTCTCTCCAGCTAGAGAAAGCCAGCGACACACTCAGCAGTCAGTCCTCTCTGCGGCGCACTTGCGCGCGCACCTCCAGACCTCTGCCTTTCGCGGCTCCCCTGAGTTTCTGCCTGACAGTCCAGATTCCCCCCGTAAGAGCTTGGGTCCCCAGGGGCTCACCCGGAACTGGGGTTCAGTTCAGTCGGAACTGGGGTTCAGTGCAGTCGGGAGCTTCCGACTCCCTCCCGCTAGAGAAAGCCAGCGGCAACCTCAGCAGTCAGTCCTCTCTGCGCGCGTGTCTCTGTACCTCAGCCCTTTGCAGCTCCTCTGATTCTCTGTGAGCCTTTCTCTTTCCTTCTAGTTGTAGAATTTCCACTCAGCCAGCTTTCCTGTGGTTCTGGATGATGGTCCATTCTGTCTTTTAGTTGTAGTTTTGAAATTGTTGTGCAAGGCAGCAATTTAGATGTTTACCTATGCCGCCATCTTGGTTTTTCCAGCTAAGCCTCTTTATGAGGCAATCAAAGGACCTGATTTTGAGCTATTAGAATTAAACTGAGCCTTCAAGACCCCATAACGGAGGCCCCACCCTTAGTCCTCCCTGTAAATGGGACCTTGAATTACAATATCAATTAGCTATTTATTCTATATGTAGCAAAAAAAAAAAAAACCCCACAAAGAATTGCCTCAGGAGTCCTAACCCAAAAGCTAGGCAACATCCCTAGGCCAATGGCTTACTTCAACTGCCTGGTTGTTTTTGTTTTTTTTTTATATATATTTTAATGATTTCAGAGAGGAAAGGCGAGAGAGAGAGGGACAGAAACATCAATGAAGAGAGAATCATTGATAGGCTGCCTCCTGCACACACCCACACTGGGGATCAAGCCCACAACCCAGTCATGTGCCCTTGATCGGAATCAAGCCCAGGACCCTTTAGTGTGCAGGTTGATGCTCTAACCACTGAGCCACACCAGCCAGGGCCAATTGCCTTGTTAACAGAGGAAGCTACTAAGCTGACTGTAGGCCAACCTTTAGAAGTCCAAACTCCATATCAGGTTCAAAGTATCCTTGAGGTAAAAGGATACTATTGGCCCTGACCGGTTTGGTTCAGTGGATAGAGCGTCCGCCTGCAGACTGAAGGGTCCCAGGTTCAATTCCGGTCAGGGGCATGTACCTTGGTTGCGGGCACATCCCCAGTAGGGCATGTGCAGGAGGCAGCTGATCGATGTTTCTCTGTCATCGATGTTTCTAACTCTCTATCCCTCTCCCTTCCTCTCTGTAAAAATCAATAAAATATATTAAAAAAAAAAAAGGACACTATTGACTAATAGGAAGAAGACTTACCAAACACCAGGCACTTCTCTTAGATTCTCCTGAGCTCATTTTAAAAATATGCCCAACCCTACACCTAGCTACCTTAATTCCTGAAGTAGGCCTGAAAACCAGGACATCTTGCATTCCTCTATTGAAACTGTTGAATAGGTATCCTCCAGCAGACCTGATTTAAAGGACATAGCCCTTGACAATCCTGATGTATGGTAGAACAGTTTACCAATGGAAGCAGTTCTGTTGACCAGGGAAGGAGGAGGGCAGGCTATACAATCTTGGGTCTCAGAGACCACAGAAGCCAAGCCTCTCCCCTTGGGATCTTCAGCCCAAATGGCTAAACTCATAGCTTTGACCTGAGCTCTTGAACTAGAAAAAGACAAAAGAGTCAACATTTACATAGACTCCAAATATGCCTTCCTTGTTTTACAGCAAGCATGTCAAACTCGCGGCCCATGGCTGCATGTGGCCCACAACGAATATTTTTGCAGCCCAGCCACTATAACGGTATGTAAGAAATGTTTTAATAAAAATTTTGTAACTTAATTTTTATAATATCCTGTTATACATAATCTATATATATATAAAAGTATAATATGCATATCAACCAGATAGCAGAACAAGCGGTCGGCTCTGACGTGCACTGACCACCAGGGGGCAGATGCTCAACACAGGAGCTGCCCCTAGCCCGCAAGCCCCAATCACCCTGCTGGTCACCCCACACACAGAGGGCGACCAGTGGCTGCAGCAACAGGGGGCAGGGCCAGCTGCCGGCAGCCGGGGAAGATCGGCCCTGATCGCAGACTAGGCTTGGGACCCTCCCTGTGCACGAATTTCACGCGCTGGGCCTCTAGTTATTGATAACGAACTACATCGTTTGCTAGTGACTGATTACTATAATCGTGTTGCATTCATTTCCCTTATGTGCCTTATGCACAGGCACACCATTTCTCTCCACTAATACTAGCAGCGAATATTTTAGCAGGCATTTGCCACATCATTAGTCTTGGACTGACTTGTTTGGTGTGCGCAACAGGAACAAGAAAAATAGGTTTATTTGCATTACGCTTATTTGTGCAGTTATTCAGTGTC